>NC_050447.1:133096550-133783216 GCF_903995425.1 Onychomys torridus | reverse complement strand
TGGAATTTTGTGACGGCTGAAGCTTTATTCCCTTGTAAATACCACTGTCAGTTGTTCATCTTTTGAGCCTTTTCTTTTACTTTCACTGTGGTTTTGTGTGTTTAAAAAATTGGAGAAATCTTTGTGAGTTTGAGGCCAGACTGGCCTACAGAGCGAGATCCAGGAAAGGTGCAAAGCTACACAGAGAAACCCTGTCTTGAAAAACAAAACAAAACAAAATTGTCAGAAATCCTTCCAGGTGAAGCAACCTGTGTCCACTTCCACCTTCGTGAAATATCTGTCAGCTCTGGGTGGTGAAAACACCAGAGACAGGACCCACGCGAGCCGTATCCCCACCCTACCCCCATCACTGATTCATACATATTTTAGAAAACCAAGGGGATTTAACTCCGAAAGCAGCCTGTCTTCTCCAGTGGAGTGCTGCACTTGGTGGCTTTGAGCCCCACCTTATGGACAACAACTGTATTAGAAATTGGAAGTGGATGACAGGTTCTACTGGGTAGGTGCCATTAAAATTTGATTTCTTATAAAAATCAAAGTGTAATGATATCATGCAATTATATATCACTCAGAAAATACCATAGTTGAGAAAATCAGTGGGGAATGTGGAAACGTTACTACGGTAAATGTGCGCACTGAACCACTGTGTATGGTAATGTGAAGACTGTGGCAAGGAGTATGATGTATCCAGTTATTGTTGCTAGCATTTGGGGAGTCTTTCTGAGGTTGCCCGATGGTACAGGGGAAACAGGGATTCCTTCTTGGGGCTTTTAGTCTCCTTAATAAAAGAATTTAATAGGGGGCAGGAGAGGTGGCTAGGTGGTTAAGAGCACCCGATGCCCTTGCAGAGGATCCAGGTTTGATTCCCAGGACATATAGTGGCTCATAACTGTCTGTAACTCCAATCTAAGGAATCTGATACCCTCTTCTACCCCTGTGGGTACCAGATACAGAAGTGAGACATAGACATAGATCCAGGCAAAACACCCCTTCACATAAGATAAAATACATTTTAAAAAACTTTAAAAATTTAAGAATGTAACCAAGCGGTGGTGGCACATGCCTTTAATCCCAGCACTCGGGAGGAAGAGGCAGGCAGTTCGAGGCCAGGCTGGTCTACAAAGCGAGTGCCAGGACAGGCCCCAAAACTACACAGAGGAAACCCTGTCTTGAAAAACAAAACAAAACAAAACAAAAAACCCCAAATTAAGAATGTATGCAAGCTGAAGCTTGAGTTTTACTAGAGTTTAACAGAATTTCACCCTTGAAGCAGGCGAGCTGTAAACCAGCATCTTCAGAGAGGAGACTTGAAGAGAGAGAAAAAAAACCACACTGGTTAGGGTGGAGGCTAGACATGTGGACAGTGGACAAGCAGCCACAAGGCAGTGAGGGAGACCAGAAAAGAAGCAAGGAAGCCAGCCATGCTCAAGAAGGCCACAGTGCTGGGAAAGCATCCTGGGGAATGAGCTAGGAAGGGGGAGGGAAGTCATGCTTTCTTGAATAACTCAGAAAAGACATACACTTACAAAGCTGCATGGCAGCTGGGGTGGGAATCCTGGAAGGACCCACCCATCTCTTCAGGACGACTCAAGGTGAGCCCAACTTCCTAGGCATGATGTCCCCTTCCTGAGGGGTAGTCCATTGGCTAGGTGATTGACACAGAACAACTGGTATGTTAGGTCCCTGCTACCTCCACACCATAGAGATTTGCTTCTCAAGACCAGAAAGGATTGGAAGGAGCTTTCCTTTAATGGGCCTTTACTACTTATCTGGACAGAACAGTTTTTGTTTTGTTTTTTTGTTTTTGTTTTTTGTTTCTTTCAGTCAGTTCTGGGGATTGAGTCTAGAACTCTGAATCTGCTAAGCAGATGGTCTACCACAGAGCTATAACCCAGCCCTGTAATGTGTTCTTGGAAAATGCCAAGGAACTGGGTGTTCTTGCCACAAATACAGAGTGACACAAGGCAACATGTATGTTAATTATCCAGGCTCGTTACTCCACAATGCACACTCTTTAAAGCATTATGTTACAGACAGTGGTCCATACAGTTTTATAAAATAAAAAGGATGACTCCTTTTTTCTCATGAGCCACAAGACTCAAACACAGAGGAAGAAGGAATGGTTGATGGTTTGTCTCCTTGCAGGTCGTTAGTAGGTCTGTTTTCCTCAGTTTCCTGTAGTCCATTATCACCCTGATACTATCTTATCTGAAAGTGAGGTCATAGTCACGTAAATTTCATGATTGTGCATTATAACTATTCTATATAATCTTTGTATATGTGGAGGGAAAGTTGGTATATAAGGGTTTGGTAGCATTCAAGGTTTCAGGCATCTATTGGGAATCTTGGAACATCTGTCCTGTGAGCACAGCCTATGGCATGAAGAAGATCCAGGTTTTCTAGTTTCAAGTCACTAAATGTCCCTACAAGCCTCCCAAGTATTGGAGATGAGAAAGAAGCAAGAGATACCTGTGTCCAACTGTCTTTGTGTCATAGTGAGGCTGTTTCCCCTGGGAAACATGACCCTCAGGCATCTTGATTAGAAAGGCTGTGGACATGTACAGTGTAATGAGTCTTTCTCTGTCCTACCAGCCAGCTCCCAAATAATGACAAGAAGACTTCTTATTAATTATAAATGCTCATCCTATAGCTTAGGGTTGTTCCTGACTAGCTCTTATAGCTTAAATTAACCCATTTATATTAATCTATGTTCTATCACAAGGCATTACCTCTCTTCTATTTTGTACTTCCTGTTTCCTCTTTGTGTCTCCTGGCATCTCCTTTGTACCTCATTTATCTCCTCCTATTTCCTCTCTTTGCCTGAAAGTCCCAACTATACCTCTTGCCTAGCTATTGGCCGTTCAGCTCTTTATTAAACCAATCGCAGCAAAATGTCTTCACACAGTGCACAAATATCCCCCAACAGCACAGGACACCAAGCTTCACAGTGATGATGACAGAAGGAGCCAGAGGATACATTGAAAACACAAGGTATGGTTTCCTCACAGTTGAGGACAAAAGGAGGAAGGCTTGATTTTTGGCTCAGGTTCTGATGTAGAGTCCATCTTGGCAGGGAAGGTGTGGTGGTAGGACCATCTCCTGTTTGTGGTGATGAGATCTTAAGCTACTTGTTCACATCTCAGTGGATCAGAAACCAGAGAGCAGTGAATTCTGGTACATATCCAACTTCCTCTCAGAAGTGTATCTCAACCTCCTGGGTGATTCTAAATCTAGTCACATTGACAATGGCAACTAACCATTTCATCAGGTCACTGGTGTTGGTGCCAGGCTGTTAACACATTCAGTAGTGAAAAAGAACTGGGTGCCCCTGGGCCCCTACCTGAGAGTCTAGCTACCACTTTCATCTATTCCTCAGCTGCATGTGGTCTTGGATGGTGCTAAAATAGATAGGAGATGGATGGATGATGGTTGGAGGAGGTGGGACTCCAGTGAGGCTGATTTTGTGTGAACTGTCATCCACGCTTGGGTGGGACATTTTGGTGATGAAGGTTTAAGTCGCCCATGCTCTCATAAATGACCCTCCTCCACCTGTGCCTTCTTAGTAACTTCCAGAAGCTCACTGTCTCATCACACTGGACTTGTCCCATTGGCCTCAGTGTCCTACCTGGAGCAAATGGACATTTCTTTGTCTTCCCAGGAAGGATAACACAGCACTCAGTATTTCAGATTCTGTCTTCAGGGTCTTTTTTTTTTAATTCTTTATTACCGTGTTTTAAATTTTATACATCAGCCATGGGTTCCCCTGTCCTCCCCGCTCCCGCCTCCACCCCCATCTTCCCCCTAGCCCCTCCCCTCCATTCCCATGTCCTCCAGGATCAAGGCACTCCTGGGGATTCATTTAAACCTGGTGGATTCAGTACAGGCAGGTCCTGTCACCTCCTTCCAGACTGAGCAAAGTGTCCCTGTGTAAGCCCAAGGTTTCAAACAGCCAGCTCATGCACTAAGGACAGATCCTGGTCCCACAGACTGGGTGCCTCCCAAGCAGATCAAGCTATTCAATGGTCTCACTTATCCAGAGGTCCTGATCCAGCTGGGGGCTCCACAGCCTTTGGTTCATAATTCATGTGCTTCCATTCCTTTGGCTATTTGTCCCTGTGCTTTTTGCAATCTTGGATTCAACAATTCATGCTCTTGCAGACCCTCCTCTTTCTCAACAGTTGGATACCTGGAGCTCCACCTGGGGCCTGGCTAGGATCTCTGCATCCACTTCCATCAGTTATTGGACGAGAGTTCCAGCATGACAGTTAGGCTGTTTAGCCATCTGATCACAAGACTAGGTCAGATCAGGCTTTCTCACTACCATTGCCAGCAGTCTACAGAGGATGTATCATTGTGGATTTTTGGAGACCTCTCCAGCACTCTGCCTATTCCTGTTCTCATGTGGTCTTCATTTATCATGGCCTGCTTTTTCCTCGTTCTCCCTTTCTGTTCTTGATCCTGCTGGGATCTCCTGCTCCCCTAAGCTTTTTTTCCCTCAAACCTTGCCCTTCATTAATCCCACTATCGTCCAGGTTGTTCATGTAGATCTCGTCCATTTCTCTGTCATTGGGTGATCCTTGGGTCTTTCCTAGGGTCCCGTTTTCTAGGTAGCCTCCCTGGAGTTGTGTAGCAGTCTAGTCATCTTTGTTTTACATCTAGTACCCTCCTATGAGTGAGTACATACCATGTTTGTCCTTCTGAGTCTCAGTTACCTTACTCAGGATGATTTTTTCTAGATCCATCCATTTGCCTGCAAACCTCATGATGTTATTGTTTTTCTCTGCTGAGTAGTACTCCATTGTGTATATGTACCATATTTTCTTTATCCATTCTTCAGTTGAAGGGCATCTAGGTTGTTTCCAGGTTCTGGCTATTACAAACAAAGCTGATACAAACATAGCTGAGCAAATGTCCCTGTGGTATGATTGAGCATTCCTTGGTTATATGCCCAAGAGTGCTACAGCTGGGTCTTGGGGGAGATGGATTCCCAATTTTCTAAGGAAGCGCCATATTGATTTCCAAAGTGGCTGTACAAGCTTGCATTCCCACCAGCAGTGGAGGAGAGTTCCCCTTGCTCCACATCCTCTCCAGCATAAGCTGTCTTCTGTGTTTTTGATCTTAGCCATTCTGACAGGTGTAAGGTGGTATCTCAGAGTCATTTTGATTTGCATTTCCCAGATAATTAGGGATGTTGAGCAATTCCTTAAATGTCTTTCAGCCATTTGAACTTCCTCTGTGGAGAATTCTCTGTTTAGTTCTGTAGCCCATTTCTTAATTGGACTGTTGGGCATTTTAATGTCTAATTTCTTGAGTTCTTTATATATTCTGGATATCAGCCTCTTTCTTGAGGGTCTTTCATCCCCAGAGCTTCCAGCTACATGAGAGAATAGAGACATAACCTTGGCATGGGGAATCTGTGGAGGGACAGGCAAATTCCTGACTCCTCTAAAGCCATACATGGTAAGGGTTTCTTACTATCCCCAAATGCACACCTTATGTCAGCCCAAGTTCTGCTGTTTTTGAATGCATCAGTACCTAATGATCTGATTCCCCCCAAAATGCCTCATAGCACTCTTCCCACATCCATCCACAGCTGGGATACAGTGGAGGACAGCCATCTAAGACACGGTCAAGGGGCTTCTTCAGTCTGTCTTCAACATCTGCTTTAGTTTCATTTTGCTGCTGTGATAAAATACCCTGAGTAAAGGCAACTTATTGGAGAAAGGGTTTGTTCTCAGTCACAGAGCAGGTCATAGTCCATCACTGTAAAGAAATCCAAGGCAGGAGCTTGAAGCAGCTAAGCATAGCCACAGTCAAGAGCATGCCTTCTACTCAGCTTGCTTTCTCTACTCCTACACAATTCAGGACCCAAACCCAGGGGATGGTGATGCCTCCTTTTAGACCTAGTTTTCTCACATCAATTAACACACAGAAAAGACAACCTTCCACAGGAAGTCTCAGGAGGAACAATCGAGACAACACCTTATTAAGAGGCTCTTCTCCTGTGGCTCTAGATTGTGTCACACTGACAGTTAAAACCAACAGTCACATTTTCCTTTCCATGTCCCATCAGAGCTAGAGAAGGGCATTTCTTCTTTGTGCACACTAGGGCCTCCCCCAACCCCCAAGCATATCCAATTCTTTGTGTAACAGAAATGTAGAATCAGTCTTGCCAAGTCTGGCTTAGACACTCACAGAAGTGTTAAAACCATCCTATTTCTAGGGACTCAAAAATGCAATTTTTCCAGTTAAAGCTGAAAACCAACTCTTTTTTTTTTCATGCTTTACTGATGTAATTATTTAAATCCTCTTACAAGCAAATGGAGGCTTTTATCAGAACAGAGGAGAACATGTACTTTGAAATGCAAATAGAGAGGAACACCAACATTTTTCAATAAATTAGATATTGAAATGCAGTGATAATAAAGATACTATCTTTATTCTATTACGCTATTATTGTTAGTCTTAGGAACACAGGCAACTCATTGTCTGGATATAAACTTGGGGAGCCAAGTATGTTATCTCTGTTGTGTCCTGGTGGCTTTTACTGACTCTGAGAAACAATATTGGATGATGTTTTGTTTTACATTAACAATCTTCTCAAAAAGTAAAATATGGGGCTGGAGGGTGACTCAGTGGATAAAGTGTGTGGGGCACAAGCATAGGACCCAAGTTTAACTCTCTAGCACCCATGAGAAATGCTGGGGATGGCAGCATGTTTCTGTAATCTCAGTGATGGAGAGGCTGACAAGAGGGTCCCAGGGAATTACTGGCCTGCTAGTCCAGCCAATAGGGAAGCTCCACATTCACTGTGAGACCCTGCATAAAAAAATTATAAGTGGAGTGATAGAGGAAACTCAATATCAATCTCTGACCTCCATGTGTGTCTACATGGGCACACACAAGTGCATTCATATCCATTTGCACATACACCACACCCATCACCCCAAACATAAATGGAAAAACTGGGGAAGCTGGTGCACTTTAATGGGACCTAGTTTCCTACAGCAGAATGCTGAATCTTTGTGTAGCCAATCAACCCCTTCAGGGAAGCAGTGTTGACCTTTCCATACAAAATGGCCTTTGATGTATAATCCTGTCATAAACCTTCAAGACTCTCCAAGGGCTACAGAGTCAAGTTCACATTTCCAAGGTCTCTTACAATATGCTGCTTACCTCTAGGTTAGCCTCTTCCTGCCCTTCTCCAATGCCGGCAAGCAAGGTCAGCCCCAACAGGCTCTGTCCCTTGCAGGCCCACTCTCAGCATCCTTCCCTTTATACTACCTAGATTTCATCCATCCTTCTTGGCTAGCTTACTGGCTTCTTCCCCAAATGTTCCCCGACTAAGCAACTTCTCTCTTGTGTGTGCATGTTTAGGGGGCTAGTGGTTGTTAACATGATGTGAGCATCTGAGTCAAAAAAGACCTAAAACAAAGCAACAGACATTCCACAGGTTTGAGCCCATCTAAGACAGGTAGAAAATTCTAGTCTCCTACTCCATGTATGTGTGTGTGCCTGCATGTATACACATGTGGTGTGTGTGTGTGTGTGTGTGTGTGTGTGTGTGTGTGTGTGTGTGTGATGTCTTTCCTGACAGGTGGGAATTTGAGGGAGGTGTTTAGATGTCACCTGGAAGATGTGCTTTTCACTACACAGAGGAGATCCTATATAGCTCCTCTCAGGCCCATGCTGGTGCTGTTCTCTCCACTTTAACTAGTATGTCATGATTTGGGATGGCATTTTTGGTTTCCTTCAACACAGCAATCTTCTGTTTCTTCATGGGGCATCCAAGTAATTACAGGTTATTGACAGGTACCAAGGTTGCTTCTCTTGCTGTCACTGTCTTGGAGTGGGATGACTATAGTCCAGTGAGGAAGGAGCATTCTTACCATTAGATCTCATACTGACTGTCCTCTGATTGCAAACAGGATTGAAATATCAAAATCCCACAAGAAAAATTGGCACAAAGAAGTGGCAATGCCTTAACCATGTACTTACTGAGCATGTGCAATCTGATGTGATGATGGAGGTTTGAGACAACACAGCTGCTGTTTGATCTTTGTGGCCCAGGAGCGACGACAGAAGGAAGACGAGATGACTAAATGCACAAGATAATTCCAGATAGCAATGGGCTCTTCTGAAGGGCAGGTGCACAGGACAAAGCAGGAACTAAGCAGAGAGGAATGGGTTTTGTTATGGGTTCAGCTCTCTGAACCATGACATCAGTGGAGGATGGGTTCAGGGACATGAAAAAGGGATGGTGTCCTCAGGAACCCACACAATGGGACTATGGAATTTTCTGAGAGTAGACATCAGGGTTGGGCAGAAGCCCACAAGCCATGGAGGTTGGAAGTATGAAGGAATAGTTCAAGGGGACAGTGACAGCAAGCAGCAGGGAGGGTGGTGAGCACAGAAAACTGGACATATTAGAACCTCAGGGCCCCTTAACTCTCTCTGCATACAACCCAGAGGACTTGCATAAATGAGCCTGGGGAAGGTCAGTTGTGTTTGACTTAAGGAAGTAATGTTCAGGGTGTGAAGGCCTAGGCCAACTCATGAGCCCTGAAGCCTTGCTGGGAGATGTCTTTCTGTACACTGTGGATATATGTTGTTCCCATTGGTTAGTAAATAAGAAGCTTTAGCTTATGGCAAGGTAGCTTAGAGGCAGGTAGGAAATCCAAGGAGAGAGAGAGAGAGGAAAGAGAAAGGCAGAGTCTGAAAAGAGACACCCATGGAACAACAAGATGTCAGCAGACAGGTAACATCACAGCCACGTGGCAACATATAGATTTATAGAAAATGGTTGATTTAAAATGAAAGAGCTAGCTGACAAATGGCTAAAGCCATAAGCTATATAGTTGGTAAATAATATAAGCCTCTGTGTGTTTACTTGGGTCTGAGTGGCTGTGGGACTGTGGGTGAGAGAGATTTGTTCTGATTGTGGGTCAAGCGGGATACAGGAAATCTTCTGACTACATTTTGGTGCCCAACATGGGGCACAAACCCATGACCCTGGGATTAAGAGTCTCATGCTCTATCGACTGAGCTAGCCAGGTGTGGGACACAGGAAACTTTCCAGCTAAGAGCCTGGCCTGCTTCTACTTTTTACTGTGAAACCAGTAACCTCTTCTTCTTCTGGTCTCAGTGCAGAAGAGCATCCTGACCACAGGAAGTAGCAACTCAACAAAACTACCTCAAATTTGTTAGTTTCTATTTGACCTTGGGCTTTGTGCTTTCATTTTCTCCCCATCTGAGGAAGCATTAAAATAAAGGCTGGCATGTGAATCAGATTGATGTGGGTAAATCAGTGGTTAATCAAATTAAGATCATTTTCCCTCTCTTGTCCTCTGAAAGCACAGCTTGGATAATTTGCAATTATACCCAAGAGAGTATTAGACAATTAGTGCAAGCAAGCTTAAAATCACACTCTTTGAGATCAGATGCATCAACATCTTCACCGCCAGAGGCCTGAGCAGTGCTATGTCTTAGTCAATTTTCATCATCTAATGTTAGCAATAAAACTCGGAGGTGCAAAAAAACAGCCATTTTGTCATCTCTCCCAGTTCTAGAAGAAGTTGAGAAGCCTCCATTGGAGAAGTACACACTCCACATCACTTTGGCTAAGCTGCAATCATGTGGAAGGGAATGCCCAACATGATTATCTGTAGTGGATAACCATCCCAGCATTGGCCTGGAAGTTCCAACACCCTTTGAGGCTTCTGTAATGGTCATGCCCACAAGGTGGGAGGAGGAGGAAGAGGAAGACCCAGGATCGAGAGGAGGGCTCTCACTTGGTTCTGGGACGCTGGAAGCAGAAGGTAGACTGAGCAGAGTTCTCCAGAGAACACCGCCAGACTGCGCCATACCTTTGCCAGACCCTACAACCTATCCCTTCATTTGTAAGTTACCCCACAAAATAAACCTCCCTTTTAACTACGTGGAGTGGCTTTAATAATTTCACCAATAATTATCCCTCAGTGCTGGCCATTGCCATATGTGGCGCTGGCTGCCAGCTGGGGCCCTGGCAAGGTATGATTACTGATGGCTGTGTTTTCCATGTAGTCCTCTTGTGTACAGGTTGAGCTTCCTCACAAAATGCATCTCCATTCTCACAAGAGGTGTTCAAAAAGAAGGATGTGCAAGTATCTAGTCCTCCAAAGGCTAGACTCATCTTTAACACATCTTACTGGGGCACATGTAGGACTGACCAGTTGATTGGAGAAGAGAAGAAATGAATGCTACTCATCCTGAGAGTGGTACAGGTATACCCAGGCTTTGCTCTGTCCACCACTACCCCCCCCCAGCCCCGATATAGAAAGTGCCTATCCTTTTCTTAACTAAGTATTATGGTTTTGAGTAGAAGTGAACAGGCCCACTTGTGGGGAGGCTTCTTGGGTACTGTGTTGTTTGGTTGTTTCTCTTTTGGGGACCCACCACCTAGCTCCCAAATAAATCACTTCACATGGAGTCTTATTATTACTTATGAATGTCTGGCCTTAGCTTGGCTTGTTTCTTGCCAGCTTTTCTTAATTTAAATTATCCCATCTACCTTTTGCCTCTGGGCTTTCCTTTTCTATTCCCGTATACCTTTCTTTCTTACTCCACTGCTGGTTGTGTAGCTGGGTGGCTGACCCCTGGGTCCCCCTCCTTCTCTGGCTCCTAGATCTCTTCTCCCAGATTTCTCCTTCTATTTATCCACTCTGCCTGCCAGCCCCATCCATTTCTCTCTCCTGCCTCGCTATTGGCCATTCAGCACTTTATTGGACCATCAGATGTTTTAGACAGGCAAAGAAATACAGCTTTACAGAGTTAAACTAATGAAACATAAACAAAAGTGACACATCTTAAAATAATATTCCACAACAGTACTGCTTTAGGGTGTGGTTCTTTGGGGGTGAAGCCCTGGAAACTATAAAGGCAAGTCATGTACTGCATTAGTTACTTGTTTTGTTGTGAGAAAATACCAGGCAACAGCAGTGTAAGGAGGTGTTTACTTCAGCTCACAGTCCCAGGGTATTGTCCACCATGGTGGGGAAGTGATGGTGGTCAGGGCTTGGGGTAACTGTCACACTGCATCCATGCTTAGGAAGCACAAAGACATGCTTGCCTGTGCTCAACTCACTTTCTCCTATTTATTCAGTCTGGATCCCCAGCCTTGGAATGGGACTGATAAGATAAAAAGGGAGATTATCGAATCTACTTTTAAAAAGGAACTACTTCTTTTAAATAGGATAAGTAATGAAACTTTTTGTCTGAATATGTTAAATGTTAATGGACTAGACATTGTTAATGTAATTTTTTTTAAATCAGAAGTTTTATTTTATTTTATTTATTATGTATATAGCATGTATGACTGCAGGTCAGAAGAGGGCACCAGATCTCGTTACAAACGGTTGGTTGTGAGCCACCATGTGGGTGCTGGGAATTGAACTCAGGACCTCTGGAAGAGCAGCCAGTGCTCTTAACCTCTGAGCCATCTCTCCAGCTCCCATTAATGTAATTCTTGACTGTATATATTGTATATACTTACTAGATATAGTTTTTCTTGTATTAGTTATAAGCTTTTTAAAATTTTAGACAAAAAAGGGGAAATGTGATATTGTGTTCCCCAAAATATTGTGCACCCTAATAAACTTATCTGGGGTCAGAGAACAGAACAACCATTAGATACAGAGGTCAGAAAATGGTGGCACACACCTGTAATCCTAGAATTCCGAAGGCAGAGATCCACATGGATCTCTGTGAGTTCAAAGCCACACTGGAAAAAGCCAGGCATGGTGACTCACACCTTTAATCCCTGGAAGTGATGGCAAAAAACAGAAATGTATATAAGGCATGAAAACCAGGAACTAGAGCTGGTTAAGCTTTTAGGCTGTTAGCAGCAGTTCAGCTGAGATTCATTCTGGATGAGGACTCAGAGGCTTTCAGTCTGAGGAAACAGGATCAGCTGAGGAATTGGCAAGGTGAGGAAGCTGTGGCTTGTTCTGCTTCTCTGATCTTTCAGCGTTGACCTCAGTACCTGGCTCCAGGTTTGTTTTTTTATTAATAAGACCTTTTAAGATTTGTGCTACATGGGACTACCCACATTTAGGGGTAGCTCAATTAACTTAATGTAGATAATGCCTCACAGACATGTGCAGAGATCTGTTTCCATGGTGACCCTAAATCCCATCAAGTTGACTCTTGAGTCACACCATCTGCCCTATACACAGTTTCTTGCACAAAATGAGAACAGGATGTGAGAGATGAACAAAAAAGTCTAATAAGGGATATCACACAAATGATTTTCCCTAGTTACCCTGAAATGCAACCAGGCATGTTTCCAATTTTATGTATTAAATTTTATCAGGGTCTAGTGCTGCCCTGAGATTGGCTCCTTGTTGAACTTTGAATTTGAATTATCCTTCATTTTGCACAAAAAAAAGTAATCTATGCTCACAGTTGTGTGGTCATCTCATCCTCTTTCCTCCTCTAAAGAGTTAAAAACCTAGAGACACCCTTTCCTTTGGATTGTTCTTATTATGTTGCTATGTCAAAGATAGCCCAATGCTTTTACATAACTTTACAGGCTTACTATCTACCACATGATATATTCCTTTCCTTAGGGCAGATGTTCCTGTGAGGCAGGCACTTCTATAATTTGAGCTGGGAGCACTTCTCCCCTGATATTCTAAGGTTAGTCTTGGACACTGTTTTAAATCCTCCTGGGGTCTTACATTCAGTTACATTTGCTCTTTTCTCTGAGACTGCGTCCCGGTGTTGCTCAGCAGCCTGAGTGTCGAGTTTGCTGTGAGGATGGTTCTTCACAGTGTGAACAGACTCTTATGGTCCTTGTCTCCCTGTCTCCCCTTTGCTCCTACAGAGCAATGCAGGAATAAAGTTCCATCACAGGTTTTCCTTAACCTGTGAGGGTTTTCTTTTCCAAGATACACCAGGTCGCAGAGACTCAGAAACCTTTTGCATAATTCATAGCTTCGTGTTCTGTCCTGTTTTTCCTTTAATTGCCATGGCAACCAGATGCCGTCAGCTCCCAGGACTTACTCAGGCGCCTCCAGTTAGTGGAACTTTTAACTTGGCCAGAGAGAGGAGTGGAGGGAGGCCGGCACTCGGTGTCGGTGTGAAGGAGAGCACGGTTAGGGAATGAGCACTGGGCCCATAACCCTGCAGCAGACAGACAGACTTTTTCTTTTCTGCCTCTTGCCCTATTTGGGCCGCTAGTTCCTCAGGCATCCAGAGTCTCCACAGCTCGCAGAGCCCTCCCTCTGCTGGATGTTCCTGGTCCTGCCTCGCTCTTAAGCCAAGGCTGCAAGACTCACTTTCCTGCAAGTTTCACTACCATCTGGTTCTAGTGAAGCAGTTCTGAAGATTCCCATGTGTGTGGGAGAGCCTGGGAGATTTGCTCAACAAAGCAGCAGGTTACTGAATTAACCAACACGTTCCACTAGCCTTCCTATGATATACAAATGGCAAACATATTGAAAAAAAAAATCAAGGAAGCAATTCCATTCTTTTTTTTTTTTTTTATGTGTTTTAAATTTTATACATCAGCCATGGGTTCCCCTGTCTCCCCCCCCCCCGCGAGCCCCTCCCCTCCATTCCCATGTCCTCCAGGATCAAGACTCCCCTGGGGATTCATTTAAACCTGGTGGATTCAGTACAGGCAGGTCCTGTCCCCTCCTTCCAGACTGAGCAAAGTGTCCCTGTGTAAGCCCAAGGTTTCAAACAGCCAGCTCATGCACTAAGGACAGATCCTGGTCCCACAGACTGGGTGCCTCCCAAACAGATCAAGCTATTCAATTGTCTCACTTATCCAGAGGGCCTGATCCAGCTGGGGGCTCCATAGCCTTTGGTTCATAATTCATGTGCTTCCATTCCTTTGGCTATCCTGAGTGAGGTAACCCAGACTCAGAAGGACAAGTACGGTATGTACTCACTCATAGGAGGATACTAGATGTAAAACAAAGATGACTAGACTGCTACACAACTCCAGGGAGGCTACCTAGAAAACAGGACCCTAGGAAAGACCCAGGGATCACCCATTGACAGAGAAATGGATGAGATCTACATGAACAACCTGGACGACAGTGGGAGTAATGAAGGGCTACATTTGAGGGAAAGAAAGCTTAGGGGAGCAGGAGATCCCAGCAGGATCAAGAACAGAAAGGGAGAATGAGGAATAACAGACCATGATAAATGAAGACCACATGAGAATAGGCAGAGTGCTGGAGAGGTCCCCAAAAATCCACAATGATACATCCTCTGTAGACTGCTGGCAATGGTCGAGAGAAAGCCTGATCTGACCTAGTCTGGTGATCAGATGACTAAACACCCTAACAGTCGAGCTGGAACTCTCATCCAATACCTGATGGAAGTGGATGCAGAGATCTCAGCCAGGCCCCAGGTGGAGCTCCAGGTGTCCAACTGTCGAGAAAGAGGAGGGTCTGCAAGAGCATGAATTGTTGAATCTGAGATTGCAAAAAGCAATTCCATTCTTAACAGCCACAAACACTACCACCACCTGGGAACAAACTTAACAACAACAACAAAACTGGCTACAGTGTAGGCTTTAAAAATGTTTGATGAGGGCCTGGAGCGATGATGTAATGCAGACTTGGATTCAGTCCCCAGCCTCCACATGGCAGCTCATCTGTAACTGTTCCAAATCAGTTCTAGGAGATCCAATGGCTTCCTTTGACCTCTGGGCACCGGTGACTTTGTTGTCCTTTTTTAAATGGTTGCTGCCTCTCAAGCCACAGCTGTCTGAATCAGCAACTGCAACTCGGCCACTACCAGGAGCAGTTAGGCTGCATGGGCCATAGCCGGAGGGAAATCTTTTCCCTCAGGCTCCAACTCTTGAAAAGCTACAAGGGAACTTAACTAAACCTCTGTCCCTCTAAAGAACTCAAGATTCAGGGTAAGGTGGAATTGGTGGAATTCTGCTCTTCAGAGAAGCTGAATAGCAAGTAGCTCACTTCTTCCCTTGTCCTCCAGAAAGCCCTCATGCTCCTCCTCACTCCTCCTTATAAATCTTTTTTCACCTGGCTCTTCCCTACCATTTCCTGTCAGCTAGTTGCTGACTCAGTCTCCGGACTGCAGGTGAATTTTATTTAATTGAACACATCTTTGCATCATTAAACATTCCAGAGCATAAACAAAAGTAACACACCTTGAAAGATTATTCTTCAACAGACTCAACTCATGTGGTACAAATACATACATGTAGGCAAAATACTCATACATAAAAAATAATGATGAAAAAGTTAAAGAACACACTAGAAGATGGAAAGATGAAAAGACCTTCCATGATCATGGATCAGAAGAAATAAAACTGTGAAAATGGTAATTATAATTAAAAACAATCTACAAATTCAGTGCAATCCAAATAAAAAAGTCCAGGGCCATTCTTCACAGACACAGAAAAAAAAAATCTTAAAAATTTTTTGGAGCACAAAACACTTAGGATAGCTAAAGCATTCTGAACACGAAGAATGCCTTGGGGGTATGTAACCATATCTGATTTCAAGTTCTACTATAGAGGCACAGCAATAGAAAAAAGCAGTCTGTGAGTTTCAGACCAGCCTGGTCTACAGAGTGAGTTCCAGGACAGCCAGGGCTACAGAGTGAGATCCTGTCTCAAAGGAAAGAAAGGGGGTGGGGTGGGGAGGGTGACCAGAGTATGATAGTGACACAAAAGTGGGCGTGCAGATTGTCTGGAGAGAAGAGAGGGCCCATGCAGAAGTCCACACAAAATTATAGCGACCTGATTTTACAAAGATATCTGAGATATACACTGGAGAAGAGACAGTACTGTTAACAAAAGGGTCTGGGAAGACTGGCTATGAACCTATAGAAGAATGAAACTGTAGCATTATCTCTTGTCCTGCACACCACTCAAATCCAAATGGATCAAGAACTTTAGCATTAATCCTGACATTTTGAAACTAGTAGAGGAAAAAGTAGTTGATACACTTCCTCCTGTGGCCCAGATAAGATCTAGTAGCACAGGAAATAAGACAACTGATAAATGAATCTCATGAAACTAAAAAGCTTCTATTCAGCAAAAGCCCACAGCCAAATGAAGTGTTTTGTGTAGGGTGAGAGATAGGAATCTAATTTCAGAGGTGCCATTGACAGAGTAGTGCCATGCTGTTATGGGATAACCAATGGAGTCTTAAAATTGGATCCAAGGTTCACTCTGTAGGAGGGAGCTCATGCCTGATACTGTGGATCTGGTCAAAGATCTATGGCTAAAGAAGCCATTGGCTGGAGGAGTGAGCCTGTTGTGCTTATTTTATTAGGTGGTTATACTGTCAAACTGAATCTTAAATATTTATGTTTGACCTATAGACTAGTATTATCCTCATTTTGATCTAAGAAGTTTGTCTTCGCCAAGAATGTTGGTTAACGCAGAGACTCATGGTGGTAATCTTGAGAACCAGTGACTATGCATGCTCAGCCTCACACAGGATACCCATATTATCTCCTCCAAGGCTTAGAGAACTCTGTGGAAAAGGGGAGACACTCTGCAAGAGCTGACTGATAGAAAAGGGACATGAGATGCTGCCATGCGGGCATGGCCTGGCCGGGACACTCACGAACTCAAAATAGCTACAGTTTCCTGTACAAGCCTGAGCCCCAAAAGCATTCAGTTATAGATGGCGGAGAGGATCATGGGACCCCTCCCCACCCAGGGAGTGAAGGGCAGTGGAGGGCTGCTGGGGGAGGAAACCATTGTCTCAAGTGATGTAGTCACTTATGAGTTATCCATGACCCAGCAGATTCTTCCCACTCAAGCCCTTACTAATGGCCCTCATCAAACCTGGTGGACCACAAAGCAAAAACAAGACATGAAAGTGGGATAGGGCTTGTTGGGATCAGAAGGAGGATAAAAAAGAGGAATGAGTGTGACCAGAATGTGTTACACACATGTATGAAATTGTCAAAGAAAAAATAATAAAAATAATTTAAAAGTTAGAGGTCAATTGAGAAAGGAACTGACATAGACCTCTGAGCTCTACACCTAAATGCATGCTGAGATACATGAACATGTGTACAACCTGCTCCCCCTCCCCACACACACTCTTTAGGGTGGTGAATACACTTCAGTTTAATTAGGTAGAAATCTGGCTTTGACTTTCTTCTTATAACTACAAATTAACTCTTCCCTGATAAGATAGACACCATGCTGTTTATAGAAAATTATAATGGAGTTTTAGTTGGTGGAGTAAATCTTAGTGCTAATAAATTTTTATACAGATCCATTAATTTAATGCTATGAAATAATCAGCTGCTTGCATTTGCCTCCCTAAAGCAGAACGGCTGAAACGGGAAGATGGCATGTAATTTCTAAGTTATACCACTTGGTGGAGCCATTTCCAAAGGGAGCCATTTCCAAAGCAAAGATACAAGAAAGGCAAACATGGGGATTATGTTCAAGGCACAGTATTAGCCTAGTAACATGTTCTCCATCCTTCCAATCACCTGGCCCACAGGTCCCCAAAGCCCACTGAATGAATGAATGACCAAACAGGGAAGAAATACCAGGAGACAGTGTAGCCAGGCAGTTTAGCCAGTGGACTCTGTGATCAGGAGAGATCAAGGTCAGGAAGGCGGCCTTCCCACAAGTTGCACCAACATAGCACAGATGTCTACAGAAAGAAGGTGAAGGTGAGTTGGCTCTGCGTATTTTTAACACAGGAGAGTGTTAAAAGGGAGTGTAACAGCAGTCCTGTGGGATGGCAGCATCGGGGAATGCAGCAGAAGGGCTAGGTGAGGTCCTAGTAGGCGAGATGCTTCTCAGCAGAAAAAGGCTTCCAGTTAGTTTGGAGAACGTCTTGGGCTGTCTCAAAGGTTTGTTTCCCTTGTACTACTCCTTTTACAGTTTTCAATCTCCTCAGCTTTACTGTGTTTTTCTTCCATAAAAACATTTTTATTTTAAGTGTATGGGCATTTTGTCTGCATACATGTGTCATGTGCATGCAGTGCCCATGGAGGCCGGAGGAGGGCATTGGATTCCCTGGAACTGGAGTTACAGACAGTTGCCAGCCACCTTGTGGGTGCTGGTAGTCAAACTTAGGACCTCTGAGTAGCAGCCAGTGCTCTTAGCCTCTAGACACCTGCCATATTTTCTTGGTTTTGATGACATATCAAATTGGATGAATTGAATCCCCTGATTGTAAGGTTTCACAGAGGAACTAACTACATAGCTGACTGGCTTAGACCAGTGTTTCCCACATTAAAATGATTTCATTGGTCAGCCAAACAGAAACCACCAACAATGAATAAATAAATGAAAGGCATCATTTGTAACCCTAAGAGATAGTCTCTTCAGTTCTGAGAAAGGGCATTGAAGGTGGAGCCCAGGGGGCTGCTGTGCAGCCCACATAGCCCACATAGCCAGTGGAGAGAGAGGCTTATGACCTCTGTTCATAACCTGCCATGGTGTTCACTTTTTAATTATTTTCTTGGCTCAAAAACAGCATCGAAAGAGTGGTAATTTAGAAAATTTGACTTACGGAGACAATTTGCTATGCCAAGGGAAGTGAGAGAGCCCAATTTTATTACCCTGTGAGTCAGTTTTGCCTGTTACTGTAAAAAGATTGTTATGAAACTTCATCAAATGTTACTTCAGAGGAAAGCCAGTGTTTATGATCTGTTCAGAAAACAAATTAATCAAGACTGGCACTGGCTTCATTGGCTACAGGGAAGACTCTTGTGGCTGAAGTGTGTTTCAGTTATCTGCTGTTTACATAGTCACCTTCCAGAACCTTCTCCCACGCTTCCTTTCAGTTCAGAAAAACAGAGACCATCTGGAATTGGGGCCAAGGCTGAAGGGCACGAGGAAAGCAGCCTGCCTTTCCCCAAATTTGACTTAGCCCAGAAGGTGGGTGGAGGGACAGTGTGGGCATAGAAGAGCCTCAGAGACTGCAAGCCAGACATAGATGGTGGGGTCCCCAGAAGGCAAAGGGTTGGTACACAGTACCAAGAGTCACAACAAAGAACTACATTTGCCGGCAAATTCCAGAGACTTGGGGCCTAGGAGGTGTGACAAAGCTGCCCAGAGCAGGATCTCACCAGACAGACTGGGCCCTGTGGGTGGAGGTCATGACCATCACTAGGTCAGGGGTTGAAAACATAAGGCTGTCTGTAAGGACAATGAGTAAGGGAACTTTGCTAGGCTTAAATCTATATGTATGCATCTGTGCTGGGAAGATAGCCCAACATGTAAAGCGTTTGCCTTGCCAGGACCTGAGTTTGAGTCCCAGAACCCATGTAAAAAATGCTGTGTGTTGGTGTGGACTAGGGATGCAGAGGCAGCTGACTCCCTTGGGCTGATTGGCCAGGAAGCCTAGCATACACTGTAAGCTTCAGGGCAATGGGAGAATTTATTAAAAATAAAAACAAACAAACAAATAATAAATAAACATCTGGCAAAGTGCATGGGTCCTGAAGAACGATACTAAAGATTAAATTCTACATGTATACACACTAGCATGTATATCCAAGCATGTGTGCCCACATGAACAGGCAACCACATACACAACTGCAAAAAACCAACAAATAAAAAAAACCTCTGCTTAGTAAAGGGCATTTTAGTCAAGACACTCTCCTAAGAGGTACATCCATGGTTTAGGAAGAGGAGAGGGATTAGGCAGAAGCTTGGGGCTGTGCTGTGAGACTTACCCTTCCTTGTAAGACCTAGGGTACCCCAAAGCTTCTTCCCCTTTCCACCTTTCCCATGCTCTACACCCTTATGGTGGACACTCCACCTATACGTCCCAAAGCCCAGGCCTGGGTGATGAGCTGCGGGGAGGGCTTGAGAGAACCCACACACAGGGACCACGCTGATTCTCTGCTGCCCTGCTCTGGGTACATGAGAGTTCCTAGAGGTGTCTGTGGGTGATTCTGAAGATCTAACTTGTATATGATAGACACTTGTCAGCTCCATATGACACATTCTATAGAGAATCTTGTTGACTTAATAGGACTGAGATGCACTTAGGCAATTAATGAAGTGTGTCTCTGGGTGTTTACAGGGAAAATTAACTAAGGAAGGAGACTTGCCCTAAACGCTGGCAGTGCCACCCCACAGGCTGGGGTGGAACAAAGGAAAGGGGAGGACCCTGGAAAGTGAAGGTACAGCCTTCCGGACCATCCCTCCTCTTTTCCTCCTCCCTTCCTCCTCTTCCTCCTCTTCCTCTTCCACAGTCATGCTGTGAGCTGTTTTTCTCTGCCTTGCCCTCAAAGAGAAACCTCTGAGACTGTGCACCAGAATAAACTCTGTCCCTAGATGTGTTGGTGGGAGGCATTAGTCACACTGGTGAGAAAGGAAGCACACGTGCTGCATGGGATCTACATGTGGTTACATACGTTAGTCGTCATACTGAAATACCTAGTCTGTAATGTGAGGGTAGAAAATATCCCCAAATGATTTTTCTTTGGAAGCTTGATACCTGGGGTACTGGGAAGCCTGTCACCAATCCATGTTCATTTGCTTGTTTGCTTTTCAGACAAAGTCTCAGGTAGCTCCAGCTGGCCTTTGACTTGCTGTGTGGCTGAGGCTAACCTTGGACTTCTGACTCCCCTGCCTCT
Source organism: Onychomys torridus (assembly GCF_903995425.1). Classification (NCBI taxonomy): domain Eukaryota; kingdom Metazoa; phylum Chordata; class Mammalia; order Rodentia; family Cricetidae; genus Onychomys; species Onychomys torridus. The sequence goes on along the minus strand of NC_050447.1, from coordinate 133,762,624 downwards.
ACCTCCTAAACGCTGGGATTATGGACATGTGCTGTCATGCTTGGTTGGCTGATGATGCTAGCACTTCTTGTTTCTCAATAGAACTGGCATCTAGTTAAGCACAGCAGTGGTGCCCACGTGACACCACACAATTGTTAGTCCAACTGTACCATTCCACAATGTGCTTATGTCCAAAATCACACATGCAGCCCTGCGCCAAACAGAAACAATATGAGACCTGTGGAGCTTTCATTTCTAAGAAGATTCATGCAGCTATCTTAGAAATGGTTCCAGCCTGGACTGTGGGGTCCTCCCAGCTGTGCCTGAGAGGATGTGCTTTGCACACGTCATCATAGTAAACATGCACTGTGTGGCTGTCCTTAGGGGTGTGTGCGTGCATTCATCTCATCTGCACCAAAGCACTGTTGAGACCACAGACTCATTTTACAGCTAAGGTGCCCAGCAAGGACCAGCTGGTGAATGCCAGGCAGGCTCCCTGATTATACTAACCCGCCTGCTAATTTTAGTTTTAATTGTGTGTGTGTGTGTGTGTGTGTGTGTGTGTGTGTGTGTGTGTGAATGTGCATGTTGTTGGTTTTAATGTGGTGGTGCTGTTATTCATTAAGCATCGCTGTTACCATGTGAGAAAGGCCACGAGGCACCACTAAGCCCACTATCAGTTTGATTAGTAGAAGGGATGGACAGGACAGAGTGTGTGGTCGGGCCTGCTGAAAAGACATGAAAAGACGTGCAGAGACAGAGGGGAGAGAAAGAGAGGGAGGGGAGGAGTCTGCGATCCACTTCTTATGGATTCCCACAACTGTGCATAGATTGCGTGATCATGCTGCATGAAAATTACGTGATCACACAGCCAACTGATTATGTAGGATGTAAGGCCCCTTACTTGGCTACTGAACTGCGCATGTGCAGTCATGTAACTGGGGAAGTGGTCAGGAATTCCAACACATATAAGTGCCTGTGGAGGGTGTTGGAGCTCTTGGAGTTACAGGTGGTTGTGAGCTGCTTCATGTGGGAATTGAACTCTGGTCCCCTGGAAGAGCATTACAAGTGCTGAGCTATTCTGAAAATTTTTCATAAAGCAAAGACTGACCTCAAGACTGTCCTCTGCAAAGAAAGAGGAAATTCTGCCCACAGATGGCCTTTGGCCTCCTGTTGCTCTCCCCTGAGCTCCTGGTGGCCTCTCCATTAGTTTTGTTCTCAACAAGCATCCACCATTGTGTGAACGTTTGCATCCTATTGGTTGCTTCTCTGAAGAACACTCAGTAGAAATGCTATGACTCTTCTGAGTATGCTTTAAACCAACTCTTTTTAGATTTATTCATTTTATTTCATGTGTCAGTGTTTTGCTGGTGTGGATGTATGCGTCTTCTGTGACCTTGGCAAAGTTAGTCACCTTTCTGGGACATCAGTTTCATTATGGTAACAGTTCTCAAAAATTTCAGTAATTTTGCTATAATTATTAAGGCAAAAACAATGGACTCATTGTTACAATAGTGAGTGGTTACTCACAGCCTGGGGAGGGGAAGTCTTACAACAAGATTTTTTATTTTTAATAAAGAGCTTGAAAAAGTAAGCACATTTTGTCCTTTCTGTAGTTAAGTTGCATGAACTGTATAGGGTGAATTTTTGAAGTGACCACGCTTAGCCAATTATCTAGCAACATTAGCAGGCACACCTGTCCATTTGCCTTTTGATTATCTGGCCTTAGAGCAAACAAAGTCACAGAGGGCCCAGTTCCCTTTCACAAAGCATTGGTTTCTTCTAATAATACATTTCCTCCCAAGTGCCAGAGTGGACCAAGGAAAACAGCCACCTAAGTGTCAAGGTGTGTGACCCACAGGGAACTCCAGAAGATTCTCCTGAAGGTGCCTGGTCTTTGTGAATAGCCCAGTGGGGCCCATGTGCTTCTGTTTTGGGCTCATTTTTGCTGGAGTACTTGGAGGACTGTGCAGGAAGAGTTCTGAGGAAGAACTGAACTTCGGTACTCCCAGAACTGTGTGCCATGTCTCTAAGTGCATGGTGACATGGGCTAACTTAAGCCCCTTGAATGGAAAAGCTGCTGGAACTCAGGGTCCTGAGAACAGGAGGTCTCCAACACAACACAGAAACCAAGACCCAGCCATCCAAAGGGCCTTCTAACTCTAGGATGGCCCCTTCCACCCGATTGCTGAGAATCAAACTGCACAGACACTGAGGGAGAGTCGCTGCTGCGGCCTGGAGTTTGGAGCCTCCGAGAGTCTCCATTTCTGTGGTGTGACCTTAGGGACAGCAGGCTTAGAGGTTTTTAAACCTCAGCAGCAGTGAGGCCTTTTGTTTAAAAGAAACACAGATGCAAAGTAGAAGTGGGAGGAGGTGCCAAAGGGACAAGGGACCAATACCTCTGGGAATGTTCCTGGATCCTCATGAAGATCTTGAGTGGAGCCCAGGAGAGGATAGCCTCCCATGTCATTCCCTACCACCCTTGTTCAGCCACAGTTTGCCACAGTGAAAAGTCTTTGTTTATCTTTCTTATAGTTAGCCATGGTGGGTCACTTCTTAGGATCTTCTGGTGTTGTAGAATAATATTTTAAGGTGTGTTACTTTTGTTTGTGCTCTGGAAAGTTTGTTTAATGATGCAAAGATGTGTTTGATTAAATAAAATTCACCTGCAGTCAGGAGGCTGAGTCAGCCACTAGCTGACAAAAAGTGGTAGGGAGGAGCCAGGTCAGAAAGGATTGATAAGGAGGGTAAGGAGTAGCACCAAGGGCTTTTTTGGAGGCAGGGAGAGGAGGTGAGCTACTTGCTATTCAGCCTCTGAAGAGCAAAATGTGGACCTTAACCTTTGACTCTTGAGTTCTTACAGGGACAGAGGTTTAGTTAAATTCCCTTGTAGCTTTTCAAGAGTTGGAGCCTGAGGGAACAGATTTCCCTCTGGCTATGGCCCATGCAGCTCCTGGTAGCAGCGGCAGAGTTGCAGTTGCTGATTCAGACAGCTGTGGCTTAAAAGGCAGCAACCTTTTAAATAAAGGACAACACTCGGGGACATTTTGTTGTTGTTTCTCTCTGGGGGTGCTGAGTGGAGGGACAGCCCAGGCCTAGGCTGCCCCTGTTTCTGGTCTGGGCTCCACATCATCTAGCTTTGCAGTGTTAGGGAAGCTCATCTCTTCCACATCTATCGAAAGGAGACCTTTGTGGGAGTCATGCTGGCTTTCTAATATGACTTCTGAAATAAAAGACCACAAATTTGGCTTCAAATTTCAAAAGGAAATTTATTCTCATGTTCCAGAGGACTGTTCTTTCTGGGCTGAACTAGTTGGTGTCAGGGCCACCCTCCCTCTGGATGCTTCAGGGTGGAACCCATGCTTGCTTATCAGAGTACATGTGACCATGCCCCCCCTGCTGTCTCTGTGGGCACATTCCTTCCCCTTCTGTGTGTGTATCGAGTCACCCACTTCCCCTCTCGTCAGGACTCTGTGATTGCATTTAGGGACCATCTTCCTATCTCCAGATCCTTGTTCTGTGCACATGTGAAGTCTTTGCCTTGTAAGGTGATATCTGACAGGTCACAGAGAGGAAGATGTTAAGTATCTGGTGTTACTATTCATCCCACCACACTCAAAAGCTGCAGCAGCTCCTTGTGGTCCTCCTAGGACAGAGTATGTGAAATCATTTTTTGCTTTTTCAGATATTTATTTATTTTTAGTTTATATGTATGAGTCTTTTTCCTGCATGTATGTATGTGTACCAAGTGTATGCCTGGAGCCAATAGAGGCCCAAAGAGGGTGTCAGATCCTCTGGAACTGGAGTTATGGACAGTTGTAACTGCTCTGTCATCTGCAAGAACAGCAAGTGCTCTTAACTGTGGAGCCAGCCCCATGAAAACATTGTGTTAATGATAGCTAGCTAATATATTCAGATATTGTTATTGTAATAAAGACAATATCTCAACTGGAGTGTTTACATAACAGAGAAATACAAAATGAGCTTAACAACAAAATTAACTAAGTTCACATGCTAGTCAAATTGGAGACATTCATTCACTGAGGTTGATTGAACACCTACTGTCTGCGGGGGCTTTTATGAACTGTTCAGCTTCATTAGTAAGAAAGTAGGCAGGGACCCTTGGCTTCATGGAATTCATGTTCAAGTCCAGCTAGGAGGTCAGATTTCCAACAGTAGACATGGCAAGGATAGAAGTTGAGAATCCATCTGCAAAGACACTGGGTAATGGTTGCTGGGGAGAGCAGTTGCACAGGGAAGGGATTGGTCATTCTCTCAGTCCCTGGGAATGCTGTAAGGCCGTCAGCTCACTGGATGGCAATGTTCAGCCTGACTTAAGGAGTGAGGGGTCATGGGAGTGGACAGAGTGATGCAAGTTGTGAGAGGCTGTAATGTCAATTGGGTAAAGTGCTGATGGGAAGGAAATCATCAATGGTGAACCTCATGCCCATGCAGCAAGCACCTTGTTGGCTGAGCTGTCTCCCCATTCCTCAGTAGTTGGTAGTATGTTTCTGTTGTCATCCTGTCTCAGTTACTGTGAGCACAAAAGCCTGTGACTAAACAGATAGCAGTACAGAGATGGCAGGGAGCCACATCCTGTTGAACAGCATATGCAGATCTGTGGTCCTGAGTGCTCTGCAGGGTGGAGACCTGAGCAGCTGGGTTTGCCAGCTTTATTAGAAATCCAGAATTTCCCTGTGTTATTCTCAGTTCTAACATGGCTGTGGCAACTCATTTATTAAAACGTGGGCCAAACTAAACACATTGTGAGCTAGATTCAGCTTATAGACAGGCCATCAGTTTTCAACTACTGTTTTATGAGATAAAATAGGCTACCAAGCCCTGAGTCTGCCTGGCTTCTGTGGTCTCAGGTGTCTTGGACAATGGATTTCATGTGTTGGACATTGGAAGGTGATTGGATCATGAGAATGCTCTATTTGTAGATTAATATATTAATAGGTTATCAGAGGAGTGACTTAATTATAAAAGTGAGCTATCCATGGAGTGCTGATTCTGTCTTGCTAAATAATGTCATCTCCATATATGATAGCAATAAGACCCCACCAGCAGCAGAGGAGGTGCCCACTCCTTAGACTTCCAGTTCTCTAGAACTGTGAGAAACAAATGTCTTTATAAATAATATAAAGCCCCCCCACATACACACACACATACACACATGCACATACATACATGCATCTACACACATACACACACATGCACATACACATATACACACATATGCACACGCATACACATATACACACATACACATATACACACATACACACATATATACACACACATACACACACATAGACATATACACACATACACACACATATATACACATACACACACACACACACACACACACACACACACACACACTCACTCACACACTTCCTAGTCTCAGGTATTTTGTTACATCAATAGAAAGGAACTAAGACACAGCCAGGGTCAGTAGGTTAAGTACAGACTATGGGTGAGCAATGTCTACACACAATCCTTGAGGGGATGCCCCCACTCTCCCTATAGTGTGGGTTCCTGCTGTTCTATGAGGTTCTGTGTGATTCCATGTCTACACTGGCTATTCTTTGAAGCTAGCTCTATTTGTTACAGGGCTCACCATTTTATTTAATCACATATTGCAAAGCTGAAGGAAACGGATATTTCAAAACTCTTTGGAGATTTTCGTGTTTCATAGAGTGAAGATATAAATGAAAATGTCATGCAAATTGCAAAGCACTCTATAAATGCTGGTTGTGGTTTTCATTGTGGTCGCATGAACACAACTTGCTGTTATTGTCAGAATTAAATGGCAGTTTAAGCCTAGAAATCCACTGTAATCACTTTTTGGTGTTTCCTTGTATTAGTGAATGATTACAGATTAAGGGAATGTTAACCTCAAGTTGTGTCTGCTTTGAATCTCAGCCCTGGTCTCCTTATGACTGTCGACTGTGTAACTCATATGGCCACTCCACACAATGTCTAGGAGAGTGGCCATTCCTGTCCCTTGAAATTAGGTGTGGCCATGCTTGCCTTGACCAGTAAAACAGACACCATTTCCCAGAGATGAATTTGTCCATCCATAAGGACAAGTCTCCAGTCTCCTGTTCCTGCTCTGGCAACTGTGGGGATGTGTTGCTGCTTGCTATCTGAGCCACTCCAGAGGATGCTGCCATGCAGAGTGACTTTCACCTCTAGGAGCCATTTCATGTCACTAAGATCTGGGGGTATGTGTTTCCATAAATCAATGCATCCTGTATTGATTGACAAAAACACACTCATGGGAATATGTAGTATGGAATCATTAGTTACCAGAGGGGCACCTCATGCTTCAGAAAGCATGCAGGCCTTAGTGGTAGACTGGGATTTTGCCCTGGCCTTGTTTCTTGTTAGTCTTGTGACCTTCTGGACCCAATTCTCCTGTTTGTGAGGTTGGGAAGCAATGGCCAGGAGGAACAGCTTCTCTTGGCTGAAACCTGCATGGGACACAGCACCTACAGTAAGTGCAGGGTATGGAAATCAGTACACTAGGGGGAGACAGGAAGTACCTGAAGTACAAAGTGTAGTAAGGGAAGGCTGCATGCTTCTACAGGCTTCTAGACCAGACCCTGAAGAAAACAGAAGCATACATACTCTGACTGTCAGAAGTTTAGATCTCCTGTGGGAGAAGGGCTGGCATTTCTGCAGGGCTGGGGAGAAGGGCTGGCATTTCTGCAGGGCTGGGGAGAAGGGCTGGCATTTCTGCAGGGCTGGGGAGAAGGGCTGGCAGTTCTGCAGGGCTGGGGAGAAGGGCTGGCATTTCTGCAGGGCTGGGGAGAAGGGCTGGCAGTTCTGCAGGGCTGGGGAGAAGGGCTGGTATTTCTGCAGGGCTGGGGAGAAGGATTGGCATTTCTGCAGGGCTGGGGAGAAGGGCTGGTATTTCTCCAGGTCTGGGGAGAAGGGCTGCTTTTTCTGCAGGGCAGAGAGAAGTGTTGGCATTTCTGCAGGGCTGGGGAGAAGGGCTGGCATTTCTGCAGGGCTGGGGAGAAGGGCTGGCAGTTCTGCAGGGCTGGGGAGAAGGGCTGGCATTTCTGCAGGGCTGGGGAGAAGGGCTGGCAGTTCTGCAGGGCTGGGGAGAAGGGCTGGCATTTCTGCAGGGCTGGGGAGAAGGGCTGGCATTTCTGCAGGGCTGGGGAGAAGGGCTGGCAGTTCTGCAGGATTAGTCCCATGGGAATGTGCAGGTGCTCAGAGGGAACAGCCATAGGAGGGTGGGGATGATTAGACAGCCTCACACTGAATGTAAGGCTTTGTGGATATTCTCTAAGTAGGATAAGGAAGCCTTCCAGGCAGCAGAGGAGATGTGTGTGGGGACAGGTAGAGACTTGGAGCATCTGAAATTGAGGATCACCATGGGAAACAGTGACAAGGACTGTTGGAAAATTAGGATGAGGTCAGAAGAGTGGAACAACTTGAATTTCACAGCATGCAAGTCACAGGGCTTTGTAAAGAGCCACTTTAACGTTACTTTTAGAATTGTATTTATTTATTCAGTTATTTAACTTTAAATTACATTGTGTGTGTGTGTGTGTGTGTGTGTGTGTGTGTGTGTGTGTGTGTGTAGATCAGAGGACAACTCCGGGGAAATAGTTATGTCCACTCATACCATCTTGCTGGCAGTCATTGCCATGTACCACATCACACCAACACTCAAAAGCTACTGTTAATCATCATGTGATGTTTATGGTTTTAGTGGGCCACAAATTAAGCAAGGATGCTGTAAAGACAGTTTATCTTTGTATCAAAAGCTCATTACTCACAGGTGTGGTGTGTGAGGGGTATTTAGATACTAGGCCTGCAGGCTGGAATGCATACAAGTTGTCAGGGTTCTCATTTGTTGGCCTAGCTTTACATAGGCCAGAAGTTGAAATCACCTTGTCATGACCCAGCCTTTGAGGACGTACATCACAATCTCCATACATTTTATTAATCACACATTTCAAGCCGATCTATACTAAAAGGGATGTGACAAAGGCCCCATCTCCTCATAGGAGCAGTGTCAAAGTCCAGTCATAGAAGAGCATGCGAGGTAGATTCATTTACAGGTGACTTTGGAAAATACAGTCGCCCTGGTATCTTGGCAAGTTGTATGCAAGTTGGTTTGTGTTCAGGAAACCTCAGTGTAGCTGAAGTTTTCCTGTGTCTCAATGGCTGGCAGTTGGGACAAATCTCTCTTACCCGCTAGTCCCATAGCTGCTCAGACCCAAGTAAACACACAGAGGCTTATATTAATTAGAACTGTATGGCCATGGCTCAAGTGTTTTGCTAGCTCTTACATCTTAAATTAGCCCATAACTATTAATCTATGCCACATGTTCCATGGCTTTACCTGTGTCCCATTATGTGTTGCTCCTTGTGTGGCAGAATGGTGTCTCTCCCTGTCTTTTTCCTGTCTCTCTCTTTGAATTTCCCACCTGCCTCTAAGCTGTCTTGCCATAGGCCAAGCAGCTTTATTTATCAACAAATCATAAAACACATATTTGCAGCATATATGATAGGATGAAAGGATATATTATTGAATCTACTCTTAAAGAGAAACTTGTTTGAAATGTTTTACATTAGTATAGATTTTAGTTTATTGATACATATTTAGAGTTGATTTTGTTTATATATATATTTCTACTCTCAAGGTATTATGTTTATGTAACTCTTTTAACTTGTAAAGGACACTTAAGAAATACAGATTAATAATTAGTTTTCTATGATACTCAAACTTATAGTCATGTTAGGTTCTCTAGGTATACATAGATATAATTCAATTAGGTAATCTTCAAACACTTCAAAGACCTACAGAATATGGCATTTAAAATGTTTTAAAAATTTAGATTTTCTGGACAGTGAGACATGTCTGCTCCTGACAGAACCCATTTACTTCAGAGAGAAAGGTGGGCGTTGAGGACACTCCATGTGGAGTTTATCTTCTTCTTGGCAAAGACAGCTATTTGGGCAAGAAACTGTTCTTGCCTAGACTGCTTGATAAAATGTTGTATTGACTGGACATGCAGGACCCATAGGAAGGTGACCACTGAATTTTGCAAAGCAAGATGGTCCTTCAGGTTCTTGCTTTGCAGAAGAAGCTGCCAGACATTCAACAGGACACAGAGAGAAGCAAGTGAGAGATTCTAGACCTATGGGCTGAAGATGGATGCCCCAACATTACAGAGGAACTTTGGATGACTGTCCAGGTAAACAGCTGTCTCTGTCATTCTAGATTTTTGGAAGTTGCTTACAATGCTCTTCCTATTTACTTAGGTAATATATCCTTCTGGGGTCTTTGATATAGTTGAAGACTAGATAGTTATAATTTTCCTTGGTTATGATAAAGATAAATTTGATATGAAACTTTAGGCTCACAAATATAGCATAGATAGAATATTTTCTTTAATTTTGTCAAATACAAATAGACTAGACATTGTAACTCTTAATTCTTGCTTGGTAACTGTTATATGTAATTTTATTACGTTAAAGTTAAACCCTTCCTTTTTGATTAGACAGAAAAGGGGAGGTACTGTGGGAAGTTCTGTATCCTGTGAATGTGTTGCTCTGATTGGTTGGTAAATAAAAAGCTGATTGGCCAGTAGCCAGATAAAGAGACAAAGAGAATTCTGGGGAGAAGAAGGCTGAGCCAGGAGATGCCAGCTCACTGTCCAGGGAGCAGCATGTAATGGCACACAGCTAAAGCCATGGAACATGTGGCAACATATAGATTAACAGAAATGGGCTGAGTTTAAGTATAAGAGCTAGTCAGCAATTAGCCTGAGCTACTGGCCAAGCAGTTTTAATTAATATAAGCCCCTGTGTGTTTACTTTGGTCTGAGTGGCTACAGACTGGGTGGGACATAGGAAAACTTTCAGCTGCACTTCAGCACATCAGTTGCACAGGTGTATGCTCACATGCCTTCACAATAACCTGAAGCAAGGACAGTTCACAATGCTGACAGACACTGTCTTGGGCTCTAGTGCTAGGTCCTTGAGGGTGACCAGGGCATGGAGATAGTATGGGGCCTAGTCAGCAAAGCTGGCCTGCCAGAAGCCTTTAGGATTGCTCTCCTCAGAATGGTGAATATCAGACCCTGCCTCAGCAACTTGTCCATATTCATGATTTTCAAGTATTAAAGAATAGATCACAGTTTCCCCCTTGTGGTTAATGTGAAAACTAGTAAAATACTCTGCCTAGCCAGAACCACCAATACTCACAGAAGTGAGGGAAGCCATTCCTTCAGTTTGCTGTAACCTTGAAGCTTTGAAACAAGAGAGCAGGCATGGAGCAGGGTCAGAGGGTCAGGGATTGGGCTGGGTTGTTAGGGTGTTTGTGGTGCCTTTCCCTCAGATGCATTGTTCTTGGCTGACTTCTGATCCATTTTAGATTGTTGTCCACAGTCGAGCTACAGGCAATATTTCACAACTAGGCAGAGTTCCCAATGATTGGCTGAGCTAGACTAAACTCAAACTCACAGAAAACCTCAGCAGTGCCTTTTAACAGCAGAGTCCATTTAGAGGTCTGGATGCAAGATTATGCCCAAGACACTGCCCTTAGGAGAGCTCCTGACTCAGGAGTGGGGCTTACAGCACAGCTGCTTATTTGTCTCACCCTGTCTTCTCCAGTGTTTTAGTCATTCTTTGGGGAGAAAAGGGCAAGAGGAACTTAGTACACATTCATCTTAGGCCTCGGGAAGCAGGCAGTAATTTGGTTTAGCTAATCTGTGTAGAAGCTTTAAGGTATCAAGCAAAATAATGCAGCACATGACATAGGTATGGATACCAAGATGGTGGTGTGCAGCATCCAGTCCTGCTGGTGAGCTTGACATTTTATTGTGTATGCCTTTAACTCACAGAGGAAAAAGCCACCTACTAATTCAAAAATTCTTTTGTTGTACCTTCAGGTCATCCATAATTTATTCATCACTTATGAAATAGTTTGCTATAGGAGAAAGCATTACAGCAACTGACAGGTGGAATTCGTGTACAGGCATAAACTGGTCAGGGTGGAGACCAGAGGAATTCATAAGGAGTGTTGGTAAGTTGAATACTGACACAGGTTTTTTTCTTCCTACACTGTTTTCTCTTTCCTGGAAGAGACACTTAGCCCACCTTTTGAATGGACTTTTATTTAGTACCATTTTGCAGAAACACTTTAAAAAAGGCATTGAACTTGTAAGCAAATGCTTGGCTTCACTGTGGCTGGTGGAAGTTTCTCAGTCAATGAATCCAGATTGCAGTACAGGGAGGGTTCCCGATGCCTCCCAGTTTAGTCACCATGGGCAGGGGAAACTCTCCTACAGGCGTCGAGATATTTTAGGAAGAATGAAATCTTGAGCATTTTTCAAAGCTCTTTTGAGGTCTGGCAGAGCCCCAGACATGTTTGCTGTTTCCAGTTTAACTTTTGCTGAACATCTTTCTATTAGGAATCTAAGTGCAGTTCAAGGGCGGCTACATCTACACAATGTGTTTCTGATTATTTGCATATATCCCAGCAAAGCAGCTTGGGGGAATTATTTATTTATTTATTTTCATCTCTTTAATCCCCCCCCCCCCCAATTTCCTTTCTCTGGCTTTAGTTTACTGAATGACTTTTTTTGTGGACAATAAAGTATTTGCATTTGGAAGGCTCAGATTTTGTTAGACCATCAGGATTCCTCAGTAGGACGAGATGTATTTTCCCGAGGAATGAAGTCGGGGCTGTATAGAAGCTAGCTTGGGCCTTGGGACTCTCACTACCTCTTTTGTTCTCGAATCACTTCGGTTGGTAATTCTTCAGGCTAATAGGGTAAGTGGACATGTAGCAACTTGAGGACAAGCCCAAAGAAGAGGTCTCCATTCTTGCGCCCCGTATTTCCCGGCATCTGCCTCAGGGCTACTCCTGAAAAGGGCTCCTTTAAGGGGAAGCAGTCCAGGGCCACCTACTGGAGGAATCTGAAATATGCTTCATGAGCCGAGAAACTTATGGGAAGGCAAGGGAGTATTTGCAAGGCCTCGGCTGTGAGATAGCCTTGAAGTGCTGAGTGGTGGGCTCATGTGTCTCTTTAAATCTTGTAAATGTCCCTTGAATCCTGCTTGTCTACATTTTGTGACTACAACAACTTGTCAAGGACAGTTCAGCTCCCAGACTGCTGGACTGGAGGCACTGTCCTCAGTGGGGAGCCAGTGGGAGGACAGCTGGTAACCGAGGAATCCAGGAATTAGGCAGGTCCGGAGGCCTGCAGAGCTGCTGGGCTGGCAGGCTCTGCTGCACCATGCAGGGTTCCGACATTTTCAGCTGCCCCCCACCAACTAGTGTACTAGTGCTTACACAATCCTAGCTGATTTAGGTGTGTATCTGGATAGGGAGACCATTGCAGATTAAAAAGGAAAGAACATGGGGCCCACTACTTACTTTCTGGCCCCAACGATCAAATCCTGTGCATTAAAAACAGGCCTGTTTTCCTCATGCATGGAATATATCTGCTCTGAAAATGCTTCCAAGCTGAGTTCTTACATCATGACTGGCTCAATTTACATGCCTTTCTAGCTTTAATTTATGATATGCTCTGCCCAGGGCTTAAGCTATGCTGCCTTCAGTCTTCCGCAATACAGTTTACTTCAACTTTATAAAGCTAATAACCTGTTTGGCTTCCAGGTTCACTGCCTGGGGTAGATTGGAAGGTCAGGAAAGCAGGGGCAATGTAGTTACATGAAATCCTACTCAGCACAGGATTTGGTTTTGTAAAATGACAGCTCCATAGAGCTAGATTTCACATATACTAAGAGTCACCCCCTTGAGTCAAGATCTTAAGGGATAACCCACAGAGACAGATGACCTGAGCTTGGGGTAGCCCACGACTCTAGACAGATATCCAGGGAGCCTGCATGGGACTGATCTAGACCCCCTGCATGTGGGTGACAGTTGTGGAGCTTGGTCTGTTTGTGGGGCCCCTAGCAGTGTGACCAAGATCTGTCCTTGGCACATGAGCTGGCTCTTTAGAACCTATTTCCTGTGGTGGGATGCCTTGCTCACTCTTGATGCAGCAAGAAGTTTGGTCCTGCCTCAACTCCATACACCATGCTTTGTTGATTCCCATGGGAGGCCTTACCCTTTCTGAGGAGCGAATGGGGGTGGGGTGGGGTAGAAAGGAGGTGGGGGGAGGACCGGGAGGAAAGGAGGAAAGGGAACTGTGGTTAGTATGTAAAATAAATTAAAAAAAATAATTAAAAGAGAAAGAGTTGCTTACATAAAGTGGACAGTTCAGTTTTTGTGATCTGTTCACAAGGTTGGGCAGACAGCACCACAGTCCAGTTCTGAACATTTCATCACCTTAAAAGAAAACCTTTCTTTCAGCCTCTGTCAACTACTAATCTATTTCCATGGACAGCTCATATAGAATTATGTAATGCATGGCCATTTGTGACCAGATTGCTGTTGTATGAATCAGCGCTTTATTCCTTTTGCTGAATGGTGTTCAACTATGGTACAGTGCATTTGCTAATTTATTAGTTGCTGGATATTCAGGGACTTGTACAAGTGCTTGTGTGAACACATGTTTTAACACATCCTGAGGAGTGGCATTGCTTGGTTATATGGTAATTTTGAATAACTGCCTGATTGATTGTTTTTAAAAGTTGTTGCATAAATGTTACAGTCTCTGAAGACAGTGAACAAGGATTCTAATATCTATCTATTCTCACAGGCCCTTGTCTTTATTTTTGCTGTTGAGTGGGCTTGAGGTGGTGCCTCTGTAGTTCAGTTTGCATCTCTCTATGATTGACAGTATTCAGCATATTTTTGTGGGCTGGTAGGCCATCTGTGTGTCTTTAGAGAGATATTCATTCAACTCCTTTACTCATTTTAAAGCTAGATTACCAGGTGTGGCAGCGATTACTTTTAACTCTGGAGGCAGAGGCACGTAGATCCCTGTAAGGTCAAGGCCAGCCTGGTCTACAGAGTGAGTTCAGTCAACCACAGCTTCCTGGTGAGACTAAACAAGCACACAAGCACACTGTCGTCTTTGTATCTAAGAGCCAGTGCTCTTAGCCACTGAGCCCCTCTTCATTCTTCAACACCACCAGTCTTCATTACTGCAGCTGAGAAAAAAGTTGTGGAATTGAAAACTCTAATCCCTCTGATTTATGATCTTTTTTTGCAACAATTTAAATTATTCTGAATCTGTTATAGTCATATGAATTTGGGGAACATCTTGTCAATTTCTTCAAATAAGAAAGCTGAAATTTTGATAATGGAGAACAATTTGTTTTAAAAGAATGCTAACATAGAGGACTCATGGTTCAGTCCCTGCTTTTACACTATCTTAATTAATAAAATGAGACCATAAGGGGACAGAGAGATGGTCCAGGGGTTTAGAGCACAGGCTCCGCTGGCAGAGAACCAGGGTTTGGTTTCTAGCACCCACATGGCAGCTCATGGTTTCCTCTTCTCCTCCATGGACACCAGGCACATACAGAGTACACATACATATATGCAGACAAACATGCATGTACATAAAATAAAAATAACATAAAACAAAGTAATCTTAAAAAATAAAAACCATCGTGATTGTAGGGTAAACATACTGAAATAGGAAGCTAAACTGTGGAGTGTGTTACCCAGGGAGTCTCTTCCCCAACAATTGTTATGATAAAGTAGAAGTAGCAAAGGATAAATTGTGGGGAGATTGTTATACTTGAGTTAGGTAATTTGTTTTTTAAAATCTTGGCAAAGTGGTTCATACATTGCTGCCTAGTGTCCAGCACCAGTTATTGTTATTATTATTATCAGGTGATGCCTACTTCTGTTAAGAGGAGCATGAGGAAAAAGGAGGTGATTACAATAGGAAGAAGAGCTGAAACCAAAGCTTGAGTAGTTCATTAAACAAAGACTTGATTCTTCAACAGATGGAACATGAATCAATGTTTAGGTCGGAGCTGGGCATTGTGAAATATGCTAGTGCTTGCAGAGAGACCTACAGACCATGTGTTCAGTGTGCTAGCAGAGGTCCGTGTGGGCAGAGCTGGCACACAAAACTGCTCGTTGTCTTTTCAATCATGGCAACGGAGTCCCTGAGTGGCTGATGTGTGGTGGTCACGCCATGCTAGCTGATGGAGTGTGGTCTTCCGCGTCTCACAATTCAGATTGTTTTGCTTTTAGTTTTTGCGCAAAATTTTAAGTGTTGATAGGCATGGCTCTTAATGAACAAAAGCTTTGAGGATCAAAGTTTTTAAGAGCATAAAGGAATTCTGAGATTAAAAAACCCAACAAACAACAAACAAGTGAATGCTGGGCAACCTGTGTAGCAGAGAAACCCTTAGGTTGGAATTAATGTTTTTTTCTCAGATGTTTGTGTCTGCTCTGCAGTGTATTCACCGATCTGATGACTGTTCTGACCTGGAGAGGAGCTAAGGGAATTGTCCAGGGCCACATGGCTGGTAAGCAACAGAGGTAGAACTTGAACCTTTTGTATCTTGTTTCCCAGGCTATGTCAGAAGAGTCTGCAGCCTTGGGGTTCAAGGAATATTAAACTTCACAGAGAAACTATGCCTTGGGGTGGGGGAAGCTAGTGTTCTG
Organism: Onychomys torridus; assembly: GCF_903995425.1. NCBI lineage: Eukaryota > Metazoa > Chordata > Mammalia > Rodentia > Cricetidae > Onychomys > Onychomys torridus. The sequence goes on along the minus strand of NC_050447.1, from coordinate 133,747,068 downwards.
AGGCAAGCACCCAGTAGTTTCTCAGAAATCTCTTTTGGGTTATGAATATGTTGACTGATGGCAGCAAAAAGCTGAGCCCACAATCTAGTCCATAATATTCTAAGAGATCTTGCCTTGACTCCCCCAGCTCTTTCAAAGAGTAGTTTGTTGGCTGCCCTAAGTCCTTGACCTCATTAGATTTATGGCTTGAGCCTAAGGGAGCTGGCCAGCAAGCTGCGAATTACTGGGCTAGGCCACATTAATCACAAGCTCCCTCCCAAGGAAATCTCAGGGTAAGAGCAGAAGGCAGCCAGGTTGGTGCAGGGCCCAGCCTGGGGCAGCAGCTCTGCTTGGTACCACTGTCTCTAGTTTTTAAAAAAGAAAATGAAGGGCAAAATTAAAGATGGTCACAGGCACTGTCTGAAAAAGAAAAAAAGTGAAAGCGACTAGGAAAGGGAATCCAAACACTGATAGGTTATGAAAACTGGCTTAGACTTATCTGAACGAAAACTCATTCATTTCTACCACCCAAATCTCTTCCGTGCATGCCACACAGGAGACTGCCCTCTTGCAGGCCTCCCTGGTTCACACCATCAAGCCTTGCACAAGTCACATTTGCTCCTTGATTGCATAAGGGAAGTGAGAAACAGAGACTGTGCTCTGCCTGAGCCCAGGGTGAGTTCATTCATAGCATAGGCACCAGGCTTTCCCTTTTGCTGATGTTCCCAGCATCCAGATCTCAAGACTGGTAAAAGAATACAAGAAGGGGTGAGCAGGGCAGTTACTGAGGACTCAGCTACTCTATGTCAGCAGTTCTCAAAGCGGGAGGCATTTGTGTCTATTTTGATGGCTTTTGAAGACTCTGAGTTTATCTCCACACACCCTCTATTTTACCACCTTCCCTTAATCTAAGGCAATGTAGAGTGAAGGCTGCCAAGGTCATTTTGTCCTTAAACTGAAGGCTGTTGGGCTACTGTTGAACTACATCTTTAATTTAGAGAGAAGGAGGAACATGACTGTGTTCGCTCTCTGTTACGGTAGCAAACGCTTGTGCTAGCTGTCTATTACTGTAGCAAATACTTGTTTGCTATCTGTGACTGGAACAATTACTTGTGTTAATTGTGTTAGCTGTTTGTTATTGTAGCAAGTACTCAACTGCAACGGGTTTATAAAGAGAAAAGGTTTAACATACCTTCAGAGGGTTCAGTTGTGATATCACAACATAGTTACCTCATGGAAGCTGGGAAACAAAACCCAGGGAGGCAGAGATCACACTTCACAATCCTAGTCAGAGGCTTTCCTATGTCCAAAATCTCCCAGGAGGTCCCCACCTATGAAAGTTTCTACTGTTTCCCTAACAAGAAGCCCAGGGCATGTCTTTTTAACTTAAGGAATTTGGGGAGCCATAACAGATTCAAACTGTAAGAATGAGCCTCACGTCATTTCTTCTTTGTAGGTTAGTGATAAGGTTTGAATATATCACCCCAAATGTATGTGTTAAAAACTCAGTCCCCAGAGTTATATATTAATGGTATTTGTGGAGCTGGAGAGATGGCTCAATTTGAAAAGGGCTTGTTGGGAAAGCATTAGGCCTCAAGTTCAGGTAGTATCCATGTGAAAGCCAGGTATGGAGGTGTGTCTGTAATCCAGTGCCAGGGGCATGGAGATTTGAGGGTCTCTGGTGGTCATTTGGCAACTAGCCTAGATATACAAACACACACACACACACACACACACACACACACACACACACACACACACTGATACTGGAAATTGGGGCATTTGGAAAGTAATTAGAATTAGATGAGGTCCAGGGGGATGAAGTCTCATGATGGCAGGAGGAGACCTACCTGCCTGAGCTAACACACTTGCTCCATCTTGCCATGCACAACTTCCATGTACTTGCCAGAGGCAAACAGATGCCAGCATCATGTCTTTGATCTCCTGGCCTCCAGAACAATGATAAACAAGCTTCTATTCTTTACGGATTACCTAGTCTCCAGTGTTTTTGTATAGCAATGGAAAATAAACTAAGAAAGGTAGAGAGGGCTCTGTTTTGTGGTCACCCGAGGGGAAGTGTGACTTCTAAGCCTATGAGCTAACCCCTAGCCTTGAGTGCAGAAGGTTCTTTGGGGGGCTCCTGCAGCTGCGTTGCCACCAGACAGGACAGGCCTTACCTGGTCTCAATTTCTGGATATTTTTAGGACATTAAGGGGGAGTTAAAGGAAACCTGAAGAATAACTTTCCATTTCATTTTCACACAGATCACAACCTACACTTCAATGGAGCACATGCTTCATGCAAAGGTAGAAGGCTCCACTGATCACCCAACCTTCTGTAATCAGTGAGAAACAAGCGCCCTAGTGTTCATCCCATGAAACTCAACTGACCATATGAGGTAAAACAACAACAGCCTGGCGGTAGAGGCACATGCCTTTAATCCCAGCACTTGGGAGGCAGAGGCAGGTGGATCTCATTGAGTTCAAGGCCAGCCTGGGCTACAAAGTGAGTTCTAGGACAGCCAGGATTGTTGCACAGAGAAACCGTACCTTGAAAACAACAAAAACAATGGAAAATAATAACAACAACTAGAAAAATAACAACAAAAACAATGCCAAAAAACATAGGTGACTCACCTGGGTTCTTTCTCACCTCTAAGCAATGATGTGTACTAATGGAGTTGAGCATGCTAGGTAAAGGAATGGCCATGACCATGGTTGTGCCATTTTTTCCAAAGTTTGACCAAAATGTAGCCCTGAAAGTCAGGTGGCTGGGGGCTGGTAGGATGATCCAGGTGCTTGCTTATGCACTGGGGTGAGCAGAAGTTTAATTCCACCCCCCTGGGGTAATCTTAGGAGCTTTTAGATCTTCTAGGAGAAACTTGAAGTTTAAATGAGTAGGCTCCAGGCAGTGTCCTAGAGCAGAGGCCAATACCCAGAATGGTGTCCACCCTTGCTAAAGAGCCCAAGATCCTGAGCTTTACTACTCCAGTCCTGCATTGCTATCCTGGCCTGACCCCTCTTGCACTAATCCTCTGGTTCTGGATTAGTCTTGGGTTAGCCTGGTCTTTGTGAGCTACTGAGATCTGTGTTGACTTGAGGTGGCAATAAAAGCTTCATTAGGATTGAGGGGACAGTGAAACTGAATCAAGTTAATGAGTATTCACTGAGCACCTGATATGTGCAAGACTGTATGCACAACTCTGACTCCTGTAAGAAAATGTAGGCAAATCCTTGGAAAAGTCACACTGTCAGCATATGAATGCTTACTTACTGAGGATGTAATTTGTTTTCACACACTAAGGCTGGGCTTGCATTTTTGTCTCATTCAACAACCCTGTTGCTGTCTCTATTTTTTTAAAAAACGTTTATGTTTATTGTTTTTTAAAATAAAATATGTTTATGTGTGGGTAGGTGCATATGAGTGCAAATTCCTATGGAGGCCAGAAGAGGGCGTGAGACCCCTCGGAGCTAGAGTTACAGGCAGTTGTGAGCCGTCTGATATGGGTCCTGGGACTGACCTTGGACTCTTTGCAAGAGTCATGCACGTTCTTAACTGCTAAGCCATCTCTACGGTTTATTTTCACTGAACCTCAGGGCAGTGAGGTGTCTTTCCCAAAGTCATGTGGCTGATAAGTAGACAGTATAGTGACACATACAAGTCACAGCTGATTGTAGCACACTAGTTGAGAACCCCTCAGCTGAGATGTTTCAGGTTTTAGTTTTCAGAATTGGAGATATTTCATAGATTTTACCAGTTGAACATCCCAACTTGGGAATCCACAACTTGAAATGCTCCCAGATAAGGGAACCTTTTGGACACCATGCCAGTACTCACACATTTCAGATTTGGGGAGATCTTGGGTTTTGAGTATTAGGGCTGCCCAGCCTGAGCCTCTTCTGTGTGGGAAATAAGTCATGAAGCCACATGTGGAGCCTCCACCTCGCCTCCTTGTACATTTCTGTGACTATGTCCATCAGGCCAAGCATATCTCAGCTCTTCAGAGGCTGGCAGCTCTGGAAACTCCCTGACCACAGCCTAGCTCCATGAAGAGAGGAGTGGAAGCTGCCTTTCAGAGGAGTGACCCCACGTCCCGCTAAGACTTGATTTCTTGCTGCTAAAATGGTGGGAGTTCAGGCTTTGCTATCCCAAACCATGCATTGAAAGGGCAGATTCCAAGGCCTTCAACCTACTTGATTCTCAGTTCAATTAGGTCCAATTAGAAGCCACCTTGTAAAAACCTGCTATCACTAAGTTGTAGAAGATGGGCTTTTTGCATTCTGTGTCTCAGTTGTCAAAATATCCAGAGTTTTCATCTTCCTTTCTGTCCATCCAGCTCTTACAGACATGATGTTTTATAAGGAAAGGACTGAAAATGGACTAGGGTTTCAACACAAAAATTCCACTAGTCCCGAAAAACACATGCAGGAAATCTGTTTAGCAGATCTGTTTGGGGCAGTGAAACCAAGTAAAGGAGTAAAGGAGTAAGGCCTTTCCAATGTAATGTTTCTTCCAGGGACTGGTCATCAGAGAGAGAGAGAGAGAGAGAGAGAGAGGCGTTCTCTGTGAGGGCGGGTGATGGGCTTTCCTGTGAGGACCCGCTTTCTTCCCACCTCCTCGTGGGGTCTGTGGTGTGCCTTTTTCTATAACATGATACGGCTCTCAGGAGAACAGCTGTGAGGCCCTTGATGGCTCTTTTTTTTCTAGTGTGACTTTTCTCTAATTCTGCTCCCAAAGGGCCTCAGTGGGATGCCGCCAACCCCCCAGCCAGCCCACATTATCTGGTTCAGCCTTGACAGACTGTGTAGGGCTCTTTTCTCAAAAGTGAAAAAACAATTGGTTTGTTCTGAATACACTGACATTTTAGCCATGTAACTTAGGTGGGGATTGGCCTGAGAGGCCACCGGAACATGCCTGTATTTTGCTTCAGGTCCTTGGAGTGTCAGGAAAGGCTGCTGAAAAGACAATCCCGTGATGAAAGAGAAGGTTCCATCACTTAAGTGCTTCTAGAAACATTGATAAGTTCCTGAAATATTATGAAGTGGCATAAGGTTGGAGTGTCAGGGAAATAAGAGGCAGAAAACTCAAAGCCAAAGTAGGCTTGGAGGATCCTTGCCAAAGTGAGTGCTGGTTCAGGAACCCACCGAAGTCACTGACCATTAGCTGCTCAGGTACAAATGCGTTTAATGAGGATACAATTTGCTGAGTGGCATTACTGGAGGGCAGGCCAGCCAGTGGTAGAGATGAGAGTGTTCTCACAGAGTGGTGGGACTGACGGCTTAGGGGGTCTCCTAAAGAAATAGAAGTAACAACTATGTATTCAGTTGTCTGGAGGGAATGGAGGATGAGGCGCTGTCAGGATGAGTCCCATGGGAATAGGTGGTCAGAAGCAGTGAGATACTGAAGGTAGTGAGGTCCTGGGTGTAACTAAGAAGCTGCTGTCTATGAAGGACAAGACGGGTCAGCATCATTCATGTCCCTGAATAAGTGGAACCAACAACCACAAAGCCACCAGCACCACCACTGTCATCTGCACTTTCACGGGAATGTGCCTAAGACAAAACAACCCCAGGATGTCCAGGACAAGAAGAATAGAGAAGTTATGGTCAAAGAAAGTGAAGCATGCCAATGCAGATTCCCACTAAGGATGTAAGAGGAGAAGGCACAGGAGGAAAGGTGAGACACTGGCTAGAGAAGAAGTAACCTCGGTGAGTCCTGCTCCCAACAATGCAGATCTGAAACACACAGAGGTCAAAATATTTCAGAGAACAGATAGGTACATTTTCAGTCGCAGTGGGGAACATTGTGAGTTCAGGTTAGAATGGGTAAGACAAACAGCCACTATACATATTTTTAAGATGGGTGAATTTATTATTTGTGTCTGAGTGTTTTTCCTGCAAGTCTGTCTGTGCATCATGTGTGTGCAGTGCCCACAGAGACCAGAAAAGGGTGTTGGTTCCCTGAGGTGGTTGTGAGCTGCCATGTAGGTGCTGGGAACCGAATGGAGCAAAGAAAATCCAGTGCAGTAATTAACTGGGCTGTCTGTCATCTGACCTTGATTTGTCACTGTTTATGTAGGAGATAGAAGCCCTGGTGTCTTATGCTCCCATCTGCTTAGGTCTCCAGCTCTAAGTTAATCTGCAGACAGACTTGGCATCTTCCTCCTGTTCTTCATATATTGCTTCATATGTCTGTTTTTCTTGCCTTTGATGGCCATCCATTCCAGAATTCTCATTTCCTCTCCTCCTAAGTTTTGGCCAGCCTAATTTTGGATCTTAAAAAACATATGTATTCCATGTTTTTTCTCATAGCTTCATTTGCATTTTCATCTATTTTAGATCTTCCCTGAGATGCTGTACATGTGCTCCATTTCCTGCTTTCAGAAGCTCGGTGCAGCTTCAGAACAGTGAGGCATGTCTAGGCAAGAGGGTAGTCACTTGACTTTTATTTTCTTCATCTAATACAGAATAATTTGGCCTGTGCAATGGCATGACTGATGGTGGACTTGTCTTTAGGGGACACAGACTACAGATAATTTCCCAGCATCCTGTATCTCAGGGACTTGGCTTTGTGTCATTGGATAGGACACTGATAGTTAACACATATGTACTACAACTTTTCATCTCCAAGGCAAAGCGTGGAAGTGCCTGTTTTCCTTTCAGCCCCTTTTCTTTGTTTTTTTATGTTAATAGTATTTTATTATATTCAACCATATGCACAAACTACGAGTGTTTAGCAAATGATTTTTGGCATCCTGATTACACACAAGACAATTCTATGACTTCAGACATCAAGTTCCTTCAGCTCCAGTTTGTGGCTGGCCTGTTCTGTCACTATAGTCTTTGATGCTTAAGCACTCGGCACAAAATGAAGCTTGCATGGGTGTTCTCTACTTACACTTTAGCTCATTTAGGGCACTTTGAAATAATGTCATGTTGTATATATTCATATTCTATTTTAAAATAAAAAAGTAATTGTGTGTGTGTGTGTGTGTGTGTGTGTGTGTGTGTGTGTGTGTTGGGGAGTAGTATGTGCATGTGAGTGCAGGTGCCAGTAGAGACCTGGGAGGGCACAGGATCCCCTAGAACTGGAGCTACAGGTAGTTGTGAGCTGCCTGATGTGGGCTGAGAATCAAACCTGGGTCATCTGCAAAAGCAGTACTCCATCTTAATCACTGAGCATCTCTCTAGTCTATTGTGGTTTTTATTGCTCAATATTCCTCCATTTCACATGAATATACCACAGTTTACCCATTCCTACTAAGGATGTTGGGCTCTTGCCAATTTTTTCTCACTCTGAATAAAATGGTTATTTATGTACAGAGCTTTTTTTTTTTCTTTATTATTATGTGTTTTAAATTTTATACATCAGCCATGGGTTCCCCTGTCCTCCCCCCTTCTGCCCCCACCCCCACCTTCCCCCCAGCCTCTCCCCTCCATTCCCATGTCCTCCAGGATCAAGGCACCCCTGGGGATTCATTTAAACCTGGTGGATTCAGTACAGGCAGGTCCTGTCACTTCCTTCCAGACTGAGCAAAGTGTCCTTATGTAAGCCCAAGGTTTCAAACAGCCAGCTCATGCACTAAGGACAGGTCCTGGTCCCACAGACTGGGTGCCTCCCAAGCAGATCAAGCTATTCAATTGTCTCACTTATCCAGAGGTCCTGATCCAGCTAGGGGCTCCACAGCCTTTGGTTCATAATTCATGTGCTTCCATTCGTTTGGCTATTTGTCCCTGTGCTTTTTCCAATCCTGGATTCAACAATTCATGCTCTTACAGACAAAGCTTTTTGGTGATTAAGCTCATGCGTCAGTTTCTCTTGGACTATGTCAAGTAGTGTTATGTTGTTGCAGGGTCATAGTTAATCAGAAAGCTAAATTGTTTTTAAAATGGTTATAGAATTTTATACATGAGTAGTAAGTACACTGGAGTGTTCCACACCATTGCTAACACTTAATTGACTCAGCTTAATTTTTAGCTCCTCTGTTGGATGTGTAGATGTATCTCAGGTGGCTTTGCTTTGTGTTTCCCTGGTAACTAGTGATGCTGAACATGTTTTCATATTCTTATGACAATTTAAATATTTTATTTTTTTGAAGTATCTGTCCAAGATTTATTAAATTTTCACTGAGTTACTTGAATTTTGAATGTTTAATTTCTCTTTGAAAAATCTGAATATGCTTCAGCTAAGAGCCTGCATTGCCATGGACTTTCAAATTCAAAGCCTGTCCATTCTTGCTTTTGTTTTTGCTTTACAGATAGGGTCTTACTATATAGCTCTGGATGGCCTAGAAATCACTTTATACACCTGGCTGGCCTTCAACTCACAGAGATATCTGTCTGCCATTGTCTCTTGAGTTCTGAGATAAAAAGTGTGTACTACCATGTCCAGTTCGAATTTAATATCTTAATCAATTCAATCAGATACTGATCTCATAGATCTTCCCATTTTATAGAATAAGAAGTTTAGGTCCCCATACACTGCAAACCTCCCTTAGGCTGAAACTCCCCATCCTGAGGTACTAGGCCTCCACCTAGATGACAATGTTGAAAGGAGCCACTTCAAGAGGGCACACCCACCACTGAATATGGTCGTCCTTTTTAAAAATGTTATTAAACAGAAGTCTTCACTTGTGTATACCATACAAGCCATGGACACTGCAGAATTCAATGGTTTTTCCCATCGATACGTGCAACCGTGGCCATGTCACATTGTTACTATGCTGTCTGTAGTCATCCTGCTATCCCAGCTCCTTCCAAAAGCAGCCACAAGTGTGCTCTGTCACCAGAGATCAACTGGTCCTGGACTTTTCATAAGGACTGATGATGTCACCCATAGTCTCCTGTGACTGGCTTCTTTTGATGCTGGCTGTATTTAACACCTTTGGCAAAAGACTGTGTACGGTTGCTGAGACTCTAGTCCTGTGCTTCCTGGGTGCTGCCTACTCACCTCCTCAGGTGCGACTGAGCTCCAGAGAGAAGTGGGGTGTCTGCTAGTCCTAGGTCTTGCTTTTGTGGAGAGTAGGATTCTCATTATCTTTTTTTAAATCAATATTTTTGTATACTAAAATTTTTAAATTAAACCTAACAATCACACGTGCTTGTGGGGTGAAGTGTCATAGTAAGAAAACATATATGATTATCAAATTAGGATACCTGGCATGTCTGTCACATCAAGCTTTATTTATTTTGGTTTCCTTCAAAAACCAGCCCCCACCATGCAAGCATCCTAGCACTGGTCCTCACCCTCCTTTCTCATCCTCTGGCTGAGCATGAAGTATTCAGAAGATGCAGAGGAAACAAAGCACAGATGGAGTAAACCCTTACCTCAATTTGTTGGACTGAAGCCGAGGGCTATAAAGAAATGTTGATTGTGTTAAGTTAGCCCCTGAGATTTAGACCTGTTTACCCCAGCAACTAATCTTCTTTACTTAGACTACTAATACACTGAAACCACTCTTTGGAAGCCTGTAATTGCCCTAACTGTGCGTCATGTTTTAAAGCAGTGTACTGGATGGGCCACTCTCCTGACTGGACGCACACAACTCTAGTTCCTTTTGGACAAGGCCATGGGTGGTGGCACAGAAGAACACTTTCTCTTACTTCCAGGCATTTTGCAGACAGATCTTTCCTAACTGTTTAGACATTAATCACTTGAAAAGAGTCAAAGAGGACATTATTTTTATTTTAAATTATAGTTATGTGTGTGTCTCTGTGTGAGTGTATGCAAAGGTGTGCATGTGTGTTCAGGTGCACATAAAGGTCAGAAGAAGGCCTCTTGGAGCTAGAAGTGGTTGTGAGCTGCCTGATATGGGTATCCAGAACTCAGATCCTCTGGAAGAGCAAACAGTACATGCTCTTACCCACTGAACCATCTCTCTAGGCCCCATACAGGCCATTCTTAAGGAATAAATCACACACATCCAAAAATATTTGTGAACATTCTTAGAACAATTCCTCAAGCTTCCTTGTCATTCACTGTCTTTGCTCCAATCTCCCAATACACAGGGGCTCCACAGGAAGCCCCTGGGACAGTGCTGTGTGCATTGTAGGGCACTGTGTGAATTATAAAAATCTGTGCTGTTCTAAAGATCAAAACGTCTACCCATCTGGGATATATAAATCCCATCACAGAATTTATGAGGGAGGTTATCTTGAATTATGTGCTGGGTGTTGGGTTTGGCACGTAATAAATTTAAATGATCCTCTCAGGACAGTAGATTAGCATCCAGGGGGAGAAAATGGCCAGGCATCTATGGAATTTAAATGGGAAGATGCCCGATCCCTGCAGAGAGGACAGGGCTCCCAACCCCAGGAAACAAAGTGGAATTCTTGTTTTTCAGCCTGGTATGATCTCCTCCCAGAAGGGAAGGCTGATTTATCTTCCTATGGCTTAGAGTACAGGCTGGGCACGTTTGACTCTCTGGATTCACTCTATTCTAGAGCTTTCCACAAAAGGGTGTATTTGCTGTGTACCAGATGAGTTACACCAGTGTGACTTGTGGACTTGTTTGTCCAATCCTAAAGGGAGGTGGAAGGAGACCCTCTATTCATGCCACACCCTCCCAAGCAGCTCACAGCTTCCTCTTCATCTGCACAGCTCTTTCTGCTGCTTCTGAACTGGGACTATGGAGCAAGAGGAATCCAAGCATTTCCCTCCCCGGGGTGCTAGCACACTTCAGCAGCTGCCCTGACTGAAACTGCTCTGCAGACTTGCTGAGATTCAGAGGCTCTTCGTCTTCTCAGGTGGATCAAAGCTCCTTGAAACAGGAAACAGACTTGCAGGGGAACTCAAAGTCAGTGGAAGATGACCTGGAAATAAAGCAGATGTGAGAGGCAAGGTGGGCGTTTTACCAGGAGTCCAGGTGTGACTGTAGATTTTGATGTCCACGAAGACCAAGTGTGGCACTGACCATGGCTCTTACTGACACTCGTGTGTGGAAATATTCGTGGGAGGGGCTTTAAAATCAGTTTACCTCAACCGGTGTGGTTTAAGTTTGCAGGAAGCTTTTTCTAGTCTTTTTTCTCTTTCTGGTTATAATGGTTTACAAGGCACACAAGAACACCCAGGAACACAAAAGCAATGTGAGGATTTCAGATGGACCCCAACTGCATATTTACAAACGTTGACCTGTACATTTTGAATTTCCCAGTCTTCGAAGCACATCTGTGTGAGGGTGTGTCAGCAGGAAGAGTGCTGCTGTACCTGTCAATCATTCCGTGGGAGGGTGTGTCGGCAGGAAGAGTGCTGCTGTACCTGTCAATCATTCCGTGGGAGGGTGTGTCAGCAGGAAGAGTGCTGCTGTACCTGTCAATCATTCCATGTGAGGTTGTGTGGGCAGGAAGAGTGCTGCTGTACCTGTCAATCATTCCGTGGGAGGGTGTGTCAGCAGGAAGAGTGCTGCTGTACCTGTCAATCATTCCGTGGGAGGGTGTGTCGGCAGGAAGAGTGCTGCTGTACCTGTCAACCTTTTTGTTGTTGTTTTGTTATGGCATTCTTCATCATGTGGGTTTCTCTCCACACTTCTAGATGTGTGCGTTTTCTATGTAAATAGAAGAGCAGACAAGAAGATTTGCCAGGGTACCTTCATGTATTCTGCCTCCCAAAGAAGGTACTAGTGAGATGGCTCGGCAGTTAAGAATACTGGCAGCTCTTCCAGAGGACAGGCCTGGGTTTGGTTTCCGGCACCCGCATGGAGGCTCACAATCATGTCTAACTCTAGCACCCTCTTCTGGCCTCTGCAGACACTGCATGCAGATGACAGAAACACATGCAGGCATGTACCAGAGGCTCAACAATGCTTAGACAGCCTCAGATTCTCTAGGGCATCTGAAGGGCTTGGCAGTTCTTCTGTATTCCACACCGTTCTATTTCTACTCTTTACCCTCTCCTGGCACACTGTCTATTGCGTCCTGTAGCTATCTCAAGTATCCGCAGTTCCTCCTGCGGGCAGGGCAGAGCTATGTGGGCGTTCCAGTCTGAGGGACTTCATTGAAATGTGGTGAAACAGTTGTCAGTAGCTGTTTGAACTGGTACAAACCTCTTTGTCTTGGGCCTTTGTCTTCTTCTTGCCTGGAGAACCATTGTGACTACTTCAGTGGATACAGTGTTTTCCAAACCTTTTACATTTGAAAGCTGGGTGCAAAGGACAGGAGTCTGTGTCCAGATGACACTGTAGAATGTCACACCTGTCATCACTGACTCTTTACAAGCCATTTCAGTTTGTCTTTTCTGTTACACTGTGCCAACCTCAACTCCTAGCTAATAAAACCCTTCATTTCCAGATGCTTTACTTTGGAGAATGCATGTTCAGCAAGAAGGCTCCTCTCTCCTAGAACATGAGTTTGGTAAAACTCTGACTACAGATGGGACATGTTTCACTTCCATATGATTTCTTCAAGGCACCAATGAGCCTCAGCTTAGCAAGAAGCATCCTTTAAAGTTCAATTTAGTCTGAGGGGGGAAAATCACTTTGTATTCATTCTTATCTGCAAAATGAAAAGTGGTAGGCTATTCAGTGGGGGAGAGAAGCCCTGGGTTAGTGCAAAGCACAAGGCTTCTAGTGGCTGGTGAATCTGGGCTAGAGTATATGTCCAAGTCCATTACTGTCCTTTTTCAGCATTGAGTTTGGGAATTGTAAAATGAACAGGGCCTTGGACTGAAATAGGAAAGTTTACAAACTAGCTTACCAAGGAGAGACATGGACAGTGACCTGGGGCCATTTCCTGCATTTGTATGTCCTTCCTTCTCTGATTAAAATTAACATTGTATTTTGTGTGTCTGGGTATTCTGCTAGGTGCACCATTTGTGTGCCTGGTCTCTACAGAGGCTGGAGGAAGACATTGTATCTCCTGGAACTGGAATTACAGATGGCTATAAGCTGCCATGTGGGTGCTGGGAATCAAACCTGGGTCCTCTGAAAGAGCAGCCATTGCTCTTGACCACTGAGCCATCTCTCCAGCCCCCATTCTCTCTCTCTCTCTCTCTCTCTCTCTCTCTCTCTCTTTCTCTTACCTCACAGATTATGACCTTAGCATATACAGTATTCCTAGTCAGTGCTGTGGACTCAGTTCTTTGATCCTCTGAATTGTGGTCAGTTCATTACAGCTGAGTGCTAGGGGGCTAGAGATTGGCCCATTTAGTTCACCTGAAACAACTGTGAGGCGTGAGTCTGAACTTCATTTCAGGGTTTCACTTAAGAAACCAAATTGAAAACTTAGTGGCAAGGTGAGGTTGGTGATTTCCATCTGAAACCAGATGTGAGGGCCAGTGGTGAATCTGGAGGAGACAGGCTGTGTTTGGCAGCTAGAGCCAAACCCATCTGGAAAAGGTTGTTCTTTTCCAGGAAGTAGAATGTGCAGTGAGACCCTAAAACCTGAAGTGAAATGGGGCTTGCTTCCGTGGGACATGAACCCCACCACTGGATTCTTATGTCCTACAGATGTGAGACCAAGTGCTTAAAAATATTTAAAGCCGATGGGTTATTTAACCATGCACAAGCACACAGGGATCCTGAACCTGCCCAGTAGGTCTTTCCTCAGTTACCCCTCTATGAGCCTGGTCAGCTTTGCGAACTCTCAAAGTGGCACCAGCTTTGAAATTGCTGATGTGGATTGTGACATGTAAAATATTTAAAAACCAGACTTTTAATGGAGGTAGGTGGTACAGACACTTAGCCTTCAATGAAGATCAGTTGCTTACTTTACCCCCTTTTTTTCAACAAGTCTCTGGGATCAAGATTGGCAATTATAAAGAAGAATTGTCACAGCAGCTTGTATTTGCTGAGTATGTTCAGGTTGTGGGGACTCCATTTCACTGTTAGCAGATGCCACTGGAGCATGGGACTGGATGCTGGCACTGCTTCCAGTGGACATCCTTTGGACTGTGCTGGAAGCCCCACTGGGTAAGTCTGAAGGCACTTTTGAGCGTCTCTCCACCACAGAGGTCATTTCCCATTGTGACTGGCATTTTCATAAGGAGTAAACTGAATCTCGAAGAAGCTAGGTCTCCTGACAATGCAGTGCAGCTGGTCTAGAGAACAGTGTGGTGGAGGTCCGGCAAGCTGTTCTTTTCCACATGCAGCACATGGCTCAGACGTTAGGGGTGTCCTGGACCTAAGATGGGGCTGGAAACACCCCCTCTCTACATAAGGAATGAAAGGCTCCAGGAGCAGGGCTGGTTGCCCAAGGTCAGGCTGGAATGAGAGCCATAGTCCCTGTGCCTTCCTCTAAGGAGGTAGTGGGAGGTGTGTAAGGGGGAAAACAGAGTTCACTCATTCCCCTTCATTTTTTTTATTTTCTGGCTCCACAGCATATGTGAGGATAAGATCTAGAGTAGACCCACCCCCTGGCTCCAAAGTATCACATTCCTGCACTGCTGATGGACATCTTCTCTTGTGCTGGAACACAGGCTGCTGGAGATTGTGTTTACATTTTTCTCTTATCTCAGGCAGCCTCTCTTGGGTCTCACTCCTCTGTATGTTCTGTTGGATAAACTTTGCCATTCGATTCTTCCCATGGTCCATATGACTGACCCTTCACCTTCTCTGAACCTCTGCACTTTTCTTTACATAAGATGTGAGTTGTGGGTTGGGGATTTAGCTCAGTGGTAGAGCGCTGGATTCAGTCCTCAGATCCAGGAAAAAAAAAAAAAAAAGATGTGAGTTGTGCCTGCAAATCTGCTTGTGTAATTCCCTTCCTCCTCTCCTGGTCAACACTGGGATGTCTCCCCCCATCCTTCCTGGTCATTCTGAGATGTCTCCCCCATCCTTCCTCATAGTGCTGAGATGTCTCCCCCATCCTTCCTCATAGTGCTGAGATGTCATCTACTATATTCTTTAACTTGCTGAGGATCAGTGTTGTGATCCTCCCTCCCTTCATGAAAATGCTTTTATCGTGAAATCTCTCAACCCTGAGCTCATCTTTCCCTTCATAATAACAAATGTTTTACTGTCATTTTATAGACGGTTAAAGAAATACTCACTGGCTTTAGATTCTTAATAATACAGAAAACATTTCTTGTTCCAAGCCCCAGAACAGTGTTTTGAGGAATTTTCTTAAAAAAAAAAAAAAAAAACAGAACAAAGAAAAGTTACAATAGCCAAGTTCCTTGGCTCTTGCTATTTCCTTTCAGGCCCTAAATGGTAACCAGACATGAACTTAAATTCCCTGGCCCCCGTGGCTGCCTTCCCCTTCCCCTTTTTCTCTTGAGGTTCATTATTTTCTCTAAATTAAAGCATTCTGGTTGGAGTCAGGGAGGATAAAGAGAAAGGGCAGCAGGGAGCTCCCATTGCTCTGAGGGATTGCCTCTCAGGGAAGTCTTCCTTGCCAGTCTCTGGTACGATTGTCTGAAAGAACATGATTTTATAGTTAGATGTGATCAGTTTTAAAAGGAAGTCTTCCCACATTACCCATGGTAGTGGGGTTGAAAAACAATTTATCATATTTTAGAGACTCACATATCTAAATATGGAACCATGCTCCCATGTTGAGGTTTGAGGGTTTCAGGACAAAGCAGAAGCCAACTGATCCCTGCTTTCTCAGGCCTGACAAGAAAGTGGATGTGACAGGTATTAACACTCAGAAGAAAAAGTGAACTTCCATATCCTGTGATAGGTACATGGGAAGAGGAGAGGTACGTACATCACTTTTAGGAGTGTGTGCTGTGCATGTGTTAACATAAGATTCCTCCCAGGAAGGGCAATGGCGTTGGCTGGGAGCAAGTTTTGCATATGCCTGAGGGAGAAGATGGTGTGTGCAGAAGCCACAGGATGTGGGAGGAGATTATTATTTGCATGAGAAGAAATGAAGAAGAGATGATTTGCTGAGTATGGGATGGAGAATGGAGGGAAGGGGAGTGGGAGCCAATGGCAGGCCAGAATGAGAGATTCCCTCTTTATCCCTGGAGCCAACAGTGTGACCTACACTGAGCAATGTCCCCATGACCATTGCATTCAAAAGGACTCTTCCTGTTCCAGTTCAGACAACAGATTTTTTTCAGAAGAGCAGGATGGATTAATTCTAACATTCACCATCTCTTATGTAGCATAGGCCTTGGCCTTCTCTCTATAGTCGTGAGATGTTCCTGTTCTCTGAGAACTCAGTCTGTGAGTGAAGACAGATCCTAAGCAGGTACATACAGAGAGAAGAGGCCTGTTTCCATGGTGGTGAGTACATTGAAGAACATCAGTAGTCAGCGAAGAGGAATGAAAAATCACCGTGGGATGGGGGCTTTTATAATAGGATTCTATCAGGTATCAGGGAAAGCCTCTTACAGGAGTTGTGGGTGTCCAACCTGGATCTAAGCCTGTTGCATGCACTGTGAGCTCTTCACATTCTGGTCCTCAGACATGCTGACTCCAGGGATGCTTCTTCTGCCCACTCTTCTCCTTGGCCTTTGTGTTGTTCTTTGAGCAGCTGGACTTGAAAGAACTTTAAAAACACCTAGTTCAGCTCCCTTGTTTTAAGAAAACCACCCATAAACCCAGAGAGGTCGTACTGTCCTGAATGGGAGCTGTCCCAGACTCCTGGTTAGTTTTTCAGAACTCCTCCCCCCTCCCCCCTCCTGCATTTGGCCTTTCCATCTGTGCTGAGTCCCTGCACACTGGTCCCTGACCACTTTCATCCCTGGGTTTATGGAGACTCCAAATACCTGCAGAAAATGATTAATGATCCATTTTATTTCCTGGCATCTCCTAATGCTAAAAGTCTTGGACAGCAACCAATTTAATTTAGACTCTAGAAACTGCCATTTTCTCAACCTGGCTTATATTAATAACATTTTAAATGCCTGAATCTATGAGGCATAGTTAGGACCCTCAAATAGCATTTCCCATTTATAGAGTTGCATTGAATGCAAAGTCCAGATTGAAAAAATATAAGAAAAAGATCCTTCTTTCTTCTTCATTTACTTAAAATTTGAAAAATGAAAAATTAATAAGGCATTTATTGTTTAATTTATAAAAATATTTTTTCATAATAGGATTTTGCTTCCTATATTTTAACCTAGAATAGTTTCCTGGAGTTGAAAATCCCTTTAGAAAGAAATGGTGGCAATCTGCTGTGCAGGTTATAATTAAAGGTTTTTAGGTAATTCTCTGAACATTGGAATTCATGTTCGAACATCCACCAGAGGCCTCATTTTCCTCTTGTGTGATTTGGAGAGGTCAAGGTGGCACAGGCTTCTAAGAGCCCCGGGTCAGACCTCTCTCAGCACCACCACAGTGATTCCCAGGCTGAGACTCGTGAGATGCTTCTGAAGTAGTCACTGCAGGAAGCTGCATACTAATGATCTGGTCCAGTGTATGGTTTCCTTTGGCTGCTGCAACAGACACTAGACCTTAACACACCGTAACTTTATTCTCTTACAGTTTGGAAACCAGAAGTTCAAAGTCAGGTGCTGGGAGGACACTGGTTCCTCCTGAAGGAGCTGGAAGTAAATACTGTCCTTGCTTCTACCATTGAGAAGCTTCCAGCTGTGACTTGCAGCTGCTCCACACCCTCTGCTCTGCATCCTTGGTCCTGTTGCCATCTCATGTCTGTCTTTGTGAAATTTCCCTTTGCTTTCCTCTTTTAAGAGTACGTGTAACTGCAGTTTAGGTCCACCAAAGTTACGCAGAAAGACCTCACCACAAATAATCTTAGATACAGTCATGTTTTCAGATAACTCACTTTTACCTTAAGGAAGGTCCCAGGCCTTAGGGCCATGACTGATCTTGCCATTCTGGTCCACCATGCTGTGTCATATGCTTATGGAGGATAAAGAAAACCCCTACAGGCAGGAGGCCAGAAGATGAGTGTCTGCTTTCTCACCAGATCTGGGATGAAATGTTATAACCAGACTTTGCAGAATAAATGACTGAGGGATACTTGAGTAAGCCCCACAGCAACCACAGCGCCATGATTGCTGTTGAGTTTGTTTATGAGAGGAAAGAAAGCAGCCATGTTGGGGAGCCATGGTGGTTTTCACATCCTGGAAGCTATGTAGAAACAGCTGAGGAGGAATGCATTCCCTGGGAGTATAAACTGATTTCATGTTCAAAAGAACCACAAGGCATGAACAGTGAAAAAAATCTTCCCAGGGTTAAGACTATGAAATGGCTTTCAAAAGGATCTTAAGTTGGCCAGTTGGGGACAAAGGAACATGTCACTGTGATGTTCTGGCTGATTTTACCCCTGCATTCAGGCTGTTGAGGACACACAAGGAAATGGAATATATGCCACGGTTACCGAACCTTGTGCTGGAGAAGATTTCCCTTCCTAACCTTAGTCACAGGCCAGGTAGGGAAAGCAGTGATGGTGCCTCATTAGCTTCCACGTAAAGTCCATTGTTCACTGCTTTAGGTTAAGAGCACAGCAGCGTGCCCTCCCAAAGGTGTTCTTGGTCAGTCTGGGTCTTTTCTTCTGTAGCAATGCTCATGAGAGAAGCTTCCAGTGTGTCAGCTTCACTGTCTTGGGACACTTGAGAAATGGCAGTGATGTCCTGTTGGACATCAAAAGCTCTCAATTCTCTGCCTAATGCTTTCTGTTCAGTGAACAGCATGACCTTGGTGGATCTCTAGAAGTTAGACATTGGGACAACCTGTTTTGAATTTATCAATGGATGAAGTGTATTTCTCTTTGCCAGAAGTCTAAGAACTCATTGCAGGGCATAATATGTAGCAAAACTTGTGACTACATAGTATTCAGTGACAGTCTTAGACAAGATCAGTTCCAAGGACCTGATGGCTGTTGGACCTTTCATCTCTCCCGGGGAATAAATATTGCTCCTATCATGTAAATTCCACTCTATACCTGTTTTTCTGAACTCACTTCCCCATGTCACCAAGCATGTGAAGTAGTGGTCACAGTGTTGAGGACATTTTTTCTTGGTACTATTGCATTGGTCTTGGAGTTGAGTTGAGTAGTCACCATACCCAGAATGGTGGTAATTAGATTGGATTCATGATAATTCATTGAATTCATTGGAGCCTTTCAAATATTTAGAAAGTTTTGTAGATGCAACTCATGCAGATGGATTTTTCTTTGGGCTGCCAGCTCACAAAAAAAAAATGACACAGAGATTTATTAATTATGAAAGCTCAGCCTTAGGTTAGGCTTGTTCTTAACTAGTTCTAATAACTTAACCCATATTTAAAAAATCTACATTCTTTTACATGTCTTCGTTGCCTTTACTCTGTACTTCCCATCCTGCTTCTTCAGCATCTTTGAAGAAAGGTTCCCTGAGACCTCTCTGTTCTCAGAAGTTCTGCCTAATCTTTTCCTGCCAAGCTATTGGCCATCCAGCTCTTTATTA
This sequence comes from Onychomys torridus, assembly GCF_903995425.1. NCBI lineage: Eukaryota > Metazoa > Chordata > Mammalia > Rodentia > Cricetidae > Onychomys > Onychomys torridus. The sequence goes on along the minus strand of NC_050447.1, from coordinate 133,727,796 downwards.
AACCAACCAGCAACACATCTTCACACAGTAAAGTGAATACTCCCAACAAACTCAGACTTCATTCTTGGGATGGAATAATCCCTTCAGCTCTCTCCCTAACTTGGTCTTTTACTCTGAGCTTCTCTTGCTCATTGGAACAGACAGGCCTCACTTTCCTCTGTAGCTCTCCTCTGCCAGGCTGTAGGACTGCAGATTGCTGAATTTGTCTCTCTCTCCTCTCCCCTCCCTTCCCCTCCCCTCCTCTCCGCTCTCCTCTCAGGTTTTCTTCTTGTGCTAGGAATCAAACCCATTGTGCATGCTACGAAAATGCTCTACCAGCGAGCTACATCCCTATCCCTTACATTTTGAGACAAAGCTTTGTTATGTAGGTTAGGCTGGCCTTGAACTTACTGCGTAGGCCAGTCTGTCCCCAAACCTATGATTTTCGTGCCTTTACCTCCCAAGTTACAGGTATGTATTGCCACACATGTCTTTATTACTATGATTTTACAGCTGAAAATTAGAGGGATATTCTTTAATTGAAGATTCTGTGTGTGAGGAGTAGTGTAATAACAATAAAATAATAATAATAATAATAATAATAATAATAATAATAATAAAAATACGAGACAGGGTCTCACCATGCAACATTGGCTGCCCTTTAACTCACTAAGTAGGCCAGGCTGACCTTGAACTCACAGGAATCCCCCTGCTTCTGCCTCCTGTGTGCTGGGATTAAAGCTTGCATTTGGAGGATAGTTCACTAGATAAAAAAGTGTATTCATTATAGGTTTTTTTTTTTTTTTTTTTTTTCTCAAGACCAAAAGAGAGACTTTCCAAATCTCCTCTTCTGGTGGAAAAATCAGCAAAAAGATTGGGTCATAAGATGACTGTATGTTTCAGCCCACTCTTACCACTCATAAATAATTATTCATGGTCCCCTGCTGTGGTTGGAACATGAATGTTTCCAAAAGTACACATGTGGAATTTTACTCCCCAATGCAACTGTGCCCAGAGGTGGGGACTTTAAGAAATGTGTAGGTCAAGTCTCCAACCTCATGATCCGGTCAATGCTGTTTGTGGGAGTGGGTTTGTTATAAAGCAGCTCCAGTCTTCTCTGTGTGCCCTCCCACCATGCAATTCCTATTGTCAAGTGAAGAAAGAGAAATGTGGCCCTGTGACCTTGCTTTGCCCAGTCTCCAGGGCTGTGAACCAGAGAAGTTTCACCATTTTTAAATTACTCAGCCTGCAGTACTTTGCTAAAACAGAAAATTCAACAAGGACAGTACCCTTTTACTTTCCAAGCTCTTTGTATGGACATTAAATTTTATTTATTATTGGTCCAGTTAGAGAAAGCTTGAGAAGTACTCATCCAATAGAACCTTCAAATGAGGTCCTAAGTTGTCTTTGCAGTCAAGGTACATGTGTGGATGGAAGTTTGTTTGGGTTAGCAGAATAGCTTTGCAGCAGATATGCAAATTTGGTTACTAATTCATAGAAGAGATCAAGTGTGTTCAGCTGCTCAGTGCTTGAGAATACATTGTGTCCCACAATTCTAAAGGACCCAGGGGAAGAATGGTATATGATAAGAAACAAATGCATTTCTTGTAAAAGAAACACTTCAGAAAGACCGTAAGCGCTGAGATAGAGGAGGGCTCTGAGAACACGACTTCTGGACACAACTGGCCACTGTACTCATGAATCCACAGCAGCTCTGGTTACCTGCACAAGACTGAGCCTGTCAATCTTCCAGCATGAGTAATGGAGGGACTCATGAGGGCTGACTTCTGGCTAAGGAATTATTGGAAGTCAGCGGCTGCTGGGGACAGGAAGCCATTGCTCTTCAGTGGTGTAACCACTGGTCCATTGCCCATGTCCTAGTAAATGACCCCACACCCAAGCTCATGAAAGCAACTCAAGGAAACACACTGAGTTATTTTAAAAGAGGGTTAGGTGGGTGCTGAAGAGATGCCTGATCAGGTAAGAATACCAGCTGCCCTTCCAGAGGACCATGCTTGATTCGGAGCACACACTGCATAGCTCAAAATCATCTGTAATTCTGGTCCCAAAGCATTCAACGCCCTCTTCTGGCCTCCATAGACACTGCATACATGTGGTGCATAGTCATTTCTGCAGGCAAACCATTAAAAAACCTGGTTCTGACTTCTGAGAGGTTAGGGGTGTATAGCTGAAGCATAGCTCTAGAAGTCCACGTGGCTCCCACATCATACCTGTCTTGGCCCTGGGGAATATCTGGCCTCGCCTGTTTCTGAGAACCATTGGTCACCTTTGACCCACATGCACTGACCTGAGTAATGACATGTTGAAACATGGGTTGTGGTCACTCATTAGTTCTCCTCAACTGGTGTATGAACACCTATGATTCACACACCCAAACTCCAGCAGCAGCAAACAAGCTAGGTGCTGGCAGCCGTTGCTCATGGACTTTCCTCCCACTAAGATCTTACCCTGGATTTTGACTTAAGAGTTGCCTCACTCCTCTATTTCTCCTGAAAGCAAAACAAAAGGTGTCCCCAAACCACCAGGGCCTGGGAACCTCTGATTGATTTGTCTGAAGGCCGTTCTTCCCTGTGTGCACAAATAAATCCCAAGGTTTTGTTTCCTCAGTTTTATAGGTGCCCCAGGCTGCTGCCTACATTCTTCTGTGGTGGGCTCACCCTTCAGCGATTCCCTGGAGCTTACTAATCTCCACCACACCGTGTTTTATGAGGCTCGAGCTGTGCACACTCCATGCTGCTTTTGTTTCTTCTCGCATGGAAGTGATTTGCTTTTCCCTTTCAGAAGCCTTGATGCTCGGCATCTTAAACCTGGTCTGAGGACAGAGAGAAAAGAAGCTTTACTCCCTAGCTATCAGAGGGGCCTGATGTCTAAAATCTGAAGGGATCGCTTGGTCTATTCCTGAGCCAAACTGTGGCTCATCACTATGCATGGCTCACAGAACCCATACCAGTGTTTTCCCAGGATGTACTGGAGGCGCTTGGAGTCACATGTTTCTGTATTGCAGTGCATCTTTCCACAGATGGCAGCTGTATTTCTATTTTACATAGTTTTCAACATCTGCCTTCATCATTCTAAGGTGTTTTGCACATGTTTGCCATTTTTTTCTGCAGTCCCACTCAGGATACTGGAAGTGTGGGGACATATTAGTAGGAAACTCTCAGAAAACATCTCTTTCATTCCCCCCTTGTTCAAAAACGATGTGTTCATAGTTATCTGTACAGCTTGGCTCAAGGGAACAGGAAAGTTACCAAAAACACTTCTATCCTATTGGCCCGTTAGGGCACTTAATCCACTCACCCCCACCCCGTCGTCAGACCATGCTTCCTTACCTGTGGCATGTGGGTTTCTTGGAACTGAAATTAGCCTATAGAAGTCATTTAGCAGTTTGACTTTTAAGTGTGCATTTCTGTCTTCCAGCTGCATGACCTATGTCTGTGACTGTGGACCATGGACACCATGCATTTGTTGACATGCTAATCAAGTTTTGAGAATGGGAGCTATGTGTACCTGACTCTGCCAGTGGCTGTGGTGGCCTTCATGGGATCAACCTCACTCAATCTAGCCTATTTGGGAGGCTCCAGAGAGCGGGTAAGACAAGGAAAGCAGGAATGTGAAGGACTTGGGTTACCCAGTCCCATAAATCTCCTTTGTGGTCCCCAGGGCTTGAGAAAATGAGAGCCAGAAAAAGCACAAGGTTCTTGACCTATTGTTTAAAATTTGCTTTTCATTTCCTTTTTGGTAAGAGCTTTAGTGAGATATAATCATCATACCATGCAATTTACCCACTTAAAATGTATAATCAGCTGGGCTATTCATCTGTACCCAATGTACAATGCACAAGGTACAAAATAAATTCATATTTTCTCAAAACAATAATATAAAAAGTACACAGCTTGGTACCTTCATACTGCTGCAGTCTGTCCAGTGGATTTTGATCACATTTTCATTCTTCTGTGTCCTCTCTAGAAAGTCCTTAACCACCACTATTGACTCATTCCCTTCTCATCCCTTGCTTGGTGTATTTTTCTAACTGGTGGTCTTTCTAATCCACCTCTTTTATCTCCCTCCTCATTTCTGGAGGCTTCAACTCTTCCCAGGACAGACAATGCCTGTTCTCACAGGTCCTCAGTTTCCAGGGCTTGAGACTGTTATGGTCTGAATATGAAATGTTCCCTACAGATTCAAGTGTTGGATGTTGGTCCTTAGCTGATGGCTCCATTTTGAGAGGTTCTGGAAACCTCAGGAGATGGGGCCTGGGGGAAGAATGTGTGTGCTGTCCCAGGTTATGCCTGACTCCCAGGCTGTTCCTTGCTCTCTGCCTCCTTCCTCCTCTCCCACAAGTTCCATGGCATTCCAACCAAGCTCACACTATATTTGACAAACTCCTGGAAACTGTGAGTAAAACAAAGTCTCCCTACAGCCTGCCATTTGGCTACAGTAACAGTGATGGTTACAAAGGCAGATAGGAAGGTAGAGCAGGAGTAGGCTGCAAAGAGAAGTGACTGTTGTCTCTACCAGATGTGGCTCTTTCAGTGGACTGCTGTCAGGGTTCTAAGGAGCTGGCAGGGGTGAAGGGAGAGAACATTGGCCCCCCGGATGCTGGGAGCTTGAGCTGTAACCTTTTGTGTGATCTGGAGAAATGCTTTCTCTGAATGCACGAGGGATGAAGGCACACCACCTCTGGTTCCTGTAGCTCTGCCCCTGAGGATGCTATTGAGCCCTCTGTCTCCAGCAGAGCCTGTGTCTCCAGCTGCCTACCATACAGGATGCAGCTCTCCTTTTCTCACTCCCCACACCCAGCACACACTCTTATGAGGATGGAATTTCCTAACGCCCAGGGTCTCAGACCCATGTGGCAGAAGAAAGGGCAGAGCGAAAGCTGTGCTCTGCGTGTGCAATGCGCCAGGGCTAAATTAGTGTGAAAGCCTTGTCTGCAAATTTACAAACACACAATTACAGCTCACACAGTTATCTAAATCCACTTTCTTGCCTTATAATTTTATGGTTAGAAGCATTACAGTTGTTTTTAGATTTTCATTATAACTACAGTAGCCACAGACAGAACCCAATAGTGTTTGTTTATTTGTATAACAAATTACACCCCTCAGCTAACTCCACTGTATAATTTGCATTGGGTGTATATTCTAAAAAATAAAAATAAAAGAGTATATATTGGTCTGAGGGTCTCCTTTTTTAAATTCTATTGTCTTCCTAGATCAGCTCTTGAAAGTACAATTTAAGAAACAAACTGTGCCGTGTATCAGCTGGTGTGAGAATTACACATAAGCTGTAGGATGGGCAGCTGAGCCAAACTTCCAGTTCCCCACACAGCCCAGTAAAGCTGAGGAAGTTAGCTGACTTCACTTTTATTATTTGCCCACGGAGTGAACCCTGGCATCTTATTCTGTTTGTCATCTTAACACAAGCTAGGGTCAATCTTGGAACAGGAACCTCATCTGAGAAGGTGCCTCCATCAGCTGGCCTCCAGGCAGGTCTTTTTCTTGATTAATGGTTGATGTGGAAATCCAGCCCACTGTGGTGATGACACCCCTGGGCAGGTGGTTCTGGGGTGTGTGAGAAAGCAGGCTGAGCAAGCCTTGGGGCTCAAGCCAGTCAGCGCAGTTCCTCCACAATTTTGCTTCCGATCCTTCCTCCAGGTTCCTGCTTGAGTTCTGTTCTGCCTTCCCTCCATGATGGACTGTGATTGGCATGTGTAAGCCAAATAAACCCTTTCCTCCACAAGCTGCTTTTGGTCAACAAGCAGCAAGCTAGGGCAGATGTCAATCACTTACAGATGTTACTAGAGGAGGAACCTGGTGTCAGGAACCCGGAGTCACACAGATTCCTTAGTTTCATGTGTCCAATAAGGTGGGTTTTTGCTTTTTTGCTTTTGTTGTTGTTATTTTGTTTCTTCTTACTTTTTGGCTGGCTCATTTCACTTGATATCTTAGAGGTCCATCCATGTGTAACTTGTGTCATGATTTCCCTCATTTTTAAGGCGGAGCAGTTGTACTTTGCATGTATGCGCTGCATTTTTAAATGCACCCATTCTCTGATGGACATTGGATAGCTTCTCTCTTTTACCTGTTGTATATAACAATCCTGTGAACATGGGTGTGCAATATCTTTTTGAGGCCATATTTTCAGTTCTTTTGGATAAATACCCAGAGAAGAACTACTATATGGCATATACAAATAAACAAACTAACATTTTAACTGCTTGAGGAAGGGCGCACCAGTTTCAGTGGTTGCTGCACATTTTACATTCCTACCAATTTCTCCACATCCTCACCAGCATTGACCTCTTTGTCATCCTAAATGGTCCACAGGTGTATTTCATGAGGACTTTTCACTCCTCTGGTAGTTAGTGGCATAAGCATCTATCTTTCTGCATGCTTGCTGTCCATTTGTGCAGACTCTGGAAAATGTTCTAGCCTTTTCCTGGCTTTTGTTGATGTTCTTACCAATTTTCCAGACATTCTGGATATGGTATCTTCTCAGATACAAGATTTATGAGTATTTTCTCTCATTCTTGCCTTGAATTTTTATTCACACTTAGCTTCAGCATGAAGCACACTCAAAACATGCTTCATAAATTGCAAGTTGACACACAGAAGAATCATTTTCTGATTTGTACTGAGTTCAAAGAAGGAAGTATCTGAACTCGTCTGAGAATTGAAATATTGCTTAAATATATATTAAAAGTATCTTGAAGAGCGTAAGTGCCGTCCTTCCCAGCAGACTATTTTTTTTTTTTTTTTTTTTTTTTTGTCCAAGATAACTTTCTGCCATTGACATGAACCAAGTTTGGATGAATTTCTTTGGCTTGTCACTGGAAATTCTTTGTGTGAGTGAGGACCACTGGCAGTGGGGCCAACTGAAAGGGTTCTGGACAGCAAAACCTTGGAAGCCTCTGCTGAGAACAAATCCTTCCGTGTGTACTTCTCTGGTCTTTCTCAACAACCACTGAGCTGCCCTTGAGACCCTTCTTACTTGTGGTCACCCAGGGATTTTGCCTGTAGAGAATTCTATCCACCCATACTACTTTTACTTTATTTTTATTTACAAAACAAATATGTCTTTGGAAATGGTAAAGCTGAATTTATTCAAAGGGAATTAAAAATAAGCAATACATTTAGGAAATCGGGTGGGATGATATTTTGTCTTTCTAAATAATGAAGCATCTTCAACAAATGTCCAGTTTCTCATGCCAAGTCTAGACCTTTCCAGAGTCCTCTTAAGTTCAGATGGCCACAAATGGCTCTCTAAAGAACACCAGGCATTGCTGATGTTCATACGTCAAGGTGGGGTAAGGCTTACAGCAGACGGTCTCATTCCCACTGTAGAGCAAGGTTGACTTGGCCAGGACCCATGCTCAGGAGCCTTTATCTCCCCACCTGAGAAGGCCAGAGGAATGGTCCTAGCCATCCTTCTGCAAAATTACTTCTGGCCTGAACATTCACCTTAGAAACCTTCACTTTCGTTTCCTGTGCTTCTGCAGCTTAGAGACTGTAGGTCTCACAAGTCTTTTGTGACTAGCAGACTTACTTGCAACGGTGAGTGGCAAAATATATTAATTTACTTACCAATTCAATAAATGTAACTTAAATTTCCCTCCCTCCCTCCATCCTTTTGTCCCTTCTCTCCTCCCCTCTCCTCTCCTCCCTCTCTCCATCCCTCCCTCCCTTCCTCTTTTCTCTCCTTCCTTCCTCTTTCTTTCTTGTCCTCTTTCCCTGTGTTCTCCTTCTTCCTTCTACACAGGTTCTGGGCTCCTGCCTTCACTCTTGCAGTGATAGGGAAGTGAATGAAGCCACCACTGCCCTGGCTTGCAAGAAAGTCAGACTATGATGTCATTAATGATGCTTTACTGGATTGTGCTGGAGTGGCAGCTTTCCACAAAATCTGGAAAAGCCCCTGCAAAGTGAGGTAACACGGTCACTCTTGGGTTGGAGATCCTGAGCATGAATGAGTTTTCAAAAAGTGAACTAAGTGACTCAAGCTGTCAATCATTTTGTAGGAGACTCTAAGGATGATGAGGTTGGGGCTCTGATGGTCAAAAGAGAGCTCTGCAGAGATCAGGTTCACAGGGCAGATGGGACATGGCTGGTGAAGAGTCAGCAACTTCAGATGTCCTTAGATTTTTCAGAGGGGACAGATCTTGGCCTGTTGAGAAACAGAAAGTGACAGGCATGGAGCATCTTGGCAGGAAAGGTGCTGAGGGGCTCTGAGGGACTCCCAGGACCACAGAAACTTTACTTCTGGGATATTACTTCCCCAGTCATGCAGTCTATGGAGCAGGACCCCCAGACTCGAAGGAGGAAAGTGCCTGAGGTCACACAGCTCACAGATGGTAAGCCAGAACCCACCCTATGGGAGGGCACAGAGCCCACCCACACTTGTCACCTACACTGGGTTGAGAGGGCTGGACCAAGAGAGAACTGTGCAGCTTCTGTGGTTTTGTGAACTTGCTCCAGCTTGGGGGGCAGTTGTGGGGTGGCTTAGAGACTGTCACTGTGTGTAACCAGGCCACTTCACTGCAAAAACATTTTTGTTTCCTCTTCCTTCCTATCTTGGGTCTCATCCAGGAACAGGGTTCTGACCCCCCAAGCCACAAAGACCAGAGATAATGGACACAGCAGGTCGGGGTTGTCAAGGGGGCGAGCTTTTGGTTAGGAGGGTTATGCGTGGGCACTAGCTGAGTGTGTATTGTACACTATGCTTAGCAATATGCTGCTAGGGAAAGAAGGGCAGAGTTCCTAGTTTCTCTTTTGTTCATCTGATATCTCCCTTCTTGCCAAGTGGTGACAAGAAGTACGCACACACGCTGAGCCAGTGTGTAGAACAGCAGAGAAGGGCCTAGGCTGCCCTTTCCTCTCTGTCTCTGTTCTCATGTTTGTGGGACATATCCGGTGCCAGTGTGGCCTTCTGCAGGCTGGGCTTGCTCTGCTGTCCTCTCCAGATGTCAGGACAGTAGGGGCCAGCCTGCTTAGAAATGAGAGCGACCTTTCTCTTAGGGGAAACATGACATCTAATGATGAGGGCCGTAGGTGAGAAATAAATATGATATGAAAGATGTCAAAGTTTTGTTCTTGAGTTTTCAATTCTCCTCTAAGAGAGCCGTTGTATTACTTAGACCCCAACGAGTCCTGAAATACAGTTTTCAAAATTGCCTTTTTTTCTTTGTCGTAGCACGTGTTGACTTTTTAAGCCCTGAGAACTGGGTCTAGAGAGATGGCTTATCAGTTAAGAACACTTTCTGCTCTTGCAGAAGACTTAAGTTCTCCCATGTCAGGTAGCTCACATATGCCTTTAATTCCATCTCTGGAGATCCATCTTTTCTGGCGTCTTCAGGCACCTGCATACATAATTTAGAATAATGAAAAATATTAAAGAAGAGATATGAGAACCAGTGGGTGAGGAAGATGGCTGGGGAAAGTGCTCACTTTGCAAGCTTGAGGACTGAGTTGGAAATCTCAGCACTCGTGTTAAAAGGCCAGAGGAAGCAGCATCTGCCTGTAACTCTGCAGTAAAGGGGTAGAGATGAAAAAATTGCTCAGTGTGGCTGGCTAGACAGTCTAACCAAGTTAAAGAGCTCTGGGAAGAGATAGAAGACACCTGCATCTGGCCCTTATACACACACACACACACACACACACACACACACACACACACACACACACATACAAGGGATGAATCAGAAGCAATCCGTGGAAATGACTTCACATGACTTTTTTTTAGAACTTTCTCTCCTATTGTTGGATTTTGACATTAGACTCCAACACCCTTGGTGCTTCCTTTCTTCACAAGCCTAGACAACACAAACCCGTTTGCTGCAGCATGGTCCACATGGACCAGGAGTTTATACTAATAATTGGAAGACTGGGGCCAGGAGTCAACCCTTCTCTGTCGGTCAGGATTCAGGCTCATCCTCTGTCCTTCTGAAAGACACTTGTGGCAGTGCCTCATTTGGTCCTGGGGTGTCTCTGTGTGGCTGTGCTGAGTGCTGATCAGAGCTGATTTGACCTCCTGGGCTTATCATCTGTGTGTCCTCAAGCAAGCTTTTTGACCTTTCTGAGTATGAATGTTCCTGCTCACAAAAACAGGATGCCATGGCAACCTCACAGAGTTCTAGACTCAGCCTAAGTGTTGCACACAGGCAGACTCTACACCATTCTACCCATGACAGATGTTTGCTGTGTTTTAATTATTTCTTTAGATCTCCAATATTGTTCCAGTTAGAAGTAAGGAAGATGGAGGACACACTGTGTCTGGAGCTTGTTGAGGCTTGGGGTGGTATGAGGCCACGCAGAAAAGCTGAGGAGGAGTAGACCTTCCCTCCTCTGCTTCAGTCCCCTGTGCTGCCTAGGTGCACAGTCAGCTTCTGCCTAGGGTTGTCCCCTGTCAACAACCACACCTACTTCCAGGGAAAACCTGAGACAGGTCTACACGTCACTGCAGAGGAGCATTGGACTCAAGAGGGGAAGAATGACTCTGGTCCCTGGCCCAGAGCCAATATGGGGCGTCTCTTCCAGCTTGTGTCCTTCCAGCAGGGGTTCATGTCCTCACCCTTGTCGTGGCTCAGATGGAAGAGGGTGGGTGATGTGTGTGGAAACACTTGGCAACTCTAAGAGTAATGTTAGCGGCAGCAATGGTAGGGTTTCTTTTATTCTCTGCTGCTCAGAATTCTTCTGTCACCTGTTATATTTCTGGAGTTTCCTTGAAATGTTTTTGCTTAATGTCCTTTTATGTTTTCAGTCTTCTCTTCTCCGTGGTATGTAAGCTGCCATGTACATACAGACACAAAGACATGGACATGCACACTACATGGTGTGTACACACACAAGCACATACATATACACCGCAGACCATACCTGCACATGTGTGTGTGTGTGTGTGTGTGTGTGTGTGTGTGTGTGTGTGTGTGTCCATCCTTGCATAAATGTATTCACACACCCCACACCACACACTGACATACCCTCTACCATCTTTAGGATTTTGTTCGCCTTGGTTATCTGAAGGGATGGGCTGACAATATCTTTAGAGCTGTGATGTGTCCCTGTAACACCCAGTTGCATCGGGCAGACATGTTGTGGACCCAGGGTCCCCCAGCTTTCTGTGAAGGGCTAGTTCATTAACATCTTAAGCTTGCTGGGTCTCACAGTTCCCATGGTGGTGACTCTACCTGGCTGTTGTGACACAAAAGATCCCAGGGACAATTCAGAAGGAGCTAGCCAGGCTGTCATACAATAGAATGGCATTTGCAAAAATGGACAAGGGCACCTTTGTCGGGGGCCTGTGGTTTCTGCGAAGCTCCTTTGCTCAGAGGCCTGTCATTTGTCAATCCTAGCTGTAGTAAAAAGGATGAGGATGGCAGTGTTATCTCGGACAGGTGACCAGGAGAGAGTTTCAGAGCAGCTGAACTTTGAGTGCCCTGACCTTGGGGACCTGACTATTCCACCCAGCTCCTCAGGCCAGGCTGTGCGGCTCCAGCTAGGGAACCCTGGAGGCTGCTGTGGTGATTGGTTTCAGGGTCTGGGAGGATGGAAATTTACAAGAGGGCGGGAAGACTGCTCTCTGCCAAGGCCTGATTCAGAGCTCAGGGATTAAGCCTCTGGCTAGGGGATTAAGCTGGAATTTCACATCCATGGATCCCACTTGCACCAGGCTCCAGGCTGGCCAGGTTCTTGTGTGGCTGTCTCAGAAATTTCCATCTGCTGTGGGCACAGAAGTCAAGAAAGAAATGCCAGGCCTCCATTTTCTGCTTTTGGGCCCAATTTTGTATATTTCTTCTGAATCTGAGATGAGAGCATACTTTGGAAACAGCCAAGAAACATGAAGGAATCTACTCCCGAGGCCAAAAGTGACTGAAAGGCTGAGTGCTGGGCTCCAGTAGGGGTGCGGAGCAGCCAGGGCGCGCACTCACATTTCAGCCCCAGGCTTTGTTCTGCTGGCTCTGGCCAGCTGCTTCCCCAGGGCTTGGAAACTAACCCCTGCTTTCCTAAGAGCTGTGTTCTTGCTCCACAGCTCCCTATGCCTGGGCCACAGACAGGATTGATTTCAAAGGGAACTTTTAGTTCCCAGTTGTCATTCTGGAACCTCCATGGGTGTCAGTGCTCTTAAACTGGGAAGGAGGCCTCCTGGCTCCCTCGGTTGGCTTGGTTTTCATGTAGAAAGCTTGAGATCCAGACAATGAGCTGAGTTTAGAGACCCTTCTCTTCTAGGCTTCCATTCTGATCTGCTTCAGTCCTAGGCACACTGGTGTCTTAGGTGAGATTTTAGTTACCAGTTCTCGATTTGAAACTGTGTCATGGATGGAATTTGTAGTTTTTCTTTGACCTTGAGATATGAAGAAGTTTTTAATCTCGTTTTGTTTATCTAACCATATTGAATCAAACTAAGTCAACTTTTGTGTTCTTACATGGAAAGTATCTGCTTATGTTATGTACCAGTTTGCATAGGATGAGTTATGCTGTAGTAACAAATGACTTCAAAGTTTAACGGCTCAGAAATACAATGTGTTAGAGCTGGAGAGATGGTTCGGCAGTTAAGAGCACTGGCTGCCCTTCCAGAGTACAAGGGTTGGGTTCTCAGCACCCATACGGTGACCACAAATGTCTATAACTTGAGTTTTAGGAGATCTAATGCCTTCTTCTGGCCCCCATAGGCACCAAACTCATGATACTTATACACACAGCAAATAAAACACCCATACACATAAAACAAAAATTTGAAAAGAAAGAAAGAAAGAAAGAAAGAAAGAAAGAAAGAAAGAAAGAAAGAAAGACAATATTTTATGTCTTCCAGGACACATGCTGATTTTTCAAGTTGTGGTGTTTCTGTCCCTATCTCCTAAAGCCAAGACTGTGGTACACAGAGCTGCGTTTTTCTGAGGGGTAGTGAACAATTGGCCAACTATGTCTGGGCATCTGTTTTTATAAATTAAGTTTTATTGACAGGTATGCATAAAGATTCATTTGCACACGTTTCACGATGGCCTTTTGTCTACAAGAACAAAATCAGGCAGTTGGAAGAGAAGTCGTGCAGCCCACAGCACTGGCCATTTTTTTCTCTCTGATCTTTATATGGCCAGGCAGTCTGTCCCAGTGTGCTTGCACTGTGGATGCATGTATGTGTTCTTGGCTGCAATAGAAGCAGGCCTTACTTGACTAAAGCTAGAAACATTTGCACAAAGGCAGATAACTGCAATAGGAAGTTGAAGACCAAGGCTCCTGAGGGCACATGTTCCCACTGCAGCAGTGGCCTCCAAGACTGTGAGCCCCCTAGTGTTCATCTGCCCATGTGTCTCTGAAACCACTGTGAGGAGCTACAATTGCACTTTGGCCTATATATGGCTCCCCTGTGATCTAAAGTGCTGGGTAGATTCTGCTGACTGACCACTTGTAAACCACATTCTGCTGCTTGGAGGCTGGGAAAATGAAAGCAAGATTTCTTCAACTTTAATAGTAGGAGGGGAGCCCCTTGACTGCTGTGGGACAGTCTTTCTGTATGCTATGATTATGTGTTGCTCTCATTGGTTGATAAACAAAGCTGATTTGGTCTATTGCCAGGCAGAATATAGCTAGGTGGGAAAGCCAAATGGAATACATGGAGAAAGAAGGGCAGAGTCAAGGCAGATGCCATCCAGCCACCAAAGAAAACAATGCTAGCAGACTGGTAACACCACAGCCATATGGAAAAAAAAAATAGATTAATAGAAATGGGTTAATTTAAGATGTCAGAGCTAGCTAATAATAAGCCTGAGCCATAGACCAAACAGTTTGTATTTAATAGTAATCCTCTGAATGATTATTTTATCAAAATGGCTGCTGCCTGGGCAGGACTGGGCGGGACTAAGAAACTTCAGTCTACACCTTGACTCCCCTAAAGACTTACATATTAGGGATTCCATCTACATAAGCCCTGCTGAGTGCTGCTGGCAAGAAAACCTGTATCATCCTCCCACTGAGCTGGGACAAAACAAAAATCAAAGCAGTAACAAGGGACTTTTGTTTTCTTCCCCGTGGTGTTCAAGTGCATTTAGAAGGAAGTCAGGTGGAATGGCAGCCACCTTGATGGGCTTTGCTCTGATGTCAACTTTTTAATTCAGGGTTTTAAAGGTTGCCTTCAGCAAACTGTCCAGAGGGTTTTGAAAAAGGAAGAAGAGTAAAGCTGTAGCTCAGTGGTAGAGGGCTTGCCGAGCATGTGTGAGGCCTGAGGCTCCATCCCCAGTATCACAAAAACAAATAAACCAAGACAAAGAAAAAGCAGCTAGAAGGAGTTTCATTTCCTGTGTTTTTGTCATGTTTTCCTTTCCATTTAAGATTTCTAAAAATTTAGTCTGCCATGGAGTCACGACCACCACAAGAGGGAGGGAACAAGGCCGAGACTCAAAGACATTCTATTGTCCTTCTTGTTAGAGATCTGTGTCACCGGGGTCGTGATGTGCCTATGTGTCTGCAGCCTCATAGAGTTGGGTTTGTGTGTAAGGAAGTGAGCATAGAAGATTCGGATGAGGTAAGGGTGTTGCTCTAACTAGTCTCATTGCCACAAACACCCTCCCACAGAACACACTCCAGTTCCTATCGAAGTGATCAGTCTGTATGATTGAAAAGAATATCTATTGTGTATTATTGTTCAATTTAAAACTTGTATTCCATTTCTGAGCTATAACCTTACAAGTAGGTATTCTTAGTTTCTCTGTCTAGAGACTGACACAGGGTGCTAGAGGAAGCCAGGGCAAGGCACTGGGTCCACTGGAGCTGGAATTACAGGTGGTTGCCAGTCACTCTGTAGGTGCTGGCAACTGAACGCAGGTACAGTGCTTTTAACAACTGAGCCATCTCTCTATCCCCTTATCCTCAGTTTTAAACTCTATTTTAATAGTCTTTCCCCTCTTCCTCCTTCTCCTCCTTTTCTTCATTCTCCTTCTCTTCCTGTTCCTCTTCTTACCTTTTTCTCCACCTCTTCCAGTGAATGTTAAGCCTCAGAATATGAATCTGCCTGGGAAGTTCTTTAACTCTTGACCTGTCTGAGCTGCTTGAAGAAGAGATAGACTCATCTAAACACTAAGAGGCAGAGCCTGTGTATGGTGATAGAAGTCAGTCTGGGGCTGGAGAGATGGCTCAGAGGTTAAAAGTACCGACTGCTCTTCCAGAGGTCCTGAGTTCAATTCCCAGCAACCACATGGTGGCCCACAACTGTCTGTAATGAGATCTGGTGCCCTTTTCGGTATGCATAATAAATAAATAAATCTTTTTAAAAAAAAAAAAAAAAGAAGAAGACAGTCTATCCTAACTGTGTGTGTGTGTGTGTGTGTGTGTGTGTGTGTGTGTGTGTGTGTACATCCCAATGGTTGCTTTGGATCTGGTTGTTGGCCAAGGGCTTCCTCAGAGTATGAAGCATTTACCACACCTTGTTATACTATCATTAGGATGTATATGGTGGAAACAGTGCATGATGTAGACCAATGTCTCTACTGGTAATGGCAAATGTGTTTAGAAACTGACTGAAATGGAAATAGTATTTCTGCAGTTGGCTCAATGTGAGAAGATTCTACCCTGCCTGGACCACATAGGATTCCCTATGTGACTGACAGAGGTTGGAGATGAGGCTGAAGCCCAAGAGATGTAGACTTTCATTTGATAATGAAATGGTGGATTCTGTAGCCTGCCCCCAGCTCTATAAAGTGATGAGTCTGGGAAGGGGAGAGCTAAACACAGGCAGACTAGACAAAAGCCCAGGTTCCCAGGTGGGAATAAACCAGCCAGCAGCAGGCAAGCTGAGTATGTAACAGAACTGGAGTCACAGGCTTGGAGAAGTGCACATAGCAGGGCCAGAGTTCTCCCTTTTCAGTCTTTCTCAGTGACTCCAAGTTTCATGCCCTAGAAGCTTTGACAGAGGGCCTGCCCCCACTCTCAGGGGAGACTAGTGAGGGTCTGAAGTTAGCAGTTTGGTTTTTATTGGAACCAGGACTCCAGCATAGCCAGGTCTTGAATTCCATCTTCACACTGTCTGCCCTCAAGTTGTCATTGGCCCAACAGTTGCTTTTCTATGAGTTTACTGCAGCATATAACCTAATGTCTTTCAGGTCTTTGTCATTTTCTCTGGCCTTCTGCACAAAATTAGCCACCCCAGAAGGATAGATCAGAGGAAATGAAATCAAGGTGCTGAAGACAAAGCCCTCCAAGTTCATGGCAGCACTGTCTACAACAGCCAAGACATGGACCAGTCTGTGTGCATCGACTGATCAAGGAGAAATGGAACATGCATACAATGGACTACTCAGCCTCAAAGAAGGGAGCCCACCATCTGTTACAGTGTGGACGAGCCCCAGAGGCTTAGTCAACTAAGACGTGGCTGCTTGAGTGAGAATATCCACCTTAAGCTCTGATGTTTGAACACTTGGTCCCCAGTTGGTGCCACTGTGTAGGAAGGTTTAGGAGGTATGGCCTTGCTAGAAGAAGCATGTCACTGGGGGCAGGCTTGGAGACTTTGAAGACTTACAGCATTACAGTTTGCTCTTTGCTTCGTGCTTGCTGTTCAAGATGTGAGTCCTCAGCTTTCTGCTTCTGCTGTCAGAGTTGCCACTTGCTTCCATGTCTCCCTGCTGTGACAGACTCTATCCCTCAGGAACCATAAGCCAAAAAAACCTGTTTTCTGTCAGTTGCCTTAGCCATGGTGTTTTATCATGACCACAGAGAAATAGCTAATACAATAGGCATGGGCAGAGACCACCTGATATGATTTGTGTGCATTTATCTGAAGATCTCAAGCCCACAGAAGCAAAGAAGAGCAGGGCGGTTACTAGAGGCTGGGCTGGAGATGGTGTGGTGTGTAGGAAATAGGGGCACACTGGTTAAAGGGTACAATGTTTCCATTAAGAATAAGTTCCAAAGGTCTATTGTACAACACAATGACAACTGCTGATAATAATTTATAATATATGTGGAAATTGTTGCATAGATTTTAAATGTTCTCATTATAAGTATATGACACAATGACATGTTAATTATCTTGATTTAATCATATCACAATGTATACACATGTCAAAACATCACATTGCATACTGTGAATATTATTTATACTTGTCCAGGAAAAATTAAAATAATGGACTTGACTATGAACTCACACAGCTGGATGTCCATGCCAGCCCCACATCCTAATCTACTTTCTTGTCTTTGCAGATATCTTATCCAAAAAGGGGGCTGAAGGTTGTGGGGATCACCAATGGTTTCCCTGGAGGCTAGTGGCTCTACTAGAAGCCTCTTTTGAAATTCTCAGGCATAGGACAGTTGGGGCAGGCCTCTGGTCACAAATGCAAATGTCATTCCTTCCCAGTCCTGTGTTTGCTGCTGCTTCTGGGTCTAGTCTTCAAGTCTAAAGTTAAGAAAGGAAATGATATCACCATCTACCACAAGCTTGTGTTTTCTAAGAATGCTTTCTCATGACTGATTGTTTGAGAAGGCCAAGAGAGAAGGACAATTTCAATTGGTATTCCTTGTGCTGCACATGGTTAAAGCTTTCCCACATCCCTGTCTAATGGTGGCTTGTCTTTATTGATGACCAGTGGAAGATTCTAGTTTCTCTTTGTAAGAGGTGGAATGCTAAAGATGACCAGCCCTGATATGAAGATCTGAAATTCAATAAACCCCAAACCCCCAAGACTTTCTGAGCACCAGAATGACTCTCTAATATCTGCATAGTTTGAAACACTCTGGAATTCAGATATTTTGGATTAGGTGTGCTCAGCTGCAATGCCACTTTCTATTCTGGCACATTTTTGGATAAGGGATGTATATTCAACCTACATTTAAACATATATATATATATATATATATATATATATATATATATATATGTATATATGTATGTATGTATATTACTGCAAGGGGAAATCGACTCACTAAGATGTATTTTTATCTTTATGTGTGTGCACATATGCATCTGTGTGTGAGTTTGTGGTGTACACAGTACCTGTGGATGCCAGAAGAGGGTGCTGGATCCCCTGGAGCTTAAGTTGTGAGACATCTGATGTGAGTACTGGCAACCAGATTCAAGTCCTCTGGAAGAGCAGCAAGTTCTGAGCCATCTCTCTAACCTCAATTCTCTGCTTACTACAAATATCCTTTTAGAGAAAGTCTTTTGAAAGTTCAGATGCTCTCACTGTGAAGTGGTTTGCGTCAGACAATGATGTGGGCCCCAGAAGATGTGATATGGCCTCTGTGGGGCTTGGCTCTCTTGTGCTGTGGCATCTCTGTGTCCAGTAAGCAGTAGATCCAGGGAAGAGCATGGTGGGATAGGAGATGACTTGGAGGTCCCAGGCCTGGGCAGCCTTCATCTCCAGGTCTGGTTTCTTAACAGTGCCCTTCCAGTTGGCATCTGTCAGTTCTCAGTTGTGGCCGTTTGGGGGAGGTGCAAGAGCATGCTTTCAAGCCCTTGGGGACAGTGTAATGAGAGCCATGTGCACATGGAATGCTGAAGGAGCCACACCTGGGACACATTCAACCCGTGACAGACACTTGTGTGGGCAAAGAGCTAAGGCCTTTTGAATGTGCCCGTTTTATGAAAACGAACACAAAGAACTGATAAAAACTGTGTGGAATCTAAGATTTAGGTGCGATTTCTTCCTCCCCTCTCTCTCTTTCTCTCAGTAAAATGTAAAAGCCTTGGCCGCACTTAAACTGAGGAGGGCCAGGAAAAAGAGCAAGCCTGAGTCGGAAGGGAAAGCCAGCTCTCTTCTGCCTGGTGGTGTGGACTGCCTCCCCCGCCCTCCCCGCCCCCCTCCCACCCCCGCCCCGTTTCCCTCAGGGATTCTCGAGTTACCTTCCTAATGAAAAACAGGCCTTTAAAAATGACTTGAGACCAAATGAAAAATGATTCGTATCTGAGCATGGCTGTTGGGGATGGGCCCTAGGATTTGCGGCTCCTCCCCGATCCTGGCCCTGGAGTTACCAGAAATATGGGGATAAGAGAGACTGGCTATAACTAATTCCAGCAAAAAAAAAAAAAAAGAAAGAAAGAAAAGAAAAACAACACAAAACAAAAACTCCACCTTGTTTCTAATTCTCCATGAACCATGGTTTTGTTAACCTTGCTGCAAGTGAGTGAGTGAGCAGTTTCTTGCTGCTTTTGACTCAAGGACCCCAAAGTTCTGGGTATTGCTCAAAGTAGAGTGGGGACAAAGGGACTTGGGAGTAAACACTGCCCTGCGGCTGCCTTGACTGAAGGTGCCCTTAAGGGTGTTCTGCCTTGGGTCCCACCTATTTCTTAAACTATGTTCATTGTCCCACTGGCTTCCCATTCCCTGTTCGCTGGCCAAAGCTGGTACTTCTTGAATTATGCCGTTTCATCCATCCTGCCTGCACAACCTCACCGGAACCCCAGCCTCTTTCTTCTGTTTCTCTAAGTGGGTTCTTGTCCCTGCCAGGAGCTGCCTCTCTGTGTGAAGGCACTAATTCAGCCCTGCTGCACCATGGAAGGAAGTATCTACAGTAATCACAGTCCTCTAAGCTCCTTGGATGGAGGGAATGTATTGATTATTTCTGAAACTCCAGGTAGATCCAGGCTCTCCAGTGTAATCAAGGTTCCTATGGTTCAGATCTCTCTGCTCCTGGGATTATTTATTCTTTTAGGCAGCATCCTGTTCCCACCCCAGCAAGAGATAATCCAGGCTCACTGTTTCCTAGCTCATCAAAAGTGGCAAAGAGCAGAATGCTTCCTCCTGGACTCACCTATGTAGTCCTGGCAAGTATTCTGGCCAGCCAAAAGGAGTCAGGTACCTTCTCTCACTCACTCTGTGGCTCTATGGATTAAGTGCCTTGATGCTTGGGTTAGTGACATTTGACCTATTTCTGAAACTGGAGGTATAGTCTTCAAAAGTCATATTGTAGAAGAAAGGTCATGTCCCAAGGGTCCAAAACAACAGAGAATGGGTATTGAAGAGATTGTCTTAGGGTTTCTATTGCTGCAATGAAACACCATGACCTAAAGCACATTGGGGAGGAAAGGGTTTATTAGGCTTACACTTCAGCATTGCTGTTCATCACTGAAGGAAGACAAGACAGGAACTCAAACAGGGTAGGTCCTGGAGGTGATTCAGAGGCCATGGAGAAGTGCTGCTTACTGGCTTGCTGCCCCAGCTTGCTCAGCCTGCCTTTTTATAGAACCCAGGACCACCAGCCAAGGTATGCACCTCTCACCATGGACTGGGCCTCCCCCATTGGTCACTAAATGAGAATATGCTTTCTAGCTGGATCTCATCCAGGCATTTCCTCAGCTGAAGCTTCTTCCTCTGATGACACTAGCTTGTGTCAAGTTGACACACAAAACTAGCCAATACAGAGATGACAACTAACAGATTGCTACTGCATGGAGACAAAGATGGAGGCAGAGTTAGTTTGTCCCCCGAGTCAACCAGAGTGCAGAAGCCATCTTTTGACCATGGTCAAGGCCAGCAGTGCATGTATAAAATCATTCTTTTCTTCTGAGTTGAAAAAGGGCCCTGTTCTATATAATGAAGTAAATCCTTGGCTGGGACAAAAAGGTAAAACTACTTTCCCCAGGCATGTGGGGTGTTCTTTGGGACATCGTTTGTAACCCCCAACTGTATGAATACAAAGAAGATGTGTTCTAATGACTGCTCCTTTGTTGGAATTTACTGGTAGGAAGCCAAACAAGAACACAGAGGAAGGGGTAAAGCCAGAGACTCTTCAGGTAGGCAGTGCCAGGCTGGAGTGGGGACGATTGACTGAGGGGAGGGAGGGAAGGAGAGGGGACTACTACCCTCAGTGTTCCAATGGCATCTGAGATCGTATCCAGGCAGCCATTTGTGGGGAGGTCCTTCCTTTCTTCCTTTTCTCCTTCCTTTTATCTATTAAACATTTTCCGACCCTCTTCTGTCTGCTGGGAGGACCTTACGGTTTCTGGCATACTGTTAGCACTCAATAAATATAATTGAATGAACAATGCTTGGAGAAATGATCCTCTGTTTCACAGTTATAAGAAAAGCAAGCTTGAAATAATACCTCTAGTGTTGATGCTCCTGATATGAGCTTTTGCCATGGAGAAGCAGAGTGGTCCCTTGGCATCCCTGGGGAAGGTTCCAAGGCCCCCAAGGGTATCAGTGTCTGTATGTGCTCAAGTCTTTCATATTAATGGTGTAATACTTGCATATAACCACTCTCATTCTCCATATACTTTCAAAGATCAAATGCTACGTAAGCAATAGCATTGTGTTTCTTAGGGAATAACAAGGGGAAACCTCTGCACCTGCTCAGTGAACATGAACTTGGGAGAGTTTTCACAATAAGGTTAATTGGATTTCAGACAGAACCCTCAGAGAGGGAGGGATGACATGCAGGTTAATGGAGCCTTTTTGATTTGAATTGTATGATAAAGATGATTAATGAAAATAATGCTTCACAAGAGGGCTTCCTGGATGCCCCCTGCTATTTTTACTTTGCATATTTTATCTCACTTAACCTCCTACAGCAGCTTTATGGCTTACTTATATTTAGTATTCCATTTTATAGAGGACAGAATGAAGGTACAACAAGGTCAACTTGTTTGGCCGGGATTGCAGTGGCTTTAACCACAGAGCCAGGGTTTCTCCAGAAGCCAGCAGATCTCCAGGTGTGTGTTGGGGAGGGTTTGGATGAGCAAAGAGGGAGCAGACATAGGACAAAGGTTTTCTAACACTGTCCATCAGATAAATGGTTCATGTTAAAATGGACCAGGCAGTTTCAGAAAGGGCTTTTGTTATCTCTCACTCTGTGTTTAGTAAAAAACAGTTTGCGTCTTCTCCTCCTCAGGCACGCTGCTGGTCTTTGTGGCACTCCAGGTCTCCTTGCTGCTAGTTTGACATCCCATGCCAAGCAAGCTTGGGTTTGTGTAGCACAAATCTTAAAAGGTCTTATTAATAAAAACAAACATGAAGCCAAGTATTGGGGTGAATGCTGGAAGATCAGAGAAGCAGAACCAGCCACAGCTAACCTCACCTCGCCAATTCCTCAGCTGATCCTGTTTCCTCAGACTGGAAGCCTCTGAGTCCTCATCAAGAATGGATCTCTGCTGAACTGCTGCTCAAAAGCCTATAAAAGCTTAACCAGACCTAGTTCTTGGTCCTCACACCTTATATACCTTTCCTGCCATCACTTCCTGGGATTAAAGGCATGTGTCACCATGCCTGGCTTTTTCCAGTGTGGCTTTGAACTCAGAGATCCAGACAGATCCATGCCTCCAGTATACTAGGATTAAAGGTGTGTGTGCTACCATTTTCTGGTCTCTATGTCTAGTGGCTGTTCTATTCTCTGACCCCAGATAAATTTATTAGGATACACAATACATTGGGGAACACAATATCACCACAGTTTTGACCTAGCTGTTTGTGACAACTGTAAGCTTCCACCATTTGCAATTGGCTCCTGTTTGAAGTGTTAATCCCATTGGGCAAGAATAAGTCCACTATCACAAGTTTTGAGCCAAATTTGAAGCAAGCTTTATAAAATACTGGCCAGGACAATGGACACTGGCTAGATTCATACCTAGGATTCACAAATAATGGCTGAAAATTACATTAGTTCCATCCATGTGTATAAAGGCAAATCCCACAAGGCTATGTACTTTCTGCTTTTGTCCAACTGGGGGCAAGCATACATCCGGATGTACCTCCTGCCTTCGTGTGATCAAGTACATCCTGTGCAGCTGGGGCAACCAACCTTATTTACTTGCTTGAAAACACACAGCTTGTTATCTTATATGAATAGCTCCAGCATTCCAAGAAGTTATATGTCCTTGGGCATGTGGGGCTTACAGGTTAGAGGCAATTTTGTCTTATGGGTCTCTTAAACACAGTAATTAAAATTAAAATATAACTTTAACTCTTACATCCCCCACTTGAGTTGTATCCTGAGTCAAATCCTTGACTCTGTTTTGGATACCTGTGTATGTTGAGATCTAATAGCCATCAGCTTAATGGTACCCAGATGGGAATTTATATATCCACTTAAGTCATTAATGATTAGCAGAAACAGAAAGGCCAAAGACCCTGTGATGGCTGATATCAGAGTCACTATGAGAATAGGGGCTAATCTTTTATTTTGAGTCCCCTTTTTTTCTGTGATTTTTTTTTTGCAGAAATTATCTGTAATAATTTCTGTGGTGGTTTGAAAGAAAATGCCCTTATAGGCCCATAGGGAGTGGTACAATTAGGAAGGTTAGTGGTGACCTTTGAGGTTTCAAATGCTCAGTCTAGGCTCAGTGTGTCACACATTCTCTGCTTGCTGCCTTCAGTTCTGGATATAGAACTTTCAGCTACCTCTCTATTACCATATCTGTCTGCATCCCAGTACATTTCCCACCATAATGACAATGGACTAAACCTCTGAACTGTAAGCCAACTCCAATTAAATGTTTTCCTTTGTAAGAGTTATCATTGTCATTCTGTCTCTTTATAGCAATAGAAACTCCAACTAAGACAATTCCAAAGTGGTTTTGTATAGAAACAACAATTTTCTCTTAGAGTCATTCAAAAACCACCTTGTTCTATATAAAGCAGGTCAAGTGCCCTGTCATATTGTAACTTCAGTTACTAAATCTGCCTATTGATCTGAGTCTATTTGGTTTTAATAGGTACTCTCCCTGGTATGCCAATAGGCACTGTAGTTAGCCATTTTCCCCCATGCCAGGAAGTTTCCTTTTGACCTAACACTCCAGCATGTTTATAGAGGATAAGGGCAATATATACTCTTCTGTAACTACTTACTGCTGAAATTAGGACATCACTGTCAGGACCCAGGGAGGCTTGAATGCTAGTCAAAAGCTAGGAGGGGATTCACGCAATGGGGCATTCATCAGAAGCATCTGGTTTGCTGATGCAGCTGAAGAGACAGGGAGCATTCACATCAGCTGGACTGATTCAAATCAGCTTTCAGCAAGTTCAGAGCCCATAGCCATTTGGAACAGTTTGTAGTTAGCAGCTAATTCCTGCATGGTATCTGTCAGCCGAGTGGGAATCTGCTGAGACAGATATAGACTAGGAACAGACGTTAAAGTTTAGAACCTAAAGGAAAATCTTACATTTGGAACTTTTAGTCCCATAGTCCTGGTAGGATTCTCAAGACTAGAGAGAGAGAGAGAGAGAGAGAGAGAGAGAGAGAGAGAGAGAGAGAGATCACACCCTCAGAAATAGGCAAGTGGGGAAACCTAGGCTGTACTTATCTGGAGCCTGTTTAACCTGTGGGAAGTGGACCCAAGTCTTATGACTCCCTGAGGCATACATGGATTTATTAGTTTAAGAAAAGAGATGAAAGTTTTAGATATATAAGCATTACCACTGTTTGTAATCTGTACTGAAATCCACATTGTAGACAAAGCAGCAAACAGGTGAATTTAAAACAGCTGGAATAGACTGACGCCTTCAAATCATAGCAAAAGCTATGGCTTTGGGTTAAAAAGCATGAACATTCTTTTCTCTGTCCAGTGGGCTGGGGGTATATATACTGGACAGAGATGTCTGTAGCTTGATGAGAAGCACCTTTAAGTCTATACTTAGAAGACAACCAAAGAAAATTTGAAATCTTGAGCTTGTGAGTGATAATCGTAGTTTCTGATCTACCAGCTTATCAGAACTCCTTTGATCAATGTTAAAACTTGGAACCTTTAAAATCTTAGTGTGACAATAGCATAGAGAGGAGAAGAAATCTGAAACATTTTCACTACCTTAAACCTTTCACTTTCTTATACCTTTACAACTTGTATTTACATACCTTAAAACACTCTCTGAGACCCTCAGAAATTACTTAAGCTTTCACGTCCTCAAACTTTTACATACTTTAGAATAAAGAATTTACATAAACTGAAAACCTTTTTTATATGAAACCTTTCTTTCCATGTGATCATTTACCAGAGACATGAGTAGTTATTCCTAAGAACAATTATTGTAATACATTTTTTAAAAAGAACAGTAAAAAGTTAAACTGAACCTGTTTATTCTTTAATATGAAGTCTGTTAACTAGGCAAACTTGTCTGCCCTTCTTGGCAGGAGACCTGGTAACTCTAGCAAAAGCAAGGCCTCACTTATACATATAAAATGAACTAACAAGATAGCTGCAGCATTGAGGGAAGGAGCTGCTTGTCTGCTGCTACTAAACTGACACAGTTACAATTAGTCTAGCTGTCAATGTCATTGGAGATTGAGAAGGCTAAATTATAGCAGGAAGTATAATCCAAATGACCTATGTATCAGTTAAATGACAGAGACTTACCCGGTACCTAGATGGTTGTCCTAGGTACCATGGTTTTGATGACTTTGTTGGGGGCAGTGGTAAGTCTTTGTCCTACAAGACAGCATTTAATCTTCAGCTGCCACACAGAGCAGCTCAACCTTCAGCTGTCAGATCCAGTTCTGATTTTCCTGTGGAGAAGAAACTTTGGAAAACTGACCTTACTTTGACCAGGCAGAGTAGAGCGAGCAGCCAACCCAAAGGTATCCACAGCTTGAGAAGAGCCCTGGGCAGGCAAAGCATGGGGCAGTTTAGTCCAGTGGTTAGCATTACCACAATCCAGGTGGAGTCACTGTGTTCCATCTGTCTTCTTTGGAGACCTTAAGGTTCATGCTAGGAGAGGGTGTTTCTCTCTGTAATGGGAAGCTTTTTATTAAACACTTTAAATGCCACATTTAACAGATCTCTAAAGAATTTGAGGACCATAATCTACTAAGTGTACCTGACTTTAAACGAACTTTACTTGTTTTTAGTTTTTGCTCCAGACTTAACCTTGAAAACATATACAGGAGGCTAAGTAAAGCTTATTCCTGTAGTTAATTACATTTGAAATTAGCATGACTATAAGTATAATTCCGAATACATGAAAAAATTTAATCATGTATGATGTGACTGACCATTAACTTTCATGTCTTAATCATCTTTAACAATTTATAACAAGTTAGTAGTTTTTATAAGACCAGCATTTGCAGCTTTCTCTCTGTTAAGTTTGAGCCCTATAAAAATATCAATTTCTGAATTGAAGCTCTTTTAGTATCAAAATAAAACTTTAAATAATAAATACAGTCCATAGGGAGACTGGCAATTTCATAGTGCACCATTACAGAATATTGTAATTCTTTGTATGACTTAGTTTGTCAAAATAGTTAAAGCTTAACAAAGTTAACAAAAATAAAGAGGTTAGACACATATTCTTAAGTCAGCCTCCATTAGCCTCAATAGGCCTTAGGGAAGGAGAGACCATCAATAGGCTCTTTGCCAGACTGCTTAGGTCATTGTCTTGCTGCATCATAAGAGAGGAATATCCCAATCTCTGGTGTTTAATATTTGGTGCTCATATCTGTGGCCCTAACTCTTTAGCCTTTTATTTAATTTTTTAAGATTACATATTAATAAAGACATTATAATATAAAACGTTTTTATAAACTTAAAATGTCCCAGAGCCTCATAAATATAAATATTTTTAAAAACTATTCTTTAAAATATATCCAGTTTTTTTTAATTTAAATTTTCTGTGAAATTCAAAATTTTTTTCTTAAGGAATGTATTGGGATGGTCCTTCTGAATGCTGTGAATATGTGTTGCTCTCATTGGTTAATAAAAAGCTGACAGGGTGGTAGCTGGGCAGGAAGTGAGGCAGGAAAGCCAAACTGAGAATGCTGGGAAAGAGAAGGGCAGAGTCAGGAATCACCAGCCAGACACAGGGGAAACAAGATGAGAATGCTTTACTGAGAAAAGATACCAAGCCACATGGCTAAACGTAGTTAAGAACTATGGGTTAATTTAAGTATAATTAAATATAAGTATAACTATGGGTTAATTAAGCTAGTTAGTAATAAGCCTGAGCTACCGGCCAAGCATTTATAAGTAATATTAAGCCTCCAAGTCAATTATTTGGGAAGCAGCTGCTGGGTATTTGGGAATTGCTGGCAGAACATAAACTTTTGCCTGTAAGAGAAGTTTAAAATCTCTCAATGGTGGGCTCCTGCAATGTCAAAAATAAAGTACCCTTTCAAAAGTACCATTTATTTTACTTCATGAGGGAAGAAATAGGACATAGCCACAGTCTGGACAAGGCAAACCAAGCTCCCACAATGCAAACAATTCAGTACTGGGGTTCACCCACAATCCTCTGTGCTTCCTCAAGGGGTTTGGGTCACCTCTCTGGCTCTGCCCTTAGAAGCATACACAGCCTGTTTTCCAGGGACCAGTCTGCTTCATATCATTGCAGATGGTGTTTCTGGTGACTATCACATGATACTGGCATCTCCAAAACTGCTGGGGTCCCCCATTGCTACTGGGCTCTGTTTAGCAACTCTAGACCTGCCACAAAGTATCAAGTTTCAGCTGCTCTTCATGACCCTTCATGATGAGAATGTTGTTCAGTATGCTGTGAATGTGTGTTGCTTTGATTGGTTGATAAATAAAATGCTGATTGGCCAGTAGCCAGGCAGGAAGTATAAATGGGATAAACAGACAAGGAGAATTATGGGAAGAGGCAGGCTGAGTCAGGAGTCACCAGCCAGACACAGAGGAAGCAAGATGTGAAGGCAGAACTGAGAAAAGGTACCAAACCATGTGGCTAAACATAAATAAGAATTATGGGTTAATTTAGGTGTAAGGATAATAAGCCTGAGCTAGTGGATATAAGCCTGTGTATGTACATTTGGGTCTGAGCAACTGTGGGACTGTGGGGCCACGGGAGCTGGGTGGGACCAGAAAAACTTCAACTATACCTTCATGCCTTTAAAACCAATACTACTTGGGTGACTCTTACATTATGAAGTTTGGCTGCCATGATAAGGAACATTCTTGCATATGACTGCATGGAGGTGCAGCTTTTATACCTTACTAAACAAGCATTGTTTTAAAATCTTATCTTTCACAAACCTTGGTTTTGTGCCTTTTCTTTCAAGACAGGAATTATCATACAAAAATCCATCCTAATCGAAAATGCCTTGGAGACCTGTTATTGTCTCCTTGGTTGGCTTGCGGTCACCTTTAATCAAGATGGAGGTAAAGTCACATAACATCCATCCTCTCCAATTTTAGTAAATATTGCTACCAGCCATGGGGTGGCCTCCATTCCAATGGGGGACAGAAGCTAAGATGCAAGCTACATGTTGCTTGTATCCCAAGATGGCATCATGCCACATGGTTCCTTTAAGATGATTTATGTATAGATTTTTAACTACCAACCTCCTGTGTTATAAGTTTTAAGTTAACTTTATTATCACAGATATTACAGATTTTTAAGCAAACCCACTAAACTTACAAATCTTGAGATACAAAAAGTGCACATAATTCACATAATAGCCTTACAAATCTTAAGATAAGATTTATATCTTAGCAAAAGTTTTAGACAGTTAAATAAAACCAACAGTTTTGTTTTTGTTTGTTTTTTGTTTTTTGTGTTTGGCTGTTTTTCCTTGTTCTCTCTTCCCTGTCATAGAGTAAGGTGGATTGTCTTTCATAGGACATAGAGGAAACTTACATAAGCATGCTTGAGTCTAGAGAATGCCAGCCATAACCCAACTCTAGAGCCAGTTTTTTGATAAAGCGGAATAGCATAAAACAACTTTAATATTATCCACACTCAAAGACATTTGAATCCCTGTTGAACCCAGTGACCAGAAATCTCAGAGATAAATTCTGAGCCATGGCCATCAAAGCAGCCATGGCAAGAGGTATTATCTGTCATTGGTGGCAGGCTGGCAGCAGCAGAGATAGCAAAAACAAAACCAATAAACAGAATACAAAAAGATCACATAGTCAAAGGGGACCAGTAAGAAACAAAACATGCTGTGACTACCATTCAAACATGGCCATCATTGTACATTCAACTGAGTCTGACCTGTATCCATCTTGGCTCCCATGTTTGCCATAAACCTTACAGACACAGCGGAAAACACAGACCCATCCCCTCACACAAAGCAGACAGCTAAAACATCCCAAACAATCAGACCAGGTGGGCAATGTCTTGCTTCTTTCCCTGAATGGCAGAGTATTTGGGCCCTGTCAATGCACAACAAGCAGTGGAGGAGCTTTGAGTTTGGCGGTCTTTTCTGGTTCAGGATGGCAGAAGAGAAGCTCTCTTGCTGGGTCACCAGTGAAGGAGGAAGGTCAGCTTGTTGCTCCTCAGCCTCTCTGAGCTAACAGATTTTCACCCCAGTATCTGACTCTCAAGTCTTTATTGGTAAAATAGAATGACAGAGATTTTGCTAAAAACAAAACAAAAAAACTACATTTGGCTGCAGAGGGCCTTGGTCTGAGCAACCGGCAGTGATTGTGGAGCAACAATCAGTAGCTGAAATAATGGTAGATTCAGGCACAGCCACTGTACCAACGTAAAACAACAGCAACCAACTTTGTTTACTGAAGTGAAAACACATGGCTTGTTACCGTACATGAACAATACCTCCCCAGCATCCCAGAAAGTTACCTGTCGATGAGCAAGTGGGACTTACAGGTTAGAGGCATTTTTATTTTCTAGATCTTTTAAACACAGCAATTAAAACTTAAAACTTTAGCTCTCACAGAAGCAAGCAGAGGTTGCCATGTGCAAATGATAGAACTTTGGTTGCAGATAGAAGTTATGGAGTACTTTAAATTTCTGTTGCCATCGTAACAAATTGAATGGATTCAAACAATAAGTTTATTATTTCACAGTACAGGAGATCAGCTGGTATGGAAGGCAAGGGGCAAGAACCACTGTTTCTGGAGCTGTTAGCTTCCCATGTCAATCACAAGACAACCCACAGTATTTTTCTGCTGGGTAGGTTGATAGGTATGAACTCTAATCTCTCCCTTGCTTGATGGCCTCTCTTCTCAGCTAGGAGGATGGGTACATGGCCTGGCACTTACAGAGCCCACTTTCTAGGTTAGACCTTTCTCTGGAGGAGGCTATCCTTGATCACTATGGTCCCCAAACAGCTTTAGCTCAAGATCTAGATTGATCTAGAATTTGTTCTGTTGAATGCATGGTGCCATATTGCTTTGTCTCTTAAGCAGATACTCTCTCTGGCCCCAGCTTTTGTTCTTATAGGCTGCTGAGTGTGTGCATAGGCATTCGCTACAAACCCACCTAGAACTGGTCACAACCTGCTCTGTAAAAATGACCTCATCGCTGACTTTGTCAACATCTTTCTCTTTGTTTTCTTATTTTATTCAGCTTTAATTTACTCCCGGGGAAAGACTATCAGTATGTGGCAAAGGGAGGCAGCTCTGTGGTCCACATGTCTGGATCTGAATCCAGGATCTGTGACCTTGGCAAGCTCCTGAGTCTAGCTGTCTCAGATTTCCTCATCTGCAATCAGAACCATCTAAAAGAAATGCACAAAATGAGAAAAACATACCTAAGTATTTATAGCAGTTCCTGCAGTGGAGCTGGTATTTATTCCATTTGTGGTGATTATCACGACAGGGATATTTGGATGCTTTCCTTGATGTGAACTCTGCTGTTTATTTGGCAGTGGAAGAAATATGTGATTATTTCAGTCACTCCTCCCTTCATTCCCGTACACATCTAAAACACCTGCACTGGTAGGGACAGAGCTAGATACTGGGAGCTGGGAGGGGCAATAGAGTGCTTCCTCAAATTCAGAACTGATAGCCCAAAGGGGAATACAGATGGCAAAATGATAACATACAGGTGCTTAGTGAGTACTTGGAGAATTCCTGTGAGGGAGGCATGCTGAGATCCACGACAGTGCTAGGAGCTTCAGCTGGCAGGTCATGGACCTGGTGTCTGGTCTGCTGCTGTGTTATTTCTGGAGCAAGGCAGGTGTCACATGGCATTTGCCCCCTGACCCAACAGAGTGGCCTGCACACACCAGCTCAGAGCACTGAAGGATGTTCCTGTAGATATTATAATGCACAAACCTGCTTAGTATACCCTGCTGCCATGGCTCCACAAACATCTCACATGGAGCAGGAGAGATGAGAGCCAGTACTGAGGAGGGCTGGTTAAGTCCTTCCTGCCTAGCCATGCTTTCAGTTTTCTGCACTGGACCTCACAAAGCTGGCAAGTCAAGAACAGCTCTCTGTGTTCAGAAGTTACGATACATTGAAATCCCTCACGGATCAAAGAAATAATTGCCCTGGAAAGCCTTCTATGTGGAAGACCAGGGAATGCACATGAACACTTGTGAGGTATTTCCAAAAATGACATCGAAAATCTTGATTATTCTAAAATCATTTGAAAGGAGGAGTCAATAGTAAGAAATCTTGATCTCAAGAAGACATCAGACTCCAACAAAGATACCATAATTCCCAAATGGTAAAGGTAATATGAAAGGAACAATTCACTAATGAGGATAGATATCACAGACAAAGTAATGATAACAGGCAGAAATCCTACACAAAATATTAGGAAGTAGCTCCTCCAGTGAGCAAGTTGGGTTTGTTTTAGAAATAAAAATTGAGTTAAGGAGAAATAAATTAGTATAACAACATGTATAGCCAGATTAAAGGTGGACTTGCCAATCTACAAGAAAACATTTATTTTTGTGTTTGTGTGTGTATGTGTGTGTGCGCGCGTGTGTGCGCGCGTGTGTGCGTGCACACATACATGCATGCATGCATGCATGCATCTGTGTGCCAGACTGCCTGTGATTGCAGTGCCTCTAGAGGTCAGAAGGCATCAGATCCTGTGGAGCTGGAGTTACAGGAAGTTGTGAGCTGCCTAACATGGGTGCTGGGAACTGAACTCAGGACCTCTGGGAGAGAAGCAAGTGCTCTTAACTGCTGACCCATCTCTCCAGACCAGGACTTGTAGTTTTTAATATTTGAAGAAGCATTTTCATTTTTTTAGAAATATTAATTTAGGAATAGGAGAGGAACATTACCTATAAATATCTTGTCAGTGTTCATGCCCAGCGCTGTTTCCTTTGAGATGATAAAAATGGCAAAGATATCTATGTTCTCCAGGGTGGTGCTGAACATTTGAGCCTGTACAAAAAAGAACATGAAGGAAATGGACCAATATTCACACAAAAAGAAATGTATTGGGATTTCTTATTACTTAGAGAAACCCCTCAATAACAAGTAATTAGAATAAAGAAATGTAAGCAAATTTTCTTGACAGATGATTGATACACATATCATCTCTTTTAAATAAAGCAGTGGGCAGTGAGAGTAATGTCAAAATAAGTGTACTACAAAATATGTAAAACTGTTATAGAGAAAACTAGACAGCACTATTAAAGCATATCAGCAAATTCTGCTCAGTAAAGGGTTGTGTCCCTTCCTGAGAGCTGTTAGGACGTAGTGTTCTAGATGGATGAAACACACAAGCTTATTCTCCCATGGTTCTGGGAGCTGGAGTCCTGAAGCAGCCACAAGGCCAGGTTAGTCAAGAAATTCTGTTCTGGATATGATCTTGTCTCTTTCTGGCAGCAGTTGCCAACTTAGAGGTTTTGGCTGTGGCTGGTTGTCTCTAGTCTCTGCCTTCAGGTTGCCATGGATTTCTTCTCCTTCACCTTTATATTTTATAGGCAGTAGTTAGATTGGATTAGAGCCTGTTCTACATCAGTGTGGCATGATTATAATTCTATCTGCAGTGACCCATTTCCAAATAGGGCCACATTCGGGATAGTGGAAGTTAATAGTCAATGCATCTTAGAGGAATAGTTCAACCTGTGATTACAGATAAACATAATGTTTATGGGCATCTCTCATATGTGACATGCCAGTGGTTGGATATCTTTTACAATGCCAATTTCACCAAAAATTCTGACAGGGTTTATTTTATGATGCATATCAAAGATAAATGCTAGAAACAGCCATGTAATCCTTATGAAGAAGATAATCTTCATGCTTTCCAAGAAGTAGAGACACCATGGGATGAGAGAAGCTAAGACAATGACTTACCTGAAAATAATAAAATGAATGGAATACACAAACCAGGAGTAGTTCCACAGAAGCATGAAGTTTTTATTTTTAGAGAATTTTTTAATCATGTCTGTATGTGTGTCTTTGTGTGGGAATGTGCATATGAAAGTGGCCGCCCTTGAAGCCATCCAACGTGAGTGCTAGTACCCAAACTCAGGTCCTCTGCAATCAATATTTATTTTTGACAGAGATTGCATTGGATAACCATGGAAAACTGGACTATTCAGTAAGCAGACATATGTGCATATAGAAAAAACTGAAAGTGAATCCTAACCTCATGCTATATCAAAGATAAGTGGTACACCAGCCAGGGGCTTACGGGGCAATGCAAATCAGGAGCGGAGAGTGTCTGTTACTTCAGAGGTCAGAGAAGACTTCTTAAATGAGCTATGGAGAGCATACAGAACCATCAGTCACCTTTGCCACTTTAAATGTTTGCGTTAAGCCACCACATGTATTTGTTCCAATTTCCTCCTTTTCACTACTTTATAAATTCTGGGATCCTGGTAGAGATGGAAACTTTTGGCGTGGACATCTCCTATGCAGTCAGGCAGATACACATCTAGAAAAACGCTCACTTTTTGTAGTCTTCTGAAGGAGACTTACCTGGAGCACTGGGAAAGGCGAGGCTGAGGAAAGGAGGTGGGTGGAAGTGAGTGATCGTAGCTGAGAGGAGCAAGCTCAGAAGCCCTGAGAACCACAGCATTGGCCACTTGGAAGTGTCCAATGCAGGGTGAAGTGAAGAGAGCCGAGGAGAGGCCAGCGTCAGGAGGAATGTGACAAGGCCATGTCCTGCAAGGACCTTGGCTGTATCTAACACTTAAGCCCCAGTCCAGGATGATGGGGAGACCTCTCTAATATATAAATCGAGGGATTATATGGTCAGATGGGAATTTTCCAAACATCCCAGGTGACCTGGAAACAGTGAAAGCATAAGTGTATGTGGGAAGGGCATGTTCATCCATATCTCCATTTCTACCATCTCATCAAATCCCATCCCATCCCACCCCACCCTACACATTCCTCATCTCACCTCATCCTGCCTCCCCTAGTCCCCAACCTCATCTCATCCCACCCATTCCATCTCATCGTGTCCTATCCTGCCCAGTCCTACTCCACTCTTCTACAGCACGTTCATCCTACCCCACTCCATTTACCTCATTCCGTCTCACCCCACCTCAGTCCTATGTACTCCCTTTACAATTTTGCTTGATGCTTTTCCCAACAACATTTAAGCTAGGGAAGTGAAGAAGCTTTAAAAATGATATAGTGTAATAGTAACAATGATAGTAGATTTGTTTTCTTGGAGACAGGGTATCACTATGGAGCCCTGGAAGTCCTAGAATTTATTTACTGTGTAGATCAGGATAATCTTGAATTTATAGAGATTCATTTGCCTCTGACTCCCGAGAGCTGGGATTAAAGACATGTATCATCATGCCAGCCTGGATGGTAAATATTTAACACAAGTCAGTAATGGTTATATATTCATAATCCATTTAATTTCCCGTCTCTCTCCTGAGGCTGCTACTCTAGATCTTCATTTATTTTTTTATTTTTAAAGATTTATTTTATTTATAATTATGTGTGCTGTGTCTGTGGGAATGTGCATATGTGTGCCAGTGCTTCTGGAGGCCAGAGGCATCAGCGCCTGCTAGAGTTGGAGCTACAGGTGGTTGTGAGCTGCTCAGTGTGGGTGCTGAGAACTGAATTTGAGTCCTATGCAAGAGAAGTGTTTGCTAGTAACTGCTGAGCCGTCCTTCCAGCCCACAGACCCTTCTTTTAAAGAAGAAAAACCATTGACTTGTCCCACTTTCCAGGAGCTGGAACTGAACCTTGTGTTTGTCCTGAGTCTTTGTTCTAAGTTGCTACACTAAGTTGGCCAGAAGAAGCAGAATTAACAGGATAGTGGCTGGATACCCCAGCAAACTATTTTCAAACTCAACTAAGACCCAGTGAACACAAAGTGTTACCATGTAACCACAGAAGTGATGGGGAGAAAAAAAGAGGCTGTGCTCAGCATGGTACCAACACACTACTCTCATCCACACACACAGGCCAGAGGCATCTGACACTACCCCCCACCCCCAGCTTGAGTTACACATGCTCTTACACCCCCAGCTACCTCATGCTCTTACCCCAGTTCTGCTCTGTCATAGTAAATGGTGTCTTCAAACTGTCAATCACTACAAACCCCTCCTTCTTCAAGTTGCTCTTGTCAGCCACAGCAACAAGAAAAGCAGTGACTGCAGCCGGCCATCCACTTTTTCACACCATTTCGGTTTGCTCTGGGTGTGACACTGAGGCCAATGCTGACCTTGAACATCACCATGGCCACATTTTAGACGTTGTGTAACAGAAGTGTTCATACATTGTTGGGGCACGAGGCTTCCCAGGGCCTTAGGAGATTTTCTCTTTGAGAGAATGAGTTCAACCTGCTTCCCAGGAATTGAGGGTCTGTTTGTGCTCAGAGCACTACTTTGCAGACTCCACACCTGTTGGGTGCCTACACAGGATCTGTGAGGACAGAGAAGGTAGGGGTAGGGCCCTTTGAGAAGCTCATGGCTATGGTGGCTGCAGGAGGAGAATGTACATTGTGAACCCAAGAGTGGGGTGTTCTTGAGGTCACTGTTTTTTAGCACATGCTTTATTAGCGTAGCTTTGTTTTCTTCTATCCACTGTCATTAGGGTTGTGGCAGGGTCTGTTCCATGAAATGCTTCTGGTTAGTGCTGGCGTCAACCTTGCCGCCTGTCATGATTCCAAATGCACAAGGCCACTATGGGCAGCCAAAGGCCAAGAAATGGATGGCCAGAAAAAACAGAGATAAACACACTAAGCAGTGTCAGCTCATTTCCACCGTGTGGGTCTGTGGAAGTACAGGCAGCCTTGTCTCTCAGCCTGTGTGATTCATGCTACAGAATGTGTGATCACTGTTGTTAGGTATTTCTCCTGTGTTGACTGGGGCTTCGAGCTCAGCTACATTCAGTCCTATGATGAGTCAGGTGAGCTGCTGCCCACTGCAGCCTGACAGTGGATGTCTCCCAAAGCAGTCATTCCAGTATGAAAGAAACAAAGCTCAAAACTGTGGCTGAGGGTACTAGAACTGATTGGCTTTTGTCTGCCTTGATTTGGTTCTTGATAGTGCCTCATACACATCTTATAATTTGCAAAGCATGTTAGTATATTTCATTTGTTTCTCTGAAAATGTACAGACAGTATTATAAAAATTGTTAATAATGACATCCTTTAAAGAGTAAGGGTATGGGGACTTTTACAAGGAACTTAAGTTTTTATTTTTCCAATTCCAAATTCCAAAGGTTTAAGAATACACATGGAGAAAGAAGAATAAAGAAAATGGGGCAGAGGCTGGAGAGATGGCTCAGCAGTTTTGAGCACTGCCTGCTCTTGCAGAGGACCCGGGTCCAATTGCCAGCGCCCACTTGGCAGCTCACAACCATCTGTAACTCCAGCTCCAGGACATCTGATGCCCTTTGTGGCCTCTGTAGACACTGCATACACATGATACACATACAAACAGATACACATAGATAAAGAAAAAGACCATGGGACAAGTGTAAATAATTAAGAATCTGGTTAACAACATGCATTAGATGTAGCAGGAATCATTTTTTAAATTTAATCTAATTTTACGTATCAGCCATGGGTTCGCCTGTCCTCTCCCCTCCCACCCCTGACCCCGCCTTCCATTCCCATCTCCTCCAGGGCAAAGACTCCCCTGGAGATTCAGCTCAACCTGGTAGATTCAGTCCAGGCAGGTCCACTCCCCTCCTTCCAGGCTGAGCAAAGTGTCCCTGCATAAGCCCCAGGTTTCAAACAGGCAGCTCATGTACTAAGGATGGGTCCAGGTCCCACTGCCTGGGTGCCTCCCAAACAGTTCAAGCTAATCAGCTGTTTCATTTATCCAGAGGGCCTGATCCAGTTGGTTCATAGTTCATGTATTTCCATTAGTTTGGCTATTTGTCCCTGTGCTTTTTCCAATCTTGGTCTCAGCAATTCACACTCTTACAATCCCTCCTCTTTCTTGCCAATTTGACTCCTGGAGCTCCACCTGGGGCTTGGCTGATGATCTTTGCATCCACTTCCATCAGTTATTGGATGAGAGTTCTAACACGACAGTCAGGGTGTTTGGCCATCCCAATCTCCAGACTAGGTCAGTTTGGGCTTTCTCTCAACCATTGCCTGTAGTCTACAGTGGAGATATCATTGTGGATTTCTGGGGACCCCTCTAGCACTTTGTAGCAGGAATCTTAACAGGTCGTACTAATAAAATCAAACCTGAGGCCAGTTATTGGGGTGAATGCTGGAAGATCAGAGAAGCAGAACAAGCCACAGCTACCTCACCTTGCCAGTTCCTCAGCTGGTCTTGTTTCCTCAGACTGGAAGCCTCTGAGTCCTCATCCAGAATGGCTCTCAGCTGAATTGCTGCTCAAAGCCTAAAAGCTTAACCAGCCAAATGCTTCTAGTTCCTGGTTTTCACAACTTATATATCTTTCTGCTTTCTGACATCACATCCTGGGATTAAAGGCTCACTTCCTGGGATTAAAGGTGTGAGTCACCATGCTTGGTTGTTTCCAGTGTGGCTTTAAACTCACAAAGATCTGGATGGATCTCTGCCTCCCAAGTAATAGGATTAAAGGCGTGTGTGCCACCATTTTCTGGCCTCTATGTCTATCTAGTGGCTGTTCTGTTCTCTGACCCCAGATAAATTTATTAGGGTACAAAATATTTTGGGGAACACAATACCACCACAACTATACTCTCCTCTTCCCCTACCCTTTTAAAATCCTTTTGAGACAGACTCTCAGTCCCCTACCTCAGCCTACTCAGTAGAATGGCAGGTGTGTGCCACCACTATGAGCCTTTTGGATAATGTTGACATCCAAGTTTAAGATTATTTTGGAATAAAAAGTTAAAATGATGGAATTAAGTGATCAAAAGCATGTCATTCTTGAACAGTGTTTGAAAGGGCAATTACAATAAATTTACTTGGGCCTTACTTCCAAACTTGAGAAATGTGAAGCCTTCAGGCTTTGAAAGAGTCTCTTGTCCAATTTGAGCATGGTATAACAGTGTGTTCACTCATAATTCTTACTGAAACATAAAACTAAGCAAATTCTTTATTTTGTTGCATGTATGTGGGTACTTACAGGCCAGCTCTCTGATTTTTTTTTTCTGAACTCAGCATCTTCTATAATTATATATGGAATGACTCAGTTGTAAAGCTCATTTATTTTAAGTTAAGCTACGCTTACTAAATATACAGAGCTGTTCACTCACCATGGCAATCCAGTTCCGAACCATCTTCATCCCCTGGAGGCATTGCTTGGGCTCATTTTCAATAAACTCTTAGTCTCTAAGTAGATCTGAGCAGACACAATGTTCTGGACATTTTACAGGAGAGGAATCTTGGCCTGTGTGTGTGTGTTTATCTGGCTTCTTTCATCTAATGGAAAGTTTCTGAGGTCCATCCCCTCCTGCTTTCTCTGGGATATGAAGTTACTCAGAGCATAAGCAAATAGCTGGTACGTGGCCCTAGCAATGAAGAAAGTGACCCCCCACCAAAAAAAAAAAAAAAAAAAAACCCTCCACAGCAGACTTCTCACAAGCGAGCCTCCTTATTCAGTATCATCCTGAGGAATTTTCTTACACAAGTCTCCCAATAAATACATACACACAAAGCCGGGGGACT
Source organism: Onychomys torridus (assembly GCF_903995425.1). Classification (NCBI taxonomy): domain Eukaryota; kingdom Metazoa; phylum Chordata; class Mammalia; order Rodentia; family Cricetidae; genus Onychomys; species Onychomys torridus. The sequence continues at coordinate 133,689,193 of NC_050447.1, read as the reverse complement.
TTCTGTAACCCCTCTCAGAATGTGGGGGGCCACCACTGCTCTCATTTCCTAGGAAAGACGAATGAATGCCACAATGTGAAGATACCAGACTCATGGGCAGATTTTGGAAGTTGCATTTGTTAGAATTATAAATCAACTTGCAAACTTGAGCAGTAGTGGGTGTAAACACATGTGTATTTTCATTCTGGTAAGATGAGGATGATAGTTGATGTCTGTGTGATAATATAGCAGTCAACATCTTCAGAGACTAGTTTCTGGGATGAAACTCAGAAGCCACAGTAGAGAGATGCAACTGGCATCTCTGTAATAAGAATAAAATGCGATATCCAGGACTGACCAATGGTCTGGGATCTCTCTAGGTGACTCAGCTGAGCCACATCCTATGGCAGTATAAATGGGTTACAGATGTGAGCGACAAGAGATGCCAGAAGAGCTCCACGAGAGTGGGTATCATACAAGCCATACTATTTTGTTATTGTTTTCTAGTGATTTGGAACATCAGGTTGACTAAAAAGGAAAAAACACATTAGGTTTAAAAGTCTCATGGGTGAAGTTCTGATAATTTGAAAATGAATTTATAATATACACCCTTTCCTCGCAATGAGAAAAGAAAACGTAAATTTACCTATAAACACTCATGTGAATATATAATTTTATTTTTCAAGGAATGATATACTGTGGTGGGAGAGGAGTTTTCTGTGAATCTATGGTGCCATGGCTGTTGAGGGCAGAGGCTGGGCTGAAGGGGGAGGGGAGCTGAGGGCAAAGCTCACCCCACATCCTTTAACTCTTGGTTTAATTTCATCTTCTTTCAGTGAGGGGCTCAGACTGAGCAGCAACTGTCTTCCGTGGTAACTATGAGGTTTCTCCATTCTGACCTTGTCCTCTGGGCGTCTGTTATCGGTGCCTCACTCTGCTTTGCTCTTTCTGGGTCACTTAGCTTGTCATACTGCCACTCTTTTGTACATGTGCAGTCAGGCCTGTGATGGCCTATGTCACAGGCAATTGGACCTTAGTTGTGTTGGTATGATGTCCAAATGACAAGGGAGCTATGTCTGTGGTCTGTGGTTTTGTTTGTTTGCTTATTTTGAGGCAGGGCCTCATGCACCCCAGGTTGGCCTCCAACTTACTGTGTAGCTGGCGATCACTTTGAACATCCTCCTTCTCTCCCTGAGATTACAGGAGTGTGCCATCATGCTAGGTGTGTGCTGGGCAGTGCCAGGGATTGAGTTCTGAGCTTTGTGCATGCTGGGCAAGCACTCCACTAACCAAGCTCCCACCCCAATTCTCAAAAAGACCTATTTATGAAAAGGCTCCAGCAGAGAGAGATGTAGCATGAATCTTCAAAGGCCTTATTAATAAAATCAAACCTGGGTTGGGGATTTAGCTCAGTGGTAGAGCGCTTGCCTAGCAAGCGCAAGGCCCTGGGTTCGATACTCAGCTACAAAAAAAAAAAAAAAAAAAAAAAAGAATAAAATCAAACCTGAAGCCAAGTATTGGGGTGAATGCTGGAAGATCAGAGAAGCAGAACAAGCCACAGCAACCTCTACTGTTGGGTGCTTCAGGTTTTACGGCCTAAGCAAAAGCTACTTACCAAAGCTAACTTTTGTTCATCTGTTTCCTCAAAGCACAGTAATTTATGGCAGAGAGGGATTTGACAACATTTTCCTCAGCATTCAAGGGTTTATATGATTAACATCTCACTAGATTATAGGCTTCTCAGGTGGAAATCAGATGTCAAAACAGATCAGTATCTCAAGTTCAGTTCAGCAACACTGTAGGTTCAGCCCAACTCCAACCCAGCCATGTGGCCATGATCTCTTTCTTCCCTATATGACACAATCCTCATAGACAGAAGCAATTAGCTTCTTGGCACCAGTGGCGGGCCTTGCCCCATCCCGTGACAGGTGCTCCAGAAGAAGAAAGACCATGCTAAATGTGTCTTGTCTCCACGACAAATGGCTGTCTTCTCCAAAGAAGCAGGATAGTAAAGTAAGACCAACATGAGTGAAGCTGGGATTCATGGCTGCGGGGGACTTTCAGGAGAGGGGAAATCTCTTCAGTAACCCCTGCTGAGGATGTCACAGGAAAGGAGAAATCATTAAAGCTTTCCAACTGAGCCAGCAAAACTGGCATGTTAGAATATCTGGCACTGAAGGCGGACTCTCCCATAGAAATGGGGTGTCTGGATGGGCTGGAATCCATTCCCATCACCCTTGAGATGCTGAGTATCAGACTCAGGACCTCAAGTAAGACAGACAGACCTTGTTCACCAAACTACATTCTGAGCCCAATTTTGTCATTTTTAAGTTTAGACAATTCTTGGTTTAGTTCCCACCCACCAGCCTGTATTAGTCAGGGTTCTCTAGAGTAACAGAACGTATAGAATGAATCTCTCTGTATACATACATACATACATACATACATACATACATACATACATATGTATATACATACACATACATATATAGGGGATTTATTAGAATGACTTATAGACAGACTATGGTTCAACTAATCCAACCATGGCTTCCTATGAAGGAATGGGCCAAGAATCCAGTAATTGTTCAGTTCACAAAGCAGGCTATCTCAGGTGGTTTTCAGTACATGTTGGTATCCCAAAGAAGTAGGCTCCAATGCCAGTGAAGGAAAGGACTTGCTATCAAAGTGAAAGCAAGCAGGCAGAGAGTAAAAGCTTCCTTCTCCCAAGTCCTATATAGACTTCCAGCAGAAGGCATGGCCCAGATTAGAGGCAAGTCCTCCACCTCAAAGATCCGGATTAGAAATGGACCTTTTCACTTCATATTCAGCAAAAATCCCTCACAGGTGTGCCCCATTTTGGGGGGTTTTATTTAATTCCATATATAGTCAAGTTGACAACAAAGAATAGCCATCACACTGCCCATATTTAATTTTCTCTTCACCCCTTCCCTCACACCTGCACATTGTTGAAAATGTGCAGTGTTCTGAGTCACCATCATGACCGCTGTGACTTCAGAGTGCTGAGAAACAGCACGTGAGCAGCAGCCACTGCAGAAGTCCTGAAGGCTTTGGAAGAGAAATCTTGCCAGCTTCCTGATTGGCAGATGGCAGCTAAGCCCATTGTTTCACCGTGTGCTTCCACATGTCAGCTCCCTCAATCTGTACTCTTGGGGAGTGCTGGGACAAGCTTTTAGCATGAACATCCACTGTGGACAAGATGTGACTTTCCCTTTTGGAATGTATCTGTTGTAGTTGAATGAAACCACACTAGCCACTCTGGAGATCCAGTCCTGAGAACTGTCTCAGGTTGAGATTAATGAAATTCAAATGCAACTTGAATTGGAGAATTGAGAAAACACTTGGTGTATGTGTATGTGTGTGTGTGTGTGTGTGTGTGTGTGTGTGTGTGTGTGTGTGAAAGAACATGTGAATGCACACATACATAGACAGAGAGATGGAGGGAGTGGGGGTTTAGAATCATTCACATTAGAAAACAGCACTGTTTTCAGCAACAGAGAACAATTGGTTTGAAAAAAGTCTGTTAGCTGCCTTCTCCTGAAAGTCTAGGAAGAAATTTGGATGGCTAATATGTTAGCATCAGCTTCTTCAAGCACTCATCTTCAACCTCCTCTTCTATGTGATGTCCCAGGAGTGGTTTGGTAATGGTAGAAATAATAGCAATTATTATTATTCTGTTACTAAAGGAAAATACTATTTTAGGATAGGCCTTGCTCTTGTATTAGTAAATTGATAGCAACTGCTTGAAGCATGGTGTTAAGATAGTTTCTGGGATCATGTTGTAGATAGTGAGAAAGGTTCTATGATTGATTAATGGTGTCTGCCTTGGGATGTGAACACACAACATGTTCACTTCCCATGTAGTACATCATCGATAAGGATAGGCTATGATGAAACACACCAAGAGGACTGGAACACTGTGATGTTCACAGCAGGATGCAGGAAAAACACAAATAAGGTAGCACATGAACTGGGTTGTGGTAGGACAAACTTGACATGCAAAGTTGAAAGAAGAGAGGAGTTCTGAAGGAAAGGGAATGGTGTGAACCAGACAAAGAAGGACAAGCATGAGGAACAGCCAGTGCTTGGGACCTGACGAGCACTGAGAAGGCAGAGTGGGAATTAGCTGGGAAGCAGCTTGGAAGAGAAGCAGAAGGTTTGCATATTGACTGAAAACGGGAGAAACAGAGTGGTACTTGTTATTTTTCATTCTGTGGCTATATAATGGGTGTTTCTCAAGGATCATTCTAGAAAGTACATAGAGGCACAATCTGACTGTAGCTGAACAGTGCAGTGATATCAGGGGGTAGAATGAAGTAGCCTTGACCTATTGGTTGATTTTAAAAGTCATTAATTTTGGAGGCCACATACCAAGTGAGATATTGTAGATATTGCCAAAGTTACCCAACAATGTAATCCACTTGGTAGAGGACATTAGCACACTTTGCCCACCTAGGAAAATCACTTTGCTTCAGCTCTCACTTCTTCTCTGAAGAAACCAGGCCACTTGCTGCCTTCTACTGCCTCTCAGCAAAAGGCCCTGTCTGTATCTCAATAACCAAGAGCAACACTGAGTAGTCCTGGGACATGAACTTTCTAACAGGTCACTTTCTTCAGATTTACAGAATCTAGGACTCCAGTGGGATGCAGATACCAGCAGTCCAAGTCAGAACAGCAGACTGAGCACCCACAGTTCTAACTGTCTTGGTGCCTGCCCTCTGGATATGCGCCTATAGATTCCAATGGCCTCCGAGCACAGCCTCTGTCAGTGGGTAATGGTCAGGCTACTGTGGCTTTAATAGCTTTTCCAAATGAATCCCTTTCCTTGACTCAACAACTTGTTCTCAAGTCACTGGCTTTTTTGTATGTTGAGCAATAGATATGGGTTTTTGGTTACCACACTAGGGAACCAAATGTCTCTTAAAATGTCCTTGGTTTTGTGCTATCTTTGGAAAAAAACAAGTGAAATTTCTGTTTTCCCAGGGTCATTGTTCTCTTATTTGTTTTTGAAACATGCGGAAGACATGGAGAGGAGTTTCTTAAATGTCTTAAATTTATTTTTATACTTATCAGTATGTGTGTGTGTGTGTGTGTGTGTGTGTGTGTGTGTGTGTGTGTGTGCATAAATGGTCATGTGCACACATGAGTGCAAGATTCTGCAGAGTTCAGAAAAGGGCATTGAATCTCTGGGGCTGGAGTTATAGGCTGGAGTTATGTGGTTGTTGGGAACCAAACGTGGGTCCTCTGAAGAGCAGTGCTCACTCTTTCCTGCTGAGCTACCTCTTCAGCTTACTCCACAGGAGTTTATGTGTAATTCCAGGCATATAAAATGGGTGTAGAAATAAAATGTTTACTGATAATAAGTCCTGAAGAAATTAGTTCTAAAATGATTTTGCATATATGATGTCAGTTTAAAGACAGAAAGAAGCAAATGTAGATACTGAGGTGAATGTGCTTGTCTAGTTTTACACGAAGAACTATGCCTTGGCTGAATACTTGATAGTTCATAGAGCCTCTCCAATGTTTTTCAGAGTTTATCTGTGTTTTGATTTCATAATCATCAATGCTAAGAATATGTTTCCCAAATAAGACAGAGAAGTTATTTCTAGATCTAGATTGGAAGTCCAGATCTAGGTAAGTAGTATTAACCAAGGATCTTTACTTTGCCTCCACCTAGAAACAGGGACTAAGCAATCAAGAGAAGAGAGTAGAGCTGTGGCAAAGTACGTACGTGTTGAGTGTGCTCAAGGCCTCGGGCTCCGTAACTACTGAAGGGAAAGGCACAAATAGAGAGGAGGAGGAAGATGAGGAAAAGGAGGAGGAAGATGAAGAAGAAGGGAAAGAAGAAGAGCAGGAGGAGGAGGAGAAAGAATGATGACCAAAATTCAAGAGAAAACTTCAAGAAAATTCAGTTTCTCACATTTGCACAGGATCACTCTGGGAGAGTAGAGCAGTTTCTCCTGAATCCAGAGGACTGCGAGACCCAACACTGCCTATGGACAGCTGGGGTCAAGAGCCAGGTGACATCATCCTAATCTCTGCTACCTTCATGTATGTTATTATGATATCTATTACCCCTAAGGTGCATGCTTCCCTTTTTGCAGTCTTCTCTTGTTTCTTGGTGGTACTTATGCTGATTCTCACCAGAAACCATCCTGTAATGCCTGAATGAAAATCAACAAATGAACACTTTAAGAAGATTGGAACTTTCCAGAGTGGATATTTGCATTTATTCCTAAAAGTGCACATAACTATTGTTTCCAAAGGGTGCACTATGTGTCGCCTCAAGGCGTTTCAGGATGAAATTCTTCAAGCTGTGTTCTGTTGCTTTTCCCTCACTTACTGGTGTCCTTCTTTCCCCAACTTTTTACCCCAACTTTTTACTGAGTTCCCCCCTCTCTTCTCTTCTGTCTCCCTCCCTCTCTTTTCTCTCTCTCTTCTCTCTCACAACTATTGATAATGACAGAGTGATAAACAACATAAAAAGTTATAATCACCCTCAGTTTGTAAGATACAGGCATTCATAGACATAAAACTTGGATTTTGAAAATTATTCTTTGGAACCATAACTGTTCCATATTAGAAACCTTTGCAAATAAAGTTGGCTTCCTCTGGTTTTCCAAGCTCATGCTCCTTCTTTCCTTGGTGACACTTTGGTGTGGTGACCTTTGGCAGTCACTTTACCCAGCACTGTATTTCAGAATGGAAAAGGCCAAAGACCCACTAATTGTGTCCACTTGTAGTTTTTTGTGCTTGTGATTTGGGAAGGAAAGAAATGGAAATTGAACCTCCTGTCATCCCACAAGCCATACTGCCTGGCTCCAAATGAAGGTTCCCGCATAGGTTGGTTTCTATACTACAAATGTAAACACTTTACAACAAGCCTTGAGATACATTTTAACCTTCTGCAGCTGAGGCCACAGAAGCATGAGCATGCACTCATTTACTCCAGGGGTAGCTTTGTCCCATGATGATCACAGCCCTCTGGCAGATGGCTCTGCTTTGGTGTGCCAAGCCTCCTGGAGGTGAAGGAAAATTTGCTGACTGTGGTCAGGAAGGTCCCCATTCTGAATGATTTACTGACCCAGTGTTGAAATACTTCACAATGTAATTAAAATACAAAATACACACACTGCCAAACCCAGAAAAGAAGATCAGGATTTTTCCCTGAAAGTTTGTTTTCTTGCTTCCTTAAAGTTTCATCTAAATCTACCTGGATGTTCTTTCCTCCTCCAGAAACAAACTGATTCCTTCTGATTCTTTAGAACAAATTTGTCTCTCAAGAAAAATGGGCATATTTTTCCCTGTTGTGACATGAATTGTTAAGTTGTTTTCTTCTCTTGAACCTGGAACCTGGCTTTGAGCTGATGTCCTGGCAATTAATATTGTGGTATCAGGAAGATGGAGGAACAAACAATTCTAGAGAAAACAATTTTGTGTTCTAACCTGGAGATGCGTACTCTGTGTATTATGAGGCTATGTTATTGGGTGCCTACAAGTTTAAAATGTGCTCTTGCTGACTTGACTGATCATTTTGTGGTGGTCATCTTCATTATTTGTAAAGGACTAAAGTTTTGCTCAGTAGTAATATTGCTGTAAATATTTTCTTTTAGTTTACAACTGTAGTATTTACTGTATCTTTATATAAACTTGTAGTTAGAGTTTTCCTGCCTGGCCCAGTCAGGCCAAATCTCTCTTACCCTCCAGTCCCATAGTCGCTCAGACCCAACCAAGAAAGCACACAGAAACTTACATTGTTTAGAAACTCTGTATGGCCGTGGCAGGCTGCTTGTTATCTACCTTTTCTATCTTAAATTAACCCATTTCTGTTAGTCTATACTTTGCCACATGGCTTGTGGCTTACCAGTGTCTTTACATGTTGCTTTCCATGGCAGCGGCTGGCGGTGTCTCTCTCCAGCCTTCAACTTCCCAGAATCCTCTTCTCTCTTGTCCCACCTAAACTTCCTGCCTAGCCACTGGCCAAACAGCATTTTATTTGTACAGAGCGATATCCACAGCACTTCCCCTTTTCTTTTTTTTTTTTTTAGGAAGGTTTTAACTTTTACACAGTAAAATTACATATAACAAAACAATTATCAAGCAAGAATTATAGTTACATTATTAAGATATCCTATCTTATATCGGTGAGTCTAAGGTTTTATATCTAACTTATCTTTTATCATAATTGAGGAAATTTGTAGTTAGAGTTTTCCTGCCTGGCCCAGAGTCAGGACAAATCTCTCTCACCCACCAGGGCCCATAGATGTTCAGACCCAACCAAGAAAGCACACAGAAACTTACATTGTTTAGAAACTCTGTATGGCCGTGGCAGGCTGCTTGTTATCTACCTTTTCTATCTTAAATTAACCCATTTCTGTTAGTCTATACTTTGCCACATGGCTTGTGGCTTACCGGTGTCTTTACATGTTGCTTTTCATGGCAGCGGCTGGCGGTGTCTCTCTCCAGTCTTCTACTTCCCAGAATTCTCTTCTCTCTTGTCCCGCCTATACTTCCTGCCTAGCCACTGGCCAAACAGCATTTTATTTGTACAGAGCGATATCCACAGCATTAACTTTTCAATGATTTACTATTTATTTACTTATTTATTTGTGTGTGTGTGTGTGTGTGTGTGTGTGTGTGTGTGTGTGTGTGTGTGTGTAGATCAGGGGACAACTTTTGAGTCAGCTCTTTCCTTCCACCATGTGGATACAGGGATCAAACCCAGGTCTTCAGACTTGTTGGTTAGTGTCCTAACCCATGGAGCCATCTTGTTGGCTCCCATTATTTTTTTTTTTCAATATTTCCATGTATTTCTTTCATTTTCCATAATTGCTGGAATGTTAGGACATGAGAAGCAATATAGGTCAGAAACCAGAGAAGAGGAGAGAAATCACAGGTGAGGGAGAGAAAGACAGAGACCAAGAGACAGAGAGACTGAGAAAAAGAAAAAGACTACATTAAAGGCACTCCTGATCTATAGTAATTACGTAAATGCAGTTATTATCTGCATGTATGTATTAATACACTTTAAAGTAGACAAAGATCCAGTAGATCACATAACTAGCTGTCATTAGACAGGGAAAATAGTTAACAGGTAGTAGAAAGAGAAACCATAATAGAATATACAAAGAGTGCCAATAGATAACCATAACCTGATGAAAATGTAGTGATCCAGCCTATGGATCGAGAATCTACAGGAACACAAATGGAAGGGACCATAAACAGATCTTAAAATAATGAATTCACTACCAACAAAATGCAAATTAAAACAAATTTATGTTTTATTAGAGTGGAAAATAATTCAAAATTAAGTAGTATAAATATTGGTGAGGTCTCATGGGAGAAGTTGACTCTGTAAGCTGAATCAGTGGTTTGAACTGAGCTCTCCACTGCCTTTTGTATAGGGCACTTTGCCAAATCTTTCAAAAGTGTGCTTGCCTTCTGAGCCTGCAGTATCCCTTCTTGGTGTCTACCACAAACCAATATGGCCACATGTGTGTGGAAGGTAGGTACAAAACTGTTCCCTGGAATATTTTATGCAATAGTTAAAAAAAAAACAAATTTCCTTATTGTTGTGAATGTTGTTAATTAGCAATCTATCTCTAAATATTTCCTTTAGTGGACTGTTTATCCTAAGAAAATTGCTGCATAAAATCTCCAAGATAGATTGCGACCATGACCATTTCCATCCTTATCTCGTTAGTGGAAATCCAGAGAAGTCAAGCTGGTGCCTTCATCCCTACAGACTAGTGTTCACGGTACTGTAAGGGTCTCTGCATGCTACTGGAGGAGAAAGTAACCACCAACCCAGATACAAATCCTGCAATCTATGATGGGGACCTATCTGCATGGTACATTGGTGCAATGGTGGTGCAAATGTTGTGGGAGTAACCAACCACTACCTGACTGGATTTAAGGCCTACTCCACTGGATGGAACCCATGCCTGATACTACTCAGGTGGTCAAGAACCTGAGATGAAATAGGCCAGGGTCTAAGGGAAAACCAGATACTATTGTTCTGCTGAAGGAACTTGTCATTAAAATGACTCCTAAGGACATTTGGCTGTACTTATTGATCAGTGTCTCAATAAGCCATCATCAGAGAAGCTTCCTCCCGCTGTAAGTAGAAACAAATACAAAGACTCACACCTGGACAAAGTGTAGAGAGTGAGAGATCTTGGAACACTCAGTTCTAAGTAGGATGTCCCATCAATTCTCTCCACTCCAGGATCAGGGAACTATATGAAAGAAGAGAAAAATTGTAAGAGCCAGAGGGAATGGAGGACTCCAAGGAAACAGTGTCTTTGGGCACAACAGGATTGGTGCACATGTGAACTCATAGAGACTGTGGTAACATGCACAGGGTATGCATAGGTTGAAGTCTGATGAGGTTCCAGTGATGAGAGGGGAAAAGTGGACACCAACACCCATCTCAAACCCAGAAGTTATCTACAACTGAGGTGGTTTTTTTTTTTTTTTTTTTTTTGTGTGTTTTTTTTTTGTGTGTGTGTGTGTGTGTGTATGTGTTTTAGACAGGGTTTCTCTGTGTTGCTTTGTGCCTTTCCTGGAACTCACTTTGTAGACCAGGCTGGCCTCAAACTCACAGAGATCCGCCTGCCTTTGCCTCCCAAGAGCTGGGATTAAAGCATGCACCACCAATGCCCGGCATCAACTGAGTTCTTACAAAGGAAAAACTAGTTGTTCCTATGGAGTCTTACTAGATATACAAACCACCTGAAGGGCAGAACCCATGCACAGCAGTAGATGGTCAGCAAAAAGAAACTCAATGGAAGTTTTGGATTTTTAAAAAATATCATATTGCTTTGTTTGAGCATCCTTTACATTATTGTTTCTGTTTTTGTGTTTTTATTGTGTGTGTGTGTGTGTGTGTGTGTGTGTGTGTGTGTGTGTGTAGGCAGGGTTTTCCTATCTCATCTTCCTGCTGCCAAATAACATTCAGAGTCTTAATATTAATTACAAATGCTCAGCCAATAGCTCAGGCTTGTTACTAGCTAACTCTTATACTTAAATTAACCCATATTTCTTATCTATGCTTTTCCACCTGGGTTGGTACCTTTTCTCAGTATGGCATGTCCATCTTGCTTCTTCCTGCTTCTGCTTGAGACTCCTCAGACTCCGCCATTCTTCCTCCCAGCATTCTCAGTTTGGCTTTCTCATCTAACTTTATCCTGTTCAGCTATTGGCCAGTCAGCTTCTTTATTAAACCAATCACAGTGTAAAGGAATTCGTTGCTTGTTCTCTAAAGAGAGAGAAAGAAGATGTGCAGTTGGAATAGTAGGGGGGTCGAGAGGATCTGAAAGGAGATGAGGGAGGAGAAGCTGTGATCAGAATATGTTGTCTGAACAAAATTATTTATTTATTTTAAATATATTTATTTATTAAAATTTTTTCATTTTACATACCAACTCCAGTTCCCCCTCCCTCTCCTTCTCCTGCCTCCTCACTTCCCTCCCACTCTACCCCCATCCACTCCTTAGAGTGGGTAAGGCTTCCCATGGTAGTTAAAAAAGTCTGGCATACCAAGTTGAAGGAGAGCCTAGCCCCTCCCCATTGTATCAAGGCTGAGCAAGGTATCCCACCACAGGGAATGGGCTCCAATAAGCCAGTTCATGCACCTGGGATAAGTCCTGGTCCTGCTGCCAGGGACCCCACAAACAGATCAAGCCACACAACTGTCACCCACATTCAGCAGGTCTAGTTCAGTCCCATGCAGGTTCCTGGGCTGTCAGTCCAGACTCAGTGAGCTCCAACTAGCACCAGTCAGCTGTCTCTGTGGGTTTCCCCATCATGATCTTGACCCCCTTCTTCTTCTTCTTCTTCTTCTTCTTCTTCTTCTTCTTCTTCTTCTTCTCTTCCTCCTCCTCCTCCTTCTCCTTCTCCTCCTCCTTCTTCTTCTTTGAATGCCAAATGCTGTTTATTGAAGGAGGGAGGTCTTAAATACAGGCTTACAGCACAATGGGAGAACCTTGGTGGGCAGAAGTTTGCTTCTGATTTTTTTTTTTTTGAGCTGAGGATTGAACCCTGAGCCTTGCACTTGCTAGGCCAGCACTCTACCACTGAACTAAATCCCCAACCCTGCTTTTGATGTTTTACAATCTTGCATCTAAGCTGTTAATGCCCAATATGCTGGATACACAGACAAGGAACTTCCCTTAAGCATTCAGGAGGGTGGAATCTTACAGGAATTAGCATAGGGAGGATATCATGGTCAAGGTCAGCAAGCAATGCAACAGTTACGCAAAACGGGAGCCAGGGCCCTACAGGTCCCCTCCTATTACTAAAAAATGAGCTTCTGACTTAGGTTGCATGGGACGTCAGCAGGTCACCTTACCCATCATGGAGACATCTGTCCAGGCCACACAGGTATTCTCTCTTAGGTTGATGAGTGCCCCCCCAGGAATTACCCGTCTGTGAATACTCATTATCAGACAGGCTCAATTGTGTAAGAGCTGCAGAGTTAACTGTTGTCAAAGATCTCTAAGTGGTGCTGGGCTTACAATCTGTGTGTTCAACACAGAAAAGACCAACAGAAGTCTTAACCCACCCATAGCCAGTAGGCTAAAGGCAACTGAGCCATTCCCTTCCTTAACGAGCCTTACTGCAAATTGGAGTCCTTGTAAGATGGTATCCCGGGAGCAAATGGAACTTGAGTTTGTAAATTTATAACTTTCAAAGCCAATCGAAATGTATATAACTATGACCTAAATTTGTCATGCCCAATAGAATGAAAGATTAATTAACTGTGGCAGCTACTTTTGCTGACAGGGTCTCCACTGTGCTAGCTGTAGTAACCAATTACGAAATGGCAAACCCAGAAACAGTAGTAGCAGTGGTCATCACTGTTATATCAGCAACAACGGCAGCAGCAATGTCAAATTCTCTTCTGGAGCATGTGGGTATCCATTGGCATGGACACAACTCCAGGAACACAAACCACCAAGGCCCATTATTCTTGATCCCAGCACGACTTAAGCTGGCAGCTCTTCTGGAGAATCCAACTGCATAGCTGTAATTCTTAGGCTTATGTTAATGCTTGCCAAAGATGGCCCTATTGGGTTTTCAATTCCCATTAGCATTGGAAGGAGAGAGTTTTTCACGAAGGCCCAATAGGTCTCTGCCTTGTTGGGCTTCAGCTGCAGCCACAGGGTGCACTCAGAGCTCAGAAACCCAATGAGGAATTTCATTATCCTTAATAGTGTAAGGTTTCATTGAGGGTTGCTCAGTAATTGAGTAAAACCAAATCTTACAAGCAACAGTAATCCTAGGGTCCTCCATGCCATATATATGGTTCTGTGGGTTGCAGTCTGATTGTTCTTAGCTTTCTATCTAGAATCTACTTATGAGTGAGTACATACCATGTTTGTCCTTCTGGGTTTGGGTTACCTCACTCAGGGTGATTTTTTTCCTAGTTCCATCCATTTGCCTGCAAATTTCATGCTGTCATTGTTTTTCTCTGCTGAGTAGTATTCCATTGTGTATATGTACCACATGTTCTTAAACCATTCTTCAGTTGACAGGCATCTAGGTTGTTTCCAGGTTTTAGCTATTACAAATAATGCTGATATGAATATAGTTGAGCACGTATCTTTATGGTATGGTTGAGCATTCCTTGGGCATATATGCTCGCGAGTGGTATGGCTGGGTCTTGAGGTAGTTCAATTCCCAATTTTCTGAGAAACTACCATACTGACTTCCACAGTGGTTGTACAAGTTTGCATTCCCACCAACAGTGGAGTAGTATTCCCTTTGCTCCGCATCCTCTCCAACATTGACTGTCATTAGTGTTTTTGTTTTTGTTTTTTGTTTTGTTTTGGTTTGGTTTGGTTTTTCGAGACAGGGTTTCTCTGTGTAGCTTTGCGCCTTTCCTGGATCTCACTCGGTAGACCAGGCTGGCCTCGAACTCACAAAGATCTGCCTGCCTCTGCCTCCCGAGTGCTGGGATTAAAGGCGTGTGCTACCACCACCCAGCTAGTGTTTTTGATCATAGCCACTCTGACAGGTGTAAGGTGGTATCTCAGAGTGGTTTTGAATTGCATTTCTCTGATGATTAAGGATGTTGAGCATTTCTTTAAATGTCTTTCAGCCATTTGAGATTCTTCTTTTGAGAATTTTCTGTTTAGCTCTTTAGCCCATTTTTTAATTGGGTTGTTCAGTATTTTGATGTCTAATTTCTTGAGTTCTTTTATCATTATTATTATCATTATCATCATCATCATTATCATCATCATCATTATTATTATTATTATGTGTTTTAATTTTATACATCAGCCGTGGGTTCCCCTGTCCTCCCCTCTCGCCCCAACCCCACCTTCCCTCAGCCCCTCCCCTCCATTCCCATGTCCTCCAGGACCAAGACACCCCTGGGGATTCATTTAAACCTGGTGGATTAAGTACAGGCAGGTCCTGTCCCCTCCTTCCAGGCTGAGCAAAGTGTCCCTGTGTAAGCCCAAGGTTCCAAACAGCCAGCTCATGCACTAAGGACAGGTCCTGGTCTCACAGCCTGGGTGCCTCCCAAACAGATCAAGCTATTCAATTGTCTCATTTATCCAGAGGGCCTGATCTAGCTGAGGGCTCCACAACCGTTGGTTCATAATTCATGTGCTTCCATTCGATTGGCTATTTGTCCCTGTGCTTTTTGCAGTCTTGGATTCAACAATTCATGCTCTTACACTCCCTCCTCTTTCTCGACAGTTGGACACCTGGAGCTCCACCTGGGGCCTGGCTGAGGATCTCTGCATCCACTTCCATCAGTTATTGGATGAGAGTTCCAAGACGACTGTTAGGGTGTTTAGTCATCTGATCACCAGACTAGGTCAGATCAGGCTTTCTCTCAACCATTGTCAGCAGTCTACAGAGGATATATCACAATGATGTGGATTTCTGGGGACTTCTCGAGCACTCTGCCTATTCCTGTTCTCATGTGGTCTTCATTTATCATGGTCTGTTATTCCTAGCTCTCCCTTTCTGTTCTTGATCCAGCTGGGATCTCCTGCTCCCCGAAGCTTTCTTTCCCTCAAACCTTGCCCTTCATTACTCCCACTGTCGTCCAGGTTGTTCATGTAGATCTCATCCATTTCTCTGTCAATGGGTGATCCCTGTGTCTTTCCTAGGGTCCCGTTTTCTAGGTAGCCTCCCTGGAGTTGTGTAGCAGTCTAGTCATCTTTGTTTTACATCTAGTATCCTCCTATGAGTGAGTACATACCGTGTTTGTACTTCTGAGTCTGGGTTACCTCACTCAGGATGATTTTTTCTAGATTCATCCATTTGCCTGCAAACCTCATGATGTCATTGTTTTTCTCTGCTGAGTAGTACTCCATTGTGTATATGTACCATATTTTCTTTATCCATTCTTCAGTTGAAGGGCATCTAGGTTGTTTCTAGGTTCTGACTATTACAAACAATGCTGATACAAACATAGCTGAGCAAATGCCCTTGTGGTATGATTGACCATTCCTTGGGTATATTCCCAAGAGTGCTACAGCTGGGTCTTGGGGGAGATGGATTCCCAATTTTCTAAGGAAGCACCATATTGATTTCCAAAGTGGCTGTATAAGCTTGCATTCCCACCAGCAGTGGAGGAGAGTTTCCCTTGCTCTACATCCTCTCCAGCATAAGCTGTCTTCTGTGTTTTTGATCTTAGCCACTCTGACAGGTGTAAGGTGGTATCTCAGAGTCGTTTTGATTTGCATTTCCCGATAATTAGGGATGTTGAGCAATTCCTTAAATGTCTTCCAGCCATTTGAACTTCCTCTGTGGAGAATTCTCTGTTTAGTTCTGTAGCCCATTTCTTAATTGGACTGTTGGGCATTTTGATGTCTAATTTCTTGAGTTCTTTATATATTCTGGATATCAGCCCTCTGTCATATGTGGGGTTGGTTCTTTATATACTGTGGAGATCAGTCCTCTGTCAGATGTGGGGTTGGTGAAGATCTTTTCCCATTCTGTAGGCTGTCTTTTTATCTTATTGACCATATCTTTTGCCCTGCGAAAGCTTCTTGGTTTCAAGAGGTCCCATTTATTAATTGTTGTGCTCAGTGTTTGTGCTGTTGGTGTTATATTTAGGAAGTGATCTCGGGTGCCAATACGTCCAAGACTACTTCCTACTTTCTCTTCTATTAAGTTTAGTGTAACAGGATTTATGTTAAGGTCTTTTATCCACTTGGACTTGAGTTTTGTGCATGATGACAGATATGGATCTATTTGTAATCTTTTACATATTGACATCCAGTTATGCCAGCACCATTTGTTGAAGATACTTTCTTTTTTCCATTGTATAGTTTTGGCTTCTTTATAAAAAATCAGGTGTTCATATGTGTGTGGATTAATGTCAGGGTCTTCAATTCGATTCCATTGGCCCATATGCCAGTTTTTATACCAGTACCAGGCTGTTTTTATTACTATAGCTCTATAGTAGAGCTTGAGGTTGGGGATGGTGATGCCTCCAGAGGTTGCTTTATCATACAGGATTCTTTTAGCTATCCTGGGTCTTTGAACAAAATTATTTTTAAGAAAAAAATCATACAGTGGCTTTATTTTGTCTGCTATAGTGTTAAGTGATTTAAAAATCAGCCTTGAGACATAATTTATACACACCAAAGATCTTCTTTTCCCTTATTTTCTTCCCTTCAGTTCCTTTCCTTATATGAATGCACACATGAGCATGTGCTCAGGGTTCCCTCCTAACAGTAAATAAAAGCCAGTCCTATAAACCAGAAACATCACCAGTTCGTTGATGACAGTATACATGGAGGTGCTGAGGATTCTTGTAAGTTCCTAACCTCTTCTACCTTTCTGTTCTCAGCATTGTCCTGGGGGAGGAGGGCAAGGCTGCAGACCTGCAGTTCAGTCACAGCTGAAGACACTTTTGTAGCCCCTGTCTGCACACTTCCTTGTGGACCAGGATGCACAGTGGCAGCCAGTATTTCTGTCTCCAAGTCTGACTTGTCTGGACCCTCCTCTCATGGCTAGACTCTGAGAGTGTAGCTGCTGGTGAAAGTGCTTATGTTTATATGACCACAGGTATGTGCCCTCCGTGACAGTTCTGCTCTACGTCATACTTTCTATCTGGCAGAGGAACATATCAGGGAGGCAAAGGGATGTCCCTGAGATTGCCATGCTACCTCAGAATATTGAGAATCCCTGAGGTATGGATCAGGAGCTTGGGAAAATAATGTGGCATTTAAAAAAACTGGATTCTGGGTGGACAAGGTGTCTGGGAATGACATGTTAAATTTCGCTGTGATGTTTTCCTGCTGTGGAGAGGGCCTGCCTCACCAGTAAGAAGCTGCCATTCTTCTCCTTTATCAATGTGTTTTTTGAGTGCGATGAGGCCCTCTCACAGCTGCAGGCTCAGAGCAGGTGGGATGGCAATCTCTGTGCCTGCCAAGGAACTTTGTGCCTTAACCATTTGCTGTGGAATAATCCTTCTGTTCACTGTGTGACTATATGTTGCTGTGATTGGTTTAATAGAGAAGCTGAATGGCCAATAGCTGAACAGGATAAAGTTAGGTGAGATCATCAAATTGAGAATGCTAGGAAGGAGAAGGACAGAGCCTGGAGTCTGGGGCAGACGTAGAGAGTGGGCACGCATTACCGAGAAAAGGTACCAAGCCATGTGGCAAAGCATAGACAATAAATACGGGTTAATTTAAGTGTAAAAGTTAGCTAGTAACAAGCCTGAGTTATCAATCAAGCACTTGTTATTTATATTAAGTTTCTGAGTCAATTATTTGGGAAGAGGCTGCTGATTATTTGGGAGTAGGTGGTTGGTACAGGAAAACTCCATCTATAAGCACTCACATTTCCTGAGAGAGTTTCCCACAGATCAGAGAGACATCCACAGAGCACAGTCTTTCACCTTCCTGGGATAAAGTGAATATATAATGTAATCTGCCTGCTTATATGATTTAAAAAAAATCATGTAGAGCTGCCCCAACTTTGATGGCAAGGAGCAATACTGAGGTTTATAATAGAATAGCACATATGTCAGATCATGAGACCTAGGTGGGACACATTTAAGTAGGATATCCCACACCTATGTGGAGTGAAGATTGACAGCACAGTCTACTAAAGGGCACATTCTGTGGGTGCCCAGACACTGGAACATTGATGCTGCTGTCCTTCTCTGCTTCTTCTGAGTCAGCTGGTAACAAGTCATCCAGCCTTTGTGTTTCATCAGCTCTTTAAAAGTTGCTTTATTATTATTATTATTAATTGAGTGTGTTGTGTTCTGGCATGGTATGCATATGTGTGTGTGTGTGTGTGTGTGTGTGTGTGTGAATGTCAGGGCACAATATTGTGGAGTTAGTTCTTTCTTTCCACCTCTATGTGGAATGCAGGCTTATGTGAAGCCTGGTGATTCCCAATTATGCTACAGATACATCTTCCTGTAACTTACATGGCTCTGAACGGCTAGATTATATTGTGGCAGGATGTCTTGAATGCATTTTTGCATTATGATATGGCTACAAGTCTTTAGGGACCAGGGAATAGAATGGGGTGGTTTGAAAGATAATGGTACCCAAAAGAGATTGGTCTCTTTTGCTCAGCTCCTTCTCCAGCACCATGTCTGCCTGCATGCCGCCATGTCCCACCATGATGATGATGATGGACTAAAACTCTGAACTGTAAGCCAGCTCCAATTAAATGTTTTCCTTTGTAAGAGTTGCCATGGTCACGATGTCTCTTCACAGCAATAAAAACCCTAACTAAACAACTTTTGTCTAGAGTATTCCCATTCTGAGAGACCTGTGTTGGTCATACCAGGCACAGAATGGGACCACAGATGGCTCACATGTAGGAGTTTTGTTTTGGGTCCATTTGTAAGGACTTGAAACAAACCAGAATTGGAAAAATACTGTGCAGTTAAAGTTTGTTCTAAGATTGTTGATCTTGCTTTCATTGTTTTAAAGTTTCGAGTTCAAATTCAGGTCTGTGCAAGACATGGTGCTGTTTCTCTTGCTTAGAACCACAGCTCTCTAGAGAGGACTGCTGGATTCTCTGAATATCTTGCCGAGTAAATGGTAACATTGTTACTGAGAGAGGTTATGCACACTTAAAACCCTCCCCCAACATCAACCATTGCTTTCTTTATAGAACTTGACAAGAGGTGCCCCCATAATATTTAGATAGTTTGTATTATTTATTTATCAACCCATCATCTGTCTATCTATCATCGATCTACCTATCCATCCTCCTTCCTTTATCTAGTTTTTTGAGGCTGTGTATCATACAGTCTAAGCTAACCTTGAACTCTCTGTGTAGCTGAGCATGACCTTGAACTTCTGACTCTATTTCCTACCTCTCAAGTGCTAGGATTGCTAGCATGAGGCACCAAGGTCAATGCTAGACAGAATCCAGGGCTTTGTGTGTGCTAGGCAAGCACTCTACTTACAGCTGCTTACTTACCAGTCTTCTCTCATCCCCTCTTAAATATAAGTTAAAAGAATTTGAGTCCATTTTTCTAAAACTGTATGATGGAGGAATGGTTAATTGTATTCCTTCTTAAACCTACTAATGAGTTGTTGGGGTTTGCTTCAAATGATCTTGGAGTCATGTTCAGAGAAATAAATTCCACACTATTTTATTACCAATGTAATTTTCTCATAATTTAATTGGCCATGCCTGATTTTTAAAATATGTCTAACTTAGAGCCTGTGTTGGCACAGGCAGTGAGAATTGCCTCAATGCCCACAATGAGGGGAAAAAATGAACAGAGTGGCTTGGGACATAGCTGGGCCTCTTGATGAGGCTGCCACTGGAGAGCCAGTTACTAGCTGCCTTCTGAGTCCAGGCATTCCAAGGCTGTGGGGGAACCCACCTCACTAGGCTGCTGTATCATACAGGAAGTCCCCAGCCTGCTGCTCTGTCAGTCACACCTGGAGAACAGTTAGACAGCTGCTGGAGGTGCGGGCAGCAAAGCGGGCGTTCCCGAGCTCACATTCACCAGAGCTGCAGTCCAGTGTGGCTCCGTCTCTGTGACTGACCCTTTCCCAGGCTTGTTAAATAATATCAGATTTAAGTAATACACAGAGAAGGTGAGGAAGGCCTCTTAGCACACCTGATGAGCAAGGATGTATCCCAGCCCTCATCCACATCATCATTTCTGTGGATTTGAATTCTAATTTTGACAGTGTCTAGTCAGTGCTTTAAATTACCTTATTTAAAAAACCAATTATGTTGTAATATACCCCACATGTCAGAAAAAATGCAAATATTTTAAACATATAGTTTAATGAATTTAATAAACTTACAAAATGAGACCCCTTTGGGGGAAAAAAAAAACCCACTCAGGTACTTCCTCCCTATCTTCCTCCTTGTTCTCCTCCTCTTCCTCCTCCTTCGCCTCTCCACCTTTGGTGGAAGAGGTGTCCAGGTCATGGGATGGTCATATGTCTTCAACCAAGCCGCACTAACTGCCTCTGCGGTTTTCCCAGCTTCCATTTTTCCCTCTGACCCTCTAGCTGCACACCTCCACACCACAAAACAGCGTTAGCCACGACCACAGACTCTTGCCTTCTCCAGGGGAGCTTTGCTGCTTGGCAGCGAAGAGTCGAAGGAGTCAGCCTAACTGAGGGACGCAGGGATGGACACCGGGTGAGATTGTCTCTCAGATTCACAAAGTCTGTTTATTTTGCTAATTTTATAGATAGTTAAATCTTTTTGCTTATTTTTTGTTTGTTTTGGTTTTTTGTTTTTAAAGAAATGAGTACCCTAACTGCCCACATTTAGAGGAATTGTTGACTACATACAGAAAGTAAAAAAATCTGTCTTAATGTTAAGTTCATAATAGGTCACTGTGGTTGCTGTCAATCTTAAAGAAAGGATTAGAAACGGATGAGTGCCTCATTCTACTAACTAAACACTGTAGCCAGTTCTGTTCTGACTTCAGGCTTTCTTACCAACTGCATTAGGTGTAATGGGTTTGTCAAATTATTTCTTTCACAGAGGCCTCGACTTAAACCTCCTTTAAGTCAGCTGCAACTTGAGTTGGCTCAACAGTCTTACCTGAGTGACTTTAAATCTGCAGGGATAATCACTTGGCTTTCACCCAAGCCCCACCCTGAGCTTCGGCTTTGGGAAGTGTTGTCAGAGCTGTCTGCACACACCAGCAAGGGGAGAGCATCCACAGAGGAGAATCTAGTGGTCGGATGGCTCCTGCTGAGTGAAGATCTAGGAACACCTGTCAGTGATCTGATGCTGTTTTTGTGAAACTGGGTTGGTTTGCTCAGCTCTGCAAGTTTTCCTAGTCAGAGGTGAGGATGAGACAGAGGGACAGCAGCCATCACTTGGCATCCTACTAAAGCCATCTAAGCATGTTTCTTGATAAACTATATATTTTACTTCTGGATTTTTAAAAAATGAAAATAAAGTTCAAGGCTGTTAAAATAATATATCCAGACCACTAAAAATGTCAAGTATAGTAAAACAGAAAGTTTAAAACAAAAACAAAACAGCTCCCCCAAACCAAACCCAAACCCCAAAACCAAATATACATACAAACAAACCCACAAAGTGTAAAGAATTACCACTTAGAATTTACCTGGGTTAATTGTGAAACTGGACAGAGCATGCCTGTTGGATACAGTCTTTCAGGAGTGTTAACTTATGTATTTCCCTGTATTAGCTTAGATCTTCATTAGGTTAGAAATGACTTTCCACTGAGTTCTTGGAATGTGGATTTTAACATCATCAATGGGCTTTATTTTATTTTATTTTATTTTATTTTATTTTATTGCTGTTTATTTCTTGGCCTGAAACTCATTATATAGATGAGATTGACCTGAAGCTGGTCTTCCTCAGTTGGCATTAACGCATGCACCACCATGACTAGCTGTAGGTGGATTCTGAAGTTATTTGTGGACTTTATTCTATGTTTTCTCAGCATGCCTATTATAAACATCATTGAGATTAGCACAGTTTATATTTTGTGCAACTTGAACCAATAGTTTGTGGCCTTGTGGTTTTTGTTGTTGTTTGAGATTGAACCCAGGGCTTCATATATGTTAAGCAAGCATTCTACAACTGAGTTGTATCCCTAACTCCTTCTTTAAAATAGATAGATAGATAGATAGATAGATGGATGGATGGATGGATGAGAGAGAGAGAGAGAGAGAGAGAGAGAGAGAGAGAGAGAGAGAGAAATGCAAATGTTTCCCTTTCTCTTCTGTGTCCTCTTCATCTCAACTGGCTTTCTAGTTGCTGTTCACTAACCTTTAACTCTCTGTCCTTCCATTATGGTCACTTTTCTATTACTTCAGAATTGGGGCTCCTGAACACCATTTGGAATAGGGTCCTTTTCTTATAAAATTTTAATAAAACAGGTCTGGGTCTGGCTTGTCAGGAACCTACTAGGTATAAGTTTGACTGCCAGGCCCTCGGTATTTTAGAACACTGTCCACTGGGCTACCTGCTAGAAAATGAAGTTGTCTTCAACCATCTTTACACTCCCCCCCCCCCCCTACCCCCCACCCCTGCAGGCCAGGTCTGGCCAAGGTGTGTGTAAGAGGTACATTGTCTGGTCTTTCTATACCCCTGGCTCTCTTCTCTGGTTACCTTAAAAACCAAGTACCCAGCATGAAATGGAGCCAACAAGCCAACACTTCTTCACTGATAATGTCCAATTGTACATGTTTTCAGTCATAACCACTGCTAACATTTAAATGCATGTTTTCCATCTTTATCTTTCCAGTGTTACCTGTGTGTGCATTTGCTATGGGCTTTTGGAAACCAGTGTTACGTATAAAGAAAGGGTTGGATCCCACTTCTCTTACTAAAGTTCTACAATCAGTACACCATACATTGTAGATGTATTGGTAAAATTATTAAGGCCACTCCATGTAGTTAAAAGGGAGGTTTATTTTGTGGGGTAACTTACAAGTGAAGGGGTAGGTTGCAGGATCTGGCAAAGGTATAGCGCAGTCCAGCGGTATTCTCTGGAGAACTTTGCTCAGTCTACCTCCAGCGTCCCGGGTCCCGGAACCAAGAGAGAGAGACCTCCTCTCCATCTTCAGTCTTCTGCTCCCTCCTCCGCCCCGCCTTGTGGGCATGACCATTACCGAAGCCTCAATGGGGGTTGGAACTTCCAGGCCAATGCTGGGATGGCTATCCACTACATCTCCCCCTTTTGTCTAAATAAGAAAGTTCTAACCTAATACAAGACTATATACAAAGAGATGGTTATCAAATATTGTCTAGGAGTAATGAGGGATAATGACTTAGATAAGTTGGAATTACAATAAGTGCAAACAATATCAAGCAAAAAACACATAGTGAAATCCAGGGAAGTCTAGGGCATGGGTAGGTGGCATCATTCCAAAAGGTGTCCTATCCTAAAGAACCTGAGTCTAACACTTAATACATTCTATCTAAGATATTATATATGTATATATACTAAGTTGTAACTATAACTGTTAATCTCCAACCTCATCAAAGACCTGAGAAGGAATATAATAATACCTGAGAAATGGGAGAAGGACATAAACAACTTTTGGGAGTCTTGCAAGAGTAGACAGAGACAGCTAGCAGCCTGGACAGTCACCTAATGTTTTTCAGCATCGTTGGTGCATTCAAATTGGCTACAGGCCTAGAGTATCTGACAGACCATTTCCACAAGCAGGAATTCTGAAAGACCATCTTACCCTGTCTAAAACGGAGCTGAAAACAGCTTCCTACTTGTCTCTCTCAAGTTAGCGGCAGCCTGCTGGTTTGAGCTACTATGGCGGGTTCCTGGTGTGTGCGTCTGACCTGCAGTGTGGCGGGAATGAGGAGTCTACAAGCAGCACTTTACTCGGCTGCATGGTGGATTTAGACTTTGCAAGCTAAAAAAAAAAAAAAAAAAAAAGGTTTCTGGGCTTCTGGGCTATGCACTGCTTTGATAGAACTGTTTCTGATAGTTGATGGTTCACATGGCTCCAGACCCCAGAGCTGGTGGTAAACTGTACCACCGCCATATTGGGAAGCTGAGGTGGGCGGAGCCAGCAGCCACAGTGGCGTTTCAGTCTTACAAAGATGGATATTACACAGAGAATCTGGTTTGTGTTGTCTTTGGGATTTTTAACTACAAAAAAAGATTTGATTGTAAAAGCTGTTGAGTTAAACAAATATGTAAATTATAAAGACACCTTGACTTCAAAATTTAGATGTAAGGATATGTTGCTTTAGAAAAGAGTCTCTACTTTTGTTTCCACAAAAAGCCAGAGGCTGTGGATTTGTTCCAAATTAAGATATATCAGGTTTGATCAGCCAAGACCACCTGAAAGGTCTCCGATGACACCATGGCCCAGATGATCCAACATCCAGAACGGTTTCAAGGCAACTGGCTCAGAGGTTCACCCTAATGGACTACTCCATAATCCTAAAATTTTCTTTGTGTCCCCATAAGATACAGCAGCCCCCTCCAGCAGGAAGTAGTAAGAGAAACTACGCCCACATTCCCAAAATTATCAAGCTGGCTTTGGAGATGGAATTGGCTCGCTCCTTCTCTAAACCCAGACATATTGTTAAAAAAAAGGTTAAGAGTTTCTTGTGTCCCAAATCAGAAGAGCCCTCTGATGTGGGACAGAGAAAAACCACTATTTTATTTAAAACAGGTTGATTATAAATACAATCTCTTTCTAAAGATAAAAAGGGGATATGATATAGATATGATAGGATGAAAGGGTAGATTAACGAACTTACTTCTAAAGAACAACAACTCATTTAAAATGTTTTACGTTGGTATAGATTTTAGTCTATTGATACAAACTTAAAGTTAATTTTGTTATACTGTGTGTATATTTCTACTCGTGTTTAAGGTATTATGTTTGTATAGCTCATTTTAAATTAAAATGGATAATTAAAAATAGATTAATAATTAGTCATCTATGATAATCATACTCGTAGCCATGTTAGTTAAGTCTTCTAGATATACATACAGATATTTCAGATAGATAGGTAATCTTCAAATACTTCAAAGACCTACAGAATATGACATTTAAAATACTTTTAAAATTTAGACTTTCTGGACAGTGAGACATGTCTGCTCCTGGAAACACCAATTTACTTCAGAGAGGAGGATGGACATTAAAGATACTTCATATCTTACCTTCACCTTTGATGTAGTTAAAGACTAGATAGTTATAATTTCCTCAGTTATGATAAAAGATAAGTTAGATATAAAACCTTAGACTCACAAATATAAGATAGATAGGATATCTTCTTTAATATTGTAACTGTAATTCTTTCTTGATAATTGTTTTGTTATATATAATTGTACTATGTAAAAGTTAAAACCTTCCTTAAAAAAAAAAGGGGGGGGGAAGTGCTGTGGATATCGCTCTGTGTAAATGAAGTTCTGATTGGACTGGGCCAGGCAGGAAAACTCTAACTACATAGATGTAACCATCTTGTTAAATAAGAAACACAGAGCCAATTGCAGAGTTAAAAGCCAAGAGGTCAGAGCAATAGCTGAGAGCTGAAAACCTTACCCTTCACTGCTGCTCTGTCTTTCCTCCCTGCAGGAGGCCTACTTCCTATGTCCTGTCTTTTTTATAGACTTCCTGTTCTTCCTTCTCATTGGTTGTAAACCCAGCCACATGACCTCCTCATCATTGCCTGTCTGTACAGACCTCCAGGTCTTCTATGGTTGGTATTGAGATTAGAGGCATGTGTTGCCATGCTGGCTGTGTCCTTGAACATATAGAGATCCACCTAGCTCTGCCTCCGAAGGGCTGGGATTAAAGGTGTGCACCACTACTGCCCAGCTTCTGCTATGGCTTGCTCTGACCCCAAGGCAAATTTATTAATATACAAATAAAATCACATTTCAGTACAAATAAAATATCACTATAGTACATCAACAAATAAATTAGAATATATTCGTTGATGGCCTGCTTACAACCATATCTATTAAATATATAATCATTGATGTCAACTGTTTTTTGTCAGTGTGGCACCAACCTACCTGAGAAGAGGAAATCTCACTGGAGGAATTGCCTTGGTCTGATTTGTCTAGGGGGCATTTTCTTGATGACAATTGATTTAGGAGGGCTCAGCCCATGGTGAGTGGTACCACCCTGGTATGTGAGCCTGGGCTAATGAGAAATATAGTTGAACATGATCATGGAGCAAGCCAACAAGCAGTGCTCCTCATGTTCTCTGCTTCAGTCCCTGCCTCAGGCTCTTGCCTTGGCCTCTGTAGATGCCTGACTGTGACCTGTTAGCAAATCAACCCTTTCCTCACCAAATTGTTTTTGCTTAGTGTTTTATCAGTGACAAAAAGCCAGCTCATGCTCTCAGCATACACTTGTATGAACACATTAGCAAGGTCCCGTTTTATTTATATATATATATATATGTGTGTGTGTGTGTGTGTATGTGTGTAATTAAAAATTCAAATAAAAGAAAAAAACATGAAGGAAAAGGAAGATATGAAACCAAGAAGTCAGATATTGTTCTGAAATGAAGACAGGAACATGGGAATAAGTGAATGTCTTGACTATCACAGTCAGAACTTACAATTAAACAGATTAAAATGATCTGATGAGAAGTGTGAGCCTTCTTTATATGAGGTTACACATTTGTGTAAATAAGATAATGATGAATGGAGGAAAATTTGAAAATTTTCCCAGAAGTTTCTGGCCATGGACATTTTCCTTGCTAGAATAGGAGAATATAGCTTCATATGGTGATATATTGTGTACCCCAACAAAGCTTGTCTGGGGATCAAAAGACAGAGCCAGCCACTAAATTAGACATAGAGGTCAGGCAGTGGTGGCACACACCTTTAATCCAATCACTCAGGAGGCAGAGCTCTATCTGGATCTCTGTGAGTTCAAGGCCACACCAGACTACATGAAAGAAACAGAGCCAGACAGTGGTGACACACACTTTTAATCCCAGGAAGTAATATGGCAGGACACAGAAAGGTATATAAGGCATGAGGAAACAGGAACTCACTCTCTTAAGGCTGAGGATTTCTTAGAAGTAAGCTAGTGGCTGGCTGTTCTGCTTCTCTGATCTTTCAGCTTTCACCCCAATATCTGGCTCTGGTTTTTTAATTATTATTATTCTAAAACCTTTTAAGATTCATGTTACAGTTTCATCTCTTCTGAAGTCATTGCCTTTAAATATTTCACTATGATCATTTTTTACCACTATGAGAAGCAATGATGTAATGTTGAATTTCATTCATTTCTTGAGCCTTCTGTGTTTGCCCTTTGGTGGGGCTTGAGGGTGTTTCCAGTTTGCCTGTCTTGTGCTGTTTTCTCTGCTTCTTTCACAGCCCTAGTTCAGGATGAAGGGAAAGTTGTCCAAGCCTGGGCTGTCAGTAGAGGTGCTGACTGTTCTCATTTTTGCTCCCATCCACTTGCAAGGCAGAAGGACTTGCAGCTTTGAGTTCCTGGCCCAGCCCACATTTCTCCACTCATGTTCTGCTGGACAGGGAGGGACTTCCTTCTGTCTGTCTGCTCCTTGGACTGGTGGAAACATGGGTTACTAGAGAGCATTGTCAGTGAGTTACAACTAAGTTGTTAAAACACTTTTAATATTAGGAGCTTCCCCCGGTGACTTTTTAAAATATTGATGTCCCCTGCCTGTTACTACTATTTGTATAGATAATATTCTTTATGTTATTCTTTCTTTTAAACCTGGGAAGATTTATTTTTGACACTCCAGAGATCATATCAGCTATTCATATCCCATATTATATAACAGAAATTTGCACCACAGATGTTTTGCACACAGGTTTCTGTGGGAGAATGAATCTGGGGGAGGGATCAATTGCCTGGCTGGCTTTGGAACAGCCAGGGTGTTCATTTTCTACTGTGAAGCCCACCATATACCCTGTACATAGCCCTTCTACTCTGAGATTTGCTCAGTCATTTCACATATCCAAGGATAAACAGTAATGTTCTATCAACCATCTTCTATTAAAAAAATATTCCTCATTTGGGATGGAGCGATGGCCAGAGGTTATGAGCACTGGTTGCTTTTCTAGAGGACCCAGGTTCAATGCCTGGTACACACATAGTGGCTCAAAACCATCTGAACTCCAGTTCTAGGGGATCTGACATCTTCTGGCCTCCTTAGGCATTGCATGAACATGGTACAGACATATATGCAAAACAAATGCTAATACACAAAAAATAAAATAATACAAATTTTAAAAACCTCCCAGTTTCTAAGTGAAGATAATACCTACAATTCTAACTTTAGTTGCTAATAAAGATCTTTCTTTCCATGTTTTTATTTATATTTTTATAAGTGCTATTGCAATGATGTTCCACTTCACTTGGTTTCAGAAGGTGATTCTATTTGCTTTTCAATTGTTCTTGGAAGAATTATACCTTGAGTTGTTAGTGACCTTAGTTTCCAAACACTCTTTTGTAGCTCCTCCTGGATAACCTGTATCCCTTTTCCTAATCATCTTGGAACTTTTTCTTTCTTCCCCAAAGTTTTTTCTGGGCCAAATATGCATGAACACACACACACACACACACACACACACACACACACACACACCACACACACTCAGACTCACACACACTCACACACACTCAGACTCACACACACTCACACACAGACTCACACACACACTCACACACACTCAGACTCACACACACACTCATACACACTCAGACTCACACATAAACACTCTCACACACACTCAGTCTCACACACACTCACACACAGACTCACACACACACACACACACTCAGACTCACACACACACACACACACACACTCACACACACACTCACACACAGACTCACACACACACTCACACACACACACTCACACACACTCAGACTCACACACACACTCATACACACTCAGACTCACACACAAACACTCTCACACACACTCAGTCTCACACACACTCACACACACACACACACACACACACACACACACACACACACTCACACACACTCACACCCTCTATACCCCCTGCTCTTCTCTGTATTGCTCCGAAGAGATGACTCAAAATGTTTTGTCAGTGCAATGCCCCTGCCTTCATCTTCCTGTGGCTTCCCTGTGGCTTCTGATCCTGTGACCTGTGACTCGACACAGAAGCTGTCTACCTCTTTGACATGTATGGCTTTCCTTCTGTTTCCAAGGGCAGACTGTAATGCACTGGATATGGTCCAGTCACAGGTGGTTGCCATTAACTTTCTGTGTGGTAAAAGCCAGGAGGTCAGTGTTCAGGTTTCTTTGTCTACTATCTGTGCTAGGAAGAGTACACAGAATGACACACGTGAGACCACTGCTATTGTAATCTCTTTATTCATTTGCTTTTTTATTTATTAAGTTACTAGGTTGTTCTTACATTGGAGCCCAGACTGGGTCTCTCTATGTAGCCCAAGCTGCAAGGTAATCCTTCTACCTCAGCTGGGATTGTAGGTGTGAGCCACCATGCCTGGCTGCTGTAACATCCACTCAACAACAATTATGAGAGTCTTGTTACATGTCGGAAACTGTTGGAACAAGGTCCAGGAAAGGTGTATTGTGAGGATGATTCTGAGTGCTTGTGAGAACACTCCAAGAAAGCAAGACAAATCTTGTGATCTCAGTTTCTTCAAAATGGAATTGTTCTTGGAACATTTTTTTGTGCCCCTCAGGTGTGAGTTTACTTCAGATTCTATATTACAACTGGCTATTATTATTTGTTTATATGCCTCTATGGATAAACATGTTTCACCATGTGTGGCTTGTCCTTGTGAGTGTATACAGCTTGAACTCAGGAAAACTCTACTGGTGTGACTGTTTTAACCCTCAGAGTGTGGATTGTCTGAGGTGCTGAATAAAGCTGGCTATTGCATGAGACTTCAGTTTGTCTCATTTATTGATGCCATTCTCCCAGACCCCATTGCCTCTAGAGCGGTGGCAGGAGCCCATTCTGGGAATGACAGGCAGGGCTTTGCTTGGGATCTACAACTTCCACGGGGAGGTATCAGAACGAATCACAGTTATAACTGTGTTGAGTCTGAACAGGGAAGACCTAAGACAGCCTGAATGAAGAGATATGAGGGGAAGGTTGGATTTCTGACTGGAGAAGTTGTGGGGAGACCCCAAAGAGAAGCCACTGAGCTGCAGTGGTTCTGAGTGGTGGGGCAGCCAGACATTGGGAGAGATTTTCATAGAATAAGGGCCCTAGGGAAAGAAGGAGCTTAACAGCTCCAAGAGCTAGAAAGAGGAGCCACCGTGGCCAGTGTGCAGGAAGAGGTAAAAGGAGACCCAACCTTGTGGAGCTTGCAGTGCCTCAGAGATCATGTCAGGATTTGGTATTTAACCCCAGACTCTGGGGAGCATCTGGGATGCTTCAGTGCATATGTGGTCTAACCGGCATCTCCCTAAGCTCCTCCTCTAGGGTTCTAGGAAGAGTTCATAGTGAGCACAAAGGAACTACCACTTATTTTCTGTATACTGACTGCTCTTCCTTTTCTCAACTCTGAATTGTAGACTTTCCTCTAGCCATTAATGTTTAGCTACCTGCTGTATATGTCTGCCTAAAGACTGTAGACTATCAAACATATCCTTTCGATCTCTGACGATGGAACCATGGAGAGTCTCTTCCCTTCCTCTCTCTCTCTTGTTCCTCTTATTTAATCAGTCCTCACTCACATCTGGTGGGTAAGAAGCAATAAACAGCACCCCACAAGAACTTCCTGGGCCCTAACAGCAGTGCCTTTCTGGTCCTCATTTTGGTTTTCACACCTTTGGTTCCATGCTTCCACACCCACTGCTGATACTGTCAGACAAACATTCCAATAAGCATTTTCATGAACAGCTTTCCTCTGGCTAGCTGTTGACAGTCTTTATCTACATCAAACATTTGAATCCAGGGGTCAACTCTCTGACCTTGCTTCCTTGCCTCTGTCTGTGTACATGCTGGTGTGAGGCCCCCTCAATGCCATGCTTCATTTTCTTCTGTATGTTGGAACCTATTCTTTTTTATGCCTTAGAGGAAATGCCACTGTTGACAGGAGACTGTCATATGCTCCTCCAAGTTATTTACAGAACGCTTCTTTCTCTGATCCTCTCGTAGTATGTCACCTGTCTCTTTAACAATACTTGTCTCACCAACATTTATATGTGGTGTCAGTCCCTACAGATGGCTCTCCTAGGTGAAAGTTTTAACTACCATATCTGGGCCTTGTGCAGGGCAAATGCTCAAATCAGCCATGAGTCAGATCAGTTTCTGTTATGAAAATAATTGTGTATTTGTATTTTGAACACATATCTATTCCTTACCATATGTTGTTGTATCATTTGGGGGCTTTGAAGCAAATGAGTGTTTCATTATCATCACCTGACTAGTCTATTAACTCTGTCTCATCTCTGGGTACACAACAGGAGTAAGGAATATTTGAACCATGTTCGGAACAGAAGAAAAAAAAAGGAAAACTAAACAATTTCTTGTATGTTTCAACCTGGTTAAATGCCAATGTAAATGCTTGTTCTAAAAGAGCAACCGTGTTTCTGCCATGGAGGCGTGGCTGCCTATGCTGAGACCCTTCTGCACCGCCAGCTGCCCTCAAAAGACTATTAACCCCTGCTTTGAGCCATCAAGCTAGATGTGGGTTTCTTAAGTAAATTATGGGGTGTTTCACCACATGTAGTTTTTGCAGTTAAGTGTTTCCAGCTTTCAGAGCATTCTGTGGGAATAACATCACATTTTTTTCCTCCAACCTGTTAGTTAGCATAATTATTTATCATCCTTAAACCACAGCTTGAGTCTCTTAAGCAACTAGCTCCAGATCTAGTCTCTGGATAAAGCCAGTGCTGTGGCAGAAAACACAAGTTTTGGAGCTTGGTGGGAGTAGGAGCATGTGGGTGGGGGTGTGAGAGGAGTGGGGACACACTCTGGTTCCCCTCTTGCTCCTTGGGACTCAGCATCTGTACCTCCAGGTGTTGGTTGGACCTACCCAATAACCTGTCATCAAGTCCAATTTTCTTCTAAGACTGAAGGATTTGCCATTTGACAGTGGAGTTCCCACCCTGCTCTCATACTTGAAATTGGTCTTTGTAAATCTAAAGCCTAAAAACCACGAAGCTTCAATCTCTCCACCCTGTTCATCCTGTCACTCTCCAATCTTACAGCAGGTCTTTGGATCTACTGGGCTCTCCTTTGTGTGGAAATTAAACATGCACTGGCAGTGTGTTAAGTGTTTAAATACTCCAGAGCCACTTTGAATCACTCCACCATGAGCATGCCTGCTCCGGAGACTCGGCCCACACGTTGCTGCAGCGTTGTTGGAAGTTGAAGTTACTTCAGAATGAGGGGAGCTGGAGGCTGTGCCACTCAGAGAAGGGACAGGGCTCGGGGCATTGCTCGATTGGAACACTGGGAATCTACACATTTCCTCCTGTTCCTTGAGAGCAGAAAAGCCGTCTTCGGAACTGAGCTCCTGCCTCCACTTTGGGTTTTGTGAAGGCAACAATTGGTAGGTTGCTGGGAATTCCTTGTGGAGTCACAGCGGCTCCGGACTGGACCAGAGAGAGAACCGCACTCCAATGTGTGAGGAGAAGTTGAACCACAGAGTGTTTGGATCTGAGTCCAGTTCCCGTAAAGTCAACCCCATCTTGGAACTTCCTGTGACTGTACTCCGCTTCTTTCAGTTTGGTGAGCTGTTCCAGAAAACAGTGGCTCATTAGCACATTAGGGTTCACCCTCAAAACTCCAGACCACAGCCACGAGCTCTTTCCTTTCACTTCACAGAACCCATCTAGCGGCATCTTCGGGATTCCCAAAGCATAGGAAATGTTTATTGGCTATTCAATTAGTCATGCATTTGAAGGGAAACCAGAAAGATAGAAACCGAGATGGGGCAGAAGTAGAGGAGGGGAGGAAGATGGAAAATTAAACTGTCGGGACCTGCCTGGTGGGAAAAGACATGCCACGTGAGTCTCCCAGGTTCAACACACCTCGTGACTGTCAGATGAGCTCAAAGCCGTGGTTAGCAGTCTCCCCAGTTCTATTCCGAGACACGTCTGTGTTAGTTCCCTTTCCTCACTGTTGGGACATCATTCCTGACAACAACAGCGACTGAAGTGAGGCAGAGTTTGTTTTGACTCACAGTTAGAGAGTGCAAAGAAGGAGAGGGCTTGGGAGTTGCCCCAGCAGTGGATGCAGCAGCAGGAGGCAGCTAGTCCTAGCCAGGAAGCAGAGATAAAGATGAATGCTGGTACTTAGCTGACTTCCGCCTCTCCTGTCCAGGGCCGCAGGCCCTGGGATGGAGCCACCCACATTCAGGGTGGGTTGTAGTAGGCTTTCTTTGGGGGCCCCAACCAGCTTTCAAATCATGACATGGGGACTTATTATTAGTTATGAATGCTCGGCCTTGTCTTATGCTTGTCTCACTAGCTCTTATAACTTAACCTGTTTCTCGTCTTCTACATTTTGCCTCAGGCCTTTTTGCCTTCCTTTCATCTGTATGTCTTGCTCCATGTTTGTCTGGCTGGCAGCTGCCTGGCCCGGGTGTCTCCCTCTATCTCCCCCCCCCTTTCAGTTTTCAAGCCTAGATTCCTCCTCCTACTTATTTTCTCTGCCTACCAGCCCCACCTATCCCTCTCCTGCCTAGCTATTGGCCATTCAGATTTTTATTAGACCATTCAGGTGCATTAGGTAGGCAAGGTGAAACAGCAACACATCTTTACAGAAACAAATGCAGCATAAACAAACATAACACACCTTTACATAATTGAACAAATGCAGCACAAATGAATGTAACACATCTTTATATAGTTAAAGTAATATTCCAAAACATTTCCTCCCTTTGTCCAAATAAAAAGAAAGGTTTTAGTTTTAACATAGTAAGACTACATACAATAAAAACAATTATCAAGTAAGAATTACACTTATAATATCCAGTCCATTTGCATTTGGCAAATTCAGAGAAAAGGCTTCATTATCTCACCTATCTTGGTGAGTCCAAAGTTGAGTACCTAATTTACTTTCTATCATAACTAAGGAAAACTGTAACTATAATTATCTTCTAGTCTTTAACTCCATCAGAGACCCCAGAAGGATATAATATTACCTGAGTAAACATAAAGTGCAGAGTTGCTTAACTTTCAAAATTATAGAAATGACAGAAACATCTGGCTACCTGGACAGTCAGTCAAGCTTCTGCTGCAATGTTGGGGCATCTGCCTTCAGCCTACAGGCCTAGAATATCTGGCAGACTTTTCTATGAAGGAGGAATTTTGAAGGGCTGTCCGGCCTTGTTTGGGCAAAATTCAGCAGTTTTTTCCCTTTGTGTCCAGCATGTCCAGTTTGTACAGCATACATACTGTCATTTATCAAGGCAACAGCAGTTTCTTGCCCAAATGGCTAGCTTTGCCACAATAAAAGCAAACACTATATGGAGGTTCTTTGATGCCCACCATCCTTTTATGAAGTAGATTGGTGCTAACAGGAGCAGATGTGTCTCACTGTCAAGAAAAGCCCTGTGTTAATAAAACATTTTAAATGTCATATGCTGTAGGTCTTGGAAGCATTTGAAGAGCATCTATCTATCTAAAATATATCTGCTTAACCTTGAAAACATACCTAATATGACTACAAGTTTGATTATTATAGCTGACTAACCACCAGCCTGCTTTTCTTTTTTAATTAATTTAATTTTTTCATTTATTTTATATCCAACCACAGTTTCTTTCCCTCTTCTCCTTCCATTCCCTCTTCCTGTCCCTCCGACCCCATCCCCCATCCATTCTTCCTCCCTTTCTTTTCAGAAAGGGGCAGATCTCCCATGAGTATCAACAAAGCAGGCATATCAAGTTGAGGTAGGACTGAGCTCCTCCCTTTGTATTAAGGCTGAGTGAGGCAACCCAGTATGAGGAATGGGTTCCCAAAAGCCAGTCAAAGCACTAGGGATGGGTCCTGCCCCCACCACTAGGAGTCCCATAAGTAGACCAAGCTACACAACTGCCACACACATGTAGAGGGCCTAGGTTAGTCCCATGCAGGCTCCCTGGCTGTTGGTCTAGTGTCTGTGGCTCCTCCTATGAGCCCAGGTTAGTTGTTTCTGTGGGTCCCTTGTGATGACCTTGACTGCCCCCCCCAATGGCTCATTAAATCCTTCCTCCCTCTCTTCAACTGGATTCCCAGAGCTCAGCCCTGTGCTTCACTGTGGATCTCTGCATTTGTTTCCATCAGTTATTGAATGAAGTCTCTCTGATGACAATTGGGGTAGTCACCAATCTGATTACAGGAGATGACCAGTTTAGGTACCCTTTCCACTATTGTTAGGAGTCTTAGCTGGGATCATCCTTGTGGATTTCTGGGTGTTTCCCTGACATCATAAGTTGCACTTCTTAATTACACATTACATTTTTAAATGAGCTGCATAAGTACAATACCCCAAACAAGAGTAGAAACATACATATAGTATAACAAAAGTAACTTTAAATTTGTATAAATATACCCAATCCATACCCCCAATGTAAAATATTTGAGGTTAATAGTTGGTCTTTTTATCCTCTATTCCTATACCCCCCCCAAATGATGACAAAAATCTATAGCCCACCAAATGACCAAAAACCACCCACCCCACTTCTTGGGAATGTTAGCATTGTGTTCTCTAGACTGCTTCCTGTTGTCTGGGGGTGATAGCATCTTTAGGGAACCCTGAGAAAATTGAGATAATGGACAAGTCCTGGGATAAATAGTTGTAACATTTGTTTTCCAGTCTCAGAACTGTTTCCATGCAGAGAAATTAGTATATACATCACCTGTCTTATAGTTTTTCTTAGTTTATGTCTTTATGTCTGTAGCCAGGATTTTTAGGAGGTCTCTCTCAATCAAACCTGATCTCTATTAACCTTAAAGGAATCCATAGCCTTTCATTTTCTGTGGAAACAAAAGCATAACCTCTTCCTCAATATGATCCATTTTCTGACTTCCATTTTAAAGTTAAGACATCCCTATAGTATGTAGGCTGGTTTAATCCAGCAGTCCCTTTTACAATCCCATGTCTCTCAGCAGCTGTCATTTGCTCATCAGCATTCAAAAAATTCAAAGTCAACACAACACCATACAGGATCTAGACTCCCTCTGTACTTACCATCTTTACTTGGTTTTTTCCCTTTATATTATTTTACTCTCTCTTTAAAGACTTTATTATTTTTAAATGATTTTTTTTCCTATAACGGTCTATGCACATTTTCTTTTCTTTCTTAAGCCTATGCACATTTTAAATACACTGTAACCTGTTTAGAGTTTTTTTCCATCTGGATCTGTCTTTAATGTGTCTCTAGCCTTTTCTGACTATGTGAGCCAAACCTTAACCTGCTAAGTGGCTTTGCACTGGTGGACAGCTCTGTTCAGCTCAGATCTGTGAGAGCTGGGCCTTAAGCTTGTTTAAGTGTATAACTAGGAGCTGCATTTAGGAAGCTGGTGGCCCTGCACTGTGGCAGACTTTTCTTTAGCTTTGAATTTCTATTTAACATGCCTACTACTCAAGCACTTACTGTACAGCAGAGCCTCTTAAAGGAGCCATATCAGGTTTTTGTTTGTTTCTTTGTTTGTTTTTCAACTTTCTGAAACCCTATGTGGAAATACAAACCCCACATTGGAACACCAAATGTAGTAGGCTTTCTTTTGGGTCACCAACCAGCTCCCAAATCATGATACAGAAACTTAGTTATGAATGTTTGGCCTTATCTTATGCTTGTCCCACTAGCTCTTATAATTTAAAATAACCTGTTTCTCATCATCTCCATTTTGCCTTGGTTCTTTTCCCCTTCTTTCATTCTGTCTGTCTGTCTGTCTGGCAGCTGCCTGGCTGGTCCTGGTAATCTTCCCCTATTTCTCTTTCATTCTCTTCATTCTTTTTCCTGAGCCTAGATTCCTCATCCTACTTATTCTCTGCCTGCCAGCTCTCTCTTTCCCTCTACTGCCTAACTATTGGCCATTCAGGTTTTTTTTTTTTTTTATTAGACCAATCAGGTACCTTAGGCAGGCAAAATGAAACAGTAACACATCTTTGCATAATGAAACAAATGCAGCATAAACAAATATCACACATCTTTACATAGTTAAATTAACATTCTGCAACATAAACAAATGTAGCACATCTTTACGTAGTTAAAATAATATTCCACAATAGTGGGTTTCCCTCTCTGGAAGCACCTTTATAGACAAACCAAGAGGTGTGTCTTCTAGGTGATTTCAAACTCAATAAAATCAACAAAGAAGATTAACCCTCACTTTAAGTCTTAGAGGGGGGTTAGAACACAGTAATTTTAATATTAATCATCTTTCATCTTTACAGATGAGTTTCTAGGAGTTTCCCAACAAGCCTGTGTTCCTTTATGCTTAAGCACATAAACCTGAAGACAAAGGGTATCTGATTGTAAGGGAGGGGACAGAAAGCTCTGACCTTCCCCATCCCCAGTTTCACAGCAAGAGAGCAAAACATGGTTGCTAGTAATTAGAATCTATAAGGTGTGTGTGTGTGTGTGTGTGTGTGTGTGTGTGTGTGTGTATGTATGTGTGTGTGCGCGCGCGCACATACCTTTCAAGCATATGTAACATACACACATATATATGTGCTTGTATATACATACACACACACACACACACACACACACACACACATAAATGATTCACAAATGATTCTTTTTGTTACTGGAAACTCCAGGCCTGTGAAGAAACAGATGACTGAGTCAATTTCAGCCCAGTGCATGGGATTTTCTTCTGGACAACATTGTGCTCTTTGTCTTTAACATATATGGGAATTCATCTATGTGCATATTGTGGGATGTTTTAAAGTAAGGGCACTTCTGTATTATGGGGCAGTAATAAAAATCCTTGAAACTTTCCATTTAGTGCTGGTGGGAGTAGTAGTGGGGCTGGGAGTGGGGTGAGGGGAGGTGGGGATGGGGCTGAAGGAGATAGTGGTGTTGGAGGAGGTGGGGTAGGGTTGGAGAATGTGGTGGTGGGATTGGGGGTGGTGGTGAGGCTAGGCGAGGTGGTCACAGGGCTGGAATCAGGGGTGATGGGAGTTGTGTTGTGGGTTTTGTGGTAGTGAGGTGGTATGCTTTGTGAGTTGAAAGCTTTTGCACTTGAGCTATAGGAGCCTACTCTATGCACTGAACTATTTAGCATGCTGTGTGAGCCACAACCCCTCACATCTTTAACCAGTATAGAGAAGGGCTGAGAAAAGGAGTGTGATGTGAACTAGCAGCCACAAGAGAGTAGGGCTGGAATGCTGGTTCTGACCACAAATTTGTACATGGAATGTGTGTTTTTCATTAGAGCTGCTGCAGTAATGCTGGTTTCTAGCATTCCAAAGGATTTCAGACTTATAGTAAATTAAATTCTCCTTTAAAAATGACTCCATGTTGGAAGAACATAAAGGATCGGACTGCAATCAAGAAAACGCAGGAAAAAGAAAACTAAGGCTCACCCTAGCCTGGCCTGTGCCACTGATTTGGATGCCTAGTGTACACTGCTGTGGCTAGGTAGATAACTGGAGTGCACACCACCATGGCTAAGTAGGTATCTGGAGTGCATCTTGAGGCAGCTTCCTTTGGGGTTTTAATTGACTCCATAACTAAAGTCTTTCTTTCATATTATTTGTGGATTACAGAAGACAATTCTAAATTAGCATAGTTTGTTTATATGTCAGAGAGAAACAAACATACGCAAATACGTTTTATATTGTGCATGGACACTTATTTATACAGTGTATGTGTTCAGACACATCTATATATCCACTGGTACAATTTATACCTAAATGTCCAAAACTTACTAAAATTAAGCAATTAAAGAACCTGCATCTTATTTTAAATTAGAACCTCAGTATTGTAAGTTCTATCTTTTTTCCTTCCAAAGCACATGTGTGCATACCACATACATGCACACATGTATACACACACACACACACACACACACACACACACAATATGTTCACTTATGTTTCTGAGTTTATAAACAAGCACATGTATTAGTCAGCATAGGCCAAGGACTGCTGTAGTAACAAATAGCTCCCAAATCTCAAAGTCCTAGCACAATCTATCCCAGCTCCCTTATATGAGCATGGATAAATCTGCAGAATACCTGTCCTTCATTAATTGATTGAGCAATCTGGGCTGTTGTGTTCTTATAGCAATTCCCCACCCATACATATATCCCAGACTGTAGCAATCAGCAAAAAGTGTTAGAGGTCAGCCATTATCTCAAAGGGCATCTCATTGGCCAAAGCAGATCACATGGCCACACCCAACTTCAAAGGGAGAAAGAAGGCCAGTCTTCAGTGGGTCTGAACCTAGGAATTCTGAATAAGCAAAGTTCTATGATATGACCAGAATTAGCCCAATGCATATATCTGGGTTTGGAATCAATCAGCCAATTGTTTCTGTTTGTCTTACACACACACACACACACACACACACACACACACACACACACACACAGATAGAGGGGGGGTTGGGGAATTCTGCTTCTCTCTTGCTCATGGAAGATAGCCTCCTTTGGAAAATTTGTAGGACTTACCTAGAAATTAATTCTTGTGCTAGTTGGTTCTGTCAACTTGACACAAACTAGAGTACTAGAAAGAGGGAATTTTGCCGAAGAATTGCCTCTATCAGACTGGCCTTTGGGAAAGTTTGTGGGGCATTTTTTAAAACCACAATGGGCAGTGCCACCCTAGGAAATGTGGGCCTGGGTTGTGTAGGAAATCAAGCTGAGCAAGCCATGGGAAAGAAGCCAGTAAGCAGAGATCCTCCATGGCCTGATTTAGTTCCTGCCTTCAAATTCCTGCCTTGGGTCCCTGTCCTGGCTTTCCTAAGTGATGGACTGCTAGTTGGAAGATGAAATAACCCTTTCCTTTCTGAGCTGTTTTTGGACATGTTTATCATAGCCACAGAAAGAAACTAGGACAGTCTTTGCAAGTAACAGTGACGGGGAGACAAAGAAAATGCTAAGAGGGAATGTGTGCAGGTGTTCAGCAAGCTAGACTCAAGAGTTCCACAGTTTAGTAGCATGCCAACAACGCAATGCGGAGTGCCAGGTCAGCGGTGTAGATAGTGGAGTAGATAATAAGTTATAGAAAGAGGTCATGCAGCCTCCATTTACCCAACACTTTCTCTGTGGTATGTCTCCTATGTGAAGTCCAGGAGAGAGCAGAGAAAGGAGAAATGAAACATGGTGCCTCCTGGAGGGCTGTTCAGAGACACTCGGCTGCATTGTGGGTACAGAGCCCTCTCTACAATTTACAATGGTGCAACTTGTGATTTGAGTTCTATGATGATACAAAAGCAACATCAATTCAACAATACCCAAACAATGACTCCCTCAGTGCCTAACTATGGATTACAGTGTGTGTTCTGAGCCCATGGAAGGGAGGTGGAGCCAAGCCAGG
Organism: Onychomys torridus; assembly: GCF_903995425.1. NCBI lineage: Eukaryota > Metazoa > Chordata > Mammalia > Rodentia > Cricetidae > Onychomys > Onychomys torridus. The sequence continues at coordinate 133,648,823 of NC_050447.1, read as the reverse complement.
GTGCTGAGAGGGTAGAGTCTAAATGTATTTCAATTTAGAATGTTCTCATTTTATGATGTGTTGATTCTAAGTAGAGGGGCATCTATAATGGCAAATTTTGTACATATCTGAGATCCTGTCTGTCTAAGCCCCTGCCTGCCTCTGTCTAGAATTGTCCCAGAATCTCTATCTCCACAGCTTCTTGACTTTTGTTTGCAATCTTCCACTGTGTGGTGCTGCCTTCTGCCCCTTGGGTGATCTACCATTCTGTGATGAGCCTTTACAGTTAGTACCAATGGAGAAGAGCACTCTTCCTTCCTAGGTAAGAAGGGTCTTACCTAGCAAATCTTGTTCCTTCTTCTGATCTCCACACAAATACTGGTTCTTGGAGATGAGATGCTGTTCTTGACCATACAGGGCAGTACCACAACAGCTGTGGCCTGGGGCTGGAGGCGCTGACCTGAGCAGCAGTTCTCCCTCTTGGTCTATTATTACCATAGCCATTTTCTCTGCTTTTTCATATCATTGTTTCTTTCTCTCCATCTCAGTGTCCTGAACATACTAGAAATGAAACAAACATTTGCTGAATAAATATACTATTATAAAAACAATCTTCATCTTTAATATCTATGCAGCCGTTTAGGTATTGAGTTCTCTTACATCTGTTAAGTGTAGAGATTGTTCAGGTTTGGAGACAGGAAGCTGAGATAAATGCCCCTTTGGATGAGCTTTAGGTGGATGGTGCCAGCATCCTCACTTAAAGTGTGAGTGCGAGCAAGGCTCTGAGTCTAAAGAGGGTCTGCATTGGAGAGGTCTGCCATCATGGATAGACAAGAGCCCCTGGAAGAGCTTTCAGTTTCCAGAGTAGTAGGAGGCTTCAAGCATCATGACCATAGGCATCTATGATAGGGCCCTGAAGAGAGAGATGAGTGAACCAGGTTTGCTTCTGGTTCTGCTAAGGGAGCCATTTACTATGTCACAGCTGATCCACATGCAGAGGTGCCAGTTTGTAACTCAGTATGTATTCCTGCTATGTGGGCATCAAGAGAGATGTGAAGTGCAGACTCAAGGATGCTACCCATCAGGCAGCAAAGGGTACAATGAAGAGAACTGTGGTGAGTCAAATTTGATGAAGAGAGAGGAGACAGAGAACATTTTAATTTTCAAAAGAAAAATGTTTAATTCTGAAGGAAAAACTTAAGCAACGTGTATGAAGGGATGCAGTCTGGATTCTTCTTATATGCAGCAGCTAATGTGGGCTGAACTGGAATGCTGGCATGGATGGGGCCTGCATTTTAAGGGAAGAGGTATCCTTGTGCTTGCATTGGTCCCTGAAGCTTGATGGACTTCAAGAGATGGAGAGTCACAGTAGCATACAAGAGGGATCCTCGGTGCTTATTGGAATTCAAATCCCACCAGCTCAATGACATGGGATTTAGAACAGATTACTTTTGATTAGGAATAAAAATATAAATGTATTTCTCTCACTGTGGTATGGAAAGTAAATTTCTCCCTGCCCCCCAAAGTGTCCAATGGATGAGGAGAGGTCAGCGAAGAGCAATGTTTCTCAGTGGTAGCCTTTGCAGGAAGAATGGATTGGGGAATGGTGAGGAGCTCAGTTGGACTTTGCTCTGTTTATTTTTATTGATTAAAAATAAACAGGCTTCATTATAGTGTTAATTACAGAAAACACAGATACTGGGGGGAACAACCCACACGTCCTGGAAAGATTCTGATAGCTGTTTTTCATGGTGTTGAAGCTGACCTCCTCTTGGCCATCAAAAGATGAGAGTGGTCCAGCTAAGCACATGCTCTTTCCACACCTGTGGGGTTCAGCCTTAGACTCCCACCAACCCAGGGCCAAGTATAATTGAAGGAAACTGGGTTTGAATTGTACTGGACATTTTTCTAGTATCCTTATCTTCTAAATTACTCTATACCTATTAGCATAACATTGATTTAAATAGTCCTCTACAAATTTAGCTTTGCAAAGCAACTTGTATACTTCTAACATTTAAAAATGGTTGGGGATTTAGCTCAGTGGTAGAGTACTTGCCTAGCAAGCACAAGGCCCTGGGTTTGATCCTTAGCTAAAAAAACAAAAACAAAAACAAAACAAAACAAAAAAAAAATAAGTATCTTTTCTGTTAAAACAAAGAAGAAAATACCAAAATAAATAAAGTAGCAAAAGAGAAGGTTAATTTCTAGCAAGACCTCCCAGGTTTTCCCACTGAGCAGCTGTGCACAGGCCTGGAAGTGGTGTCTGTGGCAAGGCTGGGAGAAGAAGGCTGTGCAGGTAGCCTAGTATGCAGCCTCCAATCTTTTCAACTCCGTCATATGCCAGCACTATTTTAAGCTTCTAAAGGAATCTCCATACTGATCTTCCAAGCAGTGGCACTTATTTACATTCCCATACACTGTGTGGACCCTCCCCCCTCCCCCCCATGCTTCATAAGCATTGTTTGGTTGTTTGTTTGTTTTTTCTTCCTATTTTGATTGAATTTTTCTTTTTTTTTTTTTAAATTTTTGATAAGACAAAGTATAAAATCAGCCTGGATGTTCATTAACTGGTGAATGGAAAGTGAAAATGTGGTACATATGCACAACAGACATTTATTCAGGTATAAGAAAAACAAAATTCTAATATTTGAGGACTATTGATGTCACTGTAAAATATTTTATCAAGTGAGGTCACAGAGGCCAGAGAGTCAAATGCCCTGTGTTCTCAGTTGTGACTCATCGCTTTGAATATTTGAATTTATGTATTTAAATTCATTTTCATTCAGACCACCACAGATGCACACTTTGAATCAGACTGTAATTAAATTTTTAACTTTTTGAGGAACTTCCATACTTTTTTCAACAGTGGCTCTAGTATTTTTACATCACCACCAGTAATGTGCAAAAGAGTTTATTTTCTTCACATCTCTATCAACACTTATTATTTTCGGTTGTCAATTTAAACGTAAAAAATTACGTTTCTTAAAATTAAGTAAGCATTGTAATGGGTTTGAGATCGCATCTCATTGGGTTTTAATTGAAATGATTCTTGTCATTTGTTTTTCTTTTTTATTTAAGAAAATGTTTCCATTCATTTTACACACCAGAGATCCCTCTCTTCCCTCCTCCCGTCCCCCCAGCCTCCCCCATTCCAACCCATCCTCCACTCCCCCCACAAGAAGGCAAGGCCTCCCATGGGGAGGCACATCCAGTAGAGGCAAGTCCAAGCCCCTCTCTGACTCAAAGCTGCAGGAGGTGTCCCATCATAGGTAGTGGGCTCCACTCATGCACCAGGGATGGATTCTGATCCTACCGCCAGGGGGGGCCTCCAAGCAGATCAGGCATTCCAGTGCTAGTCCAGTCCCATGCAGGCTCCACAGCCATTGATCCAACTTCCATGAGTTCCCACTAGTTTGGTTTGGTCGTCTCTGTAAGTTTCCCCATCATGATCCTGATGCACTTGCTCCTATAATCCCTCTTCTTTCTCTTTGACTGGACTCTTGGAGCTCTGCCTGGTGTTTAGCTGTGGATCTCCGTATCTGCTTCCACCTGTCACTGGAGAAAAGCTCTGCGATAACAGTTAGGGTATTCACCGATCTGTTCACTGGGGTAAGCCAGTTCAGTTCAGGCACCCTCTCCACTATTTTTAGTAGTCCAAGCTCGGGTCATTCTTGGGGATTCTTGGGAACTTCCCTAGCACCTAGTTTCTCTCTACCCCCATGATGTCTCCCTCTATCATGGTATCTCCTTCATGGAAAGCAATGAAAGGTGTTTGTTTTCAGTGTCAGGTTTGGGCTTTGTGTTTGTACATCTACGGTAGTCAGACACATGGGTACGTCAAGAGTGGAGGATGCAGACCAGACATGTTAGTTACTATACAAGCCACCCTGGGTTATCCCAGGAATACTGAGGGAAGGTTTTGTGTAAAATAAATTTAGAGTGAGCATCTGAGGATGGAAATACTAGAATAAAACCAGTTATTTTATATAGGAACAAAAATGATTATGGTTCCATTTTGCTCAAAAAAGAAGAAAATAAGATACAGGAAGAAAAAGATTTTGAAACTATTTGCTACCTGGCTGCTACCTGGAGCCTGGTTTACATACACACACACACACACACACACACACACACGTGCATGCGCGCGCGCCTAGATTCTACAAAGGAAAGGAGATGTGATAGTTCCCTCTGCCCATGTCCTTCCACTGACCCCTCAGGCACTTCCCTTCCTCACAGCTCCCCTTCTATTCTCATGTCATATGTGTGAGTATGTGTACATATGTATTTATGTACATATTTATATTTGTTATATGCACACATGACAGAAAATATATAGTATTTTTCTAACTCTGCTTATTTTGTTTGAAAAGGGGCCCAGCTTAGGGGGATGAAGATGTGACTTAGTGGTTAAGAGCACCTACTGTTTTGGCTGAGGACTAGGATTCAGTTCTGACACCCATATGACATCTGTAACTCTGTAGAAACCTATCAACAAAAACAAAAACAAAACATAAACTTTAAAATGCAGGCCAATTTTAATGCCCAGTGAAAAGTCAGAGGAACGTGTGTGTGTGTGTGTGTGTGTGTGTGTGTGTGTGTGTGTGTGTAAATGTGCACATGCACACATCTGAGTTATAAGAAATAGTTTTTACAATATGAACAAACACATACAAACACACTCTCACACACATATGCTCACATACAAATGCACACATAAACACATACTTTTATAGATCATGGATGAGGCCATAGTTCTCAGAGTTTTTGAGCACAGAATCTGATTAAATATAGAACCAGTGAACAGTAGCTGTATTCTTAGTAGAGGAAAAGATTAAGAAACATCTTTATCTTTGTATCTGCAGGGGTGGGTGGGAAACTGAAGCACACTCTATATAACGCAAAGTACTAATGAGGTGGTTTATAGGAGATTGGGTGCATTCAGGGTGGCCTAGCTGGAGACAAGGGACAAGGTGGGGTTCGGGCCTGGTAAGAGCTCAGGGGGCATTAACAATGCCATCACAAGAGACTAAAGCGACCAGGGCTGAGAACCAAAGGCAGTTAGGTTGAGGAGCTCTACAAAGCCTGAGGGAGTGTGAGATGAAGCTTGAATTGCCTTGGCAAAGAAAGAGGTTACAGTGTTTCTCGGAGCTTGGGAGAGAGGTGACCTTTAAAAAGGGGGCAACTGGGTTGAGATTCATGCATTAACTCTCTGAAATGTAAAAAAACTGCAACTTCCTTTATGCTCTCCTATTAAACTCATCTTTCTCTGGAGACTTCTCGCCAATGTAAACTTGCCAAATTGAAAGTAGAAGTCTCTGCTGTTCCAACTCAAGTTCAATTCTAGGTTAAAATCTCTCAGCACTGCTCTTCCCTCCTTCCCCCTCTGCCTCCTGGGATAGGAGTCTAAATGCCGTCTTCCGGCTCCTCCATGCTTCTAATACACAGGGAACAGAGGGTGGGTAGATGGTGTCATTGGCTCCACTGGGTGTGGTCCTGGGCAGCTGCTGTGCACAAGAGTGATGTCAGGTGTGGTTCCTTATATCTTCATGGATGAGTGACCAGTGCTCTGAGGAGCTTAACTATTGCTTCAAGTTGAATAAGCCCAGTTGACTTTGGATATGAAATATCCAATCAAAGGTTTATATGAGAAAGCTTGATCCTCAGCAGCTGATCATAGAGAAGTGACTGAATCCTGACTGAATAGGTACATTCAGTCCTTGATGGGTTCCTGGCATGATGGCAGTATTGAGAAATGGGATATGGTTGGAGGAAGTGGGTCTCTAGGGACATTTCCTTGGTGGCTGTATCTTGCCCCAGGTCCAGGGTGACTACGCTGGCTTTTTCTTGTTTGTGCATCAGCTACATCATTTGTAGAAGCTGTTGGGTCCTCTTCTCCCAAAGGGCTGTGGAGACAATGGAACACCATTCCAAGCCCACAGTCTATATATCTTACTTTTGCTGGTTAGTTATGCCTGTGCACCAATGGTTTCCACACGACCATAGAAAGCCTGCACAGACTTTCCTTAGTCTGCCTGAGATTTTCACTAGAGTTCCTTGGTGTCAGCCTCTTCCTTTGAGGCACAGCCTCTGATTCACAGACACCAGGCAGCATCCTCATCAAAACTTTTCTTCATAACTCCTCTACTTCCTGTTTGTCTTCTTCATGAGGACTTCCTTTCATTTTCTCAGAGGAGAAGTTTCCTCATATCCTCCTTCCTTTCTATCTTACAGCCATAATGTTTCTGGAATATTCCAGGACTAGTTAGACAAGGGGAATATTATTGACTAGGGTTCCCTAGAGAAACAGAAGTTATAGAATGAATCTCTATCTTTTATCTGTCTGTCTATCTATCTATCTATCTATCATATCTATATATATCATCTGTCTAGGGCTTTATTAGAATGACTTACAGGCTGTGGTTTGGCCAGTCCAACAATGGCTGCCAACCAACAGAAGGTCCAAGAATCCAGAAAGTATTCAGTCCACAAGGCTAGATGTCTTAGCTGGTCTTCAGTACATACCAGAATTCCAAAAATGTAGGCTCCCATGTGAAGAGATGAACTTGCCAGCAAGAGTAAGAGGTAGCAGCCAGAGAGCTTAAGCTTCCTTCTGCCATGTCCTTTATATAGATTGTCAACAGAAGGTGTGGCCTAGATCAAAGGTGGATCTTCCCACCTCTAAAAATCTGGATTAAAAGTGGATCTTCCCACTTCAAATGATTTAATTAGGAAAAAAAATCCCTCACAAGTGTACCCAGCGACTTGGGTTTTAGTTCATTTCAGATATGGTCAAGTTGACAACTAAGTAGCCATTGCTATTATTAAAGGTCAGGAGCACAAAAAGAATTCAGAAAAACAATGCTATTGACAAAGTCTGACTTAAAAAAAGCCACAGAGAGGACTAAGTACAGGCCATGGACACAAGTTGTGAGAGAGAACTAAAGTTAATAGTTTGAAATGCTCTGATTGTGTCGTGGGCACTTCTGTTTGGATGGTTTCTGTGGGGGGTCTTAAAGAAGCTGTTTTGGCCTATGGCAACACAGGATATTGCCAGGTGGGAAATCCAAGAGAGAGACAGGGAGAAGAAAGGAGGAGTCAGGGAGATACTGTGAGCCGCCAGGGGAACAAGATGTAATGAAACTCAGGTAAAGTCATGAGACACATGGTGATGCATAGATTAATAGAAATGGATTAATTTAAGATGTAATAGCTAGCTAGCAATAAGCCTTAGCCATAGACCAAACAATTTGTAATTAATATTGAGCCTCTGAGTGATAATTTTATAAGCTGCTGCGGGCCGGGAAGGATACAGAAAAGTTTCCAGTTACGGATAGTGAATAAATGCACAAAATATATGCAATACTGAAAGCATAAATATGTGGAACTCCACAATTTCCATTCTGAATGCCTAGTTTAACTACACAGAATTTCACTGAGTTGTATAGACTTTGGGTCTGGTTAATTTAGGTGTGTGATGTTTTCATTTTTTGCAAGTATTTTTAAAAATAATATAGTTTGTAAAAAGTTTAAAAGAGCAAGTTCTTAGTCTAGCTCATATCCTAACATTATCATCATTTTTGTCTTTCTACACACAGATTGACAGTGACTCTTTGAAGCATATTTGTAAAGTTGGGGGGATGTGGAGATTGCGAGAAGGGTAGAGTACCAGCTGTACAAGCATGAGGACTTAGTTTTAGATCCATAGCACCCATCAGTGCTGGTTGAGTAAGGTGGCCCACTTATAATTCCAGTGCTCAGAAGTGAGAGAGGGACTCCTGGAGCAAATTGAGTATTTGGATTAGCAAAACTCAACATGCTCTTGGTTCAGCTGAGAGACACTGCCTTAGTACACAAAGTCTAGGTCAATTAAAGAAGGCACCAGACATTGACCTGTATGTATGTATGTATGTATGTATGTATGTATGTATGTATGTATGTATGTATGTATATAGGAATGCACCTGCAAACATATATATGCCATGTGCCTGGGAACATGCATACACATCTATGTATGCCACACACATGCATGGTGATATAAATGCTGTGTAACTAATTTAATGAAAACAAAAAATAAAGTATTTAAATTTCCAGTCCACATTCAGTGAGAAGTGTGTGTAAATTATTGGTTCTCTGAAGATGTTCTTGTTGTTACTTATTTCAGAACACAGATTGGCATGTTCAGTTTTGTTGGTTCCATTTCTCTTCTGGACCATTGCCTTTCAAGTGTCTGTGGTATAGCAGGCTGGAGACAAAAGATGACAGAAACAAACCTGATCTCAATGAAGAAAGACTTCATATATTCATGAGAATAACATACACATCTGTGTAGGGCTTTATACTTCACGGCATCATGTACACTTTGCCTTGTTTCATTTTATCTCATAATAAAGAATTCTGCTAGTATCCAAGACACTTCAGTTAGGAAATGGGCTACTGGCCCAGAGCCACCAGAATCTCAGATCCAGGGTAGAAAGTTCATTTCCTTCTGTCTTAGGGAATAAAGTGACCTTCTGATTTTTGCCCTCATGCCCCACTTGCCCCTGAGCCTGGGACTTGTTCTAATGCTGTGATGTGGGTGGTTAAGGAGGGTTCAGTTCTGGCCTGAAATGGACCACTTTCTTCCAACATATATGACCAAACGGTAGGGGACAGCTCAAGCTGGTCTCTGAATATCTTGGTCTTCATTTTCATTAAACTAGTTATCCCGTGTGTGTGTGTGTGTGTGTGTGTGTGTGTGTGTGTGTGTGTGCATGTGTGCACATGCAGTGTGCACATACATGTATATGCATGTTCCCATGCTCATCTTATAAGGACACTAATTCCAACATGTGACTATAGCTCAAAATCTAATAGGTCTAGGGCACACAATATATCACCATATATGACCTCCCCCAACATGACATCTAAATATAATCACTTACCTCAAAAGCCCTTATCACAGTTGGAATGTGAGAATTTGGGAGAAACAGAAATACTTCATTCACAACAAGGGAGGACATTAAAAAACACTTAAATATTAGAGTGGAACTACCTCCCCACCCACACGTCCATTTTGCTCATGTAGATCTCATCCATTTCTCTGTCATTAGGTGATCCCTGTGTCTTTCTTAGGGTCCTGTTTACTAGGTAGCCTCCCTGGAGTTGTGAGTATCAGTCTAGTCATCCTTTGTTTTATACCTAGTGTCCTCCTATAAGTGAGTACATACCATGTTTGTCCTTCTGAGTCTGGGTTACCTCACTCAGGATGATTTTTTTCTAGATCCATTCATTTGCCTGAAAACCTCATGATGTCATTGTTTTTCTCTGCTGAGTAGTACTCCATTGTATATATGTACCATATTTTCTTTATCCATTCTTCAGTTGAAGGGCATCTAGGTTGTTTCCAGGTTCTGGCTATTACAAATAATGCTGTTTTGAACATAGCTGTGCACACGCCCTTGTGTTAATATTGAGCATTCCTTGGGAATATGCCCAAGAGTGGTATAGCTGGGTCTTGGGGGAGATGGATTCCCAATTTTCTAAGAAAGTGCCATATTGATTTCCAAAGTGGCTGTACAAGCTTGCATTCCCACCAACAGTGGAGGAGAGTTCCCCTTGCTCCACATCCTCTCCAGCATAAGCTGTGTTCAGTGTTTTTGATCTTAGCCATTCTGACAGGTGTACAGTGATGTCTCAGAGCCATTTTGATTTGCATTTTCCTGATGATTAGGGATATTGAGCCATTCCTTAAATGTCTTTCAGCCATTTGAGCTTCCTCTGTTGAGAATTCTCTGTTTATCTCTATAGCCCATTTCTTAATTGGAGTGTTGGTCATTTTGATGTCTAATTTCTTTCTTTTATTTTTTAAGGATTTATTTATTTATTATGTATACAGTGTTCTGTGTGCATGTACACCCACAGACCAGAAGAGGGCAGCAGATCTCATTACAGATAGTTGTGAGCCACCATGTGGTTGCTGGGAATTGAACTCAGGACCTCTGGAAGAACAAAGCAGTGCTCTTAACCTCTGAGCCATCTCTCCAGCCCGATGTCTAATTTCTTAAGTTCTTTATATATTCTATATATCAGCTCTCTGTCAGATATGGGGTTGGTGAAGATCTTTTCCCATTCTGTAGCCTGTCGCTTTGTCTTGTTGACCATGTCCTTTGCTCTACAAAAGCTTCTCAGATTTAAGAGGTCCCATTGATTGATTGTTTCTCTCAGTGTCTGTGCTACTGGTGTTATACTTCGGAAGTGATCTCCTGTGCCAATGCATTCAAGACTACTTGTTACTTTCTCTTCTATCAGGTTCAGAGTAACTGGATTTATGTTGAGGTCTTTGATCCACTTGGACTTGAGTTTTGTGCACGGTGACAGATATGGATCTATTTGCGGCCTTCCACATGTTGACATCCAGTTATGCCAGCACCATTTGTTGAAGATGCTTTCTTTTTTCCATTGTACAGTTTTGGTTGGCTTCTTTGTCAAAAATTATATGTTCGGAGGTGTGCAGATTAATGTCAGGGTCTTCAATTTGATTCCATTGGTCCCACATGTCAGTTTTTATGCCAGTACCAAGCTGTTTTTATTACTGTAGCTCTATAGTAGAGCTTGAGGTCAGGGATTGTGATGCCTCCAGAGGTTGTTTTATTGTACAGGATTCTTTTGGCTATCCTGTTTTGTTTTGTTTTTTTTTTTTTCCCATATGAAGTTGGATATTGTTTTTTCCAGGTCTGTGAAGAATTGTGTTGGTATTTTGATGGGGATTGCATTGAATCTGTAGATTGCTTTTGGTAAGATTGCCATTTTTACTATGTTAATCCTGCCTATCCATGAGCATAGGAGATCGTTCCATTTTCTGACATCTTCAATTTCTTTTTTCAGGGACTTAATGTTCTTGTCATATAGGCCCTTCACTTGCTTAGTTAGAGTTACCCCAAGGTATTTTATATCATTTGTGGCTACTGTAGAGGGTGATGTATCTCTGATTTCATTCTCAGCCTGTTTGTCAATTGTATATAGGAGGGCTACTGATTTTTTTGAGTTGATCTTGTATCCTGCTATGTTGCTGAAGGTGTTTATAAACTGTATGAGTTCCTTGGTTGAATTTTTGGGGTCACTCACGTATATTATCATGTCATCTGCAAATATTTCTTTAAAGGAAGGCTTACTTGAGTACCACATAATATTGAAAATTTAGACAATATATTTAAATGGAAAAATAAGATGCAAGCATGCTAAATATTGAATAGCCATTATTACTCAATTTAGGAATCTTTGCAAAGCTGGTAAAACACTTAACTTCTAAAGTAAAACTTTTGACTTGTATTGCTTTTTGCTGACAACTTTGTATGGCTTGGTTTCCTTTCTCCTCTCTAGAAAGCAGAGCAGGACCAGATAATATAGGGAAACATATTGGGCTCCCTGGAAAGTCCAAGTCAGTGTCGCTGGATCCTTAAACAAACAACTGGGTTGAACTTATTGAGCTCAAAGAATGGTTATGATGAACTCCAAGAATTTCTTGGTCCTGTCTGGATCTCTGTTTCAGTTGATTTAAATTTTGTATGCTATCAAATTCCTGCTTTCCAAGTTCAAAGAGAAGTGGATGATCCAGAGAAATGAGTGTCAGTAATGAGGATAGGACAAGGCCAGTGCTCAGACCATCTAAATGAAAACAATACATTCTGGTGCTTGGCTACTAATGAAAGACTGAATCTCAGGTTACAGAAAAGCTTTTGGCCCCAGGGTTTTTAGAGAAGTAGAGAGCTGACAATTTATAAAAGGTGGTTGTGGAAGACTTCTATTTATAGAAATAACTCATCATTATTTATTCATACTTGTCATGTTCTGAGACCAAGTCACATGGATGATATTGTTATATGGAAGATGTAAGTAAGATATTTGCTGATTTAAATGGAATTGAAAAGCTTGAGTTTTAGTTTTAGGTTTGTCTTTTATTTTTAATAAACAAATTTACAAGCCAAGATAATCAATTTCTTTAGCTTGGTTCCAGTATCTAGCAATATCTTTCATAGTCCCTGGATGCTTTTTATAGAGAGACATTTGTTCTTCAATTGAATACAGATGAACCATAGTTCTTTGCTTGTCAGTTTGTACTGGAGGTAGCCCCATCCTAGAAGTGGAATGTCTCAGAGCAACTGCTTTTCAGTTAGTCATCCTGGGTCCTACTGGAACACATCTCTTCTCTTTGTGAGGTGCATTGTCTTTGCAATTAGCATTCAAATGCCTACCTCAGGATGATAGTGTAAGAATTAAGTGGACTTATGTAGAGGAAGCATCAGGTAGTTGTACTATACTGGTTTACTTTTCAGTAAAGGATTACTGTTCTTTTGCTATTGATGAAAGTCGCATATTCAAAATCAAACAGTGATGTCAGTGTCCTTGCTACAGGTTTATGTGAAGTCATCTCTCCCTCCTCATCCACCTGCTGTGTCTTCATCTGCTTGTTCAAAACACAACTGTCTAGTTCTCTTTCTCTGGATGTAATTTCTCACCTGAATTTCTTTCTACAACCTCCTAAGATCTCTATCGTTGTTTAAACAGGGCTTTTATAATAAAAATATTGACAAAGAGGTATTATTTTACATATTGTACCTTCAGTTGTTGTATCTAAGATCTTTGTATGACTCAAACTTGTAAGATTTTCTTCTAGAAGTTTTACACTTTTGTATTTTACACAATTTATAATCTATCCTAGTTAACATTTGTGTATGGTACAAAGTGAAAATTAATGTTCTTTTTATTGACATGTAGAGGATTCTCTCAGACTTATTTACTCAAAAGACTAATGTGGTGATATTGTGTTCCCCAATATATTGTGCACCCTAATAAACTTATCTGGGGTCAGAGAACAGAACAGCCACTAGATAGACATAGAGGCTAGAAAATGGTGGTGCACACACCTTTAATCCTAGCATTCAGAAGGCAGAGATCCATCCAGATCTCTGTGAGTTCAAAGCCATACTGGAAACAGACAGACACATGCCTTTAATTCCAGGAAGTGATGGCAGGAAGCAGAAAGGTGTAAGGACCAGGAACTGGAGCCTAATTAAGCTTTTAGGCTTTTGAGCAGCAGTTCAGCTGAGATCCATTTAGGTGAGGACTCAGAGGCTTCCGGTCTGAGGAAATGAAATCAGCTGAGGAACTGGTGAGGTGAGGTTGGCTGTAGCTTGTTCTGTTTCTCTGATCTTTCAGAAATTACCCCATTAGCTGGCACTGAGTTTTTTATTAATAAGACTTTTTAATATTCGTGCTACAGATTAACACTTCCCACCAAATTTCCTTTCATTTTTGTCAAAAATCAGTGCTCCATGTACGTGTGGGTCTCTTTTCTGCTTTTCTGCTTTTCTGCTGTTGTTCTTGTCTGCCACACAGGAAGGCCATGCATGCCCTTTTGATTACTGCAGCTCTATTGTAAGTCTGGAAGTCAAAGTCAAGGAACATAAATCCTTGTTTCTTTCCTCAATGCTGATGCTATTCTAGGTGGATTGCATTTGCATGCTGGTTTTAGAGTCTGTACATTTTTATGAAAATGGCTGCCTGGATTTGGGGAAAACCACATCCTGACAGTATTAGAGCCCCCTCTGTGAACATCATGTCTCTTCCTCAGCCTTGGTGATGTTTGTCAATTTGTGATTCAGTTCTTAATCTCATGTATCACTATGGAGTCAACTTCTTTGATACTACTAAAAATGGTATTTCTAAAATGTCCATGTTATATTGTTTAGAAATATTATTGGTTCTTTACATATCAATTTCACATCCTGCCTCTCTGCTACATGTGTTAATTAGTCCAGGTTGCCTTCATGTGTAGAGCCAGTAGAATTTTCTTCAGAGACAGTATCTTGTCCACAAAACCAGAGACAATATTACTTCTCTCCAATCTGGAAATCTTCCCTTTGCCTTGTTTCACTTTCTCCCTTAATACAATGTTGAATGGAAGAATTAAGACCAGATCTCCTTGACTGTCTCCCAGTTTTAGGGGAAATGCCTGTAGTCTTTTATAATCAACTAGGATGTGAATTGTAGGTGTGTGTAGATTTTTTATAAAGTTGACAATGTTCACTTCCAGCTTCCTCGGTTCTTAGAAGGAATATATCTGCCTTTCATCACTTTCTTTGTACTTGTTGAGATGATTAAGCAGGTTTTTTTTGTTTTTTGTTTTAAGTTTCTGTTGCAGGATATTTGTTTATAGTGCATGAAGATGTGTCTATGTTTTGCTTCACCTGCCTAAGACACCTGATTGGTTTAATGAAGAGCTGGATGGCATCTAGGCAGGGGAGAATAGGAAGGATTTCTGGAGAGAGAGAGGAGCTCTGGGAAGAAGAGAGGCGAGAGACACCAGTGAGACATGGAGGGAGTCACCATACAGATTGAAGGAGAGCTAAAAAGCCACATGGTAGAATGTAGATTAATAGAAACAGGTTACTTTAAGTCATAAGAGCTTTTTGGAAACAAGTCTAAGCTGGAAGGCCAAGTTTTCATAATTAATAATAAGTCTCCATGTCATTATTATTATTATCCCAAAATAAAATCCGACAACAGGTTTATTTTTCTGAGTTTTGTCTAAAGCCTTATGAACACACCAAGCCCCACAATGAGCCTCCACTCACTCACAATGCATCAGCTTTTCTACATTGTTCTTTGATTGTTTCTTGGCCATATATTTTTCATTAAGAAAATTTTTTCATTCATTTTATACACCAATCAAAGATCCTCCTCTCTTCCCTCCTCCCTCCCCCCAGCTTACCCCTCCAACTCACCCCTACTTCTCCCCACAAGAAGGCAAGGCCTCCCATGAGGAGGATCATCCAGTAGAGGCAAGCCCTTCCCCCTGCCTCAAGGCTGCACGAAGTGTCCCACCATAGGTAGTGGGCTCCTAAAAGCCCCCTGGCCATATTTTTATTTGATTTCAATATCAGACTTATGAGGGTCAGTTTCATCAACTGAACATAAACTAGGGTCACTAAGGAAGAAAGAGCCTCATCTGAGGAGTTACCTCCATCAGACTGACCTGTAGGCAAGCATGTGGGACATTTTCTAGATTAATAATTAATGTAGGTGGGCCCAGTCTACTGTGGGCAGTGACATCCTGGGGCAGATGGTTCAAGGGTGGGTAAGAAAAGTAGCTGAGCAAGCCATGGAGAAGAAACTAGTAAACAATGTTTGTGGTGGGATTGTGTCCCCCAATATATTGTGCACCCTAATAAACTTATCTGGGGTCAGAGAACAGAACAGCCACTAGACAGACATAGAGGCACACCCACCTTTAATCCTAGCATTCAGGAGACAGAAATCCATTCGGGTATCTGTGCGTTCAAAGCCACACTGGAAACAACCAGGCATGGTGACACATGCCTTTAATCTCAGGAAATGATGGCAGGAAGCAGGAAGCAAGAAGATACATAAGGCGTGAGGACCAGGAACTAGAGTCCTTTTAAACTTTTAGCTTTTTTTAACAGCAGTTCAGCTGAGATCCATTTGGGTGAGGACTCAGAGACTTTCAGTCTGAGGAAACAAGATCAGCTGAGGAATTGGCAAGGTGAGGTAGCTGTGGCTTGTTCTGTTTCTCTGATCTTTCAGCATTCACCCCCAATACCTGGCTCCGGGTTTGTTTTTATTAATAAGAACTTTTAAGATTCATGCTACAAATGTTCTTCTGTGCTGTGCTTCAGTTCCTGCCTCCAGGTTCCTGCCCTGACTTCCCACAATGATGGACTGTGATGTGGAAGTGTAGGCCAAATAATCTTTTTCTCCCCAAATTGCTTTTGGTTGTAATGCTTATCACTGCTCCATGGGCAATATTTTTTCTCTTTCTGATTTTGTGGATAACATTTATATTTTAATAGTTTTATCAGGAAAGTGGAAGTTGAGGTCATTTTTTAAAGTAGTGACTATAATTTTTTTACTGCTGTTTCACCATTATCAGATACATTTTAGTTTGTTGTGTCTTTTTTTCCTTTTCTTTCTTTCTTTTTTTGGGGGGAGGGGTTTCAAGACAGGGTTTCTCTGTGTAGCTTTGCGCCTGTCCTGGAACTCACTTGGTAGCCCAGGCTGGCCTTGAACTCACAGAGATCCACCTGCCTCTGCCTCCCGAGTGCTGGGATTAAAGGCATGCGCCACCACCGCCTGGCGTACCTTTATTTTCATTAACTTAAAATATTGTTCAGTTTCTCTTTTTATTTCATTTATTACAAGAAGTTATTCAGTAACACATGTAGCTTTTAATAGTTTAGTCTGGTTTTCCTATTTAGCTCCATCATCATCCGAGAAAATTCTGATGGACTTGAATTTTAAAATACATTTCTTTTGACAATTATCCTAGCATATATTTCTCAACTCTATTAGACTTAATCATTTGTTTTCATTTTCTTTTTGTTTTAAAAATTACTTTAAATTATTTATTTGTGTGTGTATGTATGTGTGTGTGCATGTGTACATGTGCATATGTATATGAGTGTACCTTGCTCAGAGTCATATGATTTTATTGCTTGAGAGTGGTAAGCATATAACTTTGATGGGTCCCAATCTCTCTGCAGGTGGTTTCACACCACTTAGCATCACAGCACTGTATCTGCTTGTTCGTATCCCGCCCTTCCCAGACTTCATGATAATCACTAGATGCTTCAAGTATGTTCTAAGCCTCAACTTTATGGTATTGTCTTTATTCTCTTTTAAGTGGTTAGTTGTGGGTTTTGTTATTGTTGTTGTTCTCTGTATAGCTCTGGCTGTCCTAAAACTCACTTTGTAGACCAGGTTGGCCTTGAACTCACAGATCCACCTGCCTCTGCCTCCCAAGTGCTAGGATTAAAGGTGTGTGCCACCACTGCCTGGCATAGCCAGCTGTATTGTTTAAAGCAACTTAAATAATAATAGTCATTCATGTAGCTACCCATTTTTGTATTTTCCTTTCATAATGTCTCTGGGGCACAGTATTTTGCTCGGTGCCTGAAGGATGCCCTAGAAAGCTTTTTATATGTAGGTTTTAGCTGTGGTGTTCCTGAAAAAAAAAAAAAAAAGACCCAATTTTGCCTTGATTTAGAATGTATTTTCTTAATCGTACATTTCTGGCCTGAAGGATGTCATATCTAGTTATTTAACAATGGTTTGTTCCCATCTTCTGCCTTCTGTGTCCAGTGAGAAATTCACTGTTGAGCTTTGTGTTTGCCTGTCTTCAAGATATGATCTATTTTATTGATTTAAAAAACCAATATTCGTATTGATTCTTTGAGAATTTTGGACAATGTATTTTGAATGTGTTCTCTCTTAGCGTCTCCCAGAACCACCCTTTCCAAACTCCTCTCCCTTCCCATCCAACTTTAGGATTTCTTTTTTGTTTTCTTTCCCAGTCGAGTTCAGCTGCCCAGCCAGTCCAGGAAGTGAGAGCTCCCAGGTGAGGACCTACCCTATGCTACATCATTAAAGGAAACCAACTCTCCTCCCAGCCACCATCAAATGCCAACCTCCTCAAGCCCACCCTCCTTTGCTCCACTCGGATTGTGTCTGGGCACAGCTTGTGCAGGTTTTTGCATGTTGCCACAGTCACTGTGAATTCATATGTGAAACTGCCCTGGTCAGACTGGAAAACACTGTTTATTTGATGTCATTCATACCTGATTTCATCTATTTCACTGATTTTTAAGAAATTTGATAATGATATTTTTGTGCTGATGGTTACTTGAAATTTGTGTTTATATTTCATATCAAATACAGAAAACATTAAGCTTTTGATTTTTTTCTCATAATTTTTCTGCCCTCATTCGTTTCCAGGGATTTGCTCTATGCTCATGGATGAGCCACTAATCTCCTCCCTGTATTCTTTCCTCCATGCTTTATTTGGAGCTTGAACTTGCTCATCTTTCCTTCTATTCTGTCCAATCTGGTGTTTGTTCTTACTTTTGTGACTTTTAGGTCAGGCATTGTAGTTTTTATTCTTAGACATTGGAATGTGCTCTTTGTTATATTTTCTATGTGAATACTAAGAGTTTTGGCCATTTCTTGGTTCCTCTTTTGGATTTATTTTTATTGAGTGTTTACCTGCATGCATGCATATGCACCATATGTATGCAGTACCTGTGGAGGTCATGAGAATGTGCCAGATCCCCTGGATCTATAGGGCTGGAGCTATAGATGGTTGTGAGACACCATATGGTACTGGGAACCAATCTGGGTCCTCTGCAAGAGCAGCCAGAGCTCTCTTTGGCAGTGGTGGAGAGGGGTGTTGCAGGAGGGGCAGGGTTGAGACAGGGTTTCTCTGCATAGCTCACATTGTCCTGGAATGCACTCTGTAGACCAGTCTGGGCTCGAACTCAGAGATCCACCTGTCTCTGCCTCTTAAATACTGGGATTAAAGGCGTGCACCACTACTGCCCAGTGCAGTGAGCCCTTAGCTGCTGAGTCATCTCTCCAGCACATTTCCTGTCTCAGAATGCCTGCATGAGCACTCTGTTCCTTTGCTTGTCCTCACCAGGTTGTTTGTGATGGACTGGGTTTTCTCCTTATTGTATACTGTAATTTCTTCTCCTTCTATTCTGTTGGCAGTTTTAAAAATTGGTTGTTAGACATTGAAAAGTCCACTTGATTAGGCCTTGGGAATTTTTGTGTTCTATTTCTATTCCTTTAGAAAAATAAGATTTGGGATCTTTTAAGTTTTTAAAAGATATTTTAGAGTGTACAAATGTGCATGTGCTTGTGTGTGTATAATGTGTGTGTGCCTGTGTGCAAGTGTGTGATGTGTGTGTGTGTGTGTGTGTGTGTGCCTGTGTGTGTGTGCCTGTATGTGTGTGTGCATGTGTGCACATAATATGTCTGGCCATCTGACAACAACTGTGGGAGTTGATTCTCTCTTTTTACCATGTAGGTCCTGGGGATCAAAGTCTCAATGGCAAGTGCTGAGCAAG
Organism: Onychomys torridus; assembly: GCF_903995425.1. NCBI lineage: Eukaryota > Metazoa > Chordata > Mammalia > Rodentia > Cricetidae > Onychomys > Onychomys torridus. The sequence continues at coordinate 133,629,945 of NC_050447.1, read as the reverse complement.
TTACCTGCTGAGCCATCTCACCAGTCCTGTAAATATTCTTGAGACACATTTTTGGATAATTATGAAATAGTTTGATCCTTATGGGGTCCTTTTTTATCTTAGTGTGTTGATAACAGATTTCCATGTGTGATTGATGCTAACTGATTCACTGATTGGGCAGGTCCCTCCTAGGCTCTCTCATGCAGTATGTCATGACTTGGGATACTTTTCCCTTGAGCTAAAGGAGACAGATCATTGTCAATTTGTCTGAGCCCAAGGAGTTTTCCTTTCTCCTCAACATTTCAGTGAGACTGTCTGCCTGTAGCATATCTCTCTCTCTCTCTCTCTCTCTCTCTCTCTCTCTCTCTCTCTCTCTCTCTTCCCCTTCTCTCCTAGGCTTTCTTTCCTGTGTAAAGCAGGGGTGTATTTAATTATCTCATTTACATGTTACCAGCCAGAGTCAAACAAGGTGACATTGTTTTCCTGTGTCAGCTCTCATACCCTAGTGAATATCTTTTTCCTAGAATGTTTAGCTGTATTATCCACATTTTTGTTGGCGACAATGTTGTTTGTTGTGCTGAAATACTATATTGTTGCTGCTAAGCTCAACTTTCAGAAGGCTGTGATGAACCTCAGGGGAAGAATGTGTGAGAAAATGTGTGGGCAAGCACTGGTCTGGTCCTGTGGAAGGGTAAAGGTGTATCAGCAAGACTCACAGAGGCATGGGCTCACACAGAACCAACCTTGAATTACCCCCAAGAATGATGGTTCATTATGTACTCAATCATGTAGGGACTTTTTAAATGGGAACTACCACAGACAATGTGGACCAAGTGTGTACACACACAAAAAAAAAATCATAAATTTAAGATTTTACAAAACAAACCAGAACTCATGAATATTGTCCAGAAGATATTGAAGTGATTTTCATGCACTAATGTGAGCAGGTAACTACACTTAAAAGGTTAATCTTAAAATGACTAGTAAGATAATTAGAAAGCCGCTTACACCAAAAAGAGGAATAATGTATTTAACAAGTACTTAGAACATGAAGTTCTCTAAAAGGCTTAGAAATACTCAAATCAATGCTGGCTCATTATGTCTTAAAAAACAATTTCTAAATTTAATAAGTATTTAAAAGAAACAGGGTGTTAGGGAAGTTTCCAGGAATCCACAAGGATGACCCCACCTTAGACTACTAGCAATAGTCGAGAGGGTGCCTGAACTGGCCTACTCCGATAATCAGATAAGTGAATCTGTCATCATAGAGCCTTCGTCCAGAACTGATGGAAGCAGATGTGGAGATCTATAGCCAGGCACCAAGCCGAGCTCCAGGAGTCCAATCGATGAGAGAGAAGAGGGATTCTATGAGCAAGGGACATTGAGATCATGACGGGAAAAAGTATAGAGATGGCTAGCCAAACTAGTGGAAACACATGAACTGTGGACTAATAGCTGTGGAGCCCCCATGGTAGTGGCCTGGGCCCTCTGGATAGGCAAGACAGTTGTTTAGTTTAAACTGTTTAGGGGGCCCCTAGGCAATGGGATCAGGATCTGTCCCTGGTGCATGAGCCAGCTTTTTGTAGCCCACTGCCTATGGTGGGACACCTTGAGCAGCCATGATGCAGGGAGGAGGAGAAGGTGGGAATGGGGGGGGGTGGGTTGCAGGGGTTGGGGGGGGAAGGCTGGGGTGTTGGAGGAGGGAGGAGAGGGGAATCTTTGGTTGGTATGTAAAATGAATAGAAAATTTCTTAATAATAAAAAAAGTATTTAAAAGTCTATTCTGAATCATTTTATTTAGTAACTAAAAGCAAAACAAAACAAAAAACTTTCTCATGTTGTGAAAGCTGAATTTTTGCATCAAAGCAATTTGAAATAATCTGATAAATTTTGTGAGCAAATACAATAGGAGGAGGATGAGAAAGCATTGCTAAATATATGGAGAAGAATTCACTAAAATAAATAAAATGTGAGAGACTTACACTGCAAAATATTCTTAATGTGGTTATATTTAAAAGATATATTTGTTTCTTTAAAGGTATATTTAAAATGTCTACTGTATTTAAAAAATTTTTTAAATATATTTAACATATATGATTTAAATGTATTTATATGAATATTTTAAAATATTTAAGAGCTATCCAAGTTCATTTGTATCTGGGTGTACATGTGAGTTTCATGTAGATCTTTTTCTGAATGGTACTGGGGATTAAACCCTAGGCCTGCACTGAGCATGCTCTGTACCATTGAGCTATATCCCTAGTCTCAGAGTTAACCAAGGTAAAGCTCATTTGAGTGTGTGTGTGTGTGTGTGTGTGTGTGTGTGAGAGAGAGAGAGAGAGAGAGAGAGAGAGAGAGAGAGAGAGAGAGAGAAAGAGAGAGAGAAATGTGTGTATATATTGTGTGCATGGTGTGTGTGGTTGTGTGTGTGTGTGTGTGTGTGGTGTGTGGTGTGTGTGTGTGTGTGTGTGTGTGTGAGAGAGAGAGAGAGAGAGAGAGAGAGAAAGAGAGAAAGAGAGAAAGAGAGAGAAATGTGTGTATATATTGTGTGCATGTTGTGTGCGGTTGTGTGTGTGTGTGTGTGTGGTGTGTGTGTGTGTGTGTGTGTGTGTGTGTGTGTGTTCGCATGCATGCGCACATGCAGAGGTCAGTGGGCAGCCTCAGGATTCAGGTCACCACTTCTCCTTGCTGAGACCATGTCTATACTTGTCCACCATTGTTACACTAGGCTAGCTCGCTCATGAGCTTCCAGGCATTCTCCTGCCTCTGATTTTACCCTGGTACACTGGAATCACAGATGTTCACTACTCGGGCTTTATGTGGTTTCTTGGTATCTTAACCCCTGTCCTCACACTTGTTTAGCAAGAATTTTATCTGCTTAGCCATCTCTCATCTTAAGCACAACTAACCTTCCATTTAAGCAATCATCTCAGTAAAAATGATACAAGGTTAAAAACAAAAAAACAAAAGATACTAAAACTATAGGCCAGTATTTCACGAGAAACAGAATATTGACATAATCCCAAACTGCCCTCAAAATATTATTAATCACAAAAAGGAAAGCACACTGGAACTTCACAGCAGAGAAATCTGATCGCTATCCCTTTAGCCAACTGAAGTTAGCATAATCACTAAGAATGCAGAATGACAGCGGGCACCTCTTGGTAAGACACTTTCAGAGGACACAGAATTCCTTTTAGTGTCTTTTTGCAAAAGCAAGTGGCCCATTTGTAACCACGATAAAGCAAAGCCAAGATGACTGAACTTTAAAAACATATCAAAGTTAGGGGAGACAGAGGCAGACTAAGGAACTGCCCCAGCTCAAAGAGCATGGACGAGGATTACCTGTTAACTGTGGCTCTGGATTACTTCCTCAACAGAGATTCTGTTCTTCTTGTTCTAGGAAGGATATGGCTGGTGAATGCCTGCCTGCTGAGAGCTGTGCTCCTCAGTGCTCAGCACTGGTACTGGTCAGAGCCCTGTGGTTTTGTACAGGAATATAACCTGAACTGTTTAGACATGAGGGAACAGACAGCTAATAAACAATGATATGTGTACATATTTAGAGAGAAAGGTAATTCCAGCATGGTGAAATGAAAATAGTGAGGAATCCATGTGGGGGATCTAAGAGCTCTGTGGATTTTTTTCTATGACCATTTCTCAATAAAAAAAGCAAATGAGTTTTCTGTTGTAACAGACATGGTTAGTAGTGTCACTTAGCAGATAGTTTTGGGGGAAAATGTACTTAATCTGCTCCTATTAGAAAAAGAGACTTTTGAAGCCATAAGTGGTTAAGAGCAATGCTTCTTAAATAGACACTTCTGTCTGCAAAAGAGCATTCTGGGAACGGTGTTTGGGAATGTTTACTGTTGCCATGGCTAAAGCCATAAAGAAGCACTTGTGTCTGTCCTTGAATTAAAACCTGGGTCTAAACTTTTCTAACTTGTTTAAAAAGTCCTCCAAATGTGTCAGTTCAGTAGAATGCTCATCCAGAAAACTTTTGCATCATAAAACCACTCCCAAAATGAGGGGCTTAAAAGGTAACTTATTTCCCTTGTGGCCTGGATGCAGGCAAGAGGCTAGATGGCTCCCATTGAACGTTCTGCCTACCTCTTCAGTCCACAGAGAGGGAGGCAGAAGGTACCTGATGATTTCTGCTCCATGTCTGGGGTCTAGACAAGAAGACTAGCCAGGCATCTCTTTTCTTCTCTCCCCAGAAGCACTGTTGAGGCTTCCTCACAGTTTGGTGTCTCTGAAAGGCTTGTATCCTAAGAAGGGAGGTTGCCAGTCTCCAGAGGGGGCATTCTGAGAGGAGCCAGCTGTGATGGTTGACTTTCTGTGTCAAATTGCCTGGGTTGTAGATACAGCGTCTGGTTGAGCATTCTGCCGACTGTGTCTAGGAGAGTGCTGACAGAGGGTTGTGTGGGGGGCCCCCCAGTGTGCAGAAGGCCTGGTGACAGGAGCTCAGGACATCTCCCAATCTTCAGTGAAGGGTCTCAGGCCTTTGGACTCAGCCTGGAGTCTGCTCCGTGGGCTCTGGGCTCCCAGGCCCTTCTCACACCACTGTGCTCCAAGGCAGGAGGCAGACTGCGGGGCTTCCTCAGATCTTAGCTGCTGTGTTCCTCTTAAGATCCCTGGCAAACATGTGGATGAAAATCAGAAGGCTGCCTGGGATGAGTCAGATACCATTCCTTTTATGACATTCTATTGGCTGAAGCAGTGACAGCCATGGAGGTTCAAGGGAACAGAACAGATACACTTCTGCATTGGATGATGGCGTGTACATGGTTATCTTAGCGACTAAAATTGTAAGTCCAATTTGTTAGAAAAAAAATTAAAGTGACAATTCTGAGTAGTTTGTAAGGAAATTGCATTGGAAATGGGTATTTGCCAGCCAGGCTTTAGGAAAAGACGTTGATGAATTGGGACACAGGACTTACAACTAGGTGCCATGGACTAGAGAGGACTGTGGGAGGACAGGGCTGTATGTCTTCCTGCAGACTGAGCTCTGTGCTGAAGCATTTCAAACCATAACAAATTTAGGACTAGAGTTTTAAAACAGCTGTATCAAAAATATTAAAGTCTCTTTTTCTCTCTCTCTCTCTTGGGACAGTGTCTCACTGTGTAGCCCTGGCTGATGTGAACTGGCTATGTAGACCAGATCTACCTGTCTCTGCTCCCCGAGTGCTGGGATTATAGTGTCTGACTTTTGAAATAAGTGCTGGAGTTTGAACCCGGGTCCCTGTGGCTTCAGGGCAAGCACTTTACCTCTCCAGCTATTCCTCAGTCAAGTTTACGATTATTTTGGAGACTGTTGGAAGGACCCAAGCACTAAATTAGAGATTTTTGTTTTGTTTTTGTTTTTGAATAAACAGGCAAGCAGGTGTTTTTGTTGTTCTTAGCCAAAGACTACAATTCACCCATAACTGCAATGAAGTAAGAGGTTTTTGTTTGCTTGTTTTTGTTGTTGTTGTGTTGTTTTTTTTTTTTTTGTTTGTTTGTTTTTTTTTGAGGGTCTCCCTGTGTAGCTTTGCACCTTTCCTAGAACTCACTTGGTAGCCCAGGCTGGCCTCGAACTCATAGAGATCCACCTGCCTCTGCCTCCCAAGTGCTGGGATTAAAGGCATGCGCTACCACCGCCCAGCCAGAAGTAAGAGTTTTGTTTGTTTGTTATTTAACTAAATTTACAGGTTCTTTTCCTATTCAATATTGTTGGCAAATAATCACTTTTTGTTTTTGTTTTTATTTATTTATTTATTTATTTATTTATTTATTTAATGTGTTTTTTAGATCATGTATCTTGATTCCATTCATTTCCATGTCCCTTTGTACCCACCCTCCACCCCTGAAAACCCCTAAACAAAACAAACTTTAAGAAAAAAAAAAGAAAAGGAAAAAAAAAACCCTTAAAAATCATCATGGAAGCAGCAGTGTGACACAGTGAATCATGTCCGTGAACCTCTCTGTCCATTTATCTTTTCTTGCAAGTGTTCATTGCAGAGTCATAGGTCTGGTTTGAGGCTTCTGGTTTCTACTACCCTGTTGATGCTGGGCACTCACTTGGGCTCCTCCTGGATATCCTGTTGTTGCCCTGTGTTGTGGAGATCCTGCAGCTTTGGGTCTGCAGGTCAGGTCCCTTCATGTGCTCCAGAAGATCATAGATGGGGTGGATCACAGGTCAGTCAAGTCCTACCCTTGGGTCTGGGCCTGGGTAGCTGTAGGGTTGGTCTGCCAGATGTGAAATGGGGACAGCTCTCCCATGCTTACAACTTCAGGGCTGGCTCACTCACAGCTGCCCTAACAGGATTGGCTCTATTGTGCTGTCCTGGTGAGATGCAGGGCCTGTTCTCCTGAATGTTGCAGCTGCTGCGGCTTGGGGAGGGGTCTCTCACACTTATGACCACACAGCCAGCTCTCCTACCTGCCGCAGGCATTCATGGGTGGGGAGGGGGCTCATTTGCTGTCCCATGCTGCCATGAGACAGATGAACATGGGAGAGCTCTCCTCCATTTCTTACCTTAAAAGTCATTGCATTAATTTTATTCAGTGGACATATAATGGAGGGGGGGCACTCTCACTATGCAGGAGTCCTCCTGAGCTGGTGTGAGCTCAGTTGTGAAGGCAGTAGTGTGTGGTGTGTGAAGGCAGTGCATGTGGTGTGCACAAACTGTTCTCTCTGGATTGCCAACCAGCAGGGGAAAGTGAGCAGAACACCTGCAGTGGGGAGACTCAGAGGAGAGAACAGGACTGATGGGCTGGGTCAGGGAGTGCTTAGTGACAAGCTCCCTCCTTTAACCTCCAGCGAACGAATGGTATAATATGATTGATGGCAAAGCAGAAGAGTAGAGATCTGTACATTTTCGTTCAAATTTCCACATTTAACAAAAAAGTCCTCAATCTCACTGTGGACAAATAAAAATTAAATGAAGATGATGACTAGAAAGATGGCTTAGTGGTTAAGAGCACAGGCTACACCTGTAGAGGACCCGGGTGCAGCTCCTAGCACCCACATAGCAGTTTACAAGCATCTGAAACTCCAGTTCCAGATGACCCGATACCATCTGGCCCCGGTGGGCACCAAGCATGTACATGATGCAGATACACACATGCAGGCAATGCACCCACACATATAAAATCAATCAATCAATCTAAAAATTTTGACTGAATGAAGAAATAAGTGGAAATAGAAACACTCTGGAATAATGCCCACTCACTGAGATGAGGCTGCTCTAGCTGAGTCTGCATTCTAGCCTCACTTCCTTGAGGAAAACCCTGACAGTGCTCACCCGGCGGGTTATTAAATCTGTACTGTGTATTACCCCTACATCAGAACCACTTTTCAGAAGTCCTAAGTACCATCAGGGCTTGAAATATAGCTTCACTATATGCCTCAATTCATTGGCACTTCTCCAAAGAGACCAAACAGAACTTCAAATATTATTTAAGAGTACTGATGGAGAAGGGAAGAAGTGAGATTGATTTCATCTTAAATGACTTGTTCAGAGCTCTGCGTGGGCCAGCCTTTTCTTTGCCTTATTCCAGTGGCTTTTGTTGGCCAATTAGGGGGAGTCACCTGGATTCAAAAGTTGGGAAAACAACGTGCTCAGTGGAACAAGATGGAAGGAGATTCATGGCCCCTCAGCAGCTGTCCTGGTGTCAGCCAAAGTTACAGGCAGGAACAGCTGCACACGGCCACGTGGGCCTTGTAAGAAAGCAGCCTAGATCAAACAGAAGGAAAGACCCAGTGCCTCTTGACTCTGAAATTTCAGAAAAGCAACTTGATCTTTTGGTGTCTACAGCCAGGGGTAGTCTAAAGACAGACCACAACCAGGGTCACTTGGCCCCAAGAAAAACCAGAGTCAAATTCTTGAGACAGGGGAGTAAGCATTCAGTGTGGCATGTGCTCAGGGCTGGGATGAAGGTGGGGGTTGGGGACGGGAAAAGGTCAGTCTTGGTGTCTTGAAGGCAGGACTGAAGGTCATGCTGGCTGACTGCACCATATTCATAGGTAAGCGTTTGAGCAGACACCAGTGGATGAATGAGTCTGGTGGTTAATCCAGAAAGAACTCTTGAAACAGTCAGCATCCCCTGTGGGACGAGCAAAAAGCTAAAGGGAATGTGCAGGGGACAAACTTCAAGTTCCTAAACCTAGGCCACAATAAAATGCTTTCACTCTAAGCAGTGTCCTCATAGGGATCATCGAGGAGTCTAACATGCACCAAGATGAAACAATATCCCCATTAACAGTAAGCCGCTTCCTTTCATGGGATAGATAGTAAGCCTTGTCAACTGAAACCCTGGGTAGGTTTACCTCACCCAGACTTTAAGGGACCACTATGATAAGGCCCTAGCATTAGATACAAAGGACTGTGGGCTCTCCTTCCCTCTCTCCCCATCCTGTGTGTGTGTGTGTGTGTGTGTGTGTGTGTGTGTGTGTGTGTATTCTTTTGGACACATTTGGCTTTATTTTTTACTTTTGATAGACAGCATATAGCTTAATAAACACAGTGTATTAACAGGCAGGACCCCATGCTCCCTTCCATCCCCCCTTCCCTTGTCACATGTTCTTTCAGAGATTTCATGTTTATACAAATCCATACAAACTCAGATCACGATCTCTTTTTTATTTGCTACAGAAGAACAAGTGATACTGTGCTTCATGTCTATATTGTTATTTTTGCTTTAGCATTTATAACTTTTCATTACATGAATGCATAAGAGTTCATTTAGCCAGCAACCTATTGACAGACATTATTCTTTCTATTTTTCCTTAATTGACAGCAGTGTCACCAGGAATAATACTGCACACAGGTCACCCCACTTGTAGATGATAACTTGCCACAAGTGGGACCACAGAACTAAATAGCAAATATATAGATTGGAGAGACATGAACACACTTTTCTAGATTTCCTCCTGAAGCATCTGGGGGAATCCTCCATTTTCTCACTGCCATGCACCTCCACAGCTCATGTTTTCATCACCTGACAGGTGGGAATCAGTCTGAGTGCAGTTTTATTCTCCTTTACACGAGTGAGGCTAACATCTGTGTGGCCTCTTGTGGGGTCTATGCTGCCCTTCGCCCACCCTCCTGTTTTGTTTGTTCCTGCCGTGGGTCTATCTAGTCACTTGAAAACTCCACTGTCATATTACTCAGCTTTAAAATTTCCATTTGATTCCTCCACACAAGTTATACTTCTTTGGTGTGGTTTTGTCTATTCCTCATTTGTTCCAAATATTAATAACTTTTAAAAATTAAAGCATTGTTTAATATTGTTTCAGAATTCTCATCAGATTATTCTGTCAACTGAGTCATCTCAACCGCTTTTGGACTCTATGCTAGATGTTTGCTGTTTGATTTCAGTTGACAACTCATCTTTTTATTATTATATATTTTAAAAAATTTCATACATAAGTATTGCATTTATATCATTTCTACTCCACTCTCTCCATCTCCAGCTTCTATATGTCCTTTCACTCCCTCTTCAATTTATGATCATGTATATAGATATACACACATGCACACACACATACATGTGAATGAATGATTATATATAGAAGTAGGAGGCATGGAAGTCCTTGTACTCACAGATAAGCACTAAGGGAACCTGATACATTAAAAACATGGGGTTGTTCCTTCAAATGAAAGAATGTATACCTGTTATCTGCCTACAAGGCTGGGAGAGGATATGGTGACCTTTGCCTTTTCTGTGAGGCCAAGACAACATCAGTTCCTCCCTGAGACCCTTATCATGAGCTTGTTTTTCTCAATCTCTAGAATCCATCTTTATAGAAGATGTCCTGTTGTAGGATATTTGTATACTATGTGAAGTTGTATTGTTGTGACTGGTATAATAAAGAGCTAGGCAGGAGAAGATAGTCAGGATTTCCGGAGAGAGAAGAAGAGGAGGAGGAATCAAGGCACAGATTACACTAGCAAGATGCCAGGGAGACACTGAAGAGGTCGGACATATGGTACAGAGTAGAGGTAACTGAGCCATATGGAAGAAAGTAGATTAATAAAAACAGATTGAGTTAAGTTACAAGAGCTAGTGGGACAAGCCTAAGCTAATGGCCTAGTTTTCATAATTAATAAGTCTCCATGTCACTATTTGGGGCTGGCAGTACAAAAAAAGACTCAAATCAGTGTCACATGTACTTTATAAAGTGTATGAATGTAGTCACCTCCATTCTTTATTTGACTTAACTTTGTTCCTCAATAATATATATGTATGCTTTATTGTACACACAGAATTAATAGTCACCAAGAAAGTTTTCACCAAATTGTGCTGTGTGTTTAAATATGCCTAAAATAAACTACTCTAGGCTAGACTCCTGATGTTTGAACCAACACCAGCTACTTAGTTGTGCTAAACAAAACCCCAGCACATATCCCACTAAATCCTTTTGGTGGTGTGTGTGTGTGTGTGTGTGTGTGTGTGTGTGTGTGTTTAGGGCTGATCACACTGGATAACCTATCACAGAGCTTATTTCTGGAGAAGAATGACTCCCTTTCTCAGCAGCCATTAATTACCTGTCCTTTTGCATATAGGGGTGGGACTTTGTGAGGTTCACCCATCCAAGCTGACATGTCAACTGGTGTTGCCATTGTCTGGGTCCTGATTAGGAAGCCATATTGAGATTTCATGGGTGTGCTTCTATGTCATATATAGAAGACATGATTTCCCAGCAGATATGCTGGTCCTCTGGCTCTTACAACTCCCCAACTTTCTTTGATGTTCTCTGAGCCTTAGATGTCTGTTGCAGTGTAGATGTATCAACTGACTTTGAGCACCCAACAGCCAGTTGTTCTCTGCATTTCGACCAGGTGTTCTTTCCATCACCCTTCCAGAGAGCAGTTTCTCAAAGGCAGGAACAGGCCCATCATCTTGGTAATCAGAGTGCACAGTGCACAGAGGAGGTGTTCTCCAGAACAGGTGACAGGACAGACCTCTGGCTTTCCACTGTCTACAATGCTGATGTTCTGTATGAAACATACTGGCTCTTCCAATGCAAGGAAATGGGAAGGGGACATGGAGCTTGCCAACTAACTTCCTCAGGAAGAGTGATATTTTCTAGAATTCCCTCTTCTGTGGGTTTTTAATTAATGTTGGGTACAAGAGAGACTCTTGTGGGTAAATTGGAGTGTGGAAGGGAAGCAGCAGTCTACCAAGCTCACACAGGGCCACTTGTCACATGTGGCTCCTCTTGCTTGTGTATGGGAACGGCCAGGCTGACAACTGCTCCTCCTTCCATTGCCACTTTGTCTTCTCTGATTCTGATGCCATCTCTAAGGGAGAGCACCCACCCTTCGTGCAGAGTGCTCTCGCCATCCGAGTCAGAGGAAGCCAAGACAGACGGGCATGTGTTCCAATCTGTCCCTGTAGCTTCCGCTCATTCTGGTGGGTGCAACTTTTTTTTTTTTTTTTACAAATATTTATTTTTTATTTTTATATGTGTGTGTGTGTGTGTGTGTGTGTGTGTGTGTGTGTGTGTGTGTGTACACATGTGCATGTGTTGGAGGAAATCAGAAGAGGGTGTCCACACACATTACCCACAGATTCTGATTTGTGTTGGCCAACTACCCTTGCACATGAGGCTTGCCCTCCGGTACAGCTGACATACCCAGTGTTATCTCACTGCAAAAAACTTATTTTTTTCTGTTCACAGCAAGAATAAATTGCAAATAGTTTCTTGGTTAAGGCTGGGATTTTCCCCTTCTCCATACTGTGATTTTTGTCTGGTTTGAATATGAACAGATCTCGCATGTGCTGTCAGAGTCTCTATAAGTTCACAACCCTGTTGTGTCTGAAATATAATGTTTCCTTGGAGTCATCCACCACCTCTGGCACTTGTATTCTTTCTGCCTCTCATCTCAAGGAAAGGGCCTTAAAGAAATTTAAAGAATTGGTTGGTTATCACCACAACACTTATGATGCTGTTGCACCAGTATATCTTGAAGCCAAGTTGCCATTGTTGCTCACAGGGTTTGTAGCTGAGTGGGACTGATGATTACTTTTCTCCTCTGGAATCCTGAATAGTGCCTTCAATACCATGAACACTAGTCAACTTCTAGTTGAGCACCAGCTCAATTTCTCTATGTTTGATGACATAAGCATGTGTTGCCCTCAGCAACAGGGTCTTACAGTCAGGCTGTGGAGGGTAATGAATAGCATTGGCATTAGCCTATGATGTTTGTGGGGCCTATGGGACCCTTTTGGTAAATGACTCAACAAGATATAAACCTAACTGGTACTGGCAGTTTTATTTAGTGGTATGTAATATCTAGTTGAATTAAGTTGGAGAAAGTTGTTTATTGTTTCCCCATTATATGGTAACTCCATTTAAACTTCTACATATGTGTATATTTTTAGGAAGCTTCTATAGTAGTGTGTTTCCATTTGGCTTTCCAAAAAGCCTTTATTGTTAGTTATACCGTTCTCCCATCCCTTCCCTCTTTCATTTTATTGGTCTAATTTCCCCTTTATACCCTTTATAATAATACAATACTGTATTTCCCCTTCCTTGGAAGATCTACTCCTACCCCCAGTCCTTTACTAGCTACCTAATGTCTGTGAATATTGTAAATGCTGCACGCATATATGTCTTACTTTTCTATTCCTGTAATAAACTGCCATGACCAAAGCTTATTTGGCTTATGGTTTCAAAGGGTTACAGTCCATGGTGGCTAAGCAAAGGCATGTGGGAGCTGAGAGCTTGCCTCCTGATCTGGAAGCAGAAGACAAAGAAAACTAACTGGGAATGATGAGGACTTTTGAAACCTTAAAGCCCACCTTCTGTGACATGTGACATGCTTCCTCCCAACAAGGCCACAGCTACTCCTTCTCAAGCAGTTCCATCAAATGACAACCAAGTGTTCAAACGTACAAGCCTATGGAGGCCTTTCTCAGTCAAACCACCACAATAGCTAAAGCACAAATCCTAATAGCCACATGTAAGATAAGACGTGAGATGTTTGTCAGAGACACTAATAAATGCTAACAGAAGATCCAAGACAGTCAGCTGGGAATGACTGGGCCCATTACAGACCAGGCAACTCCTGACATTCATTTTACTCTCAGGGATCCTCCTTTAGCCTAAGAGTTTTACATTTTCCCTACTTTAAAAAAAATGAATCAATTCATGTGTTTAAAAATTCAGTGGTAAGTTACAAGCCATCCATTTGGGTCTTTTACATTTTATCTTTTTGGAGAGTCATTTTAAAAGGTTGGACCAACAAGATAGGTTCAATGTGTAAAGGTGCTTGCTGCCAAGCCTGATGACATGGGATTAATCCCCAGAATCCACATGATGGAAGGAGATGGCCAAATCCCTCAAGTTGTCCTCTAACCTCCACATGCTTGATGTGCCATGCTCTCACTAAATAAATGGGGGGGGGGAGATAGACACAGTCATAATTAATATTCAGAGCCAGTCTAAATACCAATCCATTTTGAAGTCTTCCAAGGCTTCATTCTCTCAGAAAAAGATGTAGAAACAGACACTGTTCTTAGCTGGCTCATTGTCTTTTAGGCATGGAGTTATACAAATGGACAATACAAAGTAAGAAGGGCCTGGAATAATGTGACTTTTCTATTTTTCCTTTCTGCTTTTTGGAACATTTGATTTTTTTTTTTTTTGAGTTCTCTTTGTTTATGAACTGAACGCTTTTGTTTATTAAGCTAATCAAATTATTTTTGGAACATAAACAATGCAAGATAAGGGACTCAACACTGTTAGCCACTCTGTCTCTCTCTGTGATAACAAATGGTCAGTGTCATAATAAAACACATCTCTGTCTAAATAAGGTTACAATGACTTGGTCCTGTCTGATGGAAGCAGAATGCAGACAGAGCACCCTACTGTCTCTGCTACTCCAGTGTGCACTAGGACCTTCATGAAAGCAAGCCCTTTATACAGCAGAGACCAAAGGCTCACTTCAAACAACAAGACAATGACTTTTTTTTTTTTTTTTTGGTTTTTCGAGACAGGGTTTCTCTGTGTAGCTTTGCACCTTTTTCCTAGAACTCACTTGGTAGCCCAGGCTGGCCTTGAACTCACAGATATCTGCCTGGCTCTGCCTCCCGAGTGCTGAGATTAAAGGTGTGTGCCACCACAGCCCAGCGACAATGACTTTTATGCTGGCTTATCACACACAGTGGAAAGAGAGTTCAGTTCAGTTGTGAGAACACCAAGCAGGGCCTCCTCCAAGTCAGCCTCAGACTTCCAGAACTGTGAGTGACTGGCACACATGTCCTGGTAAATCCAGCTTGGGTTTCCACTCATCATATGGAGCCATTAAAAAAAATAAAATCATCTTCTAGAGCAGTGGTTCTCAATCTATGGATTGTGACCTATTGGGGGGATTGCATATCAGATATTTACATTGTGACTTGTAACAGTGGCAAAATTAGAGTTATGTGCTAACAATGAAATAATTTTATGATTGGGGGTCACTACAACACGAGGAACTGTATTAAAGGATTGAAGTATTAGGAAGGTTGATGAAAGAGCAGTTCATAACTTTTTAGGATTCCTTTAAAATATAATGTTTTATTCTTTGGTTTGCGAAATTAAAGGCAACGCTTTGGTCACTTGTTTCAACCTCTGTGGATGAACACACAGGAGTCTGTAGAACAGGACTGAAGATAAATGATAAGAGGAAAATTCTGGGGCTTCTTGCAGACAAACTCAATATCATATTTGCTTTTCCTGTGTGTGTATGTGTGTCTTGCATGTATGCATGCTTGTGGGTGGATATGAGTGCAGGTGCAAGTGTGCACAAATGTGTGTTTGGAGGCCAGAGGGTAACATCAGGTGCCTTTTTTTGACTACTTTCCTCCTTTAGGCATTGGTGCAGAGTCTCTCGTTTTAACCCAGAACTTAACAAGTCTAGTTAGCCATCTTGCTCTAGAGATCCCCAGTCCCACCTCCTGAGTGCTAGGATTGTAGTTGGGATGCTATACCCCCTTCCACTTACTATAGGGCTAGAAATCCAAATTCTAGTCTTCACACTTGTGAAGCAATACTGGAGCCATCTCCCCAGCCTCAATGTTTTATTCTAGATATGTGTCTCGGGCCAGAGACAGAAAATGTGGGTCTGCTTGGTGCATTTACAAGGGTAGCCCTCAGTGCTGGGCATGGCTTCTGGTGATGAGGGTGCAGCCTAGCTCTGTATAGTCTCAGACTCCAAGCTTACCTTCATAGGGATAGGCCTCCAGCACCAGGCTCCAAGGGCTTATCATACACTGGCACCCACCTGTCTGGAGTTCTGTCTCCTGTACACAGACTTCCTAGGGAGCCTGAATTACCACAGCTCTTAGATATTTAGGGAATGATTATGGCTAGAGTCCAGGTGCACATGGGGGTCTGGTGAAGTAGCATCAGGAGGCTGTGAAGGGAAGGAGCCATGCCAGAGTTGGAGAGAAGGCAGAGGCAGAGCCAGTTGAGGATGCATTCACTGTTTCCAGGGAACTCATTGGCCCATGGGAGGACACATGTTGTGTCTCATGATATGGAGCTACCTTAAGGAGTAGATTTGTGCTGCATCTATCCAAGAGTGGTTGGTTAGGTGTAGAACAGGATTCTGACTTTGCTCAAGAGAGTTGGGCATTGTGATTGAAACAAGATGCACAAAGCAGTCTAGCTTGTCCAGTTTCTAAGAGTCCACTGACGTTTTCATGGTCTCAAAATTAATATCTGGAGGCCAAGGATGAGGATTTTCTGCTTTGGGAGGAGAATTGGGTGGCAGGAAGCTAGAGCTGGACAAGGTCTCCTATTCGGTTTGTTCATTTGAGACAGGATTTCTCTGTAGCCCTGGCAGGCTTGAACTTGCTATGTGACCAGGCTGGCCTTGAACTCACAGAGATCTGCCTGCCTCTGCCTCCTGAGTGCTGGAACTGAAGGAGTATGCCACCACACCCAGTGACTCCTGCACTTTGAAATCTGTTTGCCTCTTGCTGCCTGTTGGCTTCACTGGTCTGTTGGTGGCTCTGAGGGGAGATGAGGAGGATGCTTTTCTGTCTCCAGGACACAAACCTGAATGTATGAAGATACAGCAGTATTTTTAAGCTTTATTTACTTTTATCCTTTATGTATAAGTATTTATATATGTATGTGCATGCCTGGTGTCCACAGAGGCCAGGAGGGTGTCAGATCCCCTGGAGCTAGACTTACAGGTAGTTATGAGGCCCAGCATGGGTGCTTGGAATGGAACTCAGGTCCTCTACAGGAGCAGCATATACTCTTACCTGTTGGGCCATCTCACTCATCCACATCACACAGGTTTTTCTACTTTTAAAGAAATAACTAAAACAAGACACTCAACTTTAAAGTTACTTCTTTGGGTAAAAGAGATGAGAGAAATGGCCTTCATGCCTGTATCAGCCATTCCCCAGGAATTCTGTTTCCTCTTTGTCATATCCCCTAAGCAGCAACTCAGTGGGTCCCCTTCCCACCTCTTGTAAGGGACTCCCACTGGAGAGTGGTTCCACCAAAGAGGGAGGGGGGGGAGACATGGCACCCGCACTCTCCCTGGCCCTCCCTCCAAAGTGCTACCAACCAGCCTCACATGGGCTCCTCAGCACATCTTCATCCTTCACCCCCTTTGCGGCCTCCTCTTGTCTTTATATCCAGCCCTGAGCAGTCTTTCTTCTCAAAGCAAAAAGACAGCAGGAATTGGCATGTAAGGTGGAGCTAACCAAATCCCATGTTTGTGAGGAGGGAGGAATGCAGGGGCATCCATGAGGCAGAGACGGGCTGGGTAGCTCTTGGATGACACCAGCATGTTTCTCATGGCTAGGAAGTCCAAGACTACAGGATCTGACTGAGGCCCACTCCCTGCTTCACAGATAGTACCTTCTCACTGTGCCGTAATGGAGGGACAAGGTAGCTCTCTGTGGTTCCTCTCATAAGGGCACCAGCTCTGTCCCTCAGGGTGCCATCCTTAGCACCTCACCCTGTTCCTAAGGCCCAATCTCCTTAACACCATGGCATGAATGTTAGGCTTAAGTATATGCATCTGGGTGAACGGGGCTGGTTTAGTTACTCTTCTTGTTCCTGTGATGAAACACCCAACAGGGAGCAGTCTCAAGAAGAAAATGTTTATTGTGGTTTTCAGTTGGAAAGGACACTTCTGTCACTGCTGCCCGAGGAGCAGGCCAGTGGACACAGTGCACCTGCTATCAGGAAGCAGAGAATGAACAAGAAGTGAGCTGGACTATAACACTCAGAGAAATGGCTACACATTTATAAGGCCTGGCTTCTCTCACAGATCTGGCCTTGGTTTCTAGCACCCACAGGGTAGATCACAACTACCTGTAACTCAAGTTACAAGTGATATGTTGTAGTCTTCTGGTCACTATGGGCAATGGATGCACACAGTTTACATAAACACATGCAGGTATTCACACAAACATAAAATAAAATTATTAACAAACAAACAAAATAATCTCTGAGCCTGTTTACTTTCTTTAGCAAGGCTGCACCTTCTAAAGGTTCCACAACCTCCTCTGAACAATATAAGCATCTAAAGATTGAATGTTCTAGCACATAAGACTATGGGAGACATTTTACGTTCAAAACACAGTAGCAGCACATAAGCATTCATGCCCTAGAATCCCCCTTCTCATTCCCAAAACCTCCCTTAACAAAACCCTAAGTTTCATAAAGATTCCAGGGCAAATACTCAGACACATTGGAAGGCCCAGTCTGTCTCTGAGAGGTTCACAAGCATGTGATGGTGGCTGTAGTCGGGCCTTAGAGGAGTTGATGGTCAGGAGAGGATGCAGATGAAAGAACAGAGATGGGAAAGGCAGACCCTAAAATGTCTTTAAGACAGTGGTTCACAACCTTCTTAACGCTATGACCCTTTAATACAGTTCCTCATGTTTGGTGACCCCCAACCATAACATTATTTCATTGCTAATTTGTAACTGTAATTTTTCTACTGTTATAAATTGTAATGTATATTTCTGATATGCAGGATATCTGATACATGACCCACAGGTTGAGAACCACTGATCTAAGACCCATCAGCAGAAATGAGGTCTCTCTTACCCCAGCCCCTTGGGACAGTCACCAGAGCCACTCAGTCCTGATGACAACTTGGTGTCCCTTTTTCTGTGCCCAAATGCTTACAGGGCTGACCTACATTTTTTTCACCTTCACAATTATCCAAGGGAAAAGGAAACTCGGGATGATCAAAAGGCCCAGGCAGACCCAGCAAGGGGTGAGATAAGGGTCCAGGTTTAAAACCTCAACAAAGCAAGCACAGAGCTGTCCCAGCTCTGTCTGAAGGATGCCCTGCAGACTTCAGAATCTGAATTTGGGGCTGGAGCTTGGGTCCTGGGGAAACCCAGGAGGCTCATCTTCCCATCTGCTTACTGCAGTACTTTTGGTGAAATTCTGCCAGGCGCCCTGGCAAAATACCTCACAGACTGTTGTAAAATCAGAGTCCATGGTGACTGTCTGGGGGGTTGGCACATATGTTACTTTTTCCACTGCCACAGGCCAGGAATGAGGTTGGCCTCCCCAGCTTGGGCCTTGTTTTCAGTCCCCACACCTGTAGCCCCCAGTTGTTAAACTGCCCACTTGCCCTCCTGGGTTTATTGACTGGAACCAGGCTTGATACCTGGTTGGCATGTTGGAAGCCATCCGTCTCATACATTCCAAGTCAAAATGGTTTGAATCTCCTGGTCCTGCTGGAGGGGCCCAGAGTGAAATGCTGCATTCTAGGCAGCTTGCTGACTAGCTTTGGCTGGGCATATGTTTCTCCCATTGTCCATTAACACTGGGTCTCTGACTCTGTTGCTGTCTCTGTCTGTCTGTCTGTCTCTCCCTCTCTCTCTTTCTCCCTCTCTCTTTCTCTGTCTCTCATACACAAACACTCACACTTTTCCCTGGCAACATTTGAGCTTCAGCAGAGGACATTTCCATCTGGAGGTGGGGGGATGGGACACTGGCTAGGCCAGCTCCTTCCCAGGCTACAGTTGCAGCTGGGATGACCTCACGACTCTGAAATGGCTGGTAGGGCTCAGAACAGGGCTGGGATTGTGTTCAGGGAATGGAAGGCATCAAGTGTGACAGACACCATGCCAGCCTCAACAGCCTGCTGCACTATTATTTCCATTATTAGTATTAGGAAAATCAATCTTATCTCCAGTGCAAACCCTGAGCACGTCTCCTGGCTCCTTGCAGCTGCTTCAGGGGTGGTGAGCTGGGAAAGTCTTCCAGACCCTGAGATGCAGTCAGGTGTGAGGTGGAAGGAATGTTAGCATGGAACTACTTTTTACATAGGTTTTAACTTTTATGGGAACTAGTGAAGTTATTTTTTGTGCATGTGAGTGTCAAGAGAATCACAAGTCATTTTGACAAAAGTGTTTGGGGCTGATGTAGTGATGGTGGAGGTGACAGCCCTGTTTTCCTGTTGGAATCACAAGACCCCCTAGAGCCCAGCCATGCCAAGGTCCAGGACCCCATCTAATTTGGTTGTCAAGTGGCCTGACATTTTGTTTGGTGGTGATCGTCCTAGCCGTGCCTGCATGTTAGGATCACATGGACGTGGGTAGTCAGATGTGATGATGTGCATTATGATGGAGAAGACACTGCAAGCTAAAGCGCCCTGTTTCTATGGTGAGACTTCGCACAGCAGCCGAGATAAATATCTGAGACCTGGCTGGACGAGCCTGGGATAATGTTTAAAAGGGGAAAAATAAATGAGCACTTTGCAGAATGGCAACTCTAATATTAAACTGTTTCTAGATGAAAAGAGGAAGAGAGAGAGAGAGGAGAAGGGGGATGCAACTCTCAGAGTGAAGCTGAGTTTTCTGTGCCCGATGGTGCAGTAGCTAAAATGATGCCAGCAAAGGATCGGGAAGATGGAAGCCTCAAGTCAGCCCTGGAGTCAGTGTGGAGGGATGGTGCTCCCCGAAACACACAAAGATGCCATGCAGAGCTTCAGATGGCAGTGAAACCTCTTATCTCTCGTATAATTGAAGATTCACGATAAAGTGGAAAAGATGGAGGTGCTGGTGGTTCAGAGGCTTCTCCCGCCCTGTACCACAGAGGTGGAGCTTGGGGTTCTGACTCAGTCCTGAGGCTTCTCCCAGCCGCATGCAGCAGAGGCAGAGCTCGGGGTTCTGACCCAGTCCTGGTAATTAGAGGCTTCAGTTCTTCTTTTCTTTCCCTTCAGCTGATTAAAAGGTGAAACTAGGTGTGGGATAAAGTTCATGAGTGTCCATAAATCAGCAGGTGGTATGGTAAGGAGGGGGCACCTTTCCCTAAATCATGGAAAGGTCATCCTTGGTCTTTCTGACCTCAGGGTCTTCACCTTGTCTGGGTTTCTTCTCTAATTGTGCTGCTCAGAGGGGCAGAGCAGCAGCATCCAAGCAGACCTGGTCTGCATGTAGATTTACCATATGGCCTTCTACCCAAATTTGGAAAATCTTTCCCCTAACTATAATAATTACATTCTTATTCTAGAAAACTCAGCATTTAAAGACACATCCAAGTGACAGAATTTAAAGCAGATAAAATCCAGCAATGACTAGATTTTATTTCTGTGTATGGCATCCTGTCTGTAAGAATGTCTGTACACCACATTTGTTCATTGCCCAAGGAGTGAAGAGGACATCAGGTGCCCTGGAACTGGAGTTACAGATGCTCTGAGCCACCACGTGGGTGCTGGGAATGGAACCAGGGTCCCCTAGAGGAGCAGTCGGTGCTCTTAGCTGCTGAATCATGTCTCCAGCACCAGTGACTAATTCCTGATGATTAGATTATAAATATTTTCTATGATATTGTTTTACAGTACAATTTTATCATCCCATTGACATCTGAGAGTTCCAGACTTGGAGAATTTCCTTCATGCCGTGTTCTGGGCTATTTCCTATCACCCATGCTTTGGTAACCACTGACTTCTGTCTCCCACTCTGAGATTGCCTTTTGCAGAATGCCATACAGTCAGCATCACACATAGCACACCTCTCTGACTTCCTTCGTTTAGCACACTGCTCCTGAATTGTCTGTGCAGCCTTCATGTCACAGGTTCTCTGTTACTGTGTAGGGATAGAGCCCAGGGCCCTGTTTATGCCAAGCCCCTACCCTCTGAGTGATACCCCAGGCAAGGATGTCTATTTCTGTCGCTTAAGAGAACCACACATATGGCTGTATCAACATTTGTTGATCTGTTTATGATTTTGTTGCTTTTAGAGCACTTAGAGCTGTGGGTTGATTCCTTCATGTCCTTTGGAACACACTTGAACATTGTTGCTATCTGGTCCATCCCAGCTTCTGTCCTGTGATGCAAACTGAAGTTCTGCTTAAGTTTTTGGTTGGGTCCCCATACTCTTCTGTCCTGTCTCATCATTAGCTCCCTCTTCAAGTGCTCAGTTTGGATCTTTCTAATGTTGCCATGAACCCTGTACAAGCAGAAGTTGAAACTTTACCCCCATTGCTCTTTGCTTGGGGTACACTTAGCCACCATCCAGACTTCACTCTCCAGGAGCGAGTCTGCAAGATGATTCCAGATTCCTGGTTATACACTTGCAAAAATGGCATGCTCCTTTCCCCTTGACCAACACCCAGAGCTGTGGGATTTGTCTACCTTCCCCTATAGACCATAAATTCCACGTGGCAGGTTCAGGTCTCTTTTATTTATTTATTTTTTTCCCATCTATCATCCATACAGTACCTAAAACACCATGTGACCCCAATCTTTTCAATGGCTGCATGAGTCCCTTCCAGTTACTTGGAGACCTGTCTCCCAAGAGTCTCCATGTTGCTTGACCACAGCTAGTATCCTGCCTACCCCTGTCCAGATTCCTCCTGTGTATTGGAATAACAAAGCTTTGCTATAACCCATGAGCTCAGGTGCAGACACAGATATTCAGAACAACACCTGGATCAGATTATAAAGGGAAGAAAAACAAAGACTGAGAAAGTGTTTTCTTGACCCACTCACCTTTAGTTTTAGGGAAACTGAACCTTCAGCAAATTTAACACATCACTTTGTTCAATCCCTCTGATATTCCAATCCTCATCATGGTTCCTTGTTCTCTACCCAAATACCATGCATGAGTCTTCCTAGAGACTTCTATGTGTGCTCTGGAACACTGTAGACTTTAAAATGGAAGCATTTACCAAGCTTCATTGTGGAGTACATTCTTCTGGAATCTTCAGGATTTCAGTCCTCTTGGGAGAAGCTAAACCAAACTCTTACGTTGTGTTCCTTTCTACCCAGAAAGGTTTGCACAGACCAGACAGGTAATGAAAACGAAAGACAGAATAAGTAAAAGACTGTACCACAACTGTCCTTTCACAGTTCAAGGGAATCAGAAAGTGTGTGCCCCTAGGAAATGTGAACTGTACTCAAAGCAAAGGTGAAATGCAGAATCAAGGGCTGGAGAGATGCTTCAGCCATTGAGAGTGGCATGTAGCTCTTACAGAGGACCAGAGTTTGGTTCCCAGCACCCACATTTAGTAGCACATTCAGGAAGGTGTAACATCCTTTTCTGAACCCTCAGACATTTGCACTCATATGCACATTTTCACACATTCTCCTCTCTCTCTCTCTCTCTCTCTCTCTCTCTCTCTCTCTCTCTCTCTCACACACACACACACACACACACACTTAAAAAAATAAAATAAATCTTTTTTAAAAAGAAAAGCATAATCAGTGTTGATGGGCATTTTGATAATCCAAAAGAACCTGGGCATGAACATTTTGATTTATTCTGTCTGTGGCTTTGAAGGATGCCAACTGAAACAAAGCAGGCTTAAAAATCTACATGGGTGAATATTGTGCAGAGCCAAGTCACACACATCCACAAACTGACTCTGACTTGCCACAGCCAACTTGGACTTTGCCATGTGGCAAGATTGTGATGTCTTCTTCCTGTTTTCACTCTACAAGGACACAGAATTATTAAATATAAACCCCTCACTTTGTGAAGCAATATCCCAAATCTTTCTATTCATTTGTCAGGTCAAATATAAACTTCACACAATGTATATATTTAACTCGCTGCAGTCACACCCATATTTGGCTAGATCCACCTGGCTTTAAGGGTTGGTAATATTATAAGCAAACTGTGGGCTTCTCTTCCACATTCACAAAGGGAATGTATTTTAATAAGTACCATCTAAGCACAGACTGCTAGACCAATATGGAGCTGACTTAAATTATTATTATTATTCTATTTTGAGTGTGTGTGTGATGTATGTGTAGGCAGGTGTGTCATGGTACATGTGTGGAGTTCAGAGGGCAGTTTTGAAGAGTCAGTTCTCTCCCTCCACCTTTAAGCAAGTTCCAGGATAAAACTCAGGCAGCTAGGCTTGCAGAGACTAAGGTTTGAATGCCCTCACTCCCTTACCCATCATGCAGCCTGTCCATAGCAGGCTCTTGGGGAGGTCAAGCAGGCTCCAGCTGCCAACAGTAGTCACTGGCCTGCTAACTCATGCTCTACTGGCCACCCTTTCCTCCTATGCTTCCTGGGGTTATCTCATGAGTAGATGGCACACCCTCAACCTTTGCCACCAGATACCTTTGGTCCCAGGAGTTTTCTTCCACATGGTACGTCATAGTCAGCCCACACTTTCCCTCTAACGTAGAATGAAACTCAACAAACAGTGGCTCTGAGGCAGAAGACTCAGGCGGCAGCAACATGGGTCTTGGCTAGAGAGGCAGACAGGAATACAGTGGGATTGGGTACTAATTTACAGCTCCCACACCTACAGGCTAAGACAGCCTCTAGCTAAAGCAAATGGTACAACTGAAAGGCTGTGCAGGCCTCACAGGCATGGCCAGCAATTCTGATGTGCAGACTGTACCCACTCCAGGATGCACCGAGATGGGGGAGCACTTCACAGCCGAAGAAGAACATGTTCAAACATCAGAGGGTTCAGCAGGAGCTTGCCAAGGAGACAGGTGAGATGTGAACCCCAATTCATGTAGATTGCCTTCAATGTGGAGCCAGTTAACACACTGAGACTGAGACAGCAGATTTTACAGTGACTTTGGGGAGCTGGTTTACAGGATCCCCACAGTGGGTGGACTGTGTTATTAAACAACAAGAACAGATTAGGCACTTTTTTCCTAATTAAAATGAGATTTCTCAAGGAAAAAAATATAACTACAAACAACACAAGATGTTGAACAACCCCTCTTCCCCATCCCGAGAGTGATATGTCTCAGGATCAGTACCTCCCAGCAGCCCCTACCTGGGGATGTCCATATGAACAGCTGAATGCAGAAAGGTGATACATTGAATGTGTGACCAACAAGCACACCCAGTTCCCCAGGAAGGGCTGTTAGTGGGAAATGAGCCACAGAAGATCCAGTTTTATAACTAAAAGGGGCACATACAGGACATTTTTATTCTCTTTAAGAAGGTCTTTTGCCCCACAAAACAGAAGTCTGAGACAGTCACATGAGGGCCTTGATGCCATAAGCCAAGCACAAGGTCTTTAGAGGGCACCCCCTACATGTTCCCGTTATACCAGATTGCCCAAGCTAATTGATGATTCTCTATACATTGAAAACTACTCAACTCTGGAATTCTGGAAAATTGTGGAATGAAGTGCCTGAAAAGGAAACATGTTTCAATGGTCATATGTCTCTAAGTGACTCTTGGAAAAGATTGTTTTAAAAAGCATATTTAAAAAGTTCTAAATTGGCTGCTTCAGAGCAGCTGTGCCAGGCCGTTCCTGGGAGCCACTGATTTTAGCTGGGCAGTCCAGAGACAGAGCAGAACCCTCCTGCTGCCCATATATCCCACATGGCCCGTCAAACCCGAGGAGTCTCTCTTCTAACCTCTTGCTCAGATGCAGGAGCCCAGCTACTTTCAGTTCCATACAGATTCCGATGAGTCCTTCATCTGGGAAGACTTTGGAGGCATTTCACTGTCCTCTGGTCTTTAGGAGAATTTCGAAGCCCTGCTGACCAGAACTTGGATAGTGCCTCCTGTGTCTTATTTTGCCTTTTGTCCTGATGAAAGGCAAGCCGCTGGGACCAAGCACTCCACTGCGACACTATGTAACGTTTCTTTGCTCCTCAGATCTCAACACTTTGTGATCTATAAAATCCTGGATTCCAGAGTAAAATAACGCAAGTCAAAATCTTAGGGTTAAGCAAGATTGCCTCACTGTCAGTTCAATAAGCACACACATGAAAACGGGTTTAGCTGACGTGCTGCACATTGAGCTGATGTCACATTCATTATTTAGTTTTATCTTCTCATCAATACTGTTATGCAGAAGTTAATAGCCCCCCTTTTTCATGTGAATAAACACATCTCTCTGAGGACCAGAAGCATTTGTCCAAGTTCATCATGCACCCAGGGACAGATTTAGAAGGATCCCAGCTGGAAACTGTGCACTAAGCCCCTGGTTCTTTCCATTACAGATGTCTGAGCAATAATTTAATTGAAATGACAGCAGAGAGGAAAATTTGAATGTACCAATAACTTCATTTTCCTGGCTTCTCTTAAAAAGCAGGAGTATAATTTGAACAAGAAATCATATTTTAAAAAACATGAACATCTAAAAATTTTTTCCTCTTGCCTGGCAACAGACTTACAGTCTCTTTCTCAATTAGGCTTCTCTCATTTCTCTGCTAGAGCACCCCCCTCTGCCCCATCCCCCACCCCACCCCACCCCATCCCACCCCACTCCCTAATGTATTTAAGATCTTACAACCATGTGTCCTGAAATGTAGGAAGGCTGGGCAGGGTTGCTTTTGCATGTCTCTTGGAAACATAATAGCATACATTTGCTGTCGCCAACTAAAATGAGTCTTCCATGCACACAGCTCCCTCCAGACTCACAAGGCTCACACATCTGCGGCCATTCAGAGTCAGACCTTCTGATC
Organism: Onychomys torridus; assembly: GCF_903995425.1. NCBI lineage: Eukaryota > Metazoa > Chordata > Mammalia > Rodentia > Cricetidae > Onychomys > Onychomys torridus. Next base: position 133,604,101 of record NC_050447.1, on the reverse strand, counting down.
CCCTTCGTCTAGGTCCATTTCCTCCTCCTTTAAGCACTGAGAGGTTTTGAGTCTTAGTTGGCATGGGAAGGCATAAAGATCTACTTGGTACTGGTTTCAAGTTTGATAAAGTAAATAATGACACAGGAAATGCAAACCATTAAAAGTTTATTTTATTACCCACTTGAGGAATGCCTCTCCTTCCTGTTCAAATACAGACTCTTTATAGGGTTTTGAATCAGAAGTCGTAATTGAAGTCGTGATTTCTGAAATCTCAACAGAGGGCCTCCACCAGAGTTACACCAAATGCTTTGGGGCTACATCTGCCACTCCAGACTGAGACCACAATGGGAGACAGGCTGATCTTTCAGGGATAAGGTGATGCCTGAAATAGAATAATAAGATGGTGTTTTCCTGCCTTTGAGGGGAAAATGACTTAATTGACTCTCAAACAGTATTGCAGCCTTGTTACAAATATCCCATGGCTCTCAATATCTGTCAGGTGACCAATTAACTGGTGGGTAAAAGACGTCATTTTGAAACCTCTGGGAAGCAAGAAAACCAGGAGCTTGAATACATTTCATCTTACGGTCAGAAGTGTTCAGTAACCTGAACAGATTTGGCATTATACAGATTTATTTCTATTAAATCTGCTTGCATTTTAAAATTATTCACTTATTTTATAAGCAAAAGCAGGCATAACAAAAAGTATCCTAAAACCAGTGAAGGAGTCCACGGCTCTCTGGGAGGTAAGCCATCTACATCATCTAACTTGACTCAGGGTAGGATTAGCAGCATGGCCTCTTATGCATTATAATGCATTTTCAGATTGTCTCTGTAGCTATTTATGAGAGAAGTATACAAGCTCTATAAATTTAATATTTTGATGCTACTTTCCATATATGGCTTTGATTTAAATCCTGAAGCCGGGTGAGCAGCAGAGGGTGGGAGCAGCAGTCTTCGATAAGCCATCTGGGTACTGTCATGGGGACCACGTCAGCTTGCATTTGCTGTCACTCAGCTCACCTGGCTGTCTAGTCTGAAGTTCAGGCTCTGTTTCCCTAGCAAAATTGCTCCTGTGTCTCACTTAGTTAATGCAACCCGTGACTTTCAGGTGCTTATAGAGTTCTCCTTCCCCCACTTACTCCTTTTTAAATGGATGTTTATGTCCCAGAAGGTGTTGGGAGACTGACCACAGGAACCAGCATGGGGATACAGCCATGAGCAATGCCCAGCCATTCTCTACATTCTAAAGCAGAGGATGTGGGGTGCTGGAAATGACCAAGCAAAGGACATATCTTCAGCTCTAACAAATGTAGTTTATTCATACCCCAGAGCCACAACAGGCTACATCTTTAATGGAGGGCACTTCCTTTCATGAGTCCCTAAGTTAAAAGTTCTGTGCTAAAGGACCTTATAGCTACATGCTGGCTGTTCTCTGCTGTCTATCTTGGATGTATCTCTTTAGATTTTAAAAATTTAGATGATAGCCTCATCTCTAAGGTAATATTTAAAGTAAAATTGTCTGACTTGACATTAAGGAACTAGATATCTGGTAGTCTTTCAGTTGGTCATAATCAACACATTTTAGTAAAAACTTATGTTTTCTGTTCAGTGTGGTAACTATTAAATACATACAGGATATTTAAAATTGACTATAGGGCCTGGAGAGATATCTCAGAGGTCAATAGCACTGGCTGCTCTTGCTGATGACCAGGGTTCAGTTCTCAGCACCCACATGGTGGCTCACAACTGTCTGTAACTCCAGTCCCAGGGATCTGATGCCCTCTTTTGGTATCTTCAGGCTCTGCAGGCCTATGGTATTAGAGATATACACGCAGGCAAAACACCCATATGCATAAAATAAAAATAAATTTTTAACAAAATTAATGAAATTAACTTCATTTAATTACAATGGAATTGAGTTAAATATTTTGCATCTTGGTCTCATCAGACACACTTGTACCACCCTAGAGGCACACAGTTAGTGACAGATTATACCAGATGTAGATGGAGCTTTTTCATCACTCCTGTAGCAGGAATGCAGGTGGACAACACAGGGGTGCACACCTTGCCAGCCTCTGGGAGGTCAGAACCATCCAGCTGAAGAAATTAATCATGGAAGAGGAGGTCCTGTCTGGGCAAGCAGCAAGTGGTATGTGTCAAGTATGTTCACAAGTACACTGCCCCACAGACCTGTATGGTCCTTAGGGAAACAGAGCCTGTGCACACCAAGCTCACACTGTGACCTGAAGTCTGTGGGCAGAAGGAAAAGGGGAGAGAGAAAACTTGGAAACTTCTGCACTATGCTGAGATGACCTCAGAGTCTCAAGGAATGCTGTGTTGGTTTCTTATTCCTATTAAAACAAACAACCTTGGACTTTCCAGTTTAAAACAACACATTTGTTATCTTGCATTTCTACAGGTCAGAAGCCTTGCTGGGCTGAAATAAAGGGTGGGGTGTGTTTCTTCTGCAGGACCTGGTTTCCTTGCTTTGCTCCATTTTGCAGACCCTTTATCATCCTCTAAGCATGAGACACAGCATCTCCACACTCACCATCTGGCCTTAGTCTGATTCCCACCATCAGATGTCCTTCTCTGCTACACAACCTTCATCCTCCCTCCTCCTCTTCCAAGGTCCTCTGAAAATCAGGACGAAAATCCTAATTATGTTTCCCTAGCCTTGCATGGTAGCATCACTGGTTTGGTGGTTAGGACATGAACTTTGTGGGACATTAATATGCCTGCTGGAAATTCAATAACACCGAAAGTCAACTTGAAGATTAGTGATCTCACAAACTTAAAACTTAGAGGTTGCCCAAGTTTTAGACCCAGAAATTATTTATAAATACACAGGCTACTTAGCTCCATAAATGTAACAAAGTGTACATACAAAAGATAGCTTTGGTTATAAATAGGTTAGTAAGAGAAGAAAAATGGAGTATGCAGCTAAGAAACATTCTTTTCAGTGGCCTCTCCTCTTCCATCAGCATATTTGTGGGCATCTTAAAGGCAGAACTCCAAATGAAGAATCTAACAGTTGTCTCAGTGAGTCAGGTAAGGATGCTGCTGGTAGCTTTGAATGGTCCTCCATGAAGGTCAAGAACTGTAGGCACAAGGACAAACTTTTTCTTCCAGTTTACTGAAGTAGAATTACCTTTCTTTCCTCTTAGTATCTACCATGTTCCCTTTGGCAATAATTCTATTCAGCTTCTTGGCTAAGTTTGCCATTTATTTATTAATTTTCCCTTGTTTTCCTAAGTATTTATTATCTGGTAATTTCATACATGTACACGATGAAATATGATCATAGCCATCCTCATTCCCCCCTCTAGTTCCCCCCAGCATATCCCCACATCCCCCCATATTCCCCATATGTCCCCCAACATTCCCCTCACACATTCCCCATAAATTCCCCAATATTCCCACAACACATCCCCACATCCTCCACTATCCACACACACACACATCCTCCTAACACATCCACACACACATCCCTGCATCCAACACATACCCTCAGATCTCCACACACATCCACCCCCATCTCCTCCGTGTATTCTCCCACATCACCCCACATCTCCCATGTCCCCCATTTCCCTCCCAATTTCATGTCCTCTTCTTTTTGTTGTTGTTAATACCCCCACAGCATACACTTAGTGTTCTCTAATGTGTATAGGTCATCCCACCATAGCTTGCATAACCTACCACTAGCCACAGGCTCAAACACAATGATTCTCCCTCACAGCAGTTACCAACTGCCAACATTTCCATGGTAAAGTGTAAGGCTTTGAGGGCTTACCTCCTCTTGCACGAATCTTAGCTGGCTTGACATTGTACAGGTCTTGTGTAGACAACCATGACCACTGTGAGTTCATGAGTACAACGGCCACATGGTGTCCAGGATACAGCATTAAGTAGCACCTCATCCGCTAGCTCTTACGTTCATTTCATCTCAGCTTTTATGGAGTCCCCTGAGCCTTGGCAGAGGGGTACTGACAAATTTATCCTATGCAGGGCCGGGTACTCTCAGTCACTTTGCCTCAGCAATCAGACGAGTTGTGCATCTCTGTGTTGGCATCTTCCCACCGCAAATAAAGGCTTCTCTGACCATGGCTGAATGCAGCTATGTGCTGTGGATATTAACACAGGTATTTAGAAGGCCATTTGACAACATGACCATTTAGCAAAGTAACAGGAGCAGGTTCTGTCCTGGGGGCCATGACCTCTCTACCCAAGAGCTTTTGATTGGCTTTGTGGTACCAGACATGAAATTCCTTTCTGTGGACCAGGCCTCAAATACCATCAAAAAGTGGTTGGCTACTACAGAAAGGGATATGCCCCTGGGCACATCTTTTCGTCCATGTCTGTTATAGTCCAATGTATTTGAGTTCTGAGATATCAAGAATATTTATAATCTCATATTCACCAATGTTTAGATCCTACAGAATTATTTACTAACTGCAATTTTACCTAATATCAGAATGAGACACTTGACTACAGCAGCTTATGGAACATGGTACAGGGTCAGATACACTATGGGTTGAAAAAAAAAGACATTAGGGAAAACTACAAAGAATAAGGAAAGGTAACTTAGCACAGTGTGCATTAATATAAAGTTTGGATAGGTTGAAGAAGTGACCCAAATCTGGCCAGACCTATAATTAACAAGATATTTAAGGTAGAAAACAGTAAGTACACCAGGGAGAAAAGCTCATTATTTTTGTTGATAATAAGTAACAAACTATCATAAATATGATACAATAGCCAACATCCTCACTAATGGCCTATCCTTGGATATTGGAATGCTTCACTTTTTTTCAAATATTTACCCTTTATTTCCTTTCTTATATTCTCTGAAGTAAATTTTGATTAAAAATGACCCTAAAAATCTTTTTAGATTATGAATTAGCCTATAGAAAAATGCCTGCTGTAAATCAAACAGTGAAGGGGAAGAGGAATCTCACTTACACAATTTAAGTAAAAAAAAAAAAAAAAGCTCTCTGAACAGATGAAGATAAATTTCTTCTGTATCCCAGAATCTAATCAATATTTATATGCATAATTCAGCTATTATCTGGCTTAAAAGGGCTTATTGGGAGATGTTATCATTTTTACTATTTTCTACAGAGAAAAATATTTTCCTGTTTCAAATAACCCTGGACTTTTGAATTATAACCTGTTTTTATGTTCAAGCTATCTGTGTATTATTTCTCCTGCAGTTGTACATAAAATGTTTTTACATTCAAAAAAGGACAAATATTATAGAATTTTATTACATGAAATATATATAATATACAAATTCATAGAGACAGAAAGATTAGATGTTATCTCAAAATGGAGAAGAAAACAATATAGAGCAATGATTTTCTAAGTATGGAATCTCTATTTTGTGTGATGGAAAAGCCTCACAAACAGACAGTAGCGTCAGGACATAATATCATGAATGTAATAAATTAATAAATTAATATAATTAATGAATATCATAAATATAGTTATTGAATGAATACTGTGAATATAATCAATGAATACAACAAATGTAATTATATCATGAGTGTAATTAATGAATATCATGAGTGTAATTTTTTAAAAAATGACTCTACAAAGAGTTAATAAAATAAAGACTGTAGTCTAGGCTTCCTTGTTATCTTCTTTGAGGGAGACGTCAGCTTTGAGCACTTAGAAGAAATGGTCACTGATCATCTGATTCAGTTTTTATTATCTTTTCTTGTAATTGGACTTTTGAGTAAATATTGATCACATCAGCTTGATATTGGTCTATCCACAAAGTAATGAGAGTACATTATTACATGCTATCCACTTAGCTGGATAGAGCTCCTCAAGTATGGCTAGAGTTTTGTTACCTCTGCTAGAAAGAAGGCTGGGACAGTCACCATTGACACAAGCCTTTAGAACATAGCCAACAGTCTTCTCCAATCACAGGAAACCATCCAACAACTGACAACTAATGTAGCTGTCTGATTTAGCACAACCCAGGAGAGTCACTCTGCCGCATGTCCCTTGATGCTGTCAAGACAGACTGCATCAACCAACACACTGTCTCAAGATTGTGCTGTGGTCATTGGATGTTACAGACATTGCTTAGTCAACTAAACGAGCAATGCTTTGAGCAAAGAACACCCCAGATATTCTTGCAGAGCCTAGAAACCCCCAGCACTTCACGTTTTGTGAGAAACTTAGGGACAAGGGCATGTCTGGGGAAATAAGTTTGCATTCATTTCATTTCTGTCTCCTCCTCCTCCTCCTCCTCCTCCTCCTCCTCCTCCTCCTCCTCTTCCTCCTCTCTTTCCTTCCGCTCCCCTGTCAGACCATACCCTCTTGCTTTTTTTCCTCTTGCTTGGCACAATGACAAAGTGTTTTCGAAGTTCTGAAAAGCAAGAAACAATACCTGAGGATTGTCAAAGGAGTTGTTATTTGCTTGTATGCATATGAATGTTTACCTGCCTACATGAGTGTTCACCATGCACATGTCGTGCCTGTGTAGGGCAGAAGAGGACATTGGATCCCCTGCAACTGGAGTTACAGATGGTCATGAGCCAGCATACAGGTGCGGGGAGCAGACTCTGGGTATCCTGCCATAGCAGTAAGTGCTCTAACCACTGAGCAATCTCTCTAGCCCTCAAAGAGATGGTTTCAGAATAAAGCCTCAAGAGTACCCAGGTGTCATATGGGACACTGTTGTACATGTCATTTTACCTCTCCTGCCTTAACACATATGTCATGAAATTCAGGGTCAGCTTACTGAAGGAAGATGCTAACTCTGGAATGTTTCACTGCTGTGATATCACAGAACTGAGAAGCTAGCTGCTGGGTCTGTATCAGGTTAGAAATCAACTGCCTGTGTTGGTCCACATGCCCTGGTGCTTCTTACACCAAGCCTCACAGCTAAGGGGGCATTGTAGCGCTCAGCTTATGAGCTTCTCAGTGCAACCACAGACCTTGTCCTTTATCTCAACCTTCCAGGAACTGGCATCACTATGGACATTACAATTAACTCATCTCACAGGATGTTTCTGTCAGGGCTGAAAAATCTCCAAGCATGTGGTTTGGGGGTTCTTGGAGGTTCATCATTTGGAGGGGTACAGAAGGGAAACAGTACTATGTTGGAAAAGGCAGAGGCTAAGGTGGGCTTGGAAAGAGAAGTGTGTAGTATTTGTGAAACTCAAGGACAGGAAGGGTCTGTGTTCCTGCATGTGCACTCCCACCCCTGCACATTGCATGTGATATGCTCCCTGAGAAGTCTTCTGGCATAACTCATCCCATTTTCTTGTGGGGAAGTCTTGTCTTCCCCATAGCCCATGAGGATCCTCTCTAAAGTTTCTCATCCTGTGAGCAATTTAAGAGCAGCCTTTTCATTTGATTTATAATGCAGGGCCTGGCAAGATGGTGGTCCATCTGTTTCTGCTCCACATCTACTCCCCACCCCCAGTTCTGGAGTTACAGTTGTGCACCCACACTTGGCTTTTACTGGGGAGCTGGGATCCAAACTCAATTCTTCATGTTTATGCCATAGGTACCCTACCTCTGAGTCACCCTCCAGCCCTTCATGTTCATTATGTTTTTTTAATGGACACATGGCATCACTGTAAATCATGTCCAACATGATGTTTGAAGTACATATACATTGTGTTACAGTTGTATTTGGATTAACAAATATATCACCTAATAAAGTCATCAATTTTGAGGTAAGATTGCAAGACATCATTTTCTTCATATTTTAAAGAGCACAATATATTATTAACTATACCAATTCTACTGTGCAGTGGATTCCTTGGAACTTATTCCTCCTAACTGTGACTATATTATCTATAGGCCAATGTCACCCTGTCCCAAACACCCCTAATGGGTAAATAGTTCTGGGCAGAGAATAGAAAAAAATTCTTAAGGCCTGAGGCAAAACCAAAAATAGAAACCTAAAAGGATAGCAACAAATGAAAATAAATTTTCTATCATTTGGATTACTAGAGAAATAAGTGGTTAATTATTTTCTAAGTAAGTAATCAGTATTAGAGAAACAGCCATCATCGTGTCACACTGAGCAGAGAGCCCCCAGACAAGCTAAGAGCTATAGACACTGTCCTCAGTAGCAGTCTTGGATGTCTGATGTTCAGGGTTACAGTTCACCTGTCCATTTGTGGTTCCTGGGTCTTCCCATCAGAGCAAAGGCCACACTCACAAGATGCAAATTGAATGTAGCACAAATAAAACAGCCACTCCTCCTCCAGGACACTGGTGTTCTCAGGATCTGCTAAAGTAAATAAAATAAAATGTTTAAAACAATTCTTCCCACATCTGAAACACTCTTCAAAAGGGTGTCAGAACACTGGCTGGAGATATTAATCAGCAAATAAAAATTATTATATTTTTCCTGAGGTGTTTGCTTTCTTTTGAGAGGCAAGGGGACAGATTTCTGCTCTTGTGAGTAAAACAAAAGCTTTGCAACATTTGCTCCGCTATCAGCCGTGAAAGCGCCACAGTTGGAATTGCTTAAACAAGTTCTCCTTACACTCTTAAATCTTGTGGTCAGCATGTTTGTGGTAGAACTCTACTCCCCTTAATATTTACATCTGTAAGTGATAAAAAAAAGTCCTGAGGTTGACTTCTCATGTTGCAGTTCCAAATATTGGACAAAGATTTCATTTACACTAACGTTAATGCATTTGTAGAAATATTTGTTTATTTTTATGTATGCGTGTACATACATGTATGGACACCTGCACTTGTGTCTATGTGCATGTGGAAGCCAGAGGTCAGTGTTGAGTGGCTTCCTCACTTGCTTCTGTGCCATACTGTACAGTGTGAGGTGGGGTTTCTTAAAGTAGACTGGCTGGGCGGTGAGGTCCAGAGTCTCTTGTCTATCCCCCCTTCACTGACATCAGAAGTTTGCACTGCTACAACAGACTTTTATTGGCTGCTAGAGACCTGAACTCAACTCCTGATGCTAGCATGAGGACTTTGCTTACTTACTCAGCCATTTTTCCTGTCCACGTATAGAAATGCTTATAAGTGGTTATCAAATTTCTCTTCAGTCTCTTGGTGTTTTTATTTTGCAGTTGATATTATGATCTAAGAAGAGACTCAAAAATACTTTGTGATATAAACAAGTAACATTTTTTATTTAAATAAAGATTTATTTTGTTTTCTGTGTGTGGGTGTTTTGCTAGCATGTATATAAGTGCACCACATGCATGCAGGGCCCAAAGGGGCCAGAAGAGGGCATTGGATTCCTTGACACTGAGTTACAGACAGCTGTGAGCTGTCATGTGGAACTGGGGAGCTAGGGCTCTTAACCACTGAACCATCTCTCCAGTCCCTTCTAGTAACAATGTTTAAAACATGCTCAATGACTAAGTCAACGATTAAATTTAAATCAGAGTTAGGGTATATATTACCATGCAAATATCCTTACTGAAGACTAACTGACTCAGGCACACCTGTTGATTGGTCATTCAGTATATACCAAAGCTCATGGGATAAGCAATGAAATGAATAAAACCACTGTTATAAAGGGCCGCATTCTTTGGTGGAAGCAGCAGATAAGTAAACACATTCTGTTAGGTGTCTGGTAGTATGGCGGTAAGAAAGCAGACTAAGTAGGTGGGGAAAGAAAGGAGCATGATGCTAAGCTAATCTGAGTAAAGAAGAAAGTCTTTGATAGTGACATTTGCTTATTTACTTAAAATTTATAAACTTTAAGTTAATAAATTTTGTGTTGTATAATAGGATGTTTGGATTTACAAATCTGTCATGAAACAGCATCATTGAGCCAATTAATGTATCCTTAAGATTTATTTATTTATTTATTATATATACAGAAGAGGATACCAGATCTCATTGCAGATGGTTGTGAGCCACCACGTGGGTGCTGGGAATTGAACTCAGGACCTCTGGACCTCTGGAAGAGCAGTCGGTGCTCTTAACCTCTGAGCCATCTCTCCAGGTCCTAATGTGTCCTTTAGTTCACAATTATGTCATATTTTCTGTGCTTGTGTGGAACTGGCACAGGAACTGACCTTGGGTGGAGTCATAGGGACCACACATAGGAGAATCAAATGCTTGTCACAAAATGAGTGACTAAGAGCAGATTTCCAAAGAAAGGTGGGGATCAGGAGGGTCCAGACTGGTTAGCGCTTTAGAAAGACGACAGTGAAAACTTTGGGTTTTATTCTGAAAAGTTAGGAACCTCTGATAGATTCAGACAGGATAGTGGGGAATCCTACTGAGAACTCAAAAGTATGCAGGCTACTGTGTAAAAACAGAACAAAACAAAGCCACACACCAACACTGCCACCATCACCACCACCACCCTGAAGCAGAAGCAAGACAGTCAGGCAGAAGAGGAGGCTGAAGCAATAAACTTGGCAAGAAATAATAGAAGCAAAGAAGAGATTGAGATGTGGCCAAACTCTGAGTATATCCCAAAGACAGAGCCAAGAGCAACAGATAACACATTTTAAGATCTTAGATGGAGAAGAGCCAAGAAGACGGCAAGGATCTGGATGGAAACAACTGGACGGATGAAGTTGTCCTGTGCTCCTGTGATGAGATGGGGAATGAGGAAAGGACCAGTTTGAACTGGATAGTTAGTCAGGCAGTCAGGATCGAGGAGATTACATTTAAAACGTTAGTCATCGATCCAACAAGGCAGGTGGATAAACAAATCTCGAGTTGGGGAGGCTGACCCAGGCTGCACACAGACATCCGGGAGCCATCTGTGTGGAAATGGCATTTACTAGATGAGATTAAGAGTCTGCATAGATGGAGAAGGAAGGAGGCATGGAGGCTGGGCTCTGGAGAGCACCAACATTGGGAGGTTCAAAGAATAAGAAGAATCCAATAAAATTTACAAGAAGGAGCAGACAATGACACAAGAAGAAAGCCAGGAGCAAATGGTGCGGAAGGAGAGCTGCAGGAGGAGAACTGCCACCACCCTGCCGACAGACGGAGGGAGAGAGGACCCACAGGTAAAAACGGGGTCCAGCGGGCAGGTGTTTCACGGGAGTGACAAGCAAAATCTGATGGGAATGTAGCCAAGAGACCACCAGAAAAACACAGGATGGAGACAACGAATACAAGAAGCAGTGCTGGATTTTCTCCAAGACGTCATAAAAAGTAGTGTGTGGAGAGAGCAGATTTAGAAAAACGACTTTGAGAATTTCCAATATAGAGTAAAGAGGCAAGTCATGCACTAAAGACAGGTCCCGGTCCCACTGCCTGGATGCCTCCCAAACAGTCCAAGTGAATCAACTGTCTCACTTATCCAGAGGGCCTGATCCAGTTCGGGGCTCCTCAGCTGTTGGTTCATAGTTCATGTGTTTCCATTAGTTTGGCTATTTGTCCCTGTGCTCTTCCAATCTTGGGCTCAACAATCCTTGCTCATACAATCCCTCCTCTTTCTCAACAATTGGACTCCTGGAGCTCCACCTGGGGCCTGGCTGTGCGTCTTTGCATCCACTTCCCTCAGTCACTGGATGAGATTTCTAGCACCACAGTTAGGGTGTTTGGCCATCTGATTACATGAGCTGGCTGTTTGGAAGCTAGGCTTACACAGGGACACTTTGCTCAGCCTGGGAGGAGGGGACTGGACCTGCCTGTACTGAATCTACCAGGTTGAATTGAATCCCCAGGGGAGTCTTGGCCCTGGAGGAGATGGGAATGGGGGGGTGGGCTCGGGGGGAAGGCTGGGGGAGGCAGGGAGCAGGAGGACAGGGGAACCCATGGCTGATATGTAAAATTAAATTAAATTAAATTATGAAATTTTTAAAAAGGATAAGAATTTATACTGTATCAAGATGATAATAGAAAAATAAATAAATAAAAATGGGAAAAGAAAAAAAAAAGAGGCAAGTAGTGGGAGGAGAGATGACGTCACCAGGGATGAGGGCACAATGTGAAGGAGCAATGAAAACAATGGCATCAGGGTAGCTTACCTCTCAGAGCACTGCTGGGATTTAAAAAAAGAGAAAAGGACAGATGATGGCCAGAAGTTCAAAGAGGCTGGCATAAGTGAGGATTCTGCTGAAGACCTTGATTTCCAGAGGACATGGTACAGGTGCTTGCAGAAGTCCTGTTAGTCACTCTCCTGTAGCTGTGATGAAAGAGCAGGACAGAAGGGACTTATACATGAAAAGGTTTGTTATGGCTCATGGTTCCAGGAGGAGAGATTCCATTCATAGGGGGGAAGGCATGGCCTGGAGGCAGAAGCAGGGAGCTGGCTCATTACATTTCAGCCTCACACAGGAAGCACACACACACACACACACACAGAGAGAGAGAGAGAGAGAGAGAGAGACAGACAGACAGACAGACAGACAGACAGACACAGACAGACAGAGACAGAGACAGAGACAGAGAGAACAGAACAGAGTGGGACAGGGTATAACCTTTCAAAGCCCGTCTCCAGCGACATATTTCCTTCAGCAAGACCGCACCTCCTAATGGTCCCATAATCTTTCCAATCATGCCAACCAAAGAGAAGCAAGTATTCAAATACATGAGCCCATGAGTGACATTTCTTATCCAAACTACTGCAAAGGAGAATGTTGTGTGGTCAAATTATGGACTTACAGAACGTGATGTGGATGAGATGTCAGTGCTGAGGGATGATGGGACTCGTAGGCTTTTCGTGGACATGTCTGTGGTCAGTCTTTGGGGAGAAGTAAACTTGATACAAGATTTGCCCCTTTCTGCTTCCACTTCCACCATTCCTCCCCTCTTCTCCCCATCGCCTCCCCCTTGCTGATCCACCCTTCTGTGTAGTGTAACACCAGAGACAGACGGCAGAATTCAGAGACTGCACAGACCAACCCTACTCCTCTGATCTATGATCTATGCTGCTAATACAGCTGGGGCTGGAAGAAGAATATCCACCTTACTATCAACATCTTGGGTCCTACGAGCCTTCTGCTGGGAAAACCAGAATTGGAAGGAGAGTTGCTTTGTGTGGCAACGTGACCACACAAAGGTAGTTGCTTGACTTCCAGTCTCTGAGGTAGGAGACCAGGACAGGAAGGATGCTGATGGACGGCACAGACTTGATTTCTTGTTTTCTCTCACCCACCCACATCCAAACATGTTAGGGAATTCTTAGGAGTTTTACCTGAAAAATGTAAGTAGGATCCAATCATTTCTTATGATGTTTGTTATCACACTGGCCTGAACCAGTATTTTCTTCCCTATGGGTTGTGGAAGCCTGTTGCCATGGGTCCTTACAATCTAATCTCAATGCAACAAACTGAGAGTGAAACTTCTGAACATAATTGATTGTATCTGTCCTCTGCTCAGAAAGAAGCTATGATAGAACCTCTGCAAGTGTGTGTGTGTATGTGTGTGTGTGTGTGTGTGTGTGTGTGTGTGTGTTTACACAGGTACTCATGTGCATGCAACAGCATCAGCAGCAAACATTGATGTCTTACTCTATCATTCTCTAATTCCCTTGAGACAGGGTTTCTCATTGAACCTTTAGCTAGGCTGCCAGCCCAGAAGGCCCAGTGATCCTCTTGTTTCCACACTCCTCCCCCCATACCACTAAGGTTAAAGGCATGCATGTGGCCGTCCTCATTTCATACAGAGTAAAGTACCCTGCCATGTACCTGGAATAGATCACCACCATGCTCTGGACTCCATCATCAGGAGCCCTCACTTGCTGTTCTGTTAGTTAGTATGACCAGGGACACTGGCCTCCTGATTGCCACCCTGTCTAGTCACACTACTCCCTCAGGGCCTTTACTCAGGCTGCCCTTCATGTGGGATGTTTTTTCCTGGGATAATCACACAGTAAGGTCCTAGTTGTATCTCTGTTGCTGTGATAAGCACCACCCATGACCCAAACCAACTTGGGGTGGAAAGAGTTGATTTGGCTTACACCAATCACAGAACATCACTGAAGGAAAGCAAGGCAGGAACCAATGGCAGGGACTGAAACAGAGGCCATAGGACAATGCTCATTGACTTGGTCCTCATGGCTTGTTCAGCCTGCTTTTTTATACAACCTAGGACCACCTTTTCATGTATGTCCCCACCCACAGAGAGCTGGGTTCTCCTATAATCAGGCATTAATCAAGATAATGCACCACAACTTGTCCACAGGCAATCTGGTGGAGGCTTTTTCTTAAATGAGGTTCCTTCATCATAGATGACTATAGCTTGTGTCACATTGGCAAAAACTGACCAGGACAGCCAGCTCCTTCCATGCTCAAGTCTTTGCCCAAGGGAAAGTCTTTGCCCTCCTAATTAAGCCTTCTGTGTGACACTTTGGTTCATGTCCTCCTCATTCTTCTAGGACTTATGATCTTTCTCAGATTTGTCCTCCTTGTACTTTTCTATGACACTGAAATTCTTCCATAATTTACTAGTTCATTGCCTGTGTAGCCCAACTAGAATGCATGGTCAGTGCTGGCAGGGTTATCTATCTGTCTGTCTGTCTGTCTGTCTGTCTGTCTATCTATCTATCTATCTATCTATCTATCTTTCTATTTTGCATTGGTCCATTCAACACAACTGAAAGAATCATACCACATAGTTAGCACTCAGTAGATACTTGTTAATGAATACATAGATGGTTGTTGGTGGTGGATAGTTGTTCATTTTAGAAACAGAAATGAATGGCTGTTATATTTTCAGCAGTTGTTCCTATCCTGGTGGCATAAGAAGGAAACCTGAAAACTTGTAGGAATAGAGTCTGACTGAGCTGAGTATGAGGAAAATTTTTTCTGAGATAATTAGTAGTGTTCTAGAATGTATGGTTGTCTCTATGCTGGTGGCAGTTACTGTCTGTTCAGATATCAGGTTAATTGAGTTGACTTTTGAGATCTATGCACCTTATGGACAGAATGCAAATAGGAATATTTCCTGCTCTTCCAGAGTTCAGTTCCAAGTATCTACCCTGGGCAGCTCACAATCACCTGTAAATCTAGGGATATGAAACTTTCTTCTGGAATCCAGAGTCACCTGTACACACATTCTCTGTCTCTCTCTGCCTCTCTCTGTCTCTATATTTCTCACACATAGACATAAATAAATAAATAAATAAATAAATAAATAAATAAATAAATAATTTTAAAAGCTATTTTTAAAAGATTCCTGCATTTTAATATGCACAACTCCTTCTTCAACAAACAAATCATTGTGGTATTAAGGAATCATAGGGAATCTAACTCATGCAGAATGTCTGATTTGTTGTATTATGGGAAACAGACAAGACATGAGGATGGCCTTTTCTCTTATATGGTGGAAAATGAAAACCCTTGATTGTAGCATCATATCCTTTTCCTAGCGCAGGCATTCAGAACTTGACTAACTGTTTCCCATTCTTCCCCAGTTTCCAGAAAAGCTAATGATTGCCAAATTACCGAGTAGGGTTTACACTTTGTTTCAAGATGGATAATCTTAGCTAACTGAGGTTGTGTGGGTACATGAGTGTGTGTTTGAGTGTGTACAAGTGTATGTGTTATGTGTGTACAAGTGTGTGTCTGAGAATGTTTTGTGTGTGCATGAGTGTGTGTCTAAGTGTTGTACTGTGTGTGCATAAGCATGTATCTGAGTGTGTGTGTTGTGTGTTCATGTCTGTGTTCCTGAATGTATGTGTGTATTGTATGTGCACATGAATGTGCATGCACCTTGGTTTCTTTAATGTGGCATGAGAAGCAACCCAGTTATATATTATTGTTGTTTAGTTGGCCTTAAAACAGATGAGTTTATTTAGATTTCTAGAAATGGAAATGCCTTATTGATATCTGATAGCTGTCTGTGATCCATGGGGACTTAAGGTTGTACCAATGCCTGGTCAGTATGTGAAAATATTGAGGAAGGGGACAGCATAAACAAAGCTTTAAAAGAATGTTAACACAGTTAAAAGTTAAATTTGTTTAAAAGTCCATCTATTTTTGGAAGTCCTTGAGGTTCTCTCCATCATTCTTATTTGCTTTTTTGAGATATATATATATATATATATATATATATATATACACACACACACACACACACACACACATATATGTGTGTGTGTGTGTGTGTGTGTGTGTGTGTGTGTGTGTGTGTGTTTATGTATAAAGTATATTCTATATTCTTTCAATTTGCTCATTAAAAGCAAAATGAAGTGTCATTCTGGCCACATGACTCACTGTGTTGCTCAAAACTGCTGCACAGCCCCCAAAGTGTTTGCATTCTCTGTTCAAATACACCTTCTTCTGCAAGATCACAGTGTTGGGAGAGTGGCTTCCTGGAAAGTGGCCCTGTGGTTACTTGATAATCCTTATATCAGTGCCCACTAGGGAATGGAACACAGGGGGCTGTGTAGATCCCCAGGTGCAGAAAACCCTGTAAAAATAGTTTAACTGAAACCTTGTAAGGATGTGTGTAGCACGAATCTTAAAGGTACTTATTAATAAAAACAAACCTGGAGCCAGGTATTGGGGTGAATGCTGGAAGATCAGAGAAGCAGAAAAAGCCACAGCTACCTCACCTCGCCAGTTCCTCAGCTGATCCTGTTTCCTCAGACTGTATGCCTCTCAGCTGAACTGTGCTGCTAGAAGCCTAAAAGCTTAACCAGCCAAAAGCTGCTAACTTCTGGTCTTCACACCTTATATAATCTTTCTGCTTTCTGCCATCATTCCCTGGGATTAAAGGCTCACTTCTTGGGATTAAATGCATGTGTCACCAGGCCTGGCTGTTTCCAATGTGGCCTTGAACTCACAGAGATCCAGAGGGATTCCTGCCTCTGGAATGCTAGGATTAAAGGCGTGTGCTCCCACTGCCTAACCTCTATGTTTAATATTGTGGCTGTTCTGTCTCTGACCCCAGATAAGTTTATTAGGGTGTACAATATTTTGGGGAACACAATACCACCACAGATGTGTTTCAGATGAGGGTCAAGTTTTCTATTCCAGTGGGAAGTAATGTGTTACTTTAGTCACTTGTGCTTGACGAAGCCTAACTAGACCACTAGTCAGCTAAAGAGCAGCATGTCCAGGGATGGGGACTGAGTGTGCTTCCAGTCTACAGATCTGCCTTGACTGCCTCTGCCTCTAACCAGCTGACTCTTTGTCCCATTTATGAAAGAAAGCAAACCCTCCTCTCTTGGTAATTTGTGATGACCTTAGTGAAGGCTGATCTTCCTACAGTCTAGATTACAGGGTAGCTAGATGGTGACTAATGATCCCTGTCACATAATAACTATGAGCATGAAGTCTCCAGCTGCTCATGGGTCTGTTTTTACCTCACTTATTTTGAATTAGTGAATACAATGAATTTTTTTCTAGTTGCATAGAATTGGCTCTTACAGAGAGCTGGACTCCAATTGGGTATGGACCTTCTCCTTAAAAACAAATTAAAAGGAAAAAGGAGAAAGAAAGAGAACAAAATCAAACTACAAAATCTTATTCTACCAATCTCATTCTACACACTTTCTTTGCTCCACCTCTGCTCAATTGGAAATACGCCAAAGCTCTGGTTCACTGTCTATCCATTAGCCTCACTTATTTAAGATCAAAACATCTCCACAAAAATGCTTCAGTGCCTTAGAGAAAAATGAGGTCCTTGCTTCTCCCAGTCAGTTTTAGAAAACTTCTGCTTGAAGAACCATCCTTTACAGCTTGTCCTTTGTGCTGGTTTGAATGAGAACGGCCCACAGGCTCACATGCTTGAACACTTGGTCTCCAGTGGGTGGAACTGTTTGGGAAGGACTAGGAGGTGTGGCTTTGTTGGAAGAAGTGTGTCACTGTGGGTGGACTTTCAGGTTTCAAAATCCCACCCCAGACCCAGTGTCTGTCTGTCTGCCTGTCTGCCTCTCTCTCTCTCTCTCTCTCTCTCTCTCTCTCTCTCTCCTGCTCTGCCTGCAGATGAGGTTGTAAAGCTCTCATCTACTTCTCTAGGGCCAAGCCTGTCTACTTCCCATGAAGGAGATCATGGACTAACCCTTTAAACTATAAGTAATTAATTGCTTGTCTTGATAATGGCTGCTTTTGTCATGGTGTCTCTTCACAGTAACACAGCAGTGACTAAAACACCTTCTTTTGGCCACTGGTTCTTCCTGGAAAGGAAACTCCAAGGCCTTGTGACAGAGCCATTCTGTGGGCTGAGAGATTCAGAGAGCTCATGTTTTAAGAGCATTTGCAAAGAGAAAATGATTTACAAATGTTTGGCAACCAAAGCTTTGTGTATCTCTTTGTCACTTTCAAAAGCAAATTTGGATTTGTAAAATGCATATCCTTTGAGAATGGAAAGCCTTTATTTACCCTCATATCTGTAAAGAACTCTGAATTGTTCTGTGCCCAAAGGCTGATGTTGTGGGCTGGAGGGATGGCTCAATGATTTAAACACTGGCTGTTCTTCCAGAGGACCCAGGTTCAATTCCCAGCACCCTCCAGGCAGTTCACAACCATCTGTGATTCCAGTTCTAGGGGTCCAACACCTTCTTCTGGCCTCCAAAGGCACCAGGCATACACGTAGTGCACATACATGTATGCAAATAAACACACACACACACACACACACACACACACACACACACATAAAATAAAATACAAATTGTTAAAGGTCCAGGTTGATGACGGGGCTCTGTAGTCATAAACACTGACCGGCTGGAGCCACAGAGAGTGGAGTGCTTCATCCAGAGGGAGGAAGATGGAAAAGCTGCTTAGGGGTATCGCTCTGCTTGGGGGTGTCGCTCTGCTGGGTGTTTTGAGCTGCTTGCCCCATACATAGACACAACTGAGGGCTGTCTTAGCTACATGTCTCCCTGGTCATGTAAAGAGGAGTTGATTAGGAGACATGAGAGAAAGTAACTATTTTATGTAGGTTTGAGACCAAAGTAAAAGCACAAGATCATGGAAAGTCACTGAGTAAAGTGACCTCCCATCTCTTCTTCCTTGGGTGTTCTGGCTCTTGGGGTCCCAGGAATCCAAATGCCCCTGTTCTCTTACTGTGTGGTGAAGTCCCGGACTGGGAAGAAGCAGCCTCAGTGACATCAGTCAGACAAACATTTTTAATCTTAATTTTGTTAAAAAAATTACATCTTTGAACTTACTTTTGATACAAAATTATATTCATTTATTTGTATGTGTGGGGAGTATTGCTTAGTGTACACATATGCCTTAGCACAAGTGTGGAGGTCAGAAGACAACTTCCAGAAACCAATTCTCTCTTTCTACCATGTGGGACTCAGGGATCAAACATCACTTGGCAGCAACCCCTTGATCTATTGCACCATTTTGCCAGCTGGACAATCATATCTCCAAGCCCTGATTTTGCTGATGGACTTGCTGATAGATCAGTGAAAGTACTTAGAATCTGTCCTTAATTACAGTTAGAATGAGCCTGGATGAGACAGTCATATCAGCTTTCTTCTCACACCATCACCTAGTTTTTTGGGTAGCTGGATTGAGACAAGCACCCTGGTCTTCTTGAATCTGTGAACTTCAATACACAAGGCCCATCAATCATCACCTGCAAAGAGTCCAGAGACTCTGAAGACTGTGAGTCAGGAATAGAGAGATCTGCCACTGGTCCTAGCTGCCAAGGTCTCCTCCCTCGGGTCCACTGTACCAGGCCTGCCCACACATGCACGCTTCACTTCTGGGGGTCTTCATCCTCAGTCTTTTCTGCTGCAGAGGCTCACTGTTCTCAGCCCTTCCAAGGACACTGAAGAAGGATGAAGATGAGTCTTTGATTTGGGTTAGGGACTAACACTCAGCTCAGTTACAGCTAATTCCTAACACCCAGAAACAGCGTCCCCAATCAAAGACACGGACCCTTACCCACTGTCCCTTGACCTTCAGGCCATCTTATAACCTCCCATCGTTCAGACATGGCCTTAGAATTGGGAGCTTGTAGATGAGCAGAGAGGCAAGGAGGGAGGAACTAAAGGATTTTAGAGCCTGGAAAGAAGGTCCAGGGTAGAAGATTCTGGTCTCTGACCCCCTTCACTAATGAGTAACAAAGAGAAATGTTCTGAAGCAGCAGGTATGTGGAGGTTGGGGGTGGTTCTGTGGTTTGACAAGCTCTTTAGTGCACCATCACTGATGATCCACTAACCACACTCTTGAGGACCAAGGGGAGGGTAAAGGACTGGCTTCAGGTCAAATAAAACCCAGCGAGTCCTCCAATGAACACCAAGAAGCCTCAGAAGGTATGGAGCCATGAAACTTCAAGCAAGCTTTTGAGACTCTCTGAGGTAAGCTTCTCATTTACAGAAAGTGTGGATTTATAGACTTTGGAATCACTTTGAATGACCAAGAGCATTCTATAGGCTTCATACAGACCATCACTTACAAAGGAAGATAAAAGCTGAATTTCTAAGTGGTCTTATTAAATAAAAAAACATGGAGCCAAATATAGGGGTGAAAGTCTTAGAAAGATCAGGGAAATAGGAATAGCCACCAGCCAACCTTACCTCAGCAGCTCTGCAGCTTTCAAATGCGAGTTACTTCTTGTCTACCCACGTCTGCCATCTGATTTGCTCTCTGTCCAGCTACCTCACTTTCTCTTCCTGCATAGCTCTGTCACTGTCTGTCTGTCTGTCCAGACCCCAGACCTCTATGGTTGGTACTGGGATTAACAGTGTGTATCACCACGCTTGGCTCTGTTCCCTAGTGTGGCCTTGAACACAAGAGATCCTGCCTGCTAAGTGATAGGATTAAGGGTGTGTGCTACCACTGCCTGACTACTTCTGGCCTTTTCCCTCTGATCTCCAGGCAAGCTTTGCTTATTCACACACAAGTAAAATATCACCACAGGAAGAGAATATGAAGAAAATAGTGAATCAGGAGTGCCTGGGTGACCTAATTGTAACCAGAGAAAATGCTCAGGGATCAGGCTTTCTTCCTTAAAATGAGGTGTTGGCCTGGGTCGCCTTTGAGAACCCCCTGCAGTGTGCACAGCCAACCATGTACACACTCCTTTCCTAACTGAAGCAGGGACAGCAGCCCACAGTTGTGCTGTTCATCTTTTTACAGTACACCCATGACTTTGGCCGTCACAAGGCATGTGTCTCCCTTAGATCCCACAAGTCCCCTCATTGCAAGATTTCAGTGACAATCCAGTCATTGTTTTCTCTGGGAGCCACTGTCCACATAAATCTTTGGATACCCGAGGAAGGGAGGAATCTCAGCCTTCACCTATTTTCTCAAGAAAAGTATAAAGAGGCTGAGTGTTTAGTACAAATTTAGCACCCTCCCAGCTTCTTCTCAAAGAACTCTGTAACGATCTGATGATGCACGTCCCATTTAGAAGTAAGGCTCCCTTGGACCTTTCCAAATGGTATTTTACATCTGTGTGACAGGCACCATCTTTACAAACTAAAGTTTCTATCAATCTCATTTTGTCCTCACCATGACCCCAGAAGCAGGTCTCCTCCCCCTCCTCTTGTCAGAGGAGGAATTGAGGCTTGAGCTGCAGGAAGGGGCCAGATCATGGTCCAGCCTGTAATCACAGGCAAGCCAGGCCCGCCACTCAAAGCTTCTTGCTTCTCAGCCTGGATTTTCTTCGCACCACGAAGGCTGTGGTTGTTAACAGTGTACAAACGTCCTGTGAAAATGTCCATGTGAAATATAGGCCCTGTGCTAGGTCTGTTTACTTCTGACCGTGGAAAGATTTTAGGGATGTGGCTCTCCCCACCCCCTCTAAGGACCCCAATGAAGAAGTGTGCATCTGCAGCTCCTCTTCTGGAGCTGCTGGAAGGGATCCAAAGCTGTCGCTGTGTTTTCCATCTGGACCTAGTTCAAGAATCTCTTTGCTGCTTACTGTAGCCTGGAGGTTGCAAGCAGAGCTCTGTGAAGTGATTCTGACAGGTTGGCTCTGCAGGAAAGCAGCACTGTGCACTTCTGCATCTGCAAAAGGCACAGTGGGCATGCAGGCATGTCTCTTTACATACAAACCAGATGACAGGAAAGTGGCCTCGTACGAGACCACCCCCTTGAAGTAAATGACTACTGTTGGTCTACCAAAGAACTTTAAGTAGTAAGCAGCTAGTAAAAATTTAAAAATACACTTCATCTTATAAAAAGAAAAACTCAATTTTCCTGAAAAAGTCACTAGTTTCACCAACAGTGAAAGGAAACATTTGAGTTTCCAAAAGAAGGCCAATGAGCAGAACTTCATTCCACACTCTCAGTTGCCCATGGATTTACAGGCCTCCAGAAAAACAAAATCTAGCCAAGAAGCCAAGAAGATCATAGACATCACAGATTTTCAGGAATTTCAGAAAAATCTGTGTTACCAATGAAGATTGTTGTCCATAGATTTTTCTGGAAAGTGCCCAAGTTAAAACCATAGGAGGTATTTAATGGGTAGGGCTCAACTATTCTAAAGATGGTCCAGTTACTACTGCCTGAATTCTGACATGGAATTGTATACAAGTTCTGTGCCCTTCCACTGAAGTAGACAAGAAAAAACTTGCCTGGGTCTTCATATGTGATTGAACCTAAGTTACAATCAGTTTCACATGTTAAGCATGTTATCCAGTCCTGGTAGCCTGAGCACCTGCTCTTGTCCAGTGTATGAGAGATCCAAGATTCTCATTCAGTGCCTGAAACCTCAAGCAGTCCTGGCAACTATATTGAAACACCATGATGCCATGACAGTCAGTTGTTAACTGAATGGCTACTGGGTAACTAACAGATAGTACTCATATACCCCATGGGTACACTGGATCAAGGGACCATTCTCATCCAGAGAGGAGGAGACTCAATGGCATATGCTCACTGCTCCACCCAAATGGCAGGGAGTTCAAAACTTATGGCTCATTTTCTTTTGTTGAACTGCAGTTAACTATTAGTAACCAATACTGTGAAAGCTTAGTTGCGTGATGAAAACTGTTGAGTGCAGTTGGAGAGCTTCTCTCCAGGTTCCACCAAGCCCCTGCGGTCCCACAACCCATGTATAAAATAATTATACAGAAACTTATATTATTTAAACTGCTTGGCCATTAGCTCTCAGGCCTACCATTGTCTAGCTCTTACTCTTATATTTAGCCCATTTCTGTTAGTCTATACTTTGCCACATGGCTTGTGGCTTACCGGTATCTTTACATGTTGCTTTTCATGGCAGTGGCTGGCAGTGTCTTCAATGCCCATCCTCCTCTCTGAAGTAAATCGGTGCTGCCAGGAACAGACATGTCTCACTGTCCAGAAAGTCTAAATTTTAAAAATATTTTAAATGCCATATTCTGTAGGTCTTTGAAGTATTTGAAGATTACCTATCTATCTGAAATATCTCTATGTAGATCTAGAAGACTTAACTAACATGGCTACAAGTATGATTATCATAGATGACTAATTATTAATCTATTTTTAATTATCCATTTCAATTTAAAATGACCTATACAAACATAATACCTTAAACATGAGTAGAAATATACACACAGTGTAACAAAATTAACTTTAAGTTTATATCAATACATTAAAATCTATACCAATGTAAAACATTTTAAACAAGTTGTTGCTCTTTAGAAGTAAGTTCCTTAATCTAACCTTTCAGACTGTTATATCTATATCAGTTGAGGACTGGAGGTTTGTGGCTCTCTGTAGAGTGTTAGCCTAGCATGTGTAAGGTAGATTTGGGAGAATAGCACTGCAAAATAAAAAGTTTTAAAAGTATCGGGATAGCTTTTTCTTTAAGGATTCCTATGGATGCTCCTACAGTCTTAGAGCCAGAGGGACCGCAATAACCACGCAGTAGTTCTGCAAGGAAATCTAAGAACCAGGACTACTAACCATTAGATGCTTCACTCAAGTGCTGGCCACAAAGAGCTACTTCTTCATCTGGGCTCTTCGGAACTGTGCTTATCTTCTGCTCATCCTGGCACAGCCCCCACTCTCTTTGTATCAGAGTCAACCCCCAGGAGTGCCTCCTGCATAGAAATATCTCCTAGTGAGCGGTCCAGAAGACAAAGATGCTCCCTTCCACGTGTCTTTTTCATTTGTTTCCCCTGACTTGGAGCACTAGAGATATATTTTGTTATAGCTTGAGAGGCCAGAAGTCCAAGGTGGAGCACATTTCCTTGTCACTTGTATCTCCTTGGTTCCTGTTAGATTGCTCAATCTTTACAGTTCTCTCCAATCCTTCTTCCTCTCTGCACTTCATATAGAAAGTTCTATATTTACATTTTTCTTCTCTCTTTTTCTTTTCTTTCTTTTTTTTGGGGGGGGGGGTGTTCCCTGTGTAACAGCCCTGCCTATTCTGGAACTCACTTTGTACCCAGGCTGGCCTCCTTAAACTCAGGGATCCGTCAAGATTAAAGGCATGATTCACTTTGCATTTCTTAAGCTTTATCTCTCACCCACAATTTTAAAGGGCTGCTCTTCCCCCAAGGATGGTTCATAATCCAGTGATTTGGGTAATTTTCTACATAAAGTTAAACAGTAAGCAAGATTTTGTTTTGTTTTGTTGGTTGGTTTAAAGACTCCTTAGGACCTTTAAAAAGCTGATGTCTTAGTGTCTGTTCTAGTACTGTGAAGAGATGCCATGACCAAGGCAACTAACTGGGGGGGGTGGGGGGGCAGGTTTCAAGACAGGGTTTGGATGTGTGTGTGTGTGTGTAAAAGTCTGGGCTGTTCTGGAACTAGCTCTGTAGACCAGATTGGCCTCCAACTCACAGAGATTCACCTGCCTCTGCCTCACAAGTGCTAGGATTGCACCACCAAGCATTTAATTGTGAGCTTACTTACAGTTTCAGAGGGTTAGTTTATTATCATAATGATGGAGAGCATGGCAGCATGTTGCAGGCACAGTACTGGAGAAGTAGCTGAAAACTACATTCTGACTCAGGAGCAGCAGTCAGAGAGAACAACATTGGGTCTGGCATGAGCTTTTTAAAGCTCAAAGCCCACTCCCAGGGACACACCTTCTCCAACAAGGACATACCTCCTAATCTTTCCAATTTGTTCACCACCTAAAGACTAAACATGCAAATCTGTGAGCCTAGGGGGCCGTTCTCATTCAAACCTCCACAAAGGGGCGTCCCAGCTTTTCAGAAACAAGATATGGAACGTCACATTTACCAGAAATATGTGTTTGTCGTTTTTTTCCCCTCAAGAAACAGAGCTTGCAAAAAGCTTACAATCAAATTTTCCATTGGGTAACATAACCAGAATGAAGGACGGTATGCTAGCCAGTGTCTGTCACCAGAACAATTCAGTCAACTTATGAAGAGGAAAGATTTATTTTGGCCAACAATGGAGGTCTCAGCCCAGCATTAGTGGGCCCTGTTGTTCTGAGTCTGTAGTGTGGAAATATATCATGGCAAGGGCACTCAGTGGAACAAATGGTTTACCTCCTGGATAGGACAAAAAACAGGAAGAGACAGGACCCCACAGTATCCTTCAAGGAGCATCTTGATGACTTCAGTTCTCCCACAGGCTCTATCTCTTACAAGTGTCTACTGCTCATAACACTGTATCTTTGGGGGAACATTCAGTTGGGATCTAGTACAGAGAAAATGGGCACCAACAACCAGTGCTGAGTGCATTCTGGGTCTGGGAGCTTCTGGGATGACATCTTCAAGACCTGGATGACATTGATTTGGGGGTAGATGTTAGAGGAAGACAGGGGGATCCAGTTATGCCCAAATTCTCTTCTGAGTTACCTGAGGTACATTCTGCAGGTATGTACATATGCTGAGCTTGTGTGAGCTCAACAGCAGGAGTAAGTAACCAGCCCCACACCACCCCCCAGTCAAAACAGTATCAATTTCTTCAAGAAGCTGACCAAAAAATGCACAGTAGTGACCACAGCACAGCCACTGGGTGTAGGGGACAGCTGAAGCTAAGAAGTATTTGATATAATCTGGATCCTTTGGTTCAGAGAACATCTGAAGTGTGCCCACTGTGAAGGCTTCCTGAGAAAACCATTTGGCTGTACTGCCATGACACAATCATTTTCTTAAGACTTGTTCTGACCTGACCTGTGAGTTCTGATGTTGTCATACACTTTCTCAAGTACATAATGAAGAGACAGCATCAATTTTATCAAATTTTGCAAAAACACACTCCTAGGCTACTGGGTTTGTTGTTGTTTGTTTTTATTTTGTTTTGTCTAAGTTGGGAAAAGGCTCATTCTTGAAAGAACTCTTTATATGCTCTGGGAAGCGCGTTCCTGAAGATGATTTGATTTTCTCTTCATGTGCATTCATATCTGCTGACTGCGTCTTGTACAATTAGAGGGCTTGCTGTGGCCTCGGACTACTTCCAGTCTGGCTCCTTTAGCCAGTATGGTCAAAATCAGCTTGCAGAGAAGGGAAAACAATTCAGAGCAGTCTAGCTCAATGGGGAGACAGAAAGAGAAAGAAAAGAAGTAAAGGAGAATTGCTTGGACCAGATTCCAAAGCAGTTACATTAAACACAAGGATCTGAAATGGAAATGTGTTCCTTTGAAATGACTGTAACTGCCCAAATGTTGAGGCTCGGTGGACAGTGATGTTAAAGAACTAGGTGTGGTATTCATTTTCTCTAATGATAAAGGGTGGGTGGTGCATCAGAATCTTCCACAAGCATCTGTAAGGAGAGATTGTGATGCAGAAGAGGCTGCAGCTTCTCAGAGCCCTTCTCTGCCTACGGGACTATTTTACGGCTGCTTGGTGAAGAGGAGCTATGAATCACACTATGGCAGACACACAGGAAACATGTGATCCAAACCGAGCCAGGAAAGTAACAGACACGCAGAAAACATGTGATCCAAACGGAGCCAGGAAAAGAATAATTATCGAGAAACCCCAGATCTTGCCAAATCAGTTCAGTCTGGCTGTGGTGTTACCATCAGTGAAACAAAACAGAATCAATGAGCAAAATCAACAGAAGAGACAAGTGGTTTGGGATGGATGAGACAAAGCTATACTAGTCCAAGTGTGGCTAAAACGCCTGTGTGTGTGTGTGTGTGTGTGTGTGTGTGTGTGTGTGTGTCCATGCAGCTGTCCCATCTGTGACAGAGTGCTCAGTCACCTACTGCAGCACTTGGAGCAGTTATGGGTCTCTGCATTAACCTCTACCTCCAGCAATAAGATTACCACGTTGGGAGCAGCATACATCTAAGAAATAAATATAAACATTTACAAGACAGTTTGACAACATGACCACTTACAGAGATAGAAACCGTGAATATGTTTTCTCCTATGGCCTCTGGTTTTCCTCACCATGGGTTTTGACTCAGTTTGCAATACTAGGTATGAATTCTGTCCTGTGGAGCAGGCCTCAGATCCAACCCTGAGTGTGGTTCCTGCCCCACCCCATAAATAGTCCTGCCACTATTGCACAAATGGGCACCTCTTGCCTGGCAGATAAGTTTGCAACATGCAGGGTCTAGTAGTAGATAAGGCAATCGATTTTACACACACACACACACACTCACACACACTCATGCACAGAGCCTATATAGCCCCTTCTAACGCTATGAAAGCCAGCCAGCAGGGAGAGAGTTTCTTGGTTATTTTGAGATTGGTTTCTCTGTGTTTTATAAACAAAATGTGAGATGTCTTCCACAATAAGGCCATCTAGTTATGGTGGGCAACCAAGAGCAATGACTATGGCCTATATTGCTTTGGGTGTCTCTGGGGCTTCACTGACCAATAACTCCAGGAGAAGGACCCCATACCTAGCACTGAGATGTTTTCATTTAATAACCCATGTGTTCTTGGAGCAGCATTGTTCACCAAGAATGCATCTCTATTCCAAATCTTTTTATTTTAAAAATTATGTGTTAATTAACTTGTAAACTTGTAGGGTTTCCTAAGCCTTCTTCATACACCCTTAGTTTTGACTAACCCTCACCCTGACCCTCCCTTCCCTGCTCTTGTTCTTCCCCTCTTCAGTCTCGTGGCCATGAGGTAAGCGGCTTTCCTTGGCCACACATTCCTTCTTGATATTCTGTTTTGTCACAAGCCCAGAGCTCTTGATCCTGGACTGGAACCTTCAATACCATGAGCCCAAATAAACCTAGTAATTGTCAGAGTTGTACAAAGTCATATAAATTCACACTCAGTTCCTGGGGATCGAGCCATGGACATTTGGAAGGAGCATTATTCAATTTGCCATCGTAGTTAGAAAAAAAAACCAGTAGTACTGTGACTGAAAAGGCAATCTGGTGGAAAACAGCAGAAGTCAGACTTGGAGGTAAGTTTATGCTCTTGCGTGCAAATACCACTGCTTAAAGAATTTACCGTAAACTGCTTTATTCAACCCCAGAAGTCACAGCAGAAATCAGTATTGCTCCAAAAGCCAAAGCCCATTAAGTTTTACTGGCCAGTTTTTGGCAAGTTCAAGAAAGGAGCATTCCTCACCTTGTATGTATCTTTACAGAATTTAGATTTAAAATGGTCAGTTATCCACATAAGTTAACCAGACTAATGTTTTAGCAGAACTCAGCCATGTAAATTACTAAAAGCTACTCACATGCTTATGGTAAGCTTATGGTGGTGAAATGGACCTGCAGCCCTGCCATCATAAAATAGTTCGAGACATGAGATGTGTCATAACAATAAATGGCCATGCTGCTAGCTGCGTATTTACTGCATGGTTCTATACTTCTATGGGTGTTCTAGTCTCTCTTACATGTAAAAAGTTACTGTGAGCACTATGTCTGGGCATGTTGGCAGGGGCCTTGGCATCTATCTCACTTGTATCTCCTAACTTTATTATCTTCTCTGATGCTTGATCCAGGCTTACTGTGTCATCCTGCTAACCCTCAGAGCAACAGGCTATAATTACGCATGTTATGCATCACGCTTTTGTACATACGCAGTATGCCTATGTAACCAGTGGTTGGAATATTTTACCATCTAGGTGTGTGTAGGTTCACTCAGCAATGCTCACAGGGTGGTGAGACCACCTAATGGCAGTTTGTACAATGTGTTCCTGCCATTGAGTCATAGTTGACTAAACCAAGAGAAGAGAAAAGGTCAGGAAGGTGAGAAAAGTGGAAGAGAGTGCAGTTTTCATACTGCAGTCAACTATAGTAGCAATGAGACTACACAGGGGCCCAGAAAAGATCCTGTTGAGAGCTAGAACAGGAGGCAAAGAGCATGTAGAGCATGATGCCTCCACTGCACCTGACCAATGCCTGTCAATGGGCCTTTCCTGTAGGCATGTGCTCAGTATGTATGAGAGCTCACTCAGGTAAAGGGGTAGAACTGAGAAGAAAATAGAAAACACAGCCCACGTGTTCACATGCAGCTTACAGGTCCCTGAGACAGATGGATGATTGTTCATAATGGGAAAGTGCAATGCCAAATAGTGTGATGGTTGTTCTTAAAGAATCTAAGGTCCCAACAGGCATGGTGGCTCACACCTAGGATCCACGCACTAGTAAATCAGAGGCAGTAGGGTCAAGGCCAACCTGGGCTCCATGGCAAGAAGCTGTCCCCAAAACCATCAGTTGAGTTAAATACAAAGAACTTGAGGTCCTATCAAACTTAACTTTTCAGGATAGGGATGGATAGAAACTGCAAAACTCAGAGGTCTCTGTAGACCTGAGCAAAATAGTGTCTTTTGGATGTGATAAAAATGCACTGTGTGAAATTCTCAAGCAATCAATAAAATATTATATTAAAAAGGGCATTTTTACCATAAGCAAAATAGCCATGCCACCATTGTGCCAGTAGGCATTGTAGGCATACAGGGGAGAAGAAAATAACTTGGTAGATATGTTCACAATACATTATACATAAGTATGAAATTACAAGAATTAAGGGTCTGGAGAGATGACTCAGTAATTATGAGAAATGGCTGCTCTTGGAGAGGACCTCAGTTCAGTGCACAGCAACCACATGGTGGCTGAGAACAGTCTGTAACTCCAGTTCCAGGGGATCCAATTTCCTTTTCTTGTCTCTGGGTACCAGGAATGCACATGGTTTATATACAAATACATGCAGGCAAACACTCATACACATAAAATGAAGATAAATAAAATAGTTCTTAAATTTTAATAAAAATAATAATTATTGAAAAAGAAAAATGATCCTTCCCCCAAGGTATAGTCTAAGATGCCTAACAATGTCTTATAAGATGGAATCCTCATCCTTGGGTGTCACTAATGAAGTGTGAGCAAACCCAAATCTATTGTAGACACATACAACATACAAGGCTTAGATGAAGAGATCTATGTCTTTCAACTTTGAAACTCTATCAATTTCTCCCTTTTTTTATTTCTCTTTTTCTCCCCCACCATCATTGTTCTTCACAGAACTTTCTCCGATCAGTGAGAGCAGGCTCATGGCAGAAGAGACCATGGTAGTGAAGGTTTTCCATGTGGCCTTGTATTTAGTGACCAGGACAAACTCTTGGGTGATACTCTACATGCATTTTTCATCATCTTCTAGGTCTTCAGATAAAATTTCAAGCTCAGAAATATATATTTAACACATGAAATATCAGAAGAAAGGATATGGGGTTTATGAATATTAAAATAGTAACTATTTACAAACAGTCACAGCTGAGCCATCTAGTGCATCTCCAGAGAACACCAGGGGAGTGGAGAGAGTAGAAACTTCACTTAAGGTCAAAAGTGACAAGGAAAACGTATTTTAGACTGTAAACAAATATCTAGTTGTATGTTTATCTTTGCACGACTTCCTATTTCAGAACAGTGGGAAACTCTGAAACCACTTTAGAAGACCTTGGGTCAGCATTGAACTCCATATCCACAGGGGAAATACTTTTTCGTGTCTTAGTGTAGCTCAGTTCCCCCTTTAATAGGAATAAAATGTCAGTTTCAAAAGTGCATGAGAATCTGTTTCTTTAAATACGGAGCATACATAGCATAGATAAACACATATTTCTCCTTAATTTGACATGAAAACTAAATACATAAAGTATATGACCTGATAGTTTTGCATGGGAGTAGGGAGAAGGACAGATAGAAGAATGCAGGCTTTCATTTTCTAAGGTGCTGAAACTGCAGTTAGT
Source organism: Onychomys torridus (assembly GCF_903995425.1). Classification (NCBI taxonomy): domain Eukaryota; kingdom Metazoa; phylum Chordata; class Mammalia; order Rodentia; family Cricetidae; genus Onychomys; species Onychomys torridus. The sequence goes on along the minus strand of NC_050447.1, from coordinate 133,573,217 downwards.
CTGACGATCAATCTGTAAGCTTTCTCCCCACAAAACTTCTCTCTCAGCTTCAAGTTAAGTGGAGAGCTAAGCATGGTGGCGCCTGTCTGTCAACCCAGTGTGTGGGAGGCTGAGGAAGGAAGATCACTGAGAGTTCAAGGCCAGGGCTATGCAATGAATTGGGGATCAGTTTGGCCAATGTAGGGAAATTCTTTAACAAACAAAAGAAAACAATAAAAATCAGACTCACATAATCTCAGGTTTAAAGGGATTTTCTGTCTGCCTCTTAGTGTATGTGTTGAGAGGATTCAAGAACTGCACCATCAAAGACAGGTCTGCATCATTCTCCTTGAGACCAGGAATTGTTTGGGGCAGCAATCTTGCCATTTACATGGAGTTATAAGCAGGGATGGTCCATCTGCCTTGGTCTGGCTCCAAACACCCCAACCGTTCCAATGGCTCATCCATAGTCTCCTCGTAGTCATGTTGAATTTCTCCACACAAGAAGCACACAGAGCAATTCTGAAAAGAAAGAGTCCTCTGTGTCTGGATCTGGGAATTCTCCCTTATTTTAAATGTAACGAGAGGCCAGAGCCCCAGGGCTCACAATTCAGTACAGCCAGAGAGGTTTTTATCTTGCTCCTGCAAGCAATAAGATGATGCTATCTCTAATTTCAGCAAATTAGTCATTTTTCTGTAGCAACAGGGACACTGATTTTTAAATTGTGATGTACCTCTCTCTGGTCTCCAGCACAAATGCTACTTATGGGAAGGCACTTATAGTGTGGGAGGCTCTCAGGAACTCTGGGCCTACAAGACTCTCCAACAGAAGTGACTGCTCCCTGGGTAGGAGCCAAAAAGAGCAGCTCCCAAGATGTGGAAAGATGGGGGGGGGGACTGAAGAGGAGGGCAACTAGAGAAATTGGACTATGGTGCCTTTCAGAGGAGATGCAGTCACTTGAATGTCAGAGCATTGATGTGACACAGGACATTTTTCCAGGGCAGAGCTTAACATTGAGGGCCTAGATTTCTACATGAAATCTCCACACAGTCTTGGGTAGTAAGGACTGTGTAAGTCACACACACACTTCAATACTTTGCAGCTGTGTATGTGTATTTCCTAAGAAGCATAAGTCACATTTTGACTACCTTTTTTCTTAAGTTTTCTTCTGTGATAAGAGATCACTGTCTCTGAAGAGCCCTGGACCTGCATTGTGCTCTCACACTACAGTAGAGGGAAGAGCATGTAAGGAGTTGGGCATGGGGTGCTGTGGGATGCTTTGACAGAACTAAGACACAGCTCTAGAGAGTGGCAGCAATGCTATTCCAGCCAGCCACCTTGTGTCACGCTCTTCTTTCAGTGGTACCAGTGCTGGGGCCAGAGACACAGCTCCAAGCTGTGGTCTGCAGTGAAGTGAGGGTGCTTTTACAAGCTGTCCACTGAAAACCGTACCCTAGACTCTTCAGTAAAAAAAGAATAGTAGGATGAGTCAGTATGAGGGCAAGCTGGAGTTGACCAGGAGAGATCTGAACACAGAATTAAGCATAGGAATTGGGGGTGGGGGGGAAGCACTTAGAAACCAAGGAGGAATTCAGGTGTGGGTGGGGCATGATGGGCTTCTCACAGGAATCACACTTCACAGGTGTTGGTTAATTGGCAAAAGTTTCAATTATGCAAAGTAAATTGTTACCATAGCACAGTGTCTATAGTCAATAATACCATGCTGTCTATGGAGAAGTTAGTTAAGGCAGCAGCTCTCATGTAAAGTATTATATTCCAAGAGGCCACAACAATACAAAGAGATAAAGGCGGAAGGAAGAAACCCGTGTTTACAGGTTTAGCACACACATGGCGGTGACGTTTCCATAGGTATACTTATTTCAAAGCTTATAAAGTTGCATGCATGGAATACAGACAGGTTTTTGCTTGTCAATTATATCTTGATAAAATGCTTAAAAGTAGAAACGGAAATGAACTTTGTTGACTAATAATGAAATATACTCTTAACGTGCTTAGGACACACTAATTTAGAACCAGGGCAGCCGATAGTTACAAGAGTAACTACAGAAAGTTGAGTTCCCACTGAGAGAAGTGGCAGGAAACACTGAGCGAGCACTGTGAGGCTTGTGGTGTCCTGAGTATCGATTTCTGTGTTACAGGACTCCATCAGCGAGCCAGAGGAGAATGGTCACAGGTCACCTGATAGCGTTCCTTTCTCTGCCGTGCACATTTTTGATAATTTCCCAGGACTTCTCATCAAAGCCATCAGTGAACAAGCTTTTCTCACGGACTCTTTCATTCTTGTACATCAAACGCCAGAGACAGGCACAAAGATGGAGCAAGAAGCAGATGGCTGTGATAGTGGGATGGAGCAGGGGCCATTTGATGACTCTTTTCAGTGATGACAATAGAGTGAATTCTTGCATGACTTCCTCCCCACCCCATGGGACAAGGCAGCATGTTGAAACCATGGTGGTTGATAATTTGGTAAGTCACCATCATTTCTGGGCCATAGTATCATCAAAGCAATAATAGTGAGGTTGATAGGAGCCCCTGCAGCAGTGGCACTCTGCATTTCTAAGGGCCCATTCCGGGCTGCTATTGTGATCTGTCCCTATTTAATGACACAGGTGTCTGCATCCAAAGGCACCTGTGTTTAGAAACATAGGCTTTATTATGGGAACAGAACACCGAGCCCCTCCTAACCATTCCTCCACCACAAACAATGGGCACACACATAACTGCAGAGCTGCTCAGCCCCAGAATCAACTTCCCCATGGCAGATGCATTCTTGGACTTCAAAATTCAAAACCCACAGGAGCAAATTATAGGCTTAAGGGATTTATTTTTTATTACATGAGGAATGCGTGCACAGCAATGCTTTCCCACCGATGATGGGCAAACAATGGTCTTCATTTAAAACCCAAATATCTCATTTGATAGAGGGGATAAGAAAGGGCAGGGCGTAGGGTGTCCAGGTAATTCTCAAAGGAGTTGGGGAGGTGCAGCAGGCATTTCTCAAGGGTCTGGTCACAAAGCAAGAATAAATTCCCTTTTATTTCCCAAGCATGAGTTCAAGAGTTAAGCAAATATTTTTTTGGCAACTAATTTGTAGCAGGCGTTGAGGTCGCTCTTGAGGATTGTGTGTTTGTGTGTGTGTGTGTGTGTGTGTGTGTGTGTGTGTGTGTGTGTGATGAAGAAAATCTGTTTCCTCACCATTTGCGTGTCTCCCTCTACTGTCTTCAGTTCAGGGTGGTTCTTTGTGTGGCTAGGAAATGTGGCTGGCTTGGATGGGATGGTTTGCAACAGGAAACTGGGTGTAGAGTATAGTGAGAGGTGGGATGCTCCTTCCAGAGTGCTTGGGATCATATCCACACTTCCTCATCCATGTAGCAGAAGGGATGAGGTGTCTACAAGGTAAGAGAACCTGCTTGTGTCCAGAGCCATTAGTCCACACATAAGTGAACTAGAAGGCCAGCTACGGGGGGTGGGGGCAAGGTAAATACAGCAGGGTGTTTAGGAGGCCGACTTAACTTGGGGGGGTCTAGGAGAACTTCCTTTTCCCTCCTTAGTTTTTATTAGTTCTTCAAGAATTTTATAGTTCATTTTTACCGTATTGATACCCACTCCCAGCTCTGCTTATATCTACCCCATGCCCTAACCATTCAACTCTGTGCCTTTTATTTCTTTTAAGCCAACGAGTGAAATTTGTTCTTCCCATATACACTTGGGTGTGAGGCGCCCACTGGAGTATGATCTCCTTGGCGGTGGCTATAACCCTTGAAGAAAACCAACTCTCCTCCAAGAAACTATCAGTTGCCAACAAATGCCATAGAAAAGGGTGGACTCCATGGGTATCAGCTTTATTTCTCCATGTTCTGTGTCTCAAGTATGTGGTGTCTTCAGCAATAGGATTTTATCAAGTTCTGGGCATAACCAAGAGAATTGGCAACAGACTAATGTTTGAAGGCAGATTTACGGGATTTTACTGGCCAACAACTCCAAAAGAGGTGACCCATTTCTGGCAATGGCTTCTTTGAGGAAATAACATTTAAAACAAAACACAGAGAAGGGAGACTTCAGAGGTTCTCAGCTAAAGGCATTCTAAGGGGCTATTAAGGATGGAAGGGCTTTAAGAAGACAGCCTTTGTCATGTTCATGACATAGAAAGTAAGTGTGGTGGGTTTAGGAAATATTGGAGAGAAGGCAAGTTCTTACAGGGCCCAGGAGACCTGGTATGGAATTTGCATTTCAATTTATTCAATACCTATAAAAATGTGGTGTTTCTTAAAACAAATTACAGGGCTCACCCTGACAGAGTATTTAGTGGATCTGGGTTTGACCTGATAATTGGTATTTTCTAGTATCCCTCTTGATTTATATACTGCTTGCCTACTGACTTAAAAAGAAATTAACCTTTATTGGCCATCAAGGTAGCTCAACAGTTAAAGGCAAGTGTCACCAATCCTGATGAACTGATTTTGATCTCCAGAACCCACGTAATAGAAGGAGAAAGCTGAATCCTATGTATAAGTTTCCTCTGACTTCCACACATGAGCCTTGGCACACCTATGCTCCCTCCCTCCCTGTGAAATGAACAGATAAATGTAACAAAAGATGTAATAACTTTACTGGTCTGGCAGGACGGCTCATCCTGTGAAGTGTTAACTGGACAGGCCTAAGGCCCTGAGTCCAGATCCCTAGGACCCACATGGAAAGAGTGGCAGTTCATGTCGTGAGCACCAACACTGTGGATGGAGGTGCAGATAAAGACAGGTATGCTCATTGGCTAGCTAGCCTAGCTGAATTGATGACCTTTCATGTTCCATGAGAGACCTTGTCTCAAAAAGAAAAGATAAAGGTGATTGAGGCAAGACAATGTCAACCCCTGGCCTCTATACCTACACATACCCATGTGCATCCACATCCACACATGTATGCACACACTGCAACAAGTACATAACACAACAGCCCCCATCCATACACATGTAAAAACAAACAAATTGAAATTGTGAAATGTAAAGTTTTGTTCCACACACACTGAGGAACAAAATAAAACAGTAGAGAAAAGGAGCTGGAGATGTGGCTCAATGGGTAGAGGATAGGAAGCCTTGGTTCTGATCTCTGGCACTATGTGAATCAAGTATGGCCCTGCATGCCTGTATTCCTAGCACTTGGTAGGTAGAGGAAGGAGTTACCAGTAGTTCAAGGTCATCCTTGGCTACTTATCAAGTTCTAGGCCAGCCTGGAATACACATGACCCTGTCTCAAAATGAACTATAGAAAAAGAATCTTACCATATCTTTCCAAGAGCAACCCCCTCCCCCCTTTCTTCTGCCCTTGGAAACTAGGACTCTGGGCTGTTTGGCCTTTAGACTCCAGAATTTACACCAGTAACATGTCTTCCCAGGTTCTCAGGCCCAGGACTTGGGTATAGCATTGCACTATTAATTTCATTAGCTCCAAGGCCTTCAAACTTGGAGTGAGCCATTCAGCACTCTGTGGCCTCTAGCTTTTGGGAATTCTAGCAGAACACTTTGCTTCACTAGTTGTGATCCCCAGTTCCTCCAATAAATCTTCTATATCTCTGTCTCTCTCTACCATTGGCTCTGTTCCTCTGGAGAACACTGACTGAGGTTCTAACTGGGGACAACAAACACATGTATGTATGAGCTATGTAAGCATGAATGTCTGGCACACCAATATAGAGACACATGGAGCACTCAATGTCCACCATTTTATTTTATCAGTCATCAGCAAGTGATAGCTCCAAGGAAGGCTGATAAAGCCCAAAGTTTAATGAACAAGCTATAGCCTGCCTCTTCCTCATAGCATGAACATATGTTGTTGACTATAGGCTCCTCCATTCCATTCATTGGGATCTTTTGCTAAATCTTCAATTCTGGATCTCAAAACATGCTTATTAGTGAGGAAGATCATACACCAAAGAGGGGTGAAGAAGCAGGATGCATCATCATAGCATAATACTATGTTGGTCTCTCAGGTCTCCCTTTCTGTTTACATTTGGCTGTTTTAAATATTTGTTTCATTTTTAATTGTGTATACTAGTGTGTACATGTTTGGGGTGTGTGCAAGTAAGTACAGTCAACCACAGAATCCAGAAGAGGATGGTAGATCCTCTAGAGTTACAGGTTGCTGTGAGCTATCCAACATGGGTGCTGGGAGCCAAACTTGGGTTCTCTGTAAGAGAATACATGCTCTTAACCACTGAGCTCTCTCTAGCCAAAGGATTTACATTTTAAATTATAAGACATGTGACTCAAAGATGATAATTTTATCCCATGGACTTTCTGTTCTATATCCTACTTAGAGAGGCCACTATTATACTCACTTAAATCTCTTAAATTACAGATTGTCACCTCTCAAAGACCAAGAGAAAAAGCCATTTCCCAGAAGTCAGGAACCAAGCCTGGATGGAGTTGGCCTCCATTCATTCCTCTTGTGAGTTGGACAATGATGACTCTAAGACTACAGGCTTCCCATGTATTGGTTAAGCAAGCACTTGTGGCTGGCCACTGCCCACCGATGGAGCAGAGTGCTGGAGGAGAGTCATGAGCCATAGTTACCTTTTTAGAGCTTTATAGTTATCTTTTGAGAGAGAGAGAGAGAGAGAGAGAGAGAGAAGAATGAATCAGAGAAAGAGAACACGTGAAGGTGGGGGAGGGGAAGGAGAGAGTGCGGAAAAGAGGGTGCACAGAGGGCACACCAGCTTTTTAGGCTGGTGACATAATTAAGGACATAATCCTTACACCATGCCTCTCCCTTGTGTTTTGGGAAGCTGCTCTGAACGCCATTGCGAATCTACCCTGCATTTGCACTTATTGTCCCATAAAGTACACCAGGGATCAACCCATTCAGTAAAGCAGCTGCCGGCCCAGCAGCTTGCATGTATGTGAATCTATACCTTTAAGAGTTTATCTCTGCTCTTTATAGAAAATGAATTCAGATAAATGAAGACAAGAAAACACTGGCTGAAGTAAAATCAAACTTGGTTGAATGTTCCAGAAAGATTCGCCTGTGGTGGAAACCTGTGTGCTATTTCCCTTGCTATCGTCATCTTCCAAGTCCTTGTTTGGAAGTACGTTGTGTTTACAGAACACAGGATTTGGCCTTAGTTCACATGAACACAAAACCCTGTGCAGAAAACCCCTCAGACTTTAATGTGTCTGTTGCAACAGAAAGATACTAATGAAATGGCTAGAAAACAGCTCAGCAAAGGGCAAGGAGAAGTGAGAGCATTCAAGAAGGAACAAAGTGTTATCCTGGAGACAAGAAGCTCTTGGCACTGGAAATGAAGTTTTCTACTTGAAATCCTCCTCTCCCACTGCAGAATCCAAGTGCTGCCTGACACATCTGAGTGTGGCCTTCATTACAAAGCAAAGACAAAGACAAACATTTCCACTCAGAGTTCCCACCTTTCACACTTATTTCCATTTCCTCACTTGGCACAGGCAATATTGGATCCACATCTTAATTCCACATTCATCTGGGGGAATCATTTGGCCAAAATAGGAAGGTTAACAAATTCTTCCAAGATACTTTATATTGCATTATATGTGACAATTTCATCCACATTTCGGGAAATTTTATTAAGAATCCAGTGAAATATGAGTTCATACCTCACAGCCATGTTGACCCCATTGATTTGCACTGATAAAAATGTTTCTATTTCTCATTTATGCCATCTAACCATTTCATCTCTCACCGCAACCTATTTGGAAGGTTAAATGGAATTGTTACCTTGCTGGAAAGTTCTGTTCAAGTGGCCCTTGTATAATTCTTTTACTTAAGAGAAGAATGTGTCTTGCTTACCTATACCTTTCTCTATGACCTGTGGCGGTAGGTGGGCAGAAGCCACTGACCAATACAGAAAAAGCCATTAGTGACCCACTTCAGTCACCCAGAGGCCACAGTGCTGTCCTCTGAGTCAGCACAGTCAGCCTAAGTGATGAGTAACATAGTCACTTCACTTTAATATCTGGAGTTTAGGGGCTGGATAGCAAATAGGTGTGTCTCCCTCCTCACAGATGGCCTTAAGCTGCCCTGCAGCTCATGTTATATGGTATCAAAAATATTTCTATTAAAATAAATGTGCACGGGGCTGGAGAGATTGCTCTGTCAACATATATGCTTACTGTTTGCCATGTAAGCATGAGGACTCAAGTCTAGATTCCCAGTACCCACACCAAGTCCAGGCATGGCCAACCTTGCCTGCAATCCCATGGCTGCAGAATAGAGAAAGGCAGATCCTTAGAGCTCCCTGGCCAGCCAGTATAGACAAACTAGTGAGCCAATACTAACTTCTAGCCTCCCAACATTCACACGTTTTCCAGGATGGCTCGCAGGTATGGCCAGAGCTCTTTGAACAGTGTGCTCTGGTTGCAAACCTCAGTCTGTCACAGGTGGACATTCTACTTTGGAACAATCCTTGATTTCCAAAAGAAAATGAAGAATTTGAGGCAGTTCATGGCTAAAGTCCTTGCAAACTCTTATTCAGGCAATGAGCTTATATAGACTTCTCTAAATCAAGGCTTAAAGAAGTAGAAGTTGATGCCTGCTCAACAGAATATAAGACACCTGTATTTAAAGTAGAGTATGACCTCACCAAGAACAGATCCTAGCAGCCCTGACCTTACCATTGCCCCATCAGATGTGTTGAATACCAAGGCAAAGAGGAGGTAGCACCATCAAAAGAACTCACAGACTTTGTGACCTAAAACTTCAGACAGGAAAAACACTGCAGTTGCTTGGGGTGGACTCTTGTCAATGCAGGCATTCCAGGCTTCCATCTGGCAAGTGAGGGCAACATAGTCTTTTTCTTAAGTGAGACTTTAGGATCCTGGACAGAGTTGGCCATGTCAATATAGTACAGACAATCTCATTTGGATAAATGATTAATTTTATCCATGAAAAAAGAAGGAATTTGAGAGTTTGTCTTAGAAATATTTGAGTGGAATGAAATGAGACAGTGATAAATGACTAGTTGCCTGGGGTTGTAACAAGAACTGTGTCTTCTATACTGGCTTCCTGTGTTGCTGAGAGGGGATGGGGAGCAGGTGCTGATGGAAACATCATTTTTGTCCAAATGCACACAGTTTCTGTGAGGTCCCCTGGGAAGAGCACTTGGCACACTGACTGGGCCTGACTGTATTTGGCACCGGGGTGGGGAGGAGCTGAGACTCCACCATGCCGCGTGTGCAGCAGCAAGGGTGTTGACACCACTCACAGCAGAGTCTTGATTACATTTGCTTTGGCAGCTGATCCTTGACTGAAGATGGTTGTCACAATGAGAGGTGGGATGACAGGAAGAACTAGTTGAGTCAAAACCAAGCCAAAAAGGACCTTGGGAGCCTTCCATGTGGAACAGTTTCTAGAAAGAAATGGGGTAGCACATAAGGCTCAAACCCTTCTCAAGTATTTGGGGCAGACACAGGTTTTGTGAGGCAGGCAATGATATCACATTCTTGTGGCCTCCCCCTGAGGCATGGGGGCTGTGGGGTACTAACACCTTCTAATGCCTTGGGAACTGGATTCCACTCTCTTTCATCATATGAATCCATCTTGTCTTTGGCCTCTAACCTGACTCTAGGACACTGACAACTTTGCTTAGAAGTTAGAGGGAAAGCATTTGTGGAATGTCCACCGAGAATCACAGATGACCTTTCCTGATGATCAGTGGAAGGACTGGGCTCACAGAGTTCTCAGAGTCCAAACCTCCTGATCTTGAGCCTTAATTTTCTGTGTTCTCCAGGAGTCCTCACCATGTGAATGGCTCCTGTGATGAGATGCAAATCAGAAGATATCTTCTTGTTTGGTGCCCAGCTCTGTGGCCAGGGTATCAGCATGACTCCACAACAGGTCATGATCAAAATGCAGGCACACATCTAAGACATAAAAGTTGCCCCTAGGCTATGTCTATAAACTGTGTATGAAACATAGATCAATTTTGTGCTTAGACTTGGGCCTTAATCCTGAGACTTCACCTTCCGAATATTGTATTGTATTATTTGCATTGCATTGCATTGTTCCACAATTTGAAATTTAAAGTTCTTTCAGTCCCAGGTGCATCAGACTGAAGGTTTTCAACTTGTGCAATCATTAATTTGTGTCTAAAAACAACACACACTTAGTGTTGTGCAGTTCTGTAGGCCAGAATCTGAAATGGACCAGAACTAAAGGTGAGGTTCCAGCTAGATTATTTTCATCCCAGAGAATCTAGAGGGGGTACCCTTTTCCCAGTTTCTTTCCGACTTCCAGAGGTGTCTGCATCTATTGGCTTACGGCTCTACCTTCATCTTCAAGTCAGTAATGCATTTCTCTTACTTCTGTAATTTCTCTCTCAGTCTCTGTCTCTGTCTCTCTGTTTCTCTCTCTCCCTCTCTCTTCTTTTCCCCCCTCCCCTACCTCTTTCCTTCTCTCTCCGTGATAAGGAAAGGATCACTTGTAATTAGGCTGGGCCCATCTATGTAATTTGAAATAACTACCCATTTTGCTGTCCTTATACCATGCAAAATGATACTCTCAGGTTAAAGTTATCCTGTCAAATATGTTAAACGGCAGGTGAATACCAGGCATAGTGACCAGCAAGGGGTGATTTTGTTTCCCAGGTACGGAGTTCACCAGACACAGACATTACCACTCGACACACTATTTAATTTTGATGTAATGGGAAAGTGATCCTAGCCTCAGCCCAAGGTGGTGAGGAGGACTGTTATCCAGAAGCCCACAGCAAGATAGGAAACTAAGCCACCATGAGCCCTGTTCTAGAACAGGGACGGTCATTCATGCTCTCCTTCCCTTTCCATCCTCTTCCTAGGCTAAAGGACATTGGATGCATTTATTTTGAAGGTTTTTCTTTTTCTTGTCACTAAAATGCAAATTTGTCTTTTGGTTCCATCTGATAATTCATGGGTTTCTACTAATCAGCATCCTGCTCAGCTAGGGTTTGGCTGATGGACCCTCAGCTCCACGCCTTTCTTCCTTCATTGTTTCCTTCTATCATAACTGTGACTTCCTGGAGGGTCCAGAACACTCTCCAAGGATAGGCCACTGTGTGGGAAAGATGCATGCTTCAGAAACCCACTGGTTAGGATGGTTTTGATTCTTAAGCTTTTTTTTTTCATTTTTCGAGACAGGGTTTCTCTGTGTAGCTCTGCGCCTTTCCTGGAACTCACTCTGTAGCCCAGGCTAGCCTCAAACTCAGAGATCTGCCTGCCTCTAACTCCTGAGTGCTGGGATTAAAGGTGTGCACCACCACCGCCTAGCTCTTAAACAATTTTTAATAAAGAGATGAGATTAGGTTTTAGATAATCCAGACAGTATCTTCACTTAATCTAGAAAGACAAAGATCACAATAAAATCTGAGACATATCTAACAGCACAATCCCATTGTCTACCCTAAACAATGAACAACAATAGGAAAAAGCAAAAGAAAAAATAAATCCTCTTAAAAAGTAGTTTTTACTTTAAAATTTTTTCTTTGTATTTGTTCCCACTCTACACACACAAGAATATGCAGGTAAGTTTTTGGCCTACTGCATTCTTTTTTTTTTTTTTTAAGATTTATTTATTCATTATGTATACAGAAGAGGGCACCAGATCTCATTACAGATGGTTGTGAGCCACCATGTGGTTGCTGGGAATTGAACTCAGGACCTCTGGAAGAGCAGTCAGTGCTCTTAACCTCTGAGCCATCTCTCCAGCCTGGCCTACTATAGTCTTATAGTACCACCTATAGGTAAATTGTAAGCACTCCATGCTAAAACAAGTGTTTGCCCTCATTGGTGCCATGTGCTTTGTGCGTGGATGAGTGGTTATGGAGACACCCATGCAGCTCTTCCTTCTGATGACTGAATGTTTACCTTCTCCACAGCAGGAAAGCAAGAGTGGGTGCAGATCTTTATAGATCCTCTGGAAAAGTGAGTAGATTCAGCTCACAGTTGGAAAATTCAACTGTTTTCCTTTTTCCACTTATCTGAATATTTCAGCCAGGCCCACACTGGGTTTGGGAATGATGACTAGACCCATCCTGCTTTTGCACTATCATGCAGTTCAGTGGTTTTTAATGAGGCAAGTACCATGAATGACAGCCCATGAGAGGAAGGGCGCAGCAACTCAACCTTAGATATTTTTTAAAACTTAGAGAAGAAAGGGATAGCTGCATATCCGAACTATCTCTTAACAGTAAGTGGGAACTTCCCACTGAGGACACAGGGGGCAGTTCACGTACAAAGGGGTGACCTGAACAGGGAGCCGCAGAGCATTCTGTGTGATCTGAGGTAGACATTCCCACTGTTGTTTCCTTATCTGCCTGTCTGTCCAGCACTCCCTCTCCTTCCCCGGGCAAGTGTCTGGCAGTGTCTTGCAGAATGGCTCCTTCACAGCTCTAACTCTTTGGGGTTTACAAAAGGCTCTACCTTACTTGGGGCTTCAAAGAGGACCCCTGAAGCACACCAGCTCCTTCTGAGTATTCCATCTTTTTACATTAGAAATAGTGGCACACCACATGGATTACACAGGGTTGGGGTGACACTAGCTGCTGTCAGACGCACCCCCCACATGTTCCAGCTCCCCCTCGTGCCATTTCATATGTTCCTGACTGATCATTCCTCATATGGTGACCAGGATGGAGTTCCTTTTACTTAACGGCTCTGGCATGTTGTAGGGACTCACAACATGGCTGAATCTAGACACACAGGACCTGAGAGCCGTGGTTTAGTGGAATGTCTTGGGAAAGAGATGGTTTGAGGAGCCCAGCGCAGTGACTGGTTCTGAAACCCCCAGGCAGGTTCATCAGGACCTCTGTACACAAACCGTGACTCCCTCTTCCTAGTAAGTACTAGAGAGACGGTTTCAGTAGGTGAGGCAAGGAGGGGACACTGATAACTTGGTAACTGTGTCTGGAGTTTTATTAACCTTCTGGGAACTGTGTGGAAGAGCCTGCTGGGAAAGAAGGCAACACAGAAGCCAGAGCAGAGAGGGGAAATGACCTTGCAGACTCAGGCAAGGCTGGCAAGTCATCCATGGTCCAGAGTTAAGAAAGGAAGGCTGTGTCCCTGGCCCTGGCCCTCAGAACTCCACCTGGCATACTGTGGCTGCCTCAAATTGTATGCCCACTTTGCCTAACCCCACCTGAGATAGACACATTCTTGGCAGTATTATTTCAACTCTGAATCTGCAACCTGTGCCAGGCTTTGGAATCTTCAGGCCTCTAAGCCAGAGAGCACATTTCCACCCAAACATCCACTGTTTCTGTCCTTTGTAACAATGGAATTCTGGAGACTCTGTGTGAGGGTCATGGTGACTTGTGGACGTATTTGGTCACAGATGGCAGCACAGACACCCCCTATCCTGACTTGCTTTTTCTTCCTGGAAAATTGACTGGGAGAGCCTGTAGCAGGAATCTTAAAGGTACTTGTTAATGAAAACAAACCTGAGGCCAGTTATTGGGGTGATTGCTGGAAGATCAGAGAAGCAGAACAAGCCACGGCTATCTCACCTTGCTAGTTCCTCAGGTGATCCTGTTTCCTCAGGCTGGAGGCTTCTGAGTCCTCATCCAGAATGAATCTCAGCTGAACTGTGTTGCTCCAAAGCCTGAATGCTTAACCAACCAAATGCTTAACTAACTACATGCTTTACTCCTTTAGTTCCTGGTCCTCACCCTTATATACCTTTCTCTTTCTGCCCCCCACTCCCTGGGATTAAAGGTTGGGTTTCTGGGATTAAAGGCATGGATCATCATGCTTAGCTGTTTCTAAAGTGGCCTTGAACTCAGAGATCTGGCTAGCTCTGCCTCCCCAGTGCTGGGATTAAAGGTGTGCACCACCACTGCCCAACTTCTGTTATGGCTTACTCTTCCCATTTTCTAGCCACCATTTTTGGCTTTGTTCTAGTGGCTGTCTGTTCTCTGACCCCAGATATGTTTATTTCAGGGAACACAATACCCACCACAGAGCCACTTCATCTTCATATAGATTTCTCTTTAGGTGGGTAAAGTTAATCTTACCTTCAGGATACATGTCAGAATAGAAACTTCAAAATGTTCTCTGAATTGAAACAATCTATAAGACTACTGGTATCTTTGGATTTCCAGATTTCAGCTCAAATGATTTGAAGCTGAAACTACAAGAGGGAAAGACTTCTCTGTAGTTTTTCTTGCTCCTCTAGGACTAATAAAAGCTTGAAATCTTGCAACAGGAAAATACACTCATGTTTTAGCATAGAGTCTTAAGGAATGAAGCAAAATGAGTGTTTTCTTACAAGCACTGGATCTGAGAGCTGGAAAGAACTAAAGAACTGTCCATAGCCTGCTTGGATCATGGCCAACATTACTCCCACAGGCAGCCCAATGGGCAGTGGTGGACCCTGAAGTCTGGAAAGTGGGAGAGGACCTGCTGTCACCATAAATTACCTCCTTGGACATTGATTGCCACTCCCAGCATTCCTGCCTGGCCAGCAGTGAGGAGGACTTGGTGATTGTGAAGGTCACAGAAGGGTCAAGGTTTCCATCAAAGTAACAATGAACATGGAGAGGACAGTGGGCCAGCTCACACTAACTCTGGAAGGCAGAGGCAGCTGGAGAGCACAGCAGGAAAAAGACTGCTTTCATGACTCACAGTCATTATGTAGATAAATTTCTTCTTACACTGAACAGATTTCTCCAGAATAGTGTAAGACACGTTGCCTTCTTTTTACCAAATACCAAAATTTCTTCCTGTCAACGATTTCCTAATATCCAGGAGAAGGAAAGCAGGCATTTGCCTTGAAGCTATGGACAAGCATCCTCCCCACCCCACCACCATCTCAGGAATTCTAATTTATCTTATCTCCTCAGACACACTGCCAGGAAAAAATGTTAAGAAGACAAGAGGTCATTGGAGTTCACAAAAGAGACAGGCAAATTTTACTTTGCCTTTTCACTATTAATTTTGGTTACAGACTGTCCTATTCAGTTAAGATATGATTTTCTTCAGTCACCAAATAATCTCCCAGTACATGTGAGGGTCAGCAAGCCACTTGGGTCCACTGTCTTAGGGAAAACCCTGCATTTCAGGTCTCACTTCATCCTTTAGTAAGATGGGAGCAAAGCTTTGCGGGACGTGTGAGCCGTGCTATCACATTGTTTGGTAGCTTCCACAAATGAGAGCCTTTGTCAACTGGTGCTGTTGGCTATTTCTGCCTTAAAATGGCCTTGATTAGAAATCCCCTCATCTTAAGCTGATTCTTGAGAACATTAGAGTTGAATCATCTTGTTCCATACAGGGTCTTTTGTTTGGAGAGGCACTTTCAAAGGCTTTTGCTTTGTATTATATTTAATCATTATAGTTCACCCAGGGAATGCTATGTTTTAAGGAAGAGGTAAGGAGCAGTTACATGCTTAAAGGCATCAGAATATAAGTCCTTCTGAACATACAGATCCTGCCTCATTAGTCTAGTCATATGCTTTAGCTTATCTCTTTATTTTATCCCAAACACTGCTTGTGTTAATGGAGCCTGTCTGTTTTCTAGAAGTGATCAGAGCTTGAACACGGCAACAGACAAGGGAAAACAGACCATTTGGAATCAGCATCAGTTCATGTTGGCACCAAAAGTCTCTAGTCATTTTGCAGTGTACTTTGGACAAATAGAGTTTATCCTGCTTAGAATGGCTTTCTTCCTTCTTTTAGAGGACCCTTGTTGTTCATTCATTTATTTGTCTACTCATTATAAGTTCTTACTATGAACTGGAGCTTTTCTAGGCACACGGGATAAACCATTGAGTCAAATAAGCAGAGCTGTCAGCCCTCATGCACTTATATTTTCCCTTAAACCCACACAAATCTCACATCCTCTGAAGTACCAATGCCTAACATGGTAACACTGTCTATACACTGACTATATGGTCTAGTTGGTGGTATTCTAACCATGTCACAAGCTAGACTTACAAGGTTGAGATCACACAAAGCTTTGGATTTTGCATTTAACAGGAAAATTTCACCTCAGTGACCCATTAGCTTGAGCAAAGATTTAAAAATCTACAAGTTTCCTTTTCCCCACCTAGCAGGGAAACAAAAGTCCCTACCCAGTTCACAGAATTGGTATGAAGATTGAATGAGCTATTCATGGATAGTACTTAGTGGTTCTTGGAATATAGAAAACATTCATCATACACTAGCCATTTCAGCCTATCAAATACAAAACAGTGTACTGTGGGTATAATGGCATATCAAGGATGGCTACACATAAAGTCTTCTTTAGCCAGAGCCCTAGAGTCTGAAAGCCCATTCATCTTGGCACTAGTTTCCATGAGCAACTCCTGGCTATGTCACTTCATAGAAAATAGTCACACAGGACCACATGTGGCATAAGAAACAAGATTGAGTCTGTGGTAGTTTGAATGTATTTGACTTCCATAAATTCATAGGGAGTGGCACTATTAGGAGGTGTGGCTTTGTTGCAGTGGGTGTGGCCTTATTGGAGGAAGTATGTAACTGTGGGGGCAGACTTTGAGGTTTCATATGCTTAGGATACCACCCAATGTCCCAGTCAACTTCCTATTGCCTGCAAGATGTAAGATTCTCAGCTTCCTCTCCAGCACCATGTCTGCCTGCATGCTGCCATGCTCTCAACCATAATAATAATGACTGAGCTTCTAAAACTGTAAGTGAGTCACCCCAACTAAATTTTTTTTTTTTAAATAGGAGTTGCTGTGGCCATGCTGTCTCTTCACAACAATAAAAACCCTTAGACAGAGTCCAACAAGAACTATATAATCCCTTCCAAGGGCATGCCTCAGTGACCCAGCAACCTCTGATAGGTCATGCCTCTTAAAGATTCTACCTTCTCAGCCCTGCCACACTGGTGGCCAAGTTCACTCATTCACTCAGACAGTATCCACAGGTTGGCAGCAGACACAAAGACTCAAGATAGATCTTCAGATCTGCTTCTAACTAAAACCATCATTTCTCCAGTGGACAGGCTGCCAAGTCATGGACAGCCACTCCTGTTCTCTCTCTCTCTCTCTCTCTCTCTCTCTCTCTCTCTCTCTCTCTCACTCATTGAGATTTATAATTCAGAAGGAGAAAACTATTTCTGAGTTCCCACTTGCCACAGTCATCATTGTATCAGCTTATGGTAGAGCTTTGCTTTTGGCTCTTGCTTAGACAGAATCCATAGGGCCTGGGTTGTAGCCTTCATAGAAGCCAGGCATTACCATATTCCTCAGAAACGCTAGCAGCTCGCTGGCACTCTGCAGGCCTTGGGCTCTATCTGTATCTTGACCTATTCTCTGCACTAGTGAAAACCTCAGCTCCTTCCTTGCTTTCTGCTTGTATTTCCTGCTTTTTATCCTTTGGTAGAAAGGTACCCAGAAAAAAACAAAAAACTTTTCAGTCAACTCAAATTCATACAAAAGCAGGAGGAGCTCAGCGGTAGATTTCTAGAAGCTAGCTCTCTATCATGTGACAACCCCAGGAAGCTCAGGGCTTTGAGAAGGTGCCCTGATGGAAGCAGAAGGGTTACAGGAGAGCCTGCCACGAGAACAAACTCAGACAAAATCCCAATGGCTTCCTGCAAAGGGGAATTGCTGCAGTCTACACCATATCTTGTGGCTCTGGGATATTGCTTGTGTTACCTTACAAACATCCCTGAACATGTGTAAAGATTTGGAATTGGTGCAAGACCTGTTTGTGCTGGCCTAAGTCAGGCTGAGATGGTTGAGATGCACACAACTTTCTTCCAAGACTTTCATTTATAACCCATATACTAGGGTGCCTCCATATAGCTCTACCCAGAGTACATCCAATGTACCTGCTTTCAAATGACCATGTTTTCAAATCATGGATTACTAGGGAGAGGCAGGAAGACCATTTCCTCTCATAGCAAAGTCCTTGTCACCTGGATTCTGTGGCTTTTGCAGACTCTAAGCTTTTCTCCTACTTATTTTTGTTTGCAAATGCTGTAAATAAGTTGTAATATTCCTATCTGGGGAGTAGACCCAGTTCCACCCTAGATGGTAGCATATGGAAGGTATGTTCTTTAACATTTAACAGATAGTGCACTAGCTGGCTCTAACCATCAACTTGACACAGTCTATAATCACTTCATAAAGTAGTCTCAATTGAGGGATTTTTCAGATACACTCAAGATAGATCTGTAGGCATGTTTGTGTGGGGGAGGGAAGTAGCTTAATTATTAATTTATGTGTGAGGACCTAGCCTACTGTGGGCATCACCATACCCTAGGCAAGTGGGCCTAGGTTATATAAGAAAACTAGCTGAGCATGAGCCAGTGAGAAGTCAGTGTTCCTCCATGATTTCTGCTTCAAGATCCTACTTGAGTTCTTGCCCTAACTTCCCTCAATGATGGGTTGTGACCTGGGAGTGTACAACAAATAAATTCTTCCATAGACTGTTTTACACAGCCACAGAATGAAACTAAAACAGATTGTCTTTCTCTCTCTCAAGCTCATGTACACTCAGTCTTATGGGAAATGTGTTGGCCCTTTTGCTGGAAGGCCATCCTCAAAAGGGAGAAACACATTCAGAATTATTTGTGTGAAGGTTGGTGGAAAAGGACACAAAAGTTTACAAGCCTGATGTTTATCAAAGTATTTATCTTTGGTGGACTTGAAGTATATATAATTAAAACCTGTTGTGTTTTGAAATGAGCACATTAGGAAATATGTAGAAGGATAAATTCAATCTTGATTATCATGGCAGTGATCAGAAGTGCAGACAATGGCCAGATGGACAGCTAGAATTCCATCTCCTCATTCATTCTCTGGATGGACCAGAGCAAGCTATTCGACATCTCTGGGATGCTGTTCCATTCGGTGAACAACCTGCAATAGCCATGCTTTTGGCTTGGAGTAAGGGAGATTATTAAACATGTACCAAGAAAAGGGAAAGAATAAATAGCACCTAGAGGTAAATGTATGTAGTGGGGAGATGCTAAACCACCAAACTGGGCACTTACAATGGCAGTAGAAATGACTAGAGTAACCAAATTGGAAGACTAAGCAAAAGTTACATTATAAAATCAGGTTCTTACAACATCTAGTGGGAAAGAATGGGGAAACCTTGCAGAAACAGCCATCCTGGGATTCCCAAAAGAGAGTCCTGGGTAGAGCAGGGGTGCTCTCCACCAATGAGCTTCTGGTCTGTCTTTCCAACTGCAGGCATTTTTGTACCATGGAATAAGCAATAGTAATCTCTATTGGAAGTGGCTCACCTACTAATGATTCTCAAAGGTGCAATGTGCTTAACACCCTTAGCTATTTGTTGCTCTCCTTTGCCCTGTCACAGGGCAAGGGGACCAGGATAGGGAGTCTTGGAGACTTGTGAAATCAACACACTTATATCTAAACCAAAGGAGCTCTCCTCATTCCCAAAGTCCACTTTGAACAAGTGAAACAAGTATGTGGCAATTGACCAACATGGTTTATATTACAGGTGGCTTTTGTCTGCCCATCAAAATGTATTTGACAATATTACTGAAAGTATTGTGGGGAAGTCAAGACATACTACCTGCATTTTGTTACCAGCAAGTGTAGAACCAGATGTGCAGTAAAGAAGTGTTCTAGTGCTGGGTGTAGAAACTACTGGCTTCCTCATGCACTTAGAGCAGATTTGCTAACATTGAAATAGTTTGATTTATCTTGAAATAAGCAGCACAGGTTGATAAAGTGATCAACAATTTACCATCAAAAATGAAAAATTTCTATGGCAAGGAGATAGCTTGGTGGTCAAAGTGCTCATCACACAGGCGTGGAGACTGGAGGTCAGCCCCTAAGACTCAAGCATGGCAATCTACCTGTAATTCCAGCACTTGGAGTGTAGCTGCCCAACCAGACTCACTGTGGTGGTGAGTTCTGGGCTCAGCTGAAAGACATTATCTCAATTTAGTAGGTAGAGAATGATGGAGGAAGATTCCAGCATCAACCTTGGCTTTATGCACATGTGCACACAAATACATACTCTTGTGTTGGAATATGCATACACTTGTGTAGTCAAACCACACTCCTACACATACACAGGTAAAAGAAAATAAACAGAAAAATAAAAATTTTTGTCAAGTATCTGGGATCTATGAACTGTAATATAGAAATAAAACAAAAATATCTTGAAAATAATATTTTATATTATACTCATGTATTTAAAACTTCACCACATAACCATAACTGCAATCAAATTTTAGAACTATATAACATAAACCCTGAAAGTACCTTTTCCACAATTAAGTTGGTTAAATTCAAATTGAGTTCATTTATCATGAACAATATGTCTCTAGTTATCTATCCCCTTGTTCCAACGATTTAGTCTTACTTTCGTCTGTATTCCATCTGAGAATTTATTTTGATTTTTTCCAGTTGCAGAAGCCCCACAGCCTAAGGAGGTAAGCTTGGGCTTGTGCCTCCTTGTCTTTAAGAAGTGCTAACCAAAGCTGAGTTCTGTCGGAACCGGGAGTGTTTCCCCTCCACAAGAACTTAATTTACCCAAGCCGGATGAAGCAGTCCGGCCATGCTGTGGTCATGGTCTCAGTATCGCATGCATGTGAAACTCGTGGTATTTCTAGGCCTGTGTTCCTTGTTTCTAAAGGAAAGCTGATATCCCACCCACCACCTGACCTGCAGAAGCCACAGAACACATTTCCTTGATGCAGGTCACATGCCATCTTGTTTCTGATTAGAAAAGTCCTTCCTTAAAGGCAATAGAGTGAAAATCATTTCCCCTGTTCCCTTCCCATCTCACTCGGGAATCCAGTACTTCTTAGTATCTAACTTTGTTTATTTTAAATCTGTGCATGATTTTATAATGAGCCAGATGGTTTAGTGATAATATATATTTCAAAGTCACTAAGAGAATAGAGTTTTAGTTTTTCCATCATGGCAGAAAAGTATGTGAGGTGATAGGTATGTTAATTATCTTGACTTAAGCATTCCATAAGGTGCACAAGTGTGAAACGTCACATTATACACTATAGATCTTTGTAATTCATCTGTCAATAGAAGTATGAGTCAGGATTTTACCATCCTAGAAACTTTAAGCTTACCAGAAGTGGGACTTTGGAAGCCCAGCAGAATGAGATTTTGGCAGCTGCACCTGAAACAGCAGGGGCCGGTGCCAGGAAACGTATTAAAGTCTTCGGTGTTCTCCCTCACCTGCTCCCCACGCCCCTTCCTTCCTCTCTTCCTCATCATCCCCAAATCCTCTGCCTTCCTCCCCTTCCTCTCTCTTTCCATCCCTGTGTCTTGTATCTCCTGTTTAATAGCATTGCCTGTAAAGAGCGCAGGTTATCCCGAGCCTCCCAGAGGCCTCACCTCAGAACAGGAGATTGTGCTCAAGCAGCTGCTCTTCCACTTCCTGGATCCAGGACAGATGTGTGACACACACCCCTGCTCTGCAGTTCTGAAATATCTATAGCCCCAGCCCAGGCAGGGCAGAGTTCGCCTTCACCAAGCTACCCAAGAAGCACATATGGTGACATTACCCTGAAATACCAGGCCTTGCTCTTGTTTCTACTGAGTCCATACTAAGGATAGCTGCTGTGAGACCAAGTGTGCAGGAGGCTGAGCAGGACAGATCTCCAGAAGACAGAACATGAAGGTTAAGAGTGTCCCCAAGAACCAGAAGAATGTGTGAACCAAATCTCAGACCTCTCCCTCTGCACACACAGCAAAAGAGCAGATTATTAATATTTGAAGCTGGCAGCCACAGACATGACAGAGGGCCCTGGGCAACTGTGCTTATCACAGTCCCATGAAATGATTCTGCTCTTTTTTTTTTTTTAAGATTTATTTATTTATTATGTATACAATATGTATGACTGTAGGCCAGAAGAGGCACCAGATCTCATTACAAGTGGTTGTGAGCCACCATGTGGTTGCTGGGAATTGAACTCAGGACCTCTGGAAGAGCAGCCAGTGCTCTTAACCTCTGAGACATCTCACCAGCCCCCTGACTCTGTTCGTAATCAAGCTATCCCAGAGGCATGTCTGCTTCTGTATTTAATTGCCTAAGGTAAGATTGCTCCTTCTAGTGGTTACACAAAAATCAGATAATTGATAATTCATTGAGGACATGCATGTTGATATAAGAAGTTAGAAAGGCTAAATGAGGGATTTAGTTGGAGAAGTTTGGTGGCAAACACACTCATGGATTGTCCCAGAACTAAAGCATGTCCCTCCTCTACCTGATAAATGCTAGATACTCATTGATTAGCTACCTGAAGGTCTGGGCTCATAATACCTGGTGATGGTTAATCTTCACTGTCAACTTGACTAGATTTAGAAGCACCATGGAAACACATTTCTGGGTGTGTCTATGAAGATATTCCCAGGAAGCTTTAAGAGAGTTCAGAGCCTGTCATACCAGACTTATGGCTGTGCCACCTCATGAGTGACCTTATAGGCATTATTCATTCTCCACTGGCCTCAGTTTCTCACAAATAACATTGAGATCATAAAAATAGAAAACTCAGAAGGATGTTGAGAGATGATGCATGCAAAATTCTCAGTAGAGGCCCTAGCTTACCGTAGGTGTGTGTATGTGTTGTATTGTCATATATAGACAGACAACAGAATGGAAGGCTAGAGTGATGTGTAAGGTGTGGATTCATGGATGATGAGGTCTCACATTTTTTTGGTTTTTTCAAGACAGGGTTTCTCTGTGTAGCTTTGTGCCTCTCCTGGAACTCACTTTGGAGACCAGGCTGGCCTCAAACTCACAAAGATTCTCCTGCCTCTGCCTCCCAAGTGCTGGGATTAAAGGCATGCACTACCACCGCCCGGCTGAGGTATCACATTTCAACTCACAGAGGACATGTGTTCCTTCTGTGACACCAACATCCTCACTACGGCTGCCATAAGAGCCACCCTCCAGTCTGTTGTCTGCGTGTGCATCAAAAGATCAAGTTCTCTTTCCTGTCCAGATGCCAGGAAATTAATAGAACAACCCACCTTACAGAGAATAAACTAATATGATTATTATAAGGTCTGCCACAAGTTACTTCTCTGTCTTACAAGAGTCAGCCATAGGCACTAAATTTGTGCCTAAATCTCCAAACATGAGCTTTTCCTCTCCCTCCCTGGCTCCCTCCCTCTCTCCTTATATTTTTTTTTCTCTCTTACTGAAGTAAAAATTACTCTCAGGACTTTTGAAAGAGTGTTTGCAAACAAATGATGTTTTTTAAAAGTTTTCCTTATATGGGGCTGGAGAGATGGCTCAGAGGTTAAGATCACCGACTGCTCTTCCAGAGGTCCTGAGTTCAATTCCCAGCAACCACATGGTGGCTCACAACCATCTGTAATGAGATCTGGTGCCCTCCTCTGTAAATAAATAAATCTTTAAAAATAAAAAAAGAAAGAAAGAAAGAAAGAAAGAAAGAAAGAAAGAAAGAAAGAAAGCAAGCATTGAAAAAAAAAGTTTTCCTTATATGCTGTTTGTTGCTGAGTTTATGTCTAACTTGTTTGGGGAACTGAAAATAAAATGAGACTCAAGGCAGTTCCTAGCAGACAATGGCTGACTTCAAGTTCTACAGTTTCTGAGCAAGCCGCCACCCACATTTGTTGTTGTTCTCACCCACAGCAGTTCTTAGTCTTGGTTTAACGCTCCTCCTTCAAGATCCCAGGGTGTACAGGAGATTCAACCCAGGATGGGAGGGAGGAGCAGCCCAGCAGGCCTCAGACAAGAACAATTGAAAAAGCAGGCACTGTCGACCCTGTCCTAGACAAGAGTGGTGGTGGCTGCCTTACCAAGCCATACTATTTCCACCTGAGATCTAGTGAGCCCAGACTGGGCACCCTCGTTCATCTCTGCTTTATGGAAAAATAAGCAAGCATCCAAATATTCAGTCACATTCTTTTGAATATCATCTACCCACAAGTACCTTAGACATAAAGCATCCATTTGGTGAGTTCGGATGAGCCGGGAAAGCCAGGCAATCACAGAGAAGACAGATGAAGGAAGTGGTTATTCTGACATTTGCTGATCCAATGAGTACCATGAACTCTCTGTATTCCATTCAAGAACAGGGCAGATGGGGTTCTTTCCCGCCCTGGGCATTTATAATTAAGGGAGAGCTGGAGACACACAGAGCCTTTAAGAAATGCAGTTTGGGAGCTTCTATGTTGAAACAACCAGACAGTAGCTGTCTTCTATATCCATCATGATGCTCTGATAGCAAGGGGTTTCCTCCATGTCTTCCTCATAAGATGTCACCACTTCTGCTTAGACCCAGGTGTTGGTGACATGTGGATGAAGAACTTTGTAGAAACATGAGGTTTGGTTTGTAAATTTGGATGGTGGTAAGCAACCCTTATGGCTCTGCCACTTTTACTGAGAAATAAAAAATCCTTCAAAAGCTGACATCGCAGCCAAACACCGTAGAGCAACCCTGCAACGTTGGAAACGGCACTGATGAGAGAATGGGCTCCTCAGGGGCTCCCCACTGCTGTGGGACACCACATTGAAAGAGTCAGTCTGGAATAATCTCAAAGAAACCAACCTTCTCATTCAGAGCCACTAAAAACTGGCATTTCAGCCAGGAGGTAGGGGCACATGCTTTTAACTCCAGCCCTAGGGAGGCAGAGGCAGGCAGATCCCATGAGGTTGAGGCCAGCCTGATCTACAGAGTGAGTTCCAGGACAGCTAGGGCTACACAGAGAAACTGTGTCAGGGAAACAAACAAACAAACAAACAAAACTGGCATTTCACCTTTGTTTCTAACTATCCTTCATTGCCAGAATTTTATTGCTGGGTGGTGGGAGGGGTCACCTTCTTCTAAGAGAAATGAGAGTCCCTTTGCTTCAACTAAAACTTTAAAAAATCATTTCACAGCTGATGCAGAGAATCCTTCGTTAATGGCTCATCATACAAGTCTGGATTCCTTCAAGTCCCTGTTAAATTCAATTAACTTGAGGGAGAGGGACTGTGGAATTAGACCTGTGGCCACAGTTAGAAACTGTCCTACATAAAAAAAATAGCCCTGGCCTTACTCCATGTATATATTTTTTTTAATCTTTCACATCTGTCTCAGACATTACAGGTAAAGACACAAACAACTTGTTATTGCTGGGCATTACATTAGCAGTTAGATCACCCCAATGAAGCTAGCCAGACTTGGATAGCATTTAAAATATCCCTCAGGGGCTAGGAAGGGTTTAGTGAGTCCTTGCTACACAAACACTTGAGTTCAGATCCCAGGACCCACATAAAATCTGGGGGTGCCCCTGCAGCCTTGGTGCTCAAAGTTAGAAGACAGATTCCAGGCTCTGTCCAGCCAGTCTAGCTTAGAGAAGTTTCAGGACTATTCCCTTGCTCTAGACTGTTTATTCATCCTCATAAATTTACTGTTCAATAAGAGCATACTAGTGTAATGGGTGGATTGGTGTAGACAAGTTCTTGACAGCCCTCAGTTCAGGATCCATGACACTGTATAGTCAGGAGCATGCCACACACTGATACACTCATCACTGGGTATAAGAGGCTAAACTGTCTTAGTTCTCCCTGCCCCCACCCACCCCAAAGAATGAAGCCTAGGATTTTAAGCTCTCAGGGTAAGACCCACCAAACTCCCATAAGTTAAAGCATCCATCTGCTTCCACACCTTGTGATCCTTGTACCAATCCAAGAGGACTTTCACATTTTACTATTATGGGGTGGACATCCCATGGCAAAGGAGTCCCTTCTGTGTTCTTGCCATAACTGTAGCCACTGCTGTCTCAAGTCACAGCATGTCTTTAATTCTTTGGGACCATTCTCATGACTCTCTGGAGTTGGGCTGTGTTGACTCCCACCCATGCCCTTTGTATGTCATGGTCTCAACAGTATGTCTGCTGTGAAGAAAATGCACCTTGGCTTAGGTAAAGGCTTATAATCTTAATCCTGGGTCTAAAGCAAAGCCCAATATACCTTATCTGCAGCCATGATTATGGGACAGAGCCTCTGGAAAATGGCAGACAGAAAAGTGAATTTCATTAATCTCACAGGAACTTTTGAGTTGCCAAAGTTCTTTATTTCTAACAAAGGATGTACAAACCCCATTGTAATTGCCTCCTAATTTTCTCAACTGAGACTCCTGGAGGTGTCCCTGTCCTCCCAGTGACAGTCTCCAAACTTCTCTCCCTATCCATGGTCATTCATGGACAGGGTCAGATGCATTGGGTGGCCTTTGTTTAACAATCTGCTTTCACAAGATGTCTTTCTAGATCCACATGAATTCCTGCCCAGGATGGAGACTCCAAGACCTAAAGACCTCCCTCGGGTGCTGTCTCTTAAAGAGTTTACTACTTCTGAGGCTGAGAAGATGGCTCAATGGGTAAGTGTTTGCCTTCCAAGTGTAAGGACCTAAGTTCGGATCCCCAACACCCAAGTAAAAGATCAGTCATGGTGATACTCACTGATAATCCCAACAATAGTGAGGTGGGAGCAGAGACAGAAGAACCAGGATCCTGTTGGCCACCTAGCCTGACCCACTTGATAAAGTTTCAGGTCAATGAGAGAGCTGGTCTCAAACAAGATGTGGACGGTGTACCTGAGGAACAACACCTGCAATTATCCTTTGACCTCCATATAGACGCCTACCCACATGTATGCACTGTACATCCTCCATTCCTCACGACTGCATCTGAAGGTACACACAACACACACACACACACACACACTCTACCCCCTCAGTGTGGCCACTCTGAAGGTCAAGATTCTAGCATACAAACTTTTAGTAGACACACCCCTAGCATCATCAAATCCATATGGAAATGGAAGAAGGCCAGACAAGGCAAAACTGATCTGGGAATGGATAGAAGAATTTCAGCAAGCAGCAGGATAAAAAAGAATGGGGCATGGGGAGATGAAAATGCCTAGTTAATACGATCAAAGGCTTGATAAAGTCACTACACCCATAACTATCTGTATGAAATTGGAAGCTTTCCTACTTGATGTCATTTACTGTCTGGGGAGTGATTCTTACTGAGGTCTGTTTTCAGGCAAAATCTCTAAGGATGTGAACTGATTCTGAGAATTTTTCCAGCTGCAGTTATGGGTGAAGCTGGGGTTTTGACGTCTGTGCACTCATTTCAGACCTCTGTAACAGCTGTCCCAAGTAATCCTACTGAGAAGAGGGTAGTAAATATTCTACTATAGACTTGCAAGGGACTCTGAAGGAGTGGATTCCCAGACTCCCCTTTCCTGTTCATTTGTGTGTTCTTATACCCAGGATCTCCTCTCTGGCTAGTGTGGAACCCCTCCACAGGGCATGACAGGGCCATCGTAACCTGAGCAACTGTGGCCCTCATATGTGAGACCCTCACAAGATCAGATGTGTTGACATTGTTTTGAAAGAATGAAGGAAAGGGTTGCCAACCTTACCTAAGATTCCAGCCACTTACCTTCCACCATGCTTCATGCAGTCCTGCCCAGCTGCACTGGACTGGAAGTATGGGCCCTGGGGCAGGAATGGGTACTTAGAAGGCCCACTGAACAGAGCACTCAACTTATGTAGCTTTCAGAAAATTGTCATCCATGCTGGGGTGGGGCTTTGCAGTGACGTTTGGGGTCCACTCACATTCCTGCTCCCAGAAGTCAGCTCATTGTGTCCCAAGCTGAACATGGGTGGAGTAATTTCTTTGGTGTGTTGTTGGTGCCCCATCAAGATGAGGAGATACTTGTTCATGTCTCTCCAGAGAATGTCCATGCAAGGACTGGCCCAAGACAGAGTGGAACTCGATGTTTTCTCTGTATCAGGACAAGCTTGACTCCCACTGCTCAGGCAGCCTGAATGGAAGCCTATCTTGTTTTGTTGGATATTCACCATTTCTTTCCAGACTAAACAAAACAGGTCTCTATACTCTCTTGTTGTTTAGATATTTTGCATTTCTATTTAATTTAAAGGATATTTTGAGCTGAGCCTCTTTGGGTGATCTTTCTAGCTGATGCATTATTATTATTATTATTATTATTATTATTATTATTATTATTATCATCTAACATTCTACTACTCTTTAACATAGAATCACCAAACATCTTCAGGAGATTTTAAAAATCTAAACTACCATGGATGTAAGACATGGAGTATTCTACAGAGATAATAAAATGTAAAATGATGGTGTTTAGAATCTCCCAGTAGCCCACCTCAGAGAAAACTGCCCAGCTTCCTGCACTTAGTGTAGACATCACTATTGTTCACTGTGATGTTTTGTTTGAAGTCACATTTGTGAAGTTATGCTATGGTGAGATTCATGCCTCTTAGACCTTAAGTTTATAAGATAAAACAAGTGCACAAGGTTCCTCTTACATTTTCAGACCCTTTCCTCTAACCCAAAGCCCCAAACACACTGGTTTGGCTCAGGTCCCCATGAATTTTCTTGCTCCAAAATGCCATAAGTGTAGAACAGTGAGTAACACTTCCAGAGTGGCCTTTTCCACAAGCATATTCTTGGCATGAATTATAAATTTGTTCTTTTTATGCGTATATTTCAGTTTGACTTTTCAAACATTCCCTGAAGCTTAGTTGTCCCCAAATCCTGTGACATTTGTTCTGCTTCTGCCCTGTGCCCACGCCTATTTGTGTGTTTTTCTGCCAGTAACTGGTGCTATTGGCATCAATGTCAACCCCTCGGCTGGATTTTATATTAAAGTGCCCCAGGATAGGAATGCTGAATAAGGGAAGACTAACTTTCAAGGAGAGTCTCCTGCCACCCCTCCAAGCAAGTGCGGCTTATTCTCACCCACGCAGCCTCAGGTGTGATCCAGGAGAGCCTGCCCCACTCCAAGTACATGTGAGTTAATGTATCATCCACGCAGCTGCAAATATGATCCAGAAGAAGCTGAATACCAACTACAAGTAACATGTCCCTAACTCTCTTTTCCATGTCCCCTGCTTCTCTCTCTCTCTCTCTCTCTCTCTCTCTCTCTCTCTCTCTCTCTCTCTCTCTCAGTATAAATGATCTCCCAATATAGCATAAGCCAACTAGGAAACTGCTTTTGAATTAGGATCCCTCAGAACTAATAAACATTTTTTTTCTAGATCAATTTCTGCCAATAACCAGTTCAACAGACAATACCTTGATTCACATCACCTGGGCCACAGCCTTCTGCTATAACTGATCCAGGAAATAGGGTAGGAGGTGCTTGGCCAGCAGTTAGGCCGGGCCAGTGCCTCAACATGTCATCCTAGTGGATGGCTGGTTTTGTCCCTTCCGCACCCAGTGTCTTCTTCCTATGTAGCCCAGGTTGGCTGAAAACTCTGTCCTCTTGCCTCTGCCTCCTGAGTGCTGGGAAGACATCCGAGAGTCACCAGGTCCAGCTTGAGAGGCAAGGCAAATCTAGACAGAGGGAGCAGTGAAATGAAACCTCAAGCCAGGAACATGCTGTCTGTCCAATTTCTTTATACTCTCTGCTGTTTTAAATGGCAATTGTGGAAGTTCCTGACTGTGCTTGCTGTAATTGTTGACTGTCTTTTGAGTTGGAAATGAGCACCTAATAGAATGGAAATAGGGAAAGCAATAGAGAAGCCTACACTTACCCACTGCAATGTCACCATTCTTGAGGACAGTGGCCTTTGGAGATTCCTCAAAACTGGAGCTCTAGGCACTATATCACTGGGCTGTCTCCCCATTCCAGCTGCCCTGGGAGATGGCTGACTTCACACCCACGTGATCACTGTCATTATTGTATGTGTATGTGTGTGTGTGTGTGCGCGTGCGAGTGTGTGAAACAAAGGACATTGGTGTTGTTAACTGCTTTTTTTTTTTTTTAATTATTATTACCTACAGTGACTGCTCCTTAAGCAAGGACTGTCCTAATCAGAGGTTGCAACTCCACTGCTACCAGCAGTGGTTTGGCCGCAGCCTGAGAAGACTGTCCCCTCAGGCACCGACTCTTTCAAAGTTACTAAGGGAGACTATCTGAATCTAAAGAACTCACAGTTCAACAGTTCAGGTAGAATTCTGCTCACTCAGAGAAGCTGAATATCTAGTAGCTAACCTTCTCCCTTTGCTGGTGTCTTTCAAAAAACCCAGCAGCCTTCTCTCAGCCCCCACTTAAAAAACCCTTACCACACGTGGTTCCTCCTTACCACTTCCTGCAAGCTACTTGCTAACTCAGCCTCTTGCCTGCAGGTTAATTTTAGTCAAACACACCTTTGAAGTGTTAACAAAAGCAGTAGGAAAAATGCAACATACTTTAAAATAATATTCCCCAACACACTGGTGTCTTTCATAGCTTCCTATTTTATTGTCTTAAGACAGAGTCTCCCATTGAACCAAAAACTTTCTTTGGGGCCAGACTGGCCAGCCAGCAGGTGTTCTTGACCTGCCAGTCACTCTGCCCCAATGCTGAGGTTACAAGCTTCAGATAAATCAGCCATGCCTGGCTTTTCACAAGAGTACTGTGTATTTGAATGCAGGTCCACATGCCTGGAGAGGAATGCTCTTACCCACTTAGCCATCTCCTCAGCCCAAAGCCCACTTTCTTCTGAGCTGCATCAATTATTCATACACTGTGCTTTGTGAAGGACCTGCAAACCCTCAGATCCAAAAGTCAGCTAGAAAGAATGTGTGTGGGTGTGGTGCTGCAAAATAGAACAACATGTTTCCAGGATGCATGCTACTTTTCTGAAAGATAATCTGTGGTACCCTTTCTTCTTTGGCTCATTTCTCAGAAGTCTCTTTCCAATCCTCCTGACTTCTCTCCTCAGTGTGGACATGGACACAGTGATCTGGGGACAAATCTCAGAAGGAGCTTCAAGTGTCATGCTTGTGTTGTCATATAGTTGTGACAAGTAATATTCAAGAAATTTCCTGTATGGCACCATACTTTGTGTGTGTGTGTGTGTGTGTGTGTGTGTGTGTGTGTGTGTGTCTATGAATGTGTCTCTGTGTAAATGTGGCTGTGTTGTGTGTATGTTGTATGTGTTCTGTGTGTGTTGTATGTGTTATATGAATTTTGTATGTGTGTTATGTGTGTTTTGCATGTATGCTGTATGTCCACCCACATATGTGTGTGAAGGTTGATATCAGAAAGTCTTCTTCAATCATTTCTACATCTTATATTTTGAACTTAAATACATTTGTCCTTTGGCAGTTTCATATACAATACATTTTGATTGCTCTCACCTGCTGTGGGATGTCTTTCTATATGCTGTGAATATGTGTTGCTCCCATTGGCTAATAAATAAAGCTGCATTGGTCTATGGCAGGGCAGGATGGATCCAGGCAGGAAATCCAAGAGAGTCAGTGAGAGAAGAAAAGAAAGTGGGAGGAGACGCCAACTCCGGCGTCCAAGGAGCAACATATAATGGGACACAGATAGCAGAACACGTGGCAATACATAAATTAACAGTAATGGGTTGAGTTAAGTTATACGAGCTAGATAGCAAGAAGCCTGAGCCATAGGCCGTATACTTTGTAATTAATATTAAGCCTCTGAATGATTATTTTATAAGTGGCTGCGGGACCTGGGGGCTGGATGGGACCCAAGGAACTCCTGGCTACACTCACCCTCGTCTCTCTGCCACCATGGTTAATTTCCATCCTTCTTCCTCTGGTGTCTTTCCCACACCTGTGTCTTTCTGTTCTGTTCTATGATTCACTGAGTGTGGCCAGTGGTGCAGCTGTGGTGTGGGACTCTGCCCTGGACCCTGGTGTGATTAGCAGTTGGAAAACCACCAAAGACAACCCTTCCTATTAACAAATTCTGAAAAGGGGGAGGGTGATCTTTGTCTTAAGCCATGGACCCACCTCACTTTTTGAGACAGTCTCTCACTGAACTGGGGGTTGACGATTTTGATCAGACCAGTGGGCAGGCAGACCCTCAGAATCTGTCTCTCTGTCTCTGTCTCTCTATCTCTCTGTCTCTCGTGTGTGTGTGTGTGTGTGTGTGTGTATGTATGTATGTATGTGAGTTCCTGTGAGAGTGTAGGTACACATACTTGTGTGGAGATCAAAGACAACCTTGGGTGTCACCTCACTTCACTTTCTACCTTGTTTGAGATAGGGTCCTGTGTTATTTGTCATTGCATGTGTCAGGTTGGCTGCCTGTGAGCTCCTATGGATCCCCTGCTCTGACTCCCATTTTTCCACAAAGAGGTTGAGATTATAGACACATGCTACCTCACCCAGCTTTATGTGGGGTCTATATGGGTTTGTGAACTCAAGTCCTTATATTTGCTCAGGAAGTGCTTAACCTCCAGAGCCCAGAAAGGTTTGTCTTTAATAGGGTGCCAGGTGGCTTTCATGACCAGCAAAGTTCAAGGTTCTCTGGGTGAAGACATTGTGACATAACCTAAAAACGAGAGCCCAGGTGGGACTTTGCAAGGTCCAGGGCTGATGTGAATGAGGACCTGACACTTGCATTCACTTCTGCACAATCCAGTGGCACTATTCACTGTCCTTCAGAGTATAAACTTCTGATCCTCTGCCTGTGTCGGAGGACTCTCTAACAGTAGATCTGTAGGCCTAGAGGACTCTGAGTAGTCTCAGCAGGCACCAGATGGCCTACAAAGTCTCTCTGGAGAGCAAGTATACCAACCTAGGTTTTATGACATCCTTGGTACAGGAAGATGACCCTGATGCTGCCACTTGCTCACACTGGTATTCTCAGATGTGTGCACTGACTCCAAAAGGAAAGTCCTGTTCCCCATATCCTGCTACACAGAGCACTGTCCATGGCTGAGCAGCAGCAGCACCTGGAAGTCTGTTTGAAACACAGACTCTTAGATCCCAATGTAGACTTACAGACTCTGCTGACTCTGCAGAAGAGCTCAAAAGCTGTGGGATAATCCCTGAAAACCCTAGTTGAGCATCCTTAACTATAATGGGTAGAGACACCAAAGACCCTCGTAGTTGGAAGTTTTCCAATGTCCAGCCTGGTCCACAGCCACTCAGACCCAAGTAAATACACAGAGGCTTTTATTAATTAAAACTGCTCGGCCATTAGCTCAGGCTTACTACTGACTAGCTTTTACACTTAAACTCAGCCCATTTCTGTTAATCTATATGTTGCCACATGTTCTGTGGTTTTACCTGTGTGCCATTATATGTTGCCCCCTGAATGGCAGGCTGGCGTCTCCTGACTCAGCCTTCCACTTCCCAGAATTCTCCTTGTATGTTTATCCCACCTATACTTCCGGCCTGGCTACTGGCCAATCAGTGTTTTATTAAACCAGTATACAAAAGCATTATTGCTGTGGATGATTGATTGATAAATAAAACACTGATTGGCCAGTAGCCAGGCAGGAAGCACAGGTGGGACTAGCAGAGAGGAGAATTGAGAGAACAGGAAGGAGAGAGGAGGAGATGACAGCCTGCCATCCAGGGAGCATCATGTAAAGGCAGCAGGTAAAGCCACGGAACACATGGCGACATATAGATTAACAGAAATGGGCTGAGTATAAGAGTAAGAGCTAGATAATGGTAGGCCTGAGGTAATGGCAGAGCAGTTTAAATAAAATGAACATCTGTATGTTTATTTTATAAGTGGGCTTACAGGACTGCCGGGCTTGGTGGGACCAGAGAGAAAAACTCTGCCTACAAGTTATCTCACGGTAGACCCTAGAGTGGACATGGCTTCAGTTTCTCCTCTACACATTTGTTTCTTGTGTTGCAGCTATGAGCATATTTTCTGTCTACAGAGAACAAGGTGGCTTGAGCTGGTAGCCAGCAGGAGCTGATGGGAACTGGTGGGAGCCGGCTTTCCTCAAGTCAATAATTATATCAGAAAAGATTTGGATGAAATCATGCAAGCTTTGGGTCCTGCTCTCTTCTTAAAAGAGAAAGAAAATCTTGTTCCTGAAGTCTTAATGACATGTTTATCTGCTGAAGATGCACACACCTTGAAAGGCAAATGATGTCTAGAATTTTTTTTTTTTAATATTCAGGGCTGGAAAGATGATTCAGTTAATAAAGTCCTTCCCTGGCAAGTGTGAGGACTAGAGTTCACATCTCAGAACACATGCAAATGTGGGGACAGGGAGACTTTCTGTAATCCTTATACCGGGGATCAGACACTGGATGCCCAGGGCAAGCTGGCTAGCCAGACTGCCTGACACTGGTGAGCTCAGGGCTCAGCAGAGACCCTGTTTCAATAAATGTAGTAAAGAGTGATTGAGGAAGACACCCAACATCAACTCAGACCTCCTCACATGCACACACATGTAAACATGAATACACACGTGCACACCACACATACATTTTTTTCCATGAATTTTCTAAAAGAAGGTTAAAGACAGGTTCCCCACCTGCTGAGCTAACAAAGAAGATCAACCTAGGATTCGGTGCAGGGCACAATCAGTCTCTTCAACACCAGGGTGGGGCCAGCACTGACGTTTAAGCCTGGCACTGGGACCTGTGAGCCACCAAAGAAAATCAGCTCAGACTCCTTGTGCATGAGGGTGAGCTGACCTCTCCCCTCCCTGAGGGTCTGTCTTAGGGTTTCAGTTTTTCTAATTAACTATTAACGAGGCGGCTGTAATTTATTGAGTAGGGCGAGGTAAGCTAGCTGGGCCTGGAGTTGAGTTATGTTTCCTGAGGGAAGAGAACAGTTTTGGAATAAATCATTCCCCCTTTAATTAGTAGCTTTGGCTGGCCTGCTTGAAATGACAGCGCAAAAAAATGGCTAAGAAGCCAACAGTTCAGTCAGAACCCAGCCTGGGCCTCAAGTGCTGCTCACTGAGAGGTTTACGAAGCCGGGGGAGAGTGATGGGTGATCTGCCCAGTGACAGGAGGGACGCCATGAAATGTTCTCATCTGCTGTGTCTCTGGACAAATGTAGAGGCAGGGTTTTTGCTTCTGCAAATGAGTATTGCATTCAAAATGAAAGCAGCCAGAGAACACTGGAAGTTAGCCGCCATTAGTGCATCTTCTGATCTCTTAACTTTATCTTCCTCCAGCAGATCAACTGCCAGGGCTTTTCTCCTCTATCCCATTTTTTCATGTCTACCCTCTTGTTTGCCCTAAGTGCCTCTGAGCTAAGTGCATAGCACTGGGTGTGTGGTCATCATGTAGA
This sequence comes from Onychomys torridus, assembly GCF_903995425.1. Classification (NCBI taxonomy): domain Eukaryota; kingdom Metazoa; phylum Chordata; class Mammalia; order Rodentia; family Cricetidae; genus Onychomys; species Onychomys torridus. The sequence goes on along the minus strand of NC_050447.1, from coordinate 133,538,237 downwards.
CATGCAATCAATGTGATGCTGGGCATCCTTCACCAGGTGCTTACTATAACGTATAGGGTACTGGGTTACAGGCCATGAAAATGAGCCTCTGAAGTGGGCATTGTAGAAAATGTTGGGAAAGTATCTCTGGGATTTCAGGAATAAATATACTGAACCAATTATAGATACACTTTGACTTGCTTAATAAGTTAGACTTATTGAAATGACCCTTTCAGGACAGACATCACACGCAAAAGTTCCACAAAACCTCAATTATGGCCTCCCACACCATAAGCCACACAAGTGAAATGCTCATCTTAATGCCCCAGTGCTTCTGGGGGAGGCATGGGCATACTGGTGGTCTTGGAGCCAGCACTGCATTGTCCAGTGTCAGAGTCACTATATGGGGCCTGACATCTCTTCCTCTGCAGAACTCAAACAGCAGAATGGACCTGAGATTTGATTATCTAAATCTGAATGACCTCACAACTCATAGATTACAAGTTCTTGAACATATATGGGATTTTAACACCAAATAAATTTGGTTCCTTGTAGTCTATTCTCTTGAACTTTCTGTCTGGACTCCCACATCTCAGCAGAATGCCCGGAATGGGGGCACCACTTGCAGTTTTCAGGCCGATGGTGTGGATTCCATCAGTCACCATCATGTAATTCCTACCTCCTCCTCTGAAGGCTTTTGTGAAGGGCAGCTTCAGAGGTATCCACTCACCATTCTTCTCGCGGTGGGAAAATGTTGGCCCTGGCTTCAGAACTCAGAGGAAAGGGAGTTTCTAGAGGGCACTCACTCCTTTCACAAAGCCAGCTTCAGTCCACATTGCTTTCATTTCGTTAGCAACAACAGCAGAGCAGGGAGCGCTGAGAAGCCTGTTGGTGCCTCTGTGGCTCCTGTCTTCTCTTTATTGTTTTTCTACCCACTCAGTCAGCAAATACTTCAGCAATTTAACCCAATCCTAGGGACTTCAGTCTCTTTCCTCCTTGGTGTGCAAGAACGCTGGTCCTCCTAGAGATTAGGGTCTTCTTTGGTCCCCTTGATGAAAACTGTCCCTGCCCACCTGCTGCCAAGAAGGCAGAGGCAGATTCAGCTGAGGCTGGGCCCCAGGGGGTGATTAGAGGGGGCGGGCTCCAGTGAGGAAGAACAGACCACTAATAAATTGCACAGTCATTACCCTTTATGCATACTTCTTCTAATAGGTGTTGCAGATTCCTGCCTCCTAATAAGGAAAGGAAGTGGGAACACATAAATTCTCTCAAGGGAGTCAGACAGCCTGAAGCCACATTCGACAGCTACAAACGTTACCATGAGCACACAAGCAAAACAGGGCTTTAAAGAGCCATCCAGGGCCAGATTCTGGCGAGATTCCCTTGGATCTAGACTGCTTTGCACTGCTTCAGTTGAAAAGGAGAGCATGTCTCCTGCCTGCCACATGGGTTGGGCTGGGTAGATTAAATAAACAATGGCATTAATTGATGGAAGAGGCTTTATTGAATGCATTCCAGCCTGGGTCTTTATCCCATAGATGTGTTTGTTTGCCTGCTGAAATGTTTAGTTGTTTACTTTAACTGATCTCTCTCATCTTAGCTATTTAAACTTTGGCACAAGAAAGAAGCATTTTAAAATTTTTCTCCTCATTGCCACTGTGCCATGAGTCTGTCACCTTAAAACGCTGAAGGTTGCCCCCACCCACCACCCACCACCGGCTTCCCATGCTTCTCTTCTAGAATTTGTTTTCCCTGGGACCATCTAAGACTTTGTTGGAGATGGGCTTCTCCATATGCACATGGTGACTACATCGAAGGAATTCAAGGCCCTGGTTAACAGGCTATTACTTCACCTCACTCTCCCCCACCCCCCACCCCTGCCAAGGTTTATGGGTTTACAGAGAAAATCCTTGAGAATATGTAGGGCCAGAGTTTAAAGGGAACTCAGAAGCCCAGGGCAGCAGACAAGAATTTTCTGTGTGTTTCGATTTTGACCAAGTTCACGTTTTGTTCATTATGACTGTGTCTTTCCTAGCAGCTCAGGTCAGTTTTCCACAGCGAGGGCTCCAGGTCTCACCTCACAGCTTCTTTGTTTCATCCAGTCTGGCTCACACTAGCACTGCAAAGTGACTTTGGGGAACAATGTGACTCTGAGTTATTTTCTTCTTCTTCTATTCCAGTATTGTTTTGTCCTGTTCTTTACAAGCAGAGGCTGAGTTGCTGCCGTAGGCTCCCCGCTCACAGGACCAGCAGAGCTCAGAACTCTCCATCTCTCCCAGATGACAGGAGGGGCTTCTTTCCTCCAGCATTTTGTATGGTACCCAAGTGCAGATCAGATAGAGACCTCACCAGGCATTTTGTTTTCTTCCATTTCTCCATTTTGTACCAAAACAATAAACACAAGCTACCAGACAGTTGCACACACACCTGAGATCATGCCTGGTAGGAAGCTTCAAGTCAGTAATCTTCACGGAGGTCTAGGAACAAGGATCCTGTGAAAGCTTCCGAGGGGTGATTCTGAGCACACAGTTTATGGGAAACCCCAGGGATGTTCACTGAAATTGTAAAGCTGTTCAGAGCTCTGCAGATTCAGCTTGGTGGTAAAGCACTTGTCCCAGGTGCACAGGCCCCAGCACCGGAGTTCCAGCACCACAAGAATAGAGCAGCGAAGTGTGCAATCTGACTCAGTTCCTACACACTGGAGAATCCTCCCCTTAAAAATAAAACACCACCAGAATCTATTTCTCACCTGTCTGTCTCTCCTCCCTCGTGTCTCATCTATGGTCTATGCCTCTAATATCTCTCTACATTCTGTTATCTATCATCTGTGTTTCCGTTATCTAATTATCATCTTCTATCTAGGTATCTATCTATTATCTACCTATCTACTGTCTACTTATTGACCCATCAATTTACCTTCTGTGCCTGCTTGTACACACACACACACACACACACACACACACACACACACACACACACACTTATGAGTCACATATGCATTGCACACCCCTCCTGTTTGAACATTGTCTATAAATCAAGGTTTTGGGAAAAATCAGGTGCCAGCAGTAAGGAAAAGCTGAAATATGGAGACACATCCTTCCAATGTCCCTGCTGTACCATTAAATGAAATTCTACAGATGAAGGACTTGGCAGTCATAAATACACACAGGAAATATTTTTCTTTATGATATGTCTATTATCTTTATGCTTACAGAGTTTAGCTTTTGTGCAACCCATACAAAGATGTAAAGGATCCATATATAAGATTTATCTTGAAAAACAAGACCCTTCTAGTGACCATCTCAGGGAGACAGGACTGCAGCCAAGGAGGAGGCAGAGACATCTATCGTGGCTTGTGACATGTCTTTCTTAAGGTGAATGGTCCCCACAGTGTAATACTATATTATCCTTCAAGCACTTCTGTGTAGCATGAATTGTTAGAAGGACTTATTAATAAAATCAAATCTGAGGCCAGTTATTGGGGTGAATGCTGGAAGATCAGAGAAGCAGAACAAGCCACAGCTACCTCACCTTGCCAGTTCCTCAGCTGATCCTGTTTCCTTAGACTGGATGCTTCTGAGTCCTCATCCAAATGGTTCTCAGGTGAACTGCTGATAGAAGCCTGTGGTGGCTATTGTGTTCCCTGAAATATTGTGTGTTCCCCGAAATAAACATATCTGGGGTCAGAGAACAGACAGCCACTAGAACAAAGCCAAAAATGGTGGCTAGAAAATGGGAAGAGTAAGCCATAACAGAAGCTGGGTGGTGGTGGTACACACCTTTAATCCCAGCACTTGGGAGATAGAGCTAGCTGGATCTCTGAGTTCAAGGCCACTTTAGAAACAACTAAACATGGTGACCCACACCTTTAATCCTAGAAACCCAACCTTTAATCCCAGGGAGTGGGAGCAGAAAGAGAAAGGTATATAAGGTGTGAGGAACAGGTACTAAAGAGGAAAAAGCATGTAGTTAGTTTAAGCTTTGGAGCAGCACAGTTCAGCTGAGATTCATGTGGAGGAGGACTCAGAAGCTTCCAGCCTGAGGAAACAAGATCACCTGAGGAACTAGCAAGGTGAGATAGCTGTGGCTTGTTCTGCTTCTCTGATCTTCCAGCATTCACCCCAATAACTGGCCTCGGGTTTGAGTTTTATTAATAAGACTCTTTAAGATTCATGTTACAGAAGCCTAAAAACTTAACCAGCTAAAAGCTTCTAGTTTCTGGTCCTCATGCCTTATATACCTTTTTGCTTTCTGCCGTCACTCCCTGGAATTAAAGGCTCGATTTCTGGGATTAAAGTCGTGTGTCACCATGCTTGGCTGTATCCTTGAACGGATGGATTTCTGCCTCTGGAATGCTAGGATTAAAGGCGTGTGCTACCACTGCCTATCCTCTATGTTTAATATTGTGGCTGTTCTGTACTCTGACCCCAGATAAGTTTATTAGGGTGAACAATATTTTGGAGAACACAATACCACCACACTTCTGGGCACCTAAAACATTTCCTAATTTTTCAGAGTCCTGAGCTCTGAAATCTTAACAAGCCTTTGTGATGGCAGGTCATCACACTGCACAAAATCACCATAGGGACAAGAGGACCTGCCACCTTTCCCCCCAAATACTGAGCTTCCTATGTTGGTCTCCATAACACCCTCCATCCCAGAGAAGAGAAAATTTCTAACTTTTAGTCATTGTGATTTGAGAAATTTAGTTACAGTTTTTATGGGTTGCTTTTGCTCTTTATGTGTGAGAGAGTTCGTGCACACAAGTGCAGTGCCCACAGAGGTCAAAAGAGGTCATCAGATCCCTTTAGAGCTGGAGCTACAGATAATTGTGAGCTGACAAACATGAATGTTGGGGACAAAACTCAGTCCTTTGAAGATGCACTATGTGCTCTTAACTACTGAGCCATCCCTTCAGCCTTTGTATGGTTTTTAATTGATATATAATAATCACATATTTATGAAGTTCAGTAATATGTATTAACACATATACTTTTATAATGAGCAAAAATTAACATGCATCCTTGTAGCTATATGTTTATCTGGTCCCACCTGCCCTCCCCCAATGCGGTCCAGACAAATCTATCTCATCCACAGTCCCGCAGCTGCTCAGATCCAAGTAAACATATAGAGGTTTATATTATTTACAAACTGTATGGCCAATGGCAGGCTTCTCACTAGCTAGCTCTTACAACTTGACCCGTTTCTATTAGTCTATAAGTTGCCACGTGGCCATGGCTTACCGGTACTTTCACATCTTGCTTCTCCTGGCAGTGCTGGTATCTTGCTAGACTCTGCCTTTCTCTTTCCTGTCTCTCTCCTTGAATTTCCCACCTGCCTCTGAGCTGCCTTGCCATAGGTCAAAGCAGCTTATTTATTAACCAATGGGAACAACATATATTCACAGTGTACAGAAAGACATCCCCCAGCATATCATTCATTGCTTCCAACATCAATCATTCCTTCATGGTGAGAATATTCAGACTCTACTCTTCTGGTTCACTTCAAAGCTGTTAACTATAGTCACTCACACTGTTGAACAGTGCTCCAGACTTATCAATTGATCAATCTCTTACCCATCATCCCTTTCCCAGACTCTGGAAACTGCCATTCTACCCTGTGCTTCCATGACATCAGCTTCTTCAGATCCTACAAATGAGTGAGATCACGTGTCAAATAAACACAATGGAGCCATACAAAATAGATTCTTTCATGAGGTAGCAACATGTTTGTACCTTGGGGAGAGTATGCTAAGTGAGAATGGTGAAGCATAGAAGGACTTACTAGGATCCTTGTCAAATATATAGGGCATGTTCTGATTTTACCCAAGTAACTGTTATCTGTTAAGCCAATGTCCCCTCAAACTATCATGATGACCTAGAATAAACATTCATCCCACATTTTTGGAGTAATATACATGGACTATGGGGTAAAAGGATGTGAGGATTACCTGGTGAAATCCTTTACTTTTACAGGGATGTCCATGGGAACAGATGCATTGAAGTAGGATGTCCTGTGGTGACTGTACCTTGCCTGGGACAAAGCCTCTGCTCCAGTCCCTGCCATCAGATTCCTTGTCAAGCTTCTTCCCACTGTGCCATACCACGCGTGAAACTCAGAGCCTCTCCCTAGCTCACTGGAATTAAATCATTGTTCTAAGTATCAGCTGTCCTACTATATTTAATTTCCCAAACTTCTCCTGTGAGAGGAAGCAAAATGCAACCGAGTTTGCCTCTGTCTTGTAAATATTTAGAGGGATGAGAGTGAAGTGTTGGAGTGAGTGTCTGTTTCCAGTCAGAGGAAGTTGCCTTGTGTAGTGATGAACCAAAGCTCCTAGCCTCATGGATCAAGAATGAGCTTAAGTTTCCAGAAAGCATTGCTCTGCTTTCCAGAGAGCTAAGAATACCTACAATGCAGAAAGCAGCTTTCAGGGGAGTTGCCAGTTGCCAGAAAGTAAACTCAACAAAGTGAAGTACATATGTAATGTGATTTTGGGTTGTTAGATACAGGATTCAAATCCAATGAACATGGATGCTTTGAGCTGTAAAATGCTCAGGTTTCCCCTAGGGATGTCTAGCTCCTAAGACAAATCTCTGGAGTCCAGCACAGTACATGGCATAGATTGTGCATGCTTTTTTTTTTTTACACAGTATCATTGAGTGGTTAAGTTCCATAAATGGCAGCAGGGTTTCCCATGGGTTATGGGGGATCTGATGCCCTCTTCTGGCCTCTAAGGGTATTGTATGTACACGTGTGCATGTGCGTAAAAATGAAACAAACTTTAAGAAATGTTCTCTTCTGGCCTGTGCACAGAGTGTCTCCATGTTTACTGAAGGTTACCGCTTTCAGCGGCATCTTAGAACTTCCACAGTATACATTTTACCTCATTGGTTACAATTTTTTCCCAGGGTTTGTGTTTTGGGGGTACTACTATAAGCAGGATTATTCTTGTAATTTCATTTTCATTATTAATGCATAGAAGCATAATTGATTTTTATAGTCACATTATCACCTGCAACCTTGCAGAATTCATTTTTTGGCTTTAATGTGGTGAGAAGCAGTGCCACGGGGGACACACAGCTGTTCTGAGCACATCACTGCTCAGGTAAAGCAACAGAATGCTCACCACAGGGAGGAAGCCAACCAGTCAAGAGGCCAGATAGTGGCAGAGGAGGAACTTGATAGCAGGAGCTATCTCACCAGAAAATGATGGCTACTGGTCAAAGAATCAAGTTAGCAATCAACCCAGTGGAAAGCTTGCCTGGGTCTAGAAGGTGGGGGCGGGGCACTCATCGTCTAGTGGTCTACTTCTTTGACATTCATTCTGATGTTGTCTGGTGCTCTGCAGTTTGTAGATCAAAAGACAGGCTCACACTGATATTTCATAGTGATATATTGTATCCCTCAATATATTGTGCACCCTAATAAAACTTATCTGAAGATCAGAGGAAAAAGCCAGCCACTATATTAAACTAAGAAGTTGGGCAATGGTAGCACATGCCTTTAATCTTAGCATTCATGAAGCAGAGATCCATCTGGATCTCTGTGAATTCAAAGCCACACTGGGAACAGATGACACATGCCTTTAATCCCAGCACTAACCATAGAGGTCTGGATGTCTGTACAGACAGACAGGAAGTGATGTAGCTGGGCAGAGAGAGGAAGTGAAATTGCAGAACAGAAATACATATAGGCATGGGTATAAAGGAAGTAGGTCTCTTTGGCTAAGGATTTCTAAGTGGTAAGGAATGTGGCTGGCTTCTTTCTGCTTTTCTGATCTCTCGGTTTTTACCCTAATATCTGGCTCTGGGGTTTTTCTTAATAAGACTGTTAAGTTATCCATCTTACAATGCTTCTCTCATTCATCTTCCTGGAATAGTGGACTATTTTACAGTTATATGTGAGCTTTTCTTCAGAGAGTGGTAGCAAAGAGAACACAAACAAAGGATGATTGACAAAGAACAAGCTACTCCATCAAATGACTTCAGGAATATCTCAGAGAGAAAATGGAAGGCCATGCAGGCAGCAGCTCCCATCTGCATACTCCCAAAGCAACTGTGCCAGTGACTCACACATTGACACCACATTCTCCGAAAGGAAATAGATTTGTGCCCTTGTCTGACTGGTCAGAACACTAAACTAAGACTGACAAAAGTATGTTTAGGGTCATTAAAAAATGATCAGCTATCCTGTCCTAATTCTAAGCTAAAGCTCCCTGAATGATTTTTTTTTATAAAGGTCAAGTCAGCAACTTATACAGAAAACTTTTAAGTCAAGTGTGCTAGTAGAGTAAATCCAAAGATATACTAATTTGATACATGCTGAAGAACAATGGCAGAAAAATATTAAAATATGTTTTCTGAAATTCAACTATTTTATTTCTATAAAAGCAGAAAATTTATTGGATGTGCTGTATAAACACTGTAAATTTCCCCCTATATTATCAGCCTGTTAAGATGGGAGCCTGGAGATGTGAGCTATGTTGGGTCTTTTTTTTTTTTAAATTAAAATATAATTACACTATTTCCCCCATTTCTCTCCTCCCCATGCCTCTCATATTTTACTCCCTCCCAAATCCATGGCCTCCTCTTCTTTAACTATTGTTGTTACATATGCATAGAAATGAACCAACATATAAATGCGACCTACTGAGTCAAGTAGGGTCAGTGTTGTCTGCATGTATATATTTTTAGGACTGACCACTTGGTGTTTGATAACCAGCTGAAGGGCTCGTCCATGGGGAACACTGATTCTCTCTCTCTCATCAGTTGTTAGTTGTCTGTAGCTTCTCAATTAGGTCTGGGATGCCAGTGAGCTTTCCTCCATCTACAATGGGATATCAACTGGTGCTGGAATTGTTCGGGCCTTGTTTAGGTAGTCATGTGGTTGAAATTTCTTGAGTATAGCTTTCTTGTCATAGCTGGAAGACACAATCACACAGTGACTTCCTGGTCCTCTTGGTCTTACACTCACTCTTTCTGCCCCTCTTCCATGATGTGCCCTGAGCCTCAGATGAAGGCATTGTATTATAGATGTATCTTTTGGGGCTGGCTCACCACAGTCAGTTGTTCTTTGCATTTTGATCTCTGGTGGCTCTCTGTAGTAGCCTCCATCTGATGCGAAAAGAAGCTTCATTGATGAGGGGTGAGAGCCGCACTTATCTGTAGGTAGAAGGATGAGTATTTAGAATGCCTTTAGGAATTATGTTGGTTCAGTAAAGTACTGGTTGTAGGTTTTCTTCTAAGACCCATGGTCTCACTAGCTATGTGTGGCTGGTTAGGTTCACAAAAGAAGGCATGTGATTTCCCTCCTGTTGATCGGGCCTTGTGTTCAGTTAGACAGCTGTTGGTCACTGCCAAGACATGAGTGCTACTGTTTTACCCTAGGGATCCCTTACCTTGCTGGTCATGGCCAGGTTCATCAGCATCACAGCTGGGTGGGAATACTGACTGCTTCCTGATTTTTGTAGCTTTTATACCACCTTCTGGTACTAAGAAAGCTAGTCTCAGGGATAAGGCTTTAGGATCTATTCGAGCTCGAATGCCCTGAGTTCTGAGTCCAAAGTGTGTGGTGTCTTCAGCAATAGGGTCTAGCCTGAAACTTCTGGGAGGCAACCAAAGACAACAGAAACACTCTATAATGTTCCAGGAGTTTTGAAGGGAGGTTTCTCTTAGTTGGTACTGGAACTTTTAAAAAATTATTTCTTTTACTTTTTGAGATTAATATATCACTTTCCCCTTTCCTTTCCTCCTTCCAAAACCTCCCATTTACCCCTTGTATTGGCTAGTTTATGTCAACTTGACACAAGCTGGAGTCATCTGAGAGAAGGGAGCCTCAGTTGAGAAAATGCTCCACAAGATCAGGTTGCGCTCAAGCCTGTAGGGCATTTTCTTAATTAATGATTAATGGGGGAGGGCCCGATCCATCGTGGGTGGTGCCACCCCTAGGCTGGTAGGCTTGGATTTTATATGAAAGCAGGCCTAGCAAGCCAGGAGAGCAAGCCAGCAAGCAGCACTCTTCCATGACCTCTTCATCAGCTCCTGCCTGCAGGTTCTTGTCCTGTTTGAGTTCCCATCCTGGCTTCCTTTAGTGATGAACAGTGATGTGGAAATGTAAGCCAACAAACCCTTTCCTCCCCAAGTTGCTTTGGTCATGGTGTTTCAACACAGCGATAGAAACAAAGGCACCCCTCCTAGATCTTTTACAAATTCACGACCTCTTTGTTCATTAATTGTAACATTCATATTCCTAAGTACGACATGTTTGCTCTGTAATATTACTTGTGTGTATGTTTTCAGGGCTGACCTTCAGTATTGCATAACCAACCAGTGTGCTCTTCCTGGGGAAGACTGTTTCTCCCACTTTTAGCATTCCTTAGTTCCCTGTAGTTCTTTGTGTAGGGTGGAGACCTCCTGCCCACCACCTCCCCATCCAAGTTAACATGTCTATCGTTGCTATCTTTGTTCAACTTGTATTTACTGTTGGTGACTTTGTGGGTGTAGCTTCTGACAATCCTAAGAGATGCAAGCTTACCAGAAATTCCCTATTCCTCTGGCTCTTACAAATTTCCCACCCCCTGGTCTGCAATGAGCTTTCTGTGCAGGAGTTGTGTTGTATAGATGTTTCCACTGGGACAGGGTTCCACAGCTTAGCATTTCAATACGCTGTGGTTTATAGAGGGACATTTCCCTGGTCCCGCCCGGCCCCATAGCTGGGACGGATCTCTCCCACGCGAGCTTTCACAGCCACTTATAAAACAATCACTCAGAGGCTTATATTAATTACAAACTGCATGGCCTATGGCTTCAACTTCTTGCTAGCTAGCTCTTTTATCTTAAATTATCCCATTCCTATTCATCTTTATGTTGCCACGTAGCCATGGCATTACTGGCCTGTTGGCATCTTGTTGCTCCTTGGGTGGCAGGCTGGCATCCCTTCTGACTCCCCTTTTCTTCTCTCTGTATCTCTGTTCGGATTTCCCACCTAGCTGTAAGCTTTCTTGCCATAGGCCAAAACAGCTTTATTTATCATCCAGTGGGAGCCAAAAATATTCACAGCACACAGAAAGACATCCCATAGAAGTGATTTTCTGTAATGGTCTGTCTGTTGCAAAGAGAAGTTTTCTTGATGAAAGTGCTGGGATCTTTTGTGAGTGGTATTATCATCCCAAGTGATATATATAACATGTAATTTTAGGTAAATGTAAAATAATGATTCTCTATGTCTTTTAAAAACATCATTAGTTATTTCTCCTCCTCATTTCCTATTGTCTTCCTTCCACCCTTCCTAGTTAAAGCCCCTTCCCCATATTTTTCCCATTTTCTCCTTCATATCCCCTGTATCCTTAACACACAATATTCTCAAATCTGAACTGGGGGATTCCAGGCAGTTTTCACTGGTCTTGTATGGTAGGATGACACACACAGTGGGGAGTGAATAAGGGACCTGTTTAGAGCCAAGGCTGCAGTGAAGCTGTGTGGTACAACATGAGTGAGCCCTGCCAACATGGAATCATTTCCCATTTGATTCTGAATGGACTTTGGTTGTTGCACATCAGACACTTTTCATGTTTCCAAATGTTTGGTGATTCTCATGTGCAGCTCCACAACCCTCTGCAGGGCAGGGAGCCACTTTATTTATTATTTTCTCATTTATTTATTATAAAGCAGGACTTTATCATAAATGTACTTCTTGTTACATTGGGTAGAGGCTCTAGAGGCCCAGATGCTCCAGGCTGGAGTGGAGGATGACTGTGCCAGACTGTGTCCTGAGACTCTCTCCAGACAGTCAGCACCAGAACTGAATTTAGAAATCATCCCGCAGCCTGATGCTTTGGCAACTTTCCCCCACAGAATGAGTTTAGGGGTCCTTTTTTCCCAGTGGAGTGAGACCCTTCTCCTTGCTGGTCCTGAATTCCTGGAAATGCATTTCTTTGTGGTCACCTGACCTCAGCTATGCCAGAAAGAGTCTTCAAAGGGAGAGGGAATCTGTGCCCAAAGCAGAGAGTAATCTCAAGAGTTACTTTAAAATACATTTACTAACAGAACAAATGAAAAAGTCTGGACCAGAGATGGCTCAGCAGGTACAGGTGCTTGCTGACAGCCTGAGCTCCATTGCTGGTGGGAAGGAGATGTGACTCCTGCATGTTGTTCTCTGACCTCCACACATGCACTGTGAGATGCACCCTTTCCAGAATAGCTAGCGTGGAAAAGATGTTAATGCAACAACATATGGCTGTGTTATGGCTCTCTCACCCTTGCTCTACTGTCCAGTCTGAGTGACTGCAGTGGCTGCCTCATGAGGGACACAGTGCAGTGATCAATTAGCTATGCCTGGCAGGGTCATAGGCAGCCTGCTTGGGTTGTTTTGCTTTGTTTTGTTTTGCTTCTTGTTTATATTGTTCTTTAAGGCAATTAGCAGTGACTCTCCTCCCAAAAGTGACCATGAGTTTTGTAAAGCAGGCAATGTAAAGGAGAGGAGGGAGATACTTCCTAGTCTAAGGAGGGGATTGGATGGAGTGGGGACCTGCAGATAAAAACACTGCTGTAGATGAGAGAAGAGATGAAACCATAACTGAGTAACAAAGCAAGACAGGGAGTTGACTTTGAAACTTAACCGGAGTTCCGTAGTTGCAAATAACCCTGGATGAAATCTATACCTGGGACCCTTGTGGACATGGCTGCCATGATTCCGGCCTGGTGCATGGCTACATCCTCTGAGCAGAGTGACATGACCTCAGAGAACAGTGGATTTAGGAGCTTTCTGGCCTGAGTCTTCCAGAGACACATGGTCTGAAAGGCAAGGCAGTTTCTTATTTTTGTCTGTGCCTATTCCCTTTTGACCTGGCTATAAGAGGTGCCCCCAGGAAGCTCAGACTAGGACAGGCAATGAGCAATGTCTCCTAACTGGTGTGAGGATGGGTCAAAGCTCTTACGAGCATAGGATATGTGCAGGGCTTATGGAAACCCAGGGCAGTAATTCCAGCTGGTGGCCACAGGAAGGCATCATAATGAGTAATGAAAATACCAAATGCCATTGAAGTCTCGATGGTATGAGCTCTCCAGATAGAGCCAGGCTGGAAGTCAAAGGCTGCCTGTGTGTATGTTAACTTGAGAATATTCTGGACAATGTCTTACTTCATCTTTGCATTTCTTTGTGTGTAAAAAAAAAGGGGGGGGCTGGCACAGTCCCTGACTCTGGATATAGTGATATATGTGATGTTCACATAATTCTTGTGTATCAGTGCATTTTGCCAAGTTGGATGCATGTATGTTGGGCTTCAGGCATCAGAGTTCTTTGGTGTGGATTAGAAGAAGTTAGTTTTTCAGTTCTAGTTCTTTAACCAAACCATCCCTGTGAGTGGGGAAGAGATTAACTTCAGCTGAAGGGACAGAATGTGAATCAAAGGTTTGTAGGACAAGGGACCGAGAGTCAGAGGAAGCAGGAAGACGTAGTTGGCAAGAACTCCTCCCCTTCCACTACATACAGCACCCAGGGCCTAAACAAGAAAACACAGGATGCAATGCCAACTATTCACCATCTAGGATTAAAAATCCTCATCCAGGGCTGGCAAGATGGCTCAACACTTAAGATATTTGCTGTGCAATATCTAGCAACTACATTCAGTCCTTGGAACCAACATCAAAGGTGGAAAGAGAGCTTTCCACAAAGCTGCCCTTTGATTTCTCCATGCCCACACCACACCACATCTCTCTCTCTCACACACACACACATACACACAATCACCATCGCCATCATACTGCTACTACTACTACTACTACAATAATAACAACAACAGTAATCATAATAATAGTAATTTTAAAACAAATTCTTTAGCCAGGGGAGGGCTTGTGCCACGACTGGATGTCACCGTGTCATCAGGATGCTGGGCTCCTGCTGCCTGTGCATTCGAGTATGTGCAACTTCTTAGGCCTTTTCAGGCTTTCTGGAAGAGTCATTTAATTGGCTTCAGTTGCAAAACTGCAAAGATAAAGGCTGGGAGCCTTGTGCTAACTGTCCCAGGGCTCAGGCTATGCTAAACATTCCTGAGTTTCATGGAGAAGGAGCTCTTGATTTACAATTACGCCATGATGGATTACCTGGAGACTCAACCTTCAGGCAACTGTGATTAACTTGACCAAAGACATCTGGGAGAGCCATCCGATGTCTGGAATTATGATCTTAGTAAGCTACCCTGAAACTAGACACCGCTGAACTGCCTTCCTGCAAGACACTAGCACAGGGCCTCTGTAGGCTAATCCAGTAGCATGTCTTTTTCTCTTTCTTTTTTCTTTTTTCTTAGAGCCTGTTAACAAACAAACAAGCAAAAACCCACCACACAAAATGAACAGAGGAAGAGCACAGCTGCCTCAGGGAGGACCCACGAAGAGACACCGAACTTCTCAGCTCCGCAGTTGCCTTAAGAAAGCAGCCCTCCTCTTGCTGGAGTCCAGGGAGAAGGGCAATTAATGCCTCTGTGATTAGCAACTGCTGAGGAAGGACTGCCAGAGCCACGGACTAAATATAAAACTGGATGTTGAACACTCATATGCTCACAATTAGCTGGACTCTGTTGCTGGATACAGTGAAACTGGGAGGTGTTTGGCGGGGTGGGGGTGGGGTGGGGGTGTGGGAGGGTGGGGGTGTGCTTTTCTGTGATTATTATCAACAGTGAATAAAGGTCAAAGTGGAAGGCAGGGAAGCCATACAGGTGCTAACACCCTAGACTGTCACCCTGAAGTAGCCCCCTTTGTTCTTGGAGCCTTGGGAACTTCCCAGTTTGTTTAGTGCTGTGCAGTTAATGATCCAATAATCGCCACAGAAGTTGGACTTGGAAAGACACTAAAGACATTTCAAAAAATGTAATAAGCCCCTCCCCTTCCAAGGAGCCTTTCAAGAGACTGCTTGGGCTTTAAAAAAAAAAAAAAAAAAAAACCCTTTGGAGACACGCCCTCTCCTTCCCACCCTCCCACCAACACACTGATCTAAATTCTGGGTCAGTTGTTCTAAAGGGTTTGAAATGACTAAAGGGGCCTTCGGGCCTCCAAACCCTGTGGCACTAAGGACAAGGAAAGAGACTGCAGAGCGTGTGGCCATTGACCCTCACTTGCAGGAGACATGTTGACAATGCATGTTTGCTCCATACTTGGGGGTTCTCAAAGACACGGCAGATGAATGAAGTAGAAATGTCCAGGCTTATAAAATCAGTCAACATCAAAACCAGCAGGGATGGGGAAGCAGGCAGAGAGAAAACCTTTTTCCAGGAAAGAATGAATGCTTTCCCCTTCTGAAAGACTCATCCCCCCAGAAGAGTATCAACATAAATTAAGGGATTATGATGAACTCCAAAGCACAGTGGAAGGTATTAAATGGCTTTGTAAACACTGAAATTTTTACTAGAGTTTAAAACTTTCAAATGAACTGGAAGCCTTTTCCTTTAATGGGAAAGAACAAATGAGCACAGATGCATAGGTGTAGAGACAGTACAGACAGCCCACCTTTGCAGACATTTTCACCCAGGATTAGTTATTTTATTTTTCATTGTGTGACAAAGCAGTCGGCAGACGCTTGTTTTGGGATGTGGGATAAGAGGGGACTCAACTCATCATGAAGGAGAAGGTGAGAGGGAGCATAAGGTGGTTGGTCACACAATGCCACAGGAAGCACACACAACCGAGCTGGTGCCCAGTTCACTGTTTCCTTTCTGTTCAGCTGGGACCCCAGCCCATAGGATGGTGCCACTCATGTAGAGGGTAGGCTCTGTGTTCAGCTAAAGCTTTCTGGAAACAGACACACAAAGATGTATTTTCAGGGTGAGAGATAGAGTCAATCTGACAATGAAGATCAGCCATCATAGTGAGGGGGGGTTAAAGAGTACAGAGCTACTGTGGGGTGGGAACCTTGACCTTTCACTCTGTGTTTGCTGTCCTGTTCCCAAACTTGCAGTTGCCATTGCTCTCCTGACTCTGGGGCTTTTTCCCCATGCAGAAGTTTCCAGAAGTCCATCCTCTCTGTTTCTGCCTTCCACTGCAGGCTTTGTTAGTCGGATTCCGCTGGTGAACTGGGTAGAGGAGAAGGAAAGGGAGATGGGAATGGAAGATAAGAGTGATGATGAGCCCCCGGAGCTCATAGAAGTACCACTGAAGATAGCGTCTCCCTGACAGTCATTAGGTGTATCGTAACAATCTTGTTCCACCACCACAGCCTGAGCGGTTCTCATTAGAGATGCTTGAGAAGAAAATACACACTTGTATGTTCGTTGATTTTTCATGATTATAATGAAATGCATGAGGCTGGATACTGTTCACTGCTGGTGAGGAACTCATGGTGGAGCTTCATGGTAAAACTAAACATAGGAGGCAGAGATCACAGGGTGACACAGGAAACTGAGGAGGAGCAGGGCTTGGGCTTTGTGACAAATCAGTATTTCACTGGAACTGGATCAGCTCCTTGTGAATAGTACTCTGGTAACCCAGTCACTTGGTCACAGAAGTGAAAGGTCACATTACCTCTAACTGGGAGACAAACCTTCAAGAGATGAACCCTTCATGTCCATGTTCGGCACATATCCAAACCACAGCATTCTGGAATTCTGAACATTTTTAATAAACAAGTCAGCTGGGGACTTATAGTTTGTACCCTTATAAGTGTCTGTAGTTTGTAAAGAGTACCTCAGAATAAAAGAGTTTCTGGAAATACAAAACCTGCATGGGTCTTTCAGAATGAAGACATCATACACCAATGAAGGTCAACTTGAGTCCAACTCAAAATTTGAAAATGTATTTACCTTAATGCATGCATCTGTGTTCAAAGAATAATCTTATTTCTCTTAAGTTGGCCATTTCCTTTTCTTCTGATTATGATCTTGGAATCCATGACGGGAAAAAGGAAGCAGAAAGTGTCTTCTTTAGTGGTTTCTTGTGGCCATACATTAATACTCTGCCCCATCCCTAATTCCTCAGAATGCATTGAGGAGCAACAGAAAAGACAGAGTCCATATGCTTCATCTGTGACACCAAAAGTAGCTCTGGGCTTAGGAGATGGGTTCTTTGACAAAGTGCCTGTCATGTAAGCATGAGGACCAGATTCCCAGCATCCACATAAAAAGTCACACTTGGCAGAGTATATTTTTTAATACCAATATAGTGGATATAGTGATATTTTATTTGTATTGAAATGTGATTTTATTTGTATGTCAATAAAGTTGCCTTGAGGTCAGAGCAAGCCAGAGCAGAAGCCGAGCAGTAGTGGGGCACGCCTTTAATCCCAGCACTTGGGAGGCAGAGCTAGGCAGATCTCTGTATGTTCAAGGACACAGCCAGCATGGCAGACACACGCCTTTAATCTCAATACCAACCATAGAAGACCTGGAGGTCTGTATAAACAGGCAGTGATGAGGAGGTCATGTGGCTGGGTTTACAACCAATGAGAGAGGAGAACAGAAAGTTTTTAAATAGACAGGACGCAGAGAAGTAGGTCTCTTGCAGAGAGGAAGAACCGCAGAAGCAGTGAAGGGTAAGGTTTTCCGCTTTTGCTCTGACCTCGTGGTTTTTAACTCTGCAATCGGTTCTGTGTTTCTTATTTAACAAGCCGGATACATCTACAAGTAGAGGGAGAATCAGGTCCCTGAAACTCATTGGCTTGTCAGCCTAGTTAACTTAAAAAAATAATTAAAGCATTTAATTTGGTGCTTATGGTTCTGGAGTGTTAGAGTCCATGGCCATCATGGCAGGAAGCATGACATCAGGCAGGCAGGCAAGCACTGCAGCAGTACCTGAAAACCTACATCTCAATCCACAGCATGAGGCAGAGAGAATCTCTAGGAATGGTGTGGGCTTTTAAAACCTCAAAGCCTGCCCAGTGACACACTTCCTCCAACAAAGCCACACCTCCTAATCCTTCCCAAACAGTTCCACTAACTGGGGACCAAGTGCTTGTATATATGAGCCTACAGGTGTTGGAGTCCCTGCAAGTGTCACAGGCAGCAGAGAAATGATCTGTGTAAGGTGAAGAATGAAACTTGGGTCAGCACCACTTAAGCAGGTGCTGGGTCAAAGCTTCCAGAGTCTGACCTCAGGTTTACTTTCCTTACACATTTAAGTATGGTAAAACTTGGGGGGCAAATTTCCATGTGACAATTACCACAGCAAAGCTTCAGGGATGGCTGCATTGAAACTTCCTTGTAAAATACACATCTATAGCAAAGCACCTATGACTTTACAATACAAATGAGTTCTATCAACTGACAAACAGTGCTAACCACTTGGTATTGAACTGTAGTTCTTTGTCTACGGTTGAGGAACCATGAGATGTCCCCTCCCATATTAGCATGTCCATTGGCATTGTCTTTCTTTAGGTCTTGTTGAAGTATCATGGGTGTAGTTTCCTGTCATTTCAAGGAGACACAATTTCATAGCCCATTTTCTGGTCTCCTGGCTCTCACAGTCTCTCTGCCTACTCTTCCACAATGTTCCCCAAGCCTCAGGTGCAGTACTGTTATAGATGTATCTGTTGGAGCTGAGCCTACCAGAATCAGTCCGGCTTTTTGTTTTGACCAGTTGTGGTTTTCTGTAATGGTCTCCATCTGTTGCAAAAAGAAGTCTCTTTGATGAGGGAAGAGAGCTGCACTTCTCTGTGGGTATCAGGATGAGTATTTAGAATGCAGTTAGAAGTTATGCTGGCCTAGTGAATTTGTAATAGTGGGTTCTCCTCTTAGTTCCATGACCTCACTAGCCTTGGGTAATTGGATTACTTATACTTTTGACCTGGCCTCTATAAAAGGTTTTTGTCTCATGCCCTATAGATGAAACCCACAGCATTGATAGCACAAGGGTGTGAGACTGACCAGCAGTACAGCCTCACCTCCTTCCTCTTCTTCCATCCCACTCCTGGACCTGTAGGTGTTGGGAAAGGAATGCCTAGAACACATTAGAAGTAGCCCATCCTCAAAGCCATGTACAACCCTGGCTAGGTTGACACCCAGTGATTCCCCCGAGGACCTCAGCCGGGGAAGCACCTGTGGCAGGTCAACCAAGTGAAGCTCAGGATGGAAAATTCCTGGTTGCATGGACAGAGAGAACTTTTAGCTTTATATTCAAACCTGCTTTTTACCACATTCCTCAGTTCTGTTAATGGAACTGAGAACACTAACCACAGTTTTCTAGAATTTTGCTTCTGAGTCCCAGAAACAACAGAGAGTTTTGGGGAAATAGAACCTCCATCTTTCCTGATGCTCAGCACCAAACAAACTCCTTCGACTGTGCCATCTTTATCATTTCCTATCCCTCTGCAGACTGTTAGCACAGCCTTCAGAGCGTGCACAGGGTCCCACCACTCTGGTTAGCACAGCCTTCAGAGCATGCCCTTACCACTTTTCTTCGAACAACTAAATCAGAGCTCCTACACTCAACCCCACCTGCCTGAAACATGTCAACAGGCAGCTGGGTCATATCAGATTGCCATTTCAAGTTCCACACTTGCTTCCTGTCCATCAGAATAAAGGTCAAGAGCCCAACAATGGCCCAGGGAGTTCCATCCAACTGGTACCCTTCCACCCCATGAGATCATAATCTCATCATCCCCACAGCACCCTATCACCCCCATACCTCAAGTTTCATTGACTCTCCAATCCAGGGCCCTGGCCCTATCTCCTCTGTCTGCTTACATCATTTCTTTTGCTTGGCCACCCTATTTCTGTTTTACAATCCTGTGAAAGCCAGCCACCTTTCTCAAGGACACTGACCCAGATCCCCTTCTATGATTTAAAGGTATCCCCAAAAAATTAATCTCCAAATTCATGTACACATGGTATTTTCAGGTAGAGGCTTAGGAGATAATTAAGCTATGATGAGCTCATGGGAGCAGAGTTCCTCGGTAGCATAGATGGCTTTTTAAGGGCATGTGTGGTCTCTATGTTAGGGTATAACAAGAAGGCCCTCTCCCAAGGCTGAATGGTGTGCAGCACAGCCTCAGAAAAAGCTTTTGAACACCACACTCTTCAGAACTTGAAAGCAGTTAAACCTTCTCATAAATTAAGCAGCCTTAGGCATTTCATTATAGCAACAAAGAGTGAGCTAAAACACAGTGCTCTTTAAAACTGCACCTGACCCATCTCTCTTTTGTTATCTCCTGCCATGCTTCCCTGCCCCCATGCAGCCTAAAACACTGCTATCTTTTGGTTTTATATTCTACAACAACTAGAAATCAGGTGCCCTAGAACTAAGGTGGCTTTCCTCTGCTTTGTCCCTTGGCCTACATAATCCAGTAGTGAAGAAGAAGTGAGACATGGGGGCCTCCTTAACAAAGATCAAATTGGTTAAACATCTCAGAAGAAGCATAGATTAGTACTAATGGAGCAATTAAACAGAGATCTTACTTTTTTAAAATAATAAACAATGTCTCTAAAGTGGGTGGGACTTGATTTAGGGACTGCTTTGTTCTTTCTAGTTGTCTCCCTGCAGCTCTGCAGCAAAGGAAGACAATTTAAAATTCTGCTCTTCAGAAATAATGGCAATGCTGCTTCTGACCCCCTTTCTGAACTCTCATATTTGTTTATCCAAGAGAAAGGATTGACCCATTAAAGCCAGGTATTTGGAATTCCATTTCAAACTTGCCCTTTGGAATCCATAACTGAATTTAGTCACCGCTATGATCATTTAAGCACATGAAAATAACTTGCAAAAAGAAGCCGCCCAGTGTTAAGCACAGAGTGGCCATGGCTTCTGATGCTGTAAGATGAGTCTCCAGTCATCTATTTCCTGGCTGTCCTATGTCGCAGAGTGGAGCTGAGCATCCTGAAACATGTGCTCCAATAGGAGAGATCATTGGCATCCTCAGGCTGGCTCTAAAGTGGCTCATCTCAGAACTGTGGCAATCGAGCACAGGAGGGATTTTCCCCCATCATTACAGAAGATCACAATTATGAAGGGAAAAAAGACATGAGAAATAGTGAGGTGGGTATTCTGGAAATGCAACCTCGGTTAAAGAGAGAAAAGCCATCCTACACAGAAAACATAAGCCCCTTCCTTCATCCACAAATGTAGCCTTGTCCTGTTCCACTCTGTGAATACTTGAAATGGAAAATGGTGGTGAATGTCTTGAATTTAGATCCATTTTCTTCTCCTCAATGTTACCAGTCTTAATCTGCTGATGGTTTCTATATCTGAGTGCACATTTTACCAATGCTTAGGAGATTTTTAATATGTTTTAACAGCACACATTGCTTTCCCATTTAAAATAAATACATGATCATTGTAGGGAATTTTTATTTTAGGGGACAAAGAAAACAATGAAATCAACAGTTTTCTCACACCCACCCCCCATTAACACTATGACATCATTTCTTCTGTTTTATTTTTCTGTGTGTACTTGTACAGTGACTCTAGGTAACCATCAAAATTATCATCAAGTGTTTTCTGAGCATGCCCAGGGGCCTCTAAGCATTCTTGACAAGACCAACAGGTCAGTCCCTTTATTTGTCACCATGTTTCAGAGAGACAAGTGGAAATTTGTCATACCATAAACAGCTCCTTTAGGGGAAATTGCTGTGGAATCCAGGAAGTTTGGCCTAAGGATGAGTTCCCCCACCTTGGTCACCATCAGTCTCTAGAAAAGAGCTTAGAAGCAAAGGAATTCTCCTTGTTAATCCCACAGATGTGAAGAGAAAGATCACTGACTCAAATTATGGCCAAATTAATTAAAACAAGCTTTATTCCTAAGGTGGCTTTCAAGAGATAAGCATAGATATAAAGAAGATAAGGTTTTTTGGGATTTTTTGTTTTGTTTTTTTTTTTAAGCTCTGGAGTAGGGGGTTTCCCAATGAGGGATTTGGCAGGCAAACAGGAGGGGTTACAGAAACAGAACATAAGCATAACAAGGTGGTCAGTCATAACAACCTCCTGAGACAAAGACATGACTATAAGGTGGGCATAACATAGTTATAACAACCTTTAGAAACAAAGGTTTCCTGAAACAGGCAGTACAGAACCATTTGGAGTTAAGATTACAGGTGGAAAAAAACCCAATCCTTAAGAAACAGATTTACTGTAAATAGGAATGGACCTACTTTACCTTTACTATGAGATGGCTTTCAAGCCCAAGATGGAGGCAGGCTGGGTTATCATCCTCCCCAGGCTGGGCTGTGGCTCAGGCCTGGCAGCTGGGGCCCAGCTTCTCCTTAGCTATGCATTCCTCTGCTGTATAAATAAAATGCTGATTGGCCAGTAGCCAGGCAGGACAAGCAGAGAAGAGAATTGTGGGAGGTAGAAGCCTGGGGAGGAGAGACACTGCAGCCGCCGCCATGAAAGGAAGGATATAAGGTACTGGTAAGCCACAAGTCACATGGCAAAGTATAGACTAACAGAAATGGGTTAATTTAAGATAGAAAAAGTAGATAACAAGAAGCCTGCCATGGCCATACAGTTTGTAAACAATATAAGTCTCTGTGTGCTTTCTTGGTTGGGTCTGAGCGACTGTGGGCCTGGTGGGTGAGAGAGATTTGTCCTGACTGGGCCAGGCAGGAAAACTCTAGCTACAAATGGCGCCCAACATGTTGGCAAGAGTTTCCACCTAAAACCTGACAAAAAAAGATTCTAAAACGGAGCTAAAAACAGCTTCCTAGTTGTCTCTCTCAAGATAGTGGCAGCCTGTCGGTTTGAGCTACTATGGTGGGTTCCTGGCGTGTGTGTCTGACCTGCAGTGCGGCGGAAATGAGGAGTCTACAAGTGGCACTTTACTCTGCTGCATGGTAGATTTAGCCTTTGCTAGTTAAAAAAAAAAAAAAAAGTTTCTGGGCTATGCACTGCTTTGATAGAACTGCTTCTGATAGTTGATGGTACACATGGCTCCAGACCCAGAGCTGGTGGTAAACTGTTTCAGTCTTACAAAGATGGATATTACACAGAGAATCTGGTTCATGTTGTCTTTGGGATTTTTAACTATAGAAAAAGATTTGATCATTAAAGCTGTTGAGTTAAACAAATATGTAAATTTTAAAGGTACCTTGACTTCAAAATTTGGATATAAGGATATGTTGCTTTGGAAGAGTCTCTGCTTTTGTTTCCACAGAAAGCCAGAGGCTATGGATTTGTTTCAGATTAAGATACATCAGGTTTGATCAGCCAAGACCACCTGAAAGGTCTCCAGTGACACTGTGGCCCAGATGATCCGACATCCAGAATGGTTTCAAGGCAACTGGCTCAGAGGTTCACCCTCACGGACTACTCCATAGTCCTAAAATTTCTTTGTGTCCCCATAAGATACTGTGCCCGCCTCCAGCAGGAAGTAGTAAGAAAAACTACGCCCAAATTCCCAGCTGACTTTGGAGATGGAATTGGCTCACTCCTTCTCTAAACCCAGGCATATTGTGGAAAGAAAAGATTAAGAGATTCTTGTGTCCCAAATCAATAGAGCCCTCTGGTGTGAGACAAAGAAAAACCAATATTTTTATTTAAATCAGGTTGATTATAAATGCGATCTCTTTCTAAAGAAGAAAAGGGGAAAAGCATCCTTGACACAAGAGGAATTATCGCACAAAGCACACTTGAGCTGTCCAAACAGCAACCAATGCCATGAGTAAACAAGCAAGTAAAATGTATAGAAAGTGTATACACACATAAAATATATAAGCAAACAGTAAAATTATGCATATTTCAGATCTAGGGGATCTACATAAGGGAAAAATAGAGGCAAAAAGCCTTTTTTGTTCAGAGACATAGTGTTTCAGGAAGCCTGTGAAGGAAGATGAAAGGGGTGGACCAGACATCTCGAAGGACGGAATTACTGGCTTGAAAGACTGTGGAAAGGCATGATGAAAGTTTCTGAGAGTGAAAAGCCACATGAACATATAGCGCAAGCACCCCTGAGAGAAAGAGTCATAATGAAGGTCCCCAGGAGAGATGAGTTCTCTACAGAACACTGACAGCCATTCTAAATAGAACCCAAGAACACTTTGGGTTTCTATCTATACCTGCCTTTTATAAGGTTCCTTTCATTAATGCCTCTTCAAATCATTTTTCCCCCAGAAAAATAAACACAGTTTCTTTGCTATCAAGGGAAGTTATAACAATTTTTGCCAGTAAACTTCCTTCCTCTGAGGACACTTTCATCATGGGAACTAAAGGGCACAGGAACCCTGCTGTGTGGTGCCTTTGCCCTAAGAGGGATAGCATTGAAGCCTCACAATCTTGGGGATTCCTCATTGTGATCTTCACCCTAATCCCCAATTACAGCCCTCTCTTCTCTGTGATCTTTGTCCTTCTTTGGTCCCCAGGGAAGGCAATTATCAGTGAGGATTGTCTGACTTAGTCCTCCCTCACTGCATCCTTCTTTTTTTTTTTTTTTTTTTTTTTTTTTTTGGTGGAGCTGAGGATCAAACCCAGGGACTTGTGCTTGCTAGGCAAGCACTCTACCACTGAGCTAAATCCCCAACCCCCTGAATCCTTCGCTATCCGAGTCCACTGAGAATGGCCACCTGTACTAGGTTTTACTAGTCCCCCAGAGAAAGGGAACAAAACCCATCCCATGATAAGTATGAGCTCCATCACACTTTAAGAAACTTTCCTGGGGCATGCCTATGGTGGGTACCTGGACCCACCCTTTCCCTCTCCAAATTCAGAGTTTTCTTCAGTTGCTGCTACCTCACTCTAACTTCCTGCCTTAGGGTAAAGGAGTTTTCCACCCAGAGACCACATGAACCTCTAGGGCAGCACTCTACACAACACTATCTTGTCATTTGTCTAAAGTCTTGAGAGATTTATTGTACCATGATCTTGACCTCTGTCTTCTCTAGTGCCATTTCCAGGTGAAATTTCTTCCTGTGCTGTGACCTCATTCTGTCTCTCCAGTATTCACTTTATGTAGTGGATAGCCATCCAAGCATTGGCCTGGAAGTTCCAACCCCCATTGAGGCTTCAGTAATGATCACACCCACAAGGCAGGGCAGAGGAGGGAGCGGAAGACCGAGGATCAAGAGGAGGTCGCTCTCTTGGTTCGGGGACGCTGGACGCAGGAGGTAGACCGAGCAGAGTTCTCCAGAGAACACCACATGACTGCGCCATACCTTTGCCAGACCCTGCAACCTACCCCTTCATTTGTAAGTTACCCCACAAAATAAACCTCCCTTTTAACTACATGGAGTGGCCTTAATAATTTCACCAATATCTGGCGTCCAACGTGGGGCACGAACCCACGACCCTGAGATTAAGAGTCCCATGCTCTACCGACTGAGCTAGCCGGGCTCTGCTGTGGATATCACTCTGTGTAAATAAAGTTCTGATTGGCCAGTGGCCAGGCAGGAAGTATAGGTGGGACAAAAGAGAAGAGAATTCTGGGAAGTAGAAGGCTAGAGGGAGACACCGCCAGCTGCCGCCATGAGAAGCAACATGTAAAGACACTGGTAAGCCACAAGCCACGTGGCAAAGTATAGACTAACAGAAATGGGTTAATTTAAGATAGAAAAGGTAGATAACAAGCAGCCTGTCACAGCCATACAGTTTGTAAACAATGTAAGTTTCTGACCGCTTTTTTGGTTGGGTCTGAGCGACTGTGGGACTGGCGGGTAAGAGAGATTTGTCCTGACTGGGCCAGGCAGGAAAACTCCAACTACAAATGGTGCCCAACGTGTTGGCAAGAGGTTCCACCTAAAACATGACAAAAAAGATTCTAAAACGGAGCTAAAAACAGCTTCCTAACTGTCTCTCTCAAGTTAGCAGCAGCCTCCCAGTTTGAGCTACTATGGCAGGTTCCTGGCGCGTGTGTCTGACCTGCAGTGTGGCGGGAATGAGAAATCCACAAGCGACACTTTAGTCTGCTGCATGGTGGATTTAGCCTTTGCTAGTTAAAAAAAACAAAAAACAAACAAAAAAAGGTTTCTGGGCTATGCACTGCTTTGATAGAACTGCTTCTGATAGTTGATGGTACACATGGCTCCAGACCCAGAGCCAGAGCTGGCGGTAAACTGTACCACCGCCATGTTGGAAAGCTGAGGTGGGCGGAGCCAGCAGCCACAGCCATGCTTCAGTCTTACAAAGATGGATATTACACAGAGAATCTGGTTTATGTTGTCTTTGGGATTTTTAACTACAGAAAAAGATTTGATCGTAAAAGCTGTTGAGTTAAACAAATATGTAAATTTTAAAGGTACCTTGACTTCAAAATTTGGATATAAGGATACATTGCTTTGGAAGAGAGTCTCTGCTTTTGTTTCTACAGAAAGCCAGAGGCTGTGGATTTGTTCCAGATTAAGATACATCAGGTTTGATCAGCCAAGACCACCTGAAAGGTCTCTGATGACACCATGGCCCAGATGATCTGACATCCAAAATGGTTTCAAGGCAACTGGCTCAGAGGTTCATCCTAATGGACTACTCCATAATCCTAAAATTTTCTTTGTGTTCCCATAAGATACAGCACCCCCCTCCAGCAGGGAGTAGTAAAAAAAAACTACACCCACATTCCCAAAATTATCAAGCTGGCTTTGGAGATGGAATTGGCTCACTCCTTCTCTAAACCCAGACATATTGCTAAAAAAAAAAGGTTAAGAGATTCTTGTGTCCCAAATCAGAAGAGTCCTCTGGTGTGGGACAAAAAAAAACCCCAATATTTTTATTTAAAACAGGTTGATTATAAATGCAATCTCTTTCTAAAGATAAAAAGGGGATATGATATAGATATGATAGGATAAAAGGGTAAATTAATGAACTTACTTCTAAAAGAGCGACAGCTCATTTAAAATGTTTTACATTGGTATAGATTTTAGTCTATTGATACAAATTTAAAGTTAATTTTGTTATACTGTGTGTATATTTCTACTCATGTTTAAGGTATTATGTTTGTATAGCTCATTTAAAATTGTAATGGATAATTAAAAATAGATTAATAATTAATCATCTGTGATAATCATACTCATAGCCATGTTAGTTAAGTCTTCTGGGTATACATAGAGATATTTCAGATAGATAGGTAATCTTCAAATACTTCAAAGACCTTCAGAATATGGCATTTAAAATATTTTTAAAATTTAGACTTTCTGGAGAGTGAGACATATCTGCTCCTGGCAGCACAAATTTACTTCAGAGAGGAGGATGGGCATTAAAGACACTTCATATGGAGTTTATCTTCACCTTGGCAAAAAATAGCCATTTGGGCAAGAAACTGTTCTTGCCTGGACTGCTCGATCAACTGGACATACAGGACACATAGAAAGGTGACCACTAAACTTTGCTTGACAAAATGGTCCTTCAGGTTCCTGCTTCACAGAGGAAACTGCCAGACATTCTACAGGACACTGAGAGAAGTGACCAAGCGACTCTAGCCCTGTGGGCTGAAGACAAATGCCCCAACTTTACAAAGGAACATTAGGTGACTGTTCCAGGCTGCCAGCTGTCTCTGTCTGCCCTGCAAGACTCCCAAAAGTTGCTTGCATCCTTCTCCCGGTTCTCAGGTAATATTATATCCTTCTGAGGTCTTTGATGTGGTTGAAGACTAGATAGTTATAATTTCCTCAGTTATGATAAAATATAAGTTAGATATAAAACCTTAGACTCACAAATATAAGATAGATAGGATATCTCTTCTTTAATATTGTAACTGTAATTCTTGCTTGATAATTGTTTTGTTATATGTAATTTTACTATGTAAAAGTTAAAACCTTCCTTAAAAAAAAAAAAAGAAAAGGGGAAGTGCTGTGGATATCGCTCTGTGTAAATAAAGTTCTGATTGGCCAGTGGCCAGGCAGGAAGTATAGGTGGGACAAGAGAGAAAGGAATTCTGGGAAGTAGAAGACTGGAGAGAGACACCACCAGCCGCTGCCATGAAAGCAACATGTAAAGATACTGGTAAGCCACAAGCCATGTGGCAAAGTATAGACTAACAGAAATGGGTTAATTTAAGATAGAAAAGGTAGATAACAAGAAGCCTGTCACAGCCATACAGTTTGTAAACAATGTAAGTTTCTGTGTGCTTTCTTGGTTGGGTCTGAGCGACTGTGCGACTGGCGGGTAAGAGAGATTTGTCCTGACTGGCCCAGTCAGGAAAATTCCAACTACAACTTTATGCAGAGATCTAATGATAGGAACATCTGGCAAACTTTGACCAAAGAGAAGATGGGATTTCAGTCAGCTCTATCAGTGGGTCCCCACATCAGTGGATTCAACCAACCACAGATACAAACATTTGCAAAGGAACTTCATCTGTACCAAATGTGTTCAGTGTTTTTTTTTCTCATCTTTGTTCTGGAAACAACACAGCACAGCACAACAACTGTTTACTCAGTTGCACTCAGCTTTATAAATAATCTAGGGAGGAGCTGAAGAGAGGATGTGTGGAAATGTGTATTGTAACATCCTAGAGGACAGACGTCAGCATTTGATGTTTGTGGGAGATCCTGGGGTGAGTCCTCTGGTTACTGAGAACAACTGTATAGAGGGACTCATCCATGTCTTTAGTTTACCATATAGAACAACTTCATCTCTAATGAATGCCTGTGTTCTGTCTCTAGCCAGAGCAAACATCATAAAGCATTCCCAGGACCATCAGTCCTGGGTCCTGCTCTAGATGTGGGAATAAAGAGCCACCTGAAGAATTAGCTTATAGCACGGTATGTCAGAGCCTAGAAAGGCCTTTACTTACCCCAGTCCTTAGAAGAGACATTAAGAGAGATGTATTCCTTTGGGATATTCATAATAATATATGCTAAACCTAAAATTTGTTCTCAGAGGCACTGGGAATAGACTATGGAATTTTCAAAAATATAATAACTGAATAGAAAAAAATTACTTGAAGTTGGACCCTTTGCCAATATTAATAATTCTCTTTTAATTTTTAAAAAATTTCATTTTAGAGGTAGGGTATTTTGTTTGCATGTATATCTATCACCTGCATGCAGTACCTGCAGAGGCCAGACTCTGGACATTTCCCTGGGGGTAGAGTCACAGTGCACACAGAAAGTGAAACTACATGTGGGTACTAGGAATTAACCCATGGTCCTCTGCAAGAGCAGCCAGTGCTAGTTAACCTCTGAGCTGTATGGAAAGCCTGTCATTCTCACTCAGGTTAGAACTAGTTCTGTTATGGGAATACTCTATTGCTTTCCCATGGGTGCTTCATGGGAAAGGAATTTTATTAACTAATTAAAAATAACTGTGAACCATGGAGCTTTGCCCTCAGCAAACTAGTTGTGGCAGAATGTGTGGACATCTGACTAGCATAATGGTCAGAGAGTCAGGTGGGAGGATTCACAGTCATGAGCAAACTGTACTGTATATGAAACCTGGTGCCTTCCCTCAGGACCATAGTCTTCAGAGACACAAGACCAATCACTACTGATTATGAGGGGGAAGCTTCTGTCTTCCCATCCTCTGCCTCAGCCCAAAATGACTCCCAGCAATCCATCTGCATCTGTCTCCCCAGAGCTGGCCATCACAGACTTTTAAAATCACCTCCCCACCTCTCTCTCTCTCTCTCTCTCTCTCTCTCTCTCTCTCTCTCTCTCTCTCTCTCTCCTCTCTCTCCCCTTCCTCCCTCCCTCCTTCCCCCTCTCTCTCTCCCTCTCTCTCTTTCTCCCTCCCTCCCTCCCTCCATTCCCCCCACTCTGTTGTTTGCAAATTATTTCTTTCCCTTCAACTGTGTTGTTTACTTGTTTGTTTAAGAGGGAAGTCTTGTATTCCCTCACAAGAAAAAGAAGCAGTGAACCTGGAGAGGAATTTTCAAAACAACAAAAGAATGGTGGACTGAGCCTCAAAAACACTGCTTATGAGATTATGTGGGGCTCTTTAAAATCCAAAGAACTTTTACTTTGACAAAACATTTTTTCCATCATCTGGTTAGAATTTCTGGACCAGTGAGCTCAGATATACTGTTTCCGCTGCAGCATTTCTGCAAGCCAGTGGAGGAGAGGTCATTATTCAGCAGGATTCAGGAATGAGATGCAATTATGGGGCCTAAGCATAGGGTTAGATGATATCTCCAACAGAGCCAGGGAACATAGAAGGCTGCTTGTCTGAATTTGGGGGCCACTGATTGGATGTGACCTGTATGTCTTCTAAGTGACTTATCAGGTGCTCTCCCTGTCTTTAGAAAGAAACCATTGTGGTCCTAACAAGACAGAGTAACTGTTGCCCTTGATGTGATGAATTTTATGAATGGACACAAGACTGTACCTCTTTATGCAGACATGTGCACACACACACACACACACACACACACACACACACACACACACACACACACACAGCTCCTGAGGCCTCCTGCCTGGTGCTAAGAGAAATGCCTCTGAGATCTGAGAAGACTCTGGAGCTGGCTGGAGGTTCTGCACACTTCAGTTTCTCCTTAGTGCTGGGGAGAGGGTATATTCAGAAACTGCACTGGAATTCGGGTGAGGTGCCTGGGTTTCATATGTGCTTTCTTTGGCCTAATCGGCTTAATTGAGACCTGCTTTCTGGCTGGCTGCCAGCATTCACAGCACATGTGGGCACCAGACTGACTTAACCTCTATTTCTGTCGACTGAGTGATGCCATACCTCCCACCCCAGCCTCCTGCTAGGGGAGTCATATGTTCAGCTAGCTTACCTGAAAATTAAAATTTGTAGTGCATAAAGATAAGGAGTAGGTGTCTCTGTTTCTACATGGGTTGCTGTGCTCCACCTATGGAGATGGGAGGGAGATCAGTACCTGGCAGACACTGTTTCTCTCCTACCAGATAGATCCAAACCCATCCTCATCTACTGAGCAGCTGCCAGGTTCAGGCAGCCTTGGGGACTATTGGTGAAGATCCCTGAGACCTGAGTTAATACCAAAGAGAGTGATGTGTGGACAAAGGATTGTTATTAGGACAGTATTGATGTAGATCTATGATAGGACTGTAAGCAATAAGCTCAAGGAGGGGACTCATCTTGTGCTGGGAGACAGGGAGGGAAGCTTTGGAAGAAGCCTCTCCTACCTGGGAACTGTGAAGAAAATGTGTGTGCACAGACGCAGGCCTGCTGTGTTCACTGTCTAGATGAGAATTTGAATTTATATATGCTAAGTAGTCATATGTTCCAGTTTGTGTGTCCTTTCATATACCTGATCATGGGAACTTAGTTGTTAGTGGGTAACAGAAATGGTGAGTACAGTGCAAAATTGAGGCAGTGGGGTTATTCCCATTATTACATATTCTATTTCATTATTAGATAGTGTTGTTTACTACTCACTGTAACGATGTACAAAGTGAACTAAACTTGATTGTGTGTACATTTACATAGGTAGATACCTGTTTATGGAGTTGGTACCACTGAGGATTATTGACATCCACAGAGGTCTTGAATCATGTCCCTTACAGTTACATATACAGGGTTGGAGGTGGGAGGATGAAGAGGGAGAGAGAAGGGGAGAGTGATATAATCAGAGTCTTTTCCCTGTCCTGCCCTGTCCCACAGCCATTTCCAAATAATCACTCAGAGGCTTATATTAATAATAAATGCTTGGCAGATGGCTCAGCCTTATTACTAGCTAGCTCTTACATTTAAATTAACCCATTTCTATTAATCTATACATCACCATGTGGCCTGTGGCTTATCAGTTCTTTCACATCTTGCTTCTTGGGTGGCTTGCAGCATCTGCTCTGACTTCACCCTTCCTCATCTCCGTCTTCAGTTTGAATGTACCACCTAATGCCTCACCATTGGCCAAACACCTTTATTTATCAACCAATAAGAACAACACATATTCACAGTATACAGAAAGACATCCCACAGTAGAGGGATATTACAGTTTCTAGGGAGAGAGAGAAAGTTTACAGGCTCTATACATTTATACAGGTTTAAGTATGCATGTTTTTATTTAAATAGAGAAAATATTAGGATCTTTAAAATTATATTTTTAATAATTAAAGCAATGTGATAAATTTACAAAGAGAATTTAGTTGAGCTAATCTTTTATGTATATCCCTATTGGTCAGGTTTATAAGTATCTACCAAGAGAAAAGAATATTGTTTCAGTGCCTGGTGCTACTTGTCTTTCTGTTACACATTTGCTTTTTTAGACACACTACTGCAGAGTTAACCTGTTTTATTTTCAAAGAAGGGGAAGAACAGGGCAGCCTCTCCAGCAGACAACAGCTGTGCCTGTGGGCTGTCCATTTCTACCTGGCAAATTCAGAGAAATTACTCTATTGTCTATCTTATCTTGATGAGTTTAAAGTTTCATACCTAGTCCATTTTCTAACATAACTTATATTACCATCCTAAAAATACATGTAAAAAAAACTAAGACCTTAAAAATCATCTGAGGTAAACAATTTAAGCTTTTATGTCTCTCAATCTTATAAACTTTACATCTCTTTTGTACGTTTCTTTTCTGAATTTGGTAACAAAGAAAACAGTAGAACAATCTAGCCTTCAATCTCATCAGAGACCCAAGAAGGATATAATAATACCTGAGTAAACAGGAAGTGCAGAGCAAATAACTTCCAAAACTATGGAAATGACAGAGACATTTGGCTGCCTGAATAGTCACCCAAGTTTCCTCTACAATGTTAGGCATCCATCTTCAGCCTACAGGTTTAAAATATCTGACAGACTTTTCTGTGAAACAGGAACTTTTGAAGGACTCCCCTTCTTTGTCTTGGCAAAGTTTGGCATTCACATTCATTTGTGTCCTGCTTGTCCAATTTGGGCAGCATACTGCCAGCAGTTGAGGCAAAGACAGTTTCTTTCCCAAATGACAAGCTTTGCCACAGTGAAAATAAACTTCCATATGGAGGTTCTTCAGTGCCCACCATCTCATCCATTCTCAGAGCTGATGTCATGTCAAGGGATCAACATACATGCCACCTGTCTTGGAGTTTTTCTGTTTCTTCCTTCCTGTCTACAGCCAAGATTTTCAGGAGTTCTCCCCTGATTGGTCCTTATTAATTATGAAGAAGTCCGTAACAAAGGCATAATCGCTCCTCCAACACAACACATTTCTTGACTTTCACTCTAAAGTCAAGATAGCCTTCAAATGTATAAGGCTGGTTTAATTTGGCCGTTCTCCCTACAACCCAGCGTCTCTCACCAGCACTTGCCTTTTGCTCATCAGTATTTGAAAAATTCAGAGTCAACAAGCACCACACAGGATGCAGATGCCCTATGTATTTCCCATCCTTACATGGCTTACTCTTTTTATATTACTTTACGCTCTCATTAAAGACTTTATTATTTTAAACTCTTTATTTTTTTTTTCTATGACTGTCTATACCCATTTCTTTTCTTTCTTTAGCACCTCAGCACATTTTTAAGCATACTGTATCTGTTTAGAGGTTTTCTTGGCCTGGACCTGGCTTTTGCTTTGTTTGTTTTGTTTTGTTTTGTTCTGCCTGTCTGCTGCATTTCTCTGGCCATGAGCCAAACCTTAAGCTACTAGGCTAACTGGATGGCTTTGGTTCTCACATGGCGCTGATGGCTGGCTACTCCCCATTCAGGTCCATGAGAGTTTTATACCAGCAGGTACCAGCTGGCAGGAGCTGTGTTTACATCCTGCAGCTCTGGGAAGTTGCTGAGCCCCCACAACCTAGTACAGGACTTGCTTGCCAGCTGTTCAAATGCTGGTCAGCAGGGCCTCTTAAAGGAGCCATGCCTCCATACACTGTGAGCAGTGAGACCGTGTGAGACACCGCAGTTACTAGGGAGACGCGTCCAGCTCTTTGTTCAAAACTTTTGTTACGCATCAATTGTGAGTCTTTCTTGTCAGACTTTTTTTGGGAACCAGCCCCAAATAAGGACATAGAGAATTACTATTAATTAAGAAAGCCTGGCCTTTAGCTTAGGCTTGTTCCCAATTAGCTCTTATAATTTAAATTAACCTGTTTCTATTAATCTATGTTCTGCCACGTGGCTTTTTACTTCTCCTTCATTCTGTATGTCCAACTTACTCTATGTCTTGCTGGCTGGTGTCTCTTGCTTGCTAGATTCTAAGCCCTAGTTCCTCTCTTTTTCCTAGAAGTCCTGCCTAGCTATTGACTGTGCAGCTTTTTGTAAAAACCAGTCACAATGACACATCTTCACACAGTGTACAAATATCCCACAACATAAAATGTTGCCAGGTGTCTGGCGAGTTAGCTCAGCTGGGAAAGTGCCTGCCCTGCAAGCATGGGAACCTGAGTTGGAGTATCCAGAGCCCACATAAAGCAGGGCTCATTGGTAATCCCAGTGTTCCTACAGCAAGGTGGGAAGCACAACCAGGACAGCCTTGGAAATTAACCATCCTGCACAACAGCAAAACAACAGAGACCCTTCCTCTAACCTACACTCCTACACAGGAACATGCACACCACACACACATACACACGGGGAGGGAAGACTATCCAGCATATAAAAAAAGCAGAAAAATAAAGCTTAAGGTGAAAAAAAATATCAATCAACAGACTAGATTTTACAAAAAGACTTGCTGATCTTTGCAAAATTTTCATTTTTAAAAACAATTTTCTTAGATTAGCATGTAAATAATTGGCTTAATTACACCATTTGCATATGTACATGTCATTATACTTTGTGCTCATTTG
This sequence comes from Onychomys torridus, assembly GCF_903995425.1. Taxonomy (NCBI): domain Eukaryota; kingdom Metazoa; phylum Chordata; class Mammalia; order Rodentia; family Cricetidae; genus Onychomys; species Onychomys torridus. The sequence goes on along the minus strand of NC_050447.1, from coordinate 133,503,742 downwards.
GTTCTCTCCCCACCCACCCTGATCAATAGACATCTATCTCTGAGATAGTCTCCACTTCTGATTTCTTATCACATGTTCCCTTCTCCACACCTTAAGATCTCTCCCTGTCTCTCGCGACCCCGTACCTGACCTACACACATACATAAATACACACATATACATACATAAATCAACCTTGCAGGAGAACTGTGACCCAGGCTCTATGACAAAGTAATGCTGCCATAAACATCTCAATTTGCAAAAGAAACTGTGAAGCTTCAAGTGTGCAGTGTTTTGTCTTCCCTAATCGGGTTTATTTCCCTCCCTGCAGTACCTTATAGTTCTTTCCTTTACCTATAGACATCATAGTTTCATTTTACCAGTGGCTATACAAAATTCCCGTGTATGTAATACATTTTCTTTATCCATTCATCTGTTGATGGACATATAGGCTGTTCCCATTTGCTGACCATTGTGAACAGCACCACAACGAACATGTATGAACTATTATCTCTGTGTCATGTTTAGTACACATATGCAGCCAAACATGGTGCAAATGGATCATGTTATAGATCTATTTCCGGTTTCTGGAGGAATCTACACATTGATTTCCATGAAAGTCACATAAGTTTATATTCCTACCACTAAGAGATGAGTTCCTTTTCCCCTACATCCAACACCAGTATTCATTGTCATTTTCTTGCTTGTCATCGTCCTGACTGGGATGACATGGCATCTCAAAGCAATCTTCATTTATACTTCCTGAAGGACAAGGAGGTTGGACACTTTCTAGTATTTATTGGTTCAGAAAACAATATTCAAAAGTATTTCCACTTTTGAGAGCCGTGACTCAGTTTCTCAGCCCATTTACTGAACAGATTGGTTTTCTGGTGTTTGACTTTTATAGTTCTTATAGGATGTATAATCCTAGATGCCACACCCCTGTCTGACAGCGAAGCCTTTCTTTGCTGTGGGCTGTTTGTTAACTACAGTGACTGTTCTCTGCCAATACTTTGTTGATTCTGCCTCTGCTTCCTGTGCAGAAGATCTGCACAGAGGAAATTCTGACTAGATTCTCTGTGCTTTTTATTTATTTATTTATTTATTTATTTATTTATTTATTTATTTATTTTAATCTCAGCTCCATCTATCCTGTAGATTCTTAAGTTTGGTCTCTTGATCTTATCTCAGAGCTCTTGGACACTATGGCCATGCTGGTTTGTCCTTGTTGGTGTTCAAATGCATTACTCTATCACCCTTGCTCTCCATACCTGACGACTGTCTGCTTGGGAGCCAACTTCAGATGTTTACCCTGTGCTTATTGATTTGCAATGGATTGTCTCTTTTTAACATTTCCAAAAGTTCTAGTGGTGTGTTTTTTCTCAAAATTCCACTTTCCTTTCTAAACATTCTTTCATTGGGTAGTGGTAGCACATACCTTTGATTCCAGCACTCAAGAAACAGAGGCTGGAGGATCTCTGTGAGTTCAAGGCCAGCCTAGTCATCATAGGGAGTTCCAGGACAGCAATGTCTGTTACACAGAGAAATCCTGTCTTAAAAAATAAAAAACAAACAAAAAAATTAATCCATACTGACGATGCATATTGTTCATATCCTTACCCAATCTGCGAACTTGTGCTTCTATGTTGCTAATTGCCCTCTCTATGTCCTAGACAGAACTCATCTGCTTCTTGAATTTTTTTTTTTTTTTTTTTTTTTTTTGGTTTTTCGAGACAGGGTTTCTCTGTGTAGCTTTGCGCCTTTCCTGGAACTCACTTGGTAGCCCAGGCTGGCCTTGAACTCACAGAGATCTGCCAAACTCTGCCTCCGAGTGCTGGGATTAAAGACATGTGCCATCACCGCCAGCAACTTTGTTTTTTTTTTTTTGGAGCTGAGGATCGAACCCAGGGCCTTGCACTTGTTAGGCAAGCGCTCTACCACTGAGCTAAATCCCCAACTTCTTGGATCTTCTTTACCTTTAAAAATATCCATGATCATTTTTACCAGTAAGTTTTTGAAGTATTCTTCTGGCATTGTACCCATGTCAGTGTGTTTGGATTCAGTAGTGGAGGCTCTTTTGGAGGAGCCAACCAAAGGCTATAGGGCTTATAAAGTTTTGGGAGCCTCTTCGACAACCATGACTATGGTGATATTTTATTTGTGCTAAAATGTGGTGATATTTTATTTGTGCTTTAATAAAGCTTGCCTGGAGATCAGGGGGAAAGGCCAGCCATTCTAAGTAAACAAAGTCAGGCAGCACACGCCCTTAATCTGATCAATTATCAGGCAGGGTCTCTGTGTGTTCAAGGCCATACTAGGGAACATAGCCAAGCTCAGTGACCAGTACCTACCAATAGAAACCTGGAGGTCTATACAGATAGACAGTGACAAGGAAGTGAGGTAGCTGGGCTAAGAGCCAATGAGAGGGCAGAACAGCAAGGCAATAAAAGCATGGGTAGACAGGAAGTAGCTTGCGTTTGGAAGCTACAGAGTTGGTGAGGTAAGGTTGGCTGGTGGCTTTCCCTATCCATGATCTCTAAGGCTTTCACCCCTATATTTGGCTCTGTGTTTTTTATTTAATAAGACCATTTAGAAATTCGACTACACATGATGACCAAGAACTCAAAAGACTTCTCATGCTCAGTACTGAGGTTTTTGTTAGATGGTTCTTGGGAGGGAACATTGTCTACCCAGATTGGAAATTTTCCTTTAAACTATATATGTATATGCATATAAAGACTTAAAATGTATTGTGGGTATTTTTAGGTAGATAGATATAGTATGATAAACTGTCCAAGAGACAGGCACAGGTGTTTTTAAATAATGGCTAAAACTTTCATCTTTTGTCACACACATACACACACACACACACACACACACACACTCTCTAGAAGAAACTTAATGATCTTCCAAACAGAGGGAACGTGAAGTAAGCAACAAAATATATCATAAGAAATTACTCAAAGTCCATAAAACAGATTTTTTTTTTTTTTCCTGGAGCTGGAGAGATGGCCCAGCATTTAGGAGTACATACTGCTCTTACAGAGGACCAAAGTTCAGTTCCCAGCACCCACATGGTGACTCACAATGGTCCAGGGGATATGGCACCCTCTTCTGGCCTCTGTGGGCAACTGCACACATGTCTGTGTACCTGCATACAGACACTCATACAAACATAATTAAAAATAATTTTTTTAAAATTTCCAATGGAAATAATATAAGTAAGCAGACAACAACATGGTACTTTTAAGGTATAAAAGAAAAAAAGCATTATGTAATTCTGTAACTACAAAAATAAAATTAAGAAATTAAAAAGTTCTTTTTCAAATGTATGAAAGTAGGGGAAATCATCACTGGCACCCTCAGGCACAAGGAAAATGACACCAGATGATATCATGAATCTACATGAGGGATGAGAGAGTTAGTAATTATATAACTACATGATAGACACATTTTTCCTACAATTTATTCTTAAATCTCATTGTTTAAACAAAAATTATTTTTAAATTATGTGAGGTTTATAACATATAATAACAAAATGAATTGGCGCCAAACTACCTTCTAAATATTTACATTTATACCCAGTGACAAATACTCTCAGCCTTAAACAGGAAGGAAGCCTCTCTTTGCAGTAAATGGTGGAGATTGCGGAATTCATGGATGTTCAAGGTGATGGTAATAGGTGACATCTCAGTACTCAGCCCTCAAGAAGTCATTTGTAGCATGTTCCCTAAGGCTCAGAAAACAACCTAGAAAAGGGAGCAGAAAGAATCTAAGAACCAGACTATAGAAAGGAGGGCTGTGAAATGCTGACATCTGGGCATGGCACAGCCATTACAAACACAATCTCACAGTAACTGGGATTGCCTGCACTGAGCCTGCACAAGATTGGCCTGTCAACAGTCAACCATGGATCTGGGAAGGGCTTATGCATCACTACCTCTTCCTGCAGAACTATGAACCAGTGGATTCTGGGAGAGGGACAGCCATCATCTTCAGTGGTGCACCAGCAGCCTCCAGCAGTGAATGTGACAAAGCAAACTGGGAACTGGGTGAAAGGAGGAGGGAGGATGATAGGGGCCGGAGAGAGAGAAGAGAGGATGGGTAGGGTGAGTGTATGCATACATGAATAGGTGTGGTGACAATAGAACAATTATGGAAGAATAAAAGCATAGCATTATAAAGTTCTTATGCCATATGTGAGTAGTAAGTATCTTAATAAATGGACTGTGTTGAGTTAAACATAAACTATAGCCCATAGCCGACCACCTACTTGACAAAGTAAGACTTGCAAGCTATTAGCTAGCAAAGAAAACAGTGAAACAGAAATCCATACAGCACAAAATGGAATGTAAGAGGGTGTTTTTTTTTTGTTTGTTTTGTTTTCAATAAATAAGCAACATGGCAAACAGGAACCAAGCGCCAAGGTGTGACTTTAAATAAGCAACAAGGCAAACAGGAACCAAACGCCAAGGTGTGACTTTAAACTTAGTTCACACTAATAACCAAACTGACTGTAAGTAATTAAGACACCCTACAAATAAAAAGGCATAGCCCTTGAAGAGCTGAGAGTATAGTTTGGTGGCAGAACATTTGTCTTGCCTGTGTGAGACCCTGGCTTCCACATCTAGCACTACAGAAACAAAACAAGACTCTAAAATATCACATGAAATGAAAATTGAGACTCAAGTCATTGACAACATAAAACACAGATTTGCATATAATATGAATCAGATGTGTGATGCAAATGTAAAAATGCATTGATTAAAAGAGAAGCATTGGGGAGGAAAGATATGATGAGCCACACTAACACTACTGAATCTGCAAGCTGATCACACAAAGCCAGTATCACAATTGGAAATAGCAAGAGTAACTAATAGAAACACATGATGACAGGAAAGACTGAACTAACACTGTCAACATAGCCTGATTGACACAAGCCACTCAATGGCAGCAAGAAACACATTTTACGGTGTGCAGAGAATAATCACCAACATGGATTCTGTTGTGAGCAGAAGTCAAAGGATTGAAGGTACACCATTGTTGTCTCTGACTAAAATGAAAACAAACTGAGAACAACAGAACATTATCTGGAGGGAAAAGGTAGAAAGGGAAACGTAATGTCATATCTGATGAGATGTAAATAATAAAATAGTTACCAGCCAGATTGGAAGATGTTAATGAAATATCTAGAAAGAATAAAATGTGCTTACAGAAAAAAAAAAACTGTTTAGAAGAACAGAATAAGCAGTTAAATAAAATATTCTCTCAACGGTATCTAGAAGTGAATGACTTTACCATGAGTCCAGCCAAGTATTTAAAGAATAACTAATTCTCATAACAGAGACATTATTCTAGCTCACAGACAGGGAACCTCAGGAGTCGAATGTGCAGAATGTATGGTCCATCTATGCAATTCAGTAACAAGCAAAATCAAAAGAATGGAAACATACATAGGAAGACATTCCGCCCAGAACAGAACACGTGAATGACTGGTGGAGAACTTCCCAGTCTCACTACTCAGGGCAGTGGACCCTAAGCTAGTAAGACTTATTTCTCACACCCCTATAAGCAAGCAGTTCAAAAGCCAGAAGTAGCAAATGTTGGTGAGAAACTCCCATGTGGTATAGGTGGGATTTCAGCTTGGTTCAACCATGCTGACAGTAATCTAAAAGTGGGAACTGGAGAGGTAGCTCAGAAGTTATGAACACTGACTGCTCTTGAAGAGGACTTGGGTTCAAGTTCTAGTACCCACATGGTGGCTCACAATTGTCTGCAACTCCAGTGCCTGCAGTTCTGACGCTCTCTTTTGGCCTCCACGGGCACTGCATGCATATGGTGCACAGACATACATGCAGGCAAAAACATCCATACATATAAAATAATACTTTCAAACTTTTAAAAAATAGTCCAAACTGAGTAGTTGAAGGGCATGAGAACAAATACCCTGTGACATGGATAATCTAAATATATGTTCCAGAGAAATACCTTGGTTTTAGTTTTTTAAATTTATCAGACTGAATGTGTGCAAGGGGGGAGGAGGGCAGGGGTATGGACTACAGGAGCTGGCTCCCCCCTCTACCGTCATGTGAGTTCTGGGAATGAACTCAGGTTGTCGGATTTGCAAAGTAAGCTTTACTCACTGAGCTGTCTCTCTGCTCAACAGAAATTATACTAAAAATTTTGCAGTTGCTGCTTTAGGCAAAGTAGTTGTAACAAATCTATAAATATTATACATGTGCATCACCACTTACCAAACAGGCAAATGGTCTCACCCAAAAGGTCATTGCAAAACATTTTCCCCCAGCCACTATAAGCATGGTAAACGTCATGGAAAACATCACCAAAGAATCCATCCTCCTGGCTTATTGACACATTTTACAGTCAACATATGAAACCAAGCAATTTTCTTAAAAGGCAAAAGGGGCACAGAATTCATGAGAGCTGCTGTCCTTGGAGTAGAGAAGAGCAGGTAGGAGAGAGGCATCTGAGGTGGTGCTTGCCAGTGCTTTCCACAGAATCTGGAACTTTGCTTTGGGGCCTTCTGTTGTGAATATTTAACTCTGCTATACCAAGGAAACACAGGCACCATGTAAAGACACAGCCATGGCTGCATACCAATCAAGCATTATTTATAAAAACAAGCAGGAGGCTGAAATTGGCCTATGAATTTCCTGACCCTTAATACAATGTATTAATCATAGGTTTATGAGTATTCAATAATTAAGCAATTAAAGAGTATACACATATCCATATATGCATGCACAATTATACATATTCATTGTACATGCTGTGTTTCAAAGTAAAAACTCTAAAAACATGTTATTTGAGTATTTAGAATAAGTCAATACTTGGTGTATATATGAAATCCCCCAAGAGTACCTGGCCAAAACCACCATTGTAAATCAGGGAATGAGATTCAGCACTACCCAGCCTTGGGGCACAGCAGCATCCATAGCTGGTGTGGCTCTTGGGTTCTTGTTTCTCCATGACCCTAGTATCAGCAGCCATTCTCCCTGAAGGTTCTTTGGACCCCACATTCTGCGTGGATATCCCTGTGCCCCTCTAAGCAGGACTTGTTACCTGCTCATCATCAACTACTCCCAGGCTACCTTACTGTGGCATCTGAAGTTGGACCATCGTGTCCCCTTGAACAAACTGCTCACAGTCTCTGGGCCTGTCTCCTCATCTGACATGACTGTAGATTTAATCTCAGGCTTGTAGCCAGATAATTAATTTAACACATATAGTGCTTAGAAAATGTTACATGTTGGTTTTAGTTATTGCTTTTATCAAAGGATTAAGTTGATTGCATTACTGCCACATGTTTAATATTGCTTGTTTTCACTCTAGATATATTCCCTCTTAGAAATGGTGACCTCTGTTGAAAATTTGAGATATAACCTAGAATAATTTGAGCTTTATTTTCATGAGTGTTGCTCTGCTCCCTGCCCTCTTCGTTTCTTATTTTTCTATTATTGTTCAGCACAAGTATGATAAAAATTACCCACATCTGTTATTTATCTTTCTGCCCAGGGCAAGGCAAATGTGTATAGTTCCCCTCAAGATAACAGGAACCATATGGAGCCAATGGAATTATATATATTATCAGTTTACAAATTTGAATTTTTCCAAAGATTGTCCACAGGCTGCCCTGGTTCTTGGGTGTAAGAGTTTGCTCTGGCGTGTTTACACTCAGCGAAGTGATGGTGTGAGACACACTTGCAGCCAGCACCTCCCCTGGTGAGGGCTTCACTGTGGTTTGCAGTGGGTTCTGGGACTTTGAACCATAGCGTTGCCTTGCAGGCTTTAAAAGCCCCAGTGCCCAGGCCATACCCCACCCAACTTAAGTTAGGATCTGTTGAGCAGAAGCAGTGGTGTCAGGCTTTTGTTGTTTTGTTTTTGGTTATTGTTGTTTCCTCCAGATAATATTATTGTTCAGGCACAATCCATCAAGAGCTTCAGAACTTTGAAAGAAAGAAAGAAAGAAAGAAAGAAAGAAAGAAAGAAAGAAAGAAGGAGGAGAAGAAAGAAAGAAAGAAAGGAGGGAGGGAAGGAAGGAAGGAAGGAAGGAAGGAAGGAAGGAAGAAAGGAAGAGACAGTCATTTGGCCACTGCAGAGGAAATGCACACACTGAAACATAGTAATTCTGGCAATGATTTTGTGTTCTAATTACATCATACATATGTCTGATAAAAGCTTAATCTTACGCAAATACCAATTAACCCCAAAGTGATGTCCCTCAAGAATACACTTAGAAATATAAGCATTGAGTTGACAAGGCCCAGATAATTCAATCTTGTCTATCAGAGAGAGAGAGACAGACAGAGACAGAGACAGAGACAGAGAGGAAACTCAATCCATTCATCCAATTTTCAACTCAATTGCTATTCATTCAACAAGTTCCGTCCTGGACTTAACACAAGCTTTGTATCTGTCACCCTTAATCACATGCAGTTGGCCTTCAAACGGAGACCAGAAAGTGACCCAGGAGTTACTTCTAGACACCAGCTGGCTCCAATTCAGCATCCTAGAGGGATCTGAGCCCAACAGTGGGTCACTTTTCAGAGGATGGCCCTGTGACGCCGTTCTGAGGACAGCCTGCTTTGATCTCCAGTGGGCATTTTCACCCTCGTGGAAACCTCTGGGGCCATAGTCCCTGACAATGGTCTCAGTGTCTGTGAAACCTTTTCCCAAGCTGTCCCTCATTGCAGAGGAACAATGAAGTATTTGAAATCTGACCCGCAACTTCATTGCCTTCCAAAGTCAGGTTCCTCATCTCGCATTTTTGAAAATTTATTTATTTTTAAAGTTTTCATACACATATATATTTAGCTATTCCCCCATAGCCACTACCCCTCTTTTCTTTACCTCTGTCCCATTTAATTAACCCCCTTTGTCTCCCTGAACAGTTTTTCTTCAATTAATTTTCTTTTTAAAATTAATTTTTCATTCTCTGAGAATATTATATAGGTATACAATGAAATGCATTATATTTAGCCTCCATGTCCCCCTCCCTTCTCTCTATCTCCTCAACATCTCCACCTCCTAAATCAATGTCTCATTTTATATTTTGATAACCCACTAAGTCTAATTAGTGTTATTCACAGTGTGCACCAGTGTCGGGAAATCCACCAGTGGCCACATCCTTAAAGAATGGTTCTCACTGCTTCCACAGCTGCCAGTAGCTCCTCACCAAGGGCGGGGTCTAGCAATCATCTAGCCAGCTAAGCTAGGGTTTTGGCTGGCTTGATCTTGCGCCAGTCATGTGAAGATCATTTCTGCTATGAGTTCACTGGTGCCATAGGCATGTCATGTCCAGAGGAGAGGATTGAATGCCCTCTTCCCATAATACAGCTCCTCCACTCTTTACACTTCCTTTCCCATAATGTCCCCTTAGCTTTGGTGGTAGGGAGGATAACATGGATGTCACGTTCTGGGTTGATCACTCATGATCACTCATTCTCAGCTCTTTAACCAGTCATGAGTGTCTGCATGAGCTGACTGCTGCCCACCGGAGAAAGACACTTCTCCAATCACGGTCTTTTAACCTCGGCTCATCTCGATTGTCAGCTTGACACACCCAGGGCAGATGTCTGCTTTCCTGCGCTGAAACAATAAGGCCAGATTTGGCCTCTTCTCTCTGAATGCCGTGTCCTCGGGTCTGATGCGCACAACCACAACACTTTGTGCTCATAGACAACCTCTTATTTGGTGCTGCCAAACATGTCAGCAGAATAAACAGTTCTAATAATTTCCCCAGGTTCCTCAAGTCTTATTCCCATGGGAACCTGAAGCTTTTCTGGGGCACTGTGCCAGCTCAGGTGGCATTCTGCTTCCTCCTCTTCCCTTTCCATGTTAGATTATGAGCTGAGAGCCATGTACCCCTAGTGCCCTTCTAAGAACCCCTTCTCTATTCTTCTTCTTCTTCTTCTTCTTCTTCTTCTTCTTCTTCTTCTTCTTCTTCTTCTTCTTCTTCTTCTCCTCCTCCTCCTTCTCCTCCTCCTCCTCCTTCTTCTCTTTCTCTTCCTCTTCCTCCTCCTCCTCCTTCCTCATCCTCCTCCTCTTCTTCACCACTCTCTTCATTCCTTTTTTCTGTTTCCTCCTTTTGAGCTCAAATCTCTTTAGTGATTTAGTTATGATAATGAGTTTTGTAATTAGAAGGATTCAGGCATGAATTCCAGTTGTTCCACATGGTGCCCATTTGGGTCTTGGTGGGCTTTTCTCTAAAGTAGCTGTGACAATGGGACTGACCACACAGAACTGTAATAAAAACCACCACAGTGTGTACCTGAAGTCACAGCTCCAGGGAGGCTGAGCGAGAAGCTTGGATGATACTGTAAGACCTGAGATATAAAGAGGCAGATAAGTAAGTAAACAGATGAAGAGTGTAGGAGACAACATATCTAAAACACTTAGGACAGAGCCTGGAAACATGGGATGTAGTTACTGAAGCCATTGTTGTTAGCAAACCCTGTGTTGTTCGAGCTTGGTCATTCCCAAGATCATACTGTTGGGTGACAGCAAGAGCTTTTCACATATATTTGTTCACACATCTTCTCTGCTGGGTTCTCTGAGCCCCACAATCACAGGGACTGGTTTTTTGACTTTGCTTTCAGATTTTGCTTTCAGATTTCAGCATCCAGCACAAGGCCTTAAGTGCTGACTGTATCTGGAGGAATCATGCTGGCTCCCAGCTAAGGTTTCTAGACAAGTCATCCACTAACACTATTGAATAAAGGACTGGCTCTGTCTCCATGTCCTTTTCCATGGACAGATCTACACGCCAGCAAATTTAGTCAAAAGAAAAGAAAAGTTGATGAGCTCACAGCCAGGAAAGGAGACAAATGGCTCAGGAGCCAGAGAGAAGATCCAATGGTGCCTGTAGAATGGTCTGCTTACAGCTGTTTCCTTTTCAGCAACATTGCAACAACTTTCAGATGATAACCTTGAGTGAGGAGGAGACCCTGAAAACCTCCATGTGCGACTTAAGGGTCGCAGTGCCAGCCCTTGTTTTTCTCCCTGCCGTGAATGATCAAGCACTCCCAATGTGTACTGGATGTGTGTACTAGATGACTAATGCTGGGTTCTCTGCAGGGCCATTTCCAAATCTTCACATGGTTCCAGAAGTGGTGATGTCTTTAGTTACAGCTAAGAAACTATTTAAACTAGTTAGTTGCTTAAACATTAACTGTTTCATAGAGAAGAAAATGAAAACAAACAGCCAGAATCTCATTCAGCAATTCTGTGATGTCACTCAAGACCCAGGCTCTTTCCCAGTATCCCTCCCACCATTGTTAGCACATGGGTTTCCATTCTTGTACACATCACCTCATAGATTCAAGATGGCTGCAAACTCTCCAGGTGCTGTGTCCACCAATGCAAGGGCCAAAACATTTCTCCTCTTACAACTTCCACCTCCATTTCTAGAGTTCATATTTGTGCTCACATTAGAGCAATAAATAAATAAGGAAGAAATAACATTATTATTATTATTATTATTATTATTATTATCCATTGGGCTAGGATTGTCAAGATTGAGAGACCTCTGCAAGCTATCTGGACATAATATCTGGGTTATTTGTGCAAAGAAGGTCATGCTGATGGCTGGGGCAGGAGCACAGAGCTAGAATACTTGTTGAGTGTTCACAAGGTTCTGGTTCAATCTCCAAAATCTCAAAATGAGAACAAAATAGGCACTGAGTAGCTGCTTGGCTAACTGAACAGATTACAAGTGTTATCACGAACTTATAGATCAGAGAAATTTAACAGTATCATTGGCATTCTGTGCATGGTCACAAGCAGGACAAAGATGGAATTTTTACTACCTCCAAAAAAAGAGAGCCATAATAAAAGACTTGGGAGTGAAAACAAAAAAGATAAAGCCAATTCTTTAAGGTCAGAGATGAGGCATTCCAGAACAAAAGAAATAAAGAGGGAAAGGTGAAGAGAAAAAGATTACTTTTCAGATACTCATGATAAGCTAAGGCAATGTGCTATTTACACTGTGTAAGATTTAGCCCAATTGACTACAGAGAGAGGCCCAGAAAGACATCAGGTAAGACCGCAGGTCACAGTGAGTCAGCACAGCCAGCCATTCTACAGCCTATGCCTTTGCATGCTATCGCTCTGTCCTTTTTGGTGCAAGTACAAAGAATGTAGTGTTTGGAATCAACACTTAACATCAAACAGCATGAGCTGCAAGGTCCAAAACCAAGTGAGGAGTTTCTGGACAGGAAGAAGTGAATGTATGGGTGCCACATAGTTCCTCCACTCATCCAAATGAACCAGTCTGTTTTCAGAAGGGCTCTCCTTTAACATAGTCTGACTCCTCCCCATAAACCTAACACAGTCTAAATTCCTACTGAAAATGAGCCATGCCAGGTGGTGGTGGTACACGCCTTTAATCTCAGCACTTGGGAGGCAGAGCCAGGCAGATCTACAGAGTGAGATCCAGGACAGGCACCAAAACTACACAGAGAAACCCTGTCTCTCGAAAAAACAATAAAGGAAGGAAGGAAGGAAGGAAGGAAGGAAGGAAGGAAGGAAGGAAGGAAGGAGGGAGGGAGGGAAGGAAGGAAGGAGGGAAGGAGGGAGGGAAGGAAGGAAGGAGGGAGGGAAAGAAAGAAAGAAAGAAAGAAAGAAAGAAAGAAAGAAAGAAAGAAAGAAAATGAGCCACACATTTAAAGTCCCATGATCAATATGTGATTGAGTGGCATGCTGGTAGGGGTGAACAGGTCACCTAGACTCTATGAATAGTGTCACTTTCCATCCTTCTTGGTTGGGCAGAGAGGGGTGGTCTGGGTAGGAAGGCAGAAATTGATTTTGAGTTGAGTGTTGATCATTGTATCAGCAAAGCTCTTCCTATCACACACAGTTGTCTGTTTGGTAATTCTCTGTGACTAAGAATAACAGGAAGAATAAGGTTTAAAAAGCAAACATCAAAGGACCCTCTAGAGGTTCCTATGGGGCAAAGGTTTGTGGGCCAGTAGAGCTCCAGAGGTTGGAAGCTTTGGTTTGTCATTGCAGCTCTGCACTTCCTGTCAGCTATCCAGGGCTGGCTCTTTGCAGTCCTTGTTTGTTCAAGACACGTCAGCCGACCTGGCCCACCAAGGGTTTGCAGGTGAGGTAAAGCCAGCACACTGGCAGTGTGTGGTAGGCACAGGTGGCCATCTTGACTTTCCCTGGACTCTCGTCTTAAAGCAGACTGTTTCAAGGCCTCTGTGGTCCAGCCTGGGAGTAGAGATGAATGAAAAGGGAAGACTCCTTCCTCTAAACATTCAGCAGCATCGGACACATCCTGGGATGCAGCAGGTCAGACTTCTGCCCTGTGCCTAAGGAACATGGTTGCCCACAGTGTCTGGTGATTAAGAAATTGTATAGACATTTCTGAAACTTCTTGGGGTCAGGATTGGAGAGAAGGTGAGGTGTATTTGTTACATGTTTTATCAAAGGCTCAAATTAATCCAGACCCAATTGGGACCACTTCCCAAAGATGTCAAAAGCCAAGGAAGCAGCCAAAGGACAGGAACCACTCAGCAGCACCACACAATGCTCATACACAGCACTGCTTTGGTTCACCTCCCCTTGCTCTCTCTTTTTTTCATTCACAGTCTCTACAGGAAAGTTTTTGGAGACCTTGGGTGATCACAGGCTGGGATAGCATCTCCCTTTTAAATCCAGAGAGCAGCTAGCTTTTAACTCTTCGAGCAAACAGAAATGCCATTTACTTACTTCTCCAGGCATGTCTTGTACCATGGAAACAGCTGTGTCTGCCCAATGACTATTTCTATATGTCTATGCACAAGCTACTTCTTCTTCTTCTTTTTCACAGACTTCTAACTTAATAAGGAACTTCTGGATACTGTAACATTTTGGCACTGAGAGTGAGAGGAAGGGGTGGGGGGAGGGAGGAGAAAAGGGGGCTTCTTTTTCAAGACCGAATTGTTTGCGCTCTTTGTCTGGCTGGTGCCACCTGACCCCCTGGGAAGGGTAGGGTTTCTCCACATCCATCATGCCTGCAGAGGGCTGTGTCAAGAGCCCCAGGCCTTCCCTGCCCATCTCTGACTGATGAGTCACTGCACTGTGCTCTGAGACACCCAGGCTGGGCTGGAGAAGGTGCATTCCTGCCTCACTGCTCAGGACACTGTTGCTTTTGTGAAGACTCCTCCCTTGTCTCTGCATCTGTAGCTTCTCATCACATTACTGTGGAGACCTTGCTAGTGTGAATGAGCAAGGGATAGCTTTTCCAAAAATGTCAGCCTGTAACCAGAATCAGCATTCAGATGTGAGGAAAAAGATGTGCCTGCAATAAACTCATGCCTAACAATGAGCACGTCAGGATCACAAAGAGTGTCTTGCAACTCGGGCTAGGGCGGGGCGGGGGGGGGGGGGGGGGGGGGACTGACGTCAAGCTGAAATGATGTTAATCTGGTAAGAGTAGAGACATTTCTCCAACCTGGCTCTGCACCCAGGAAAACACTGTGGAGGACTGTACTTCTTCTGTTTTGTTGGAGCTCAGTGTCCAGTGTGTTGGCAGAGTTCCAGCATGATTTATAAACCTTTTGAAGCTCCCCTGCTCATCTGTTGAAGTGAGATTTAGATAAGTTCCTCTGCAAATAGAGATCTGGCTGATCAGAACTGCGGCCATTAAGCAGGCCTGGAAATTCCCTGCCAGGCACCAAAGTCAGCACATCTTGGTACTACCCAGAAGAATCTTTTTTTTTTTTTTTTTTTTTTTGTATGTGGAACTGAGGATCGAACCCAGGGCCTTGCGCTTGCTAGGCAAGCGCTCTACCACTGAGCTAAATCCCCAACCCCTCCCAGAAGAATCTTAAAGGACTGGGGACCAGGCCACACTATTTCATCTCTGAGAATCCTTCCCCTAAAATTAATAAAGGCACTCTTTACTATCCTATCTGACAAGTTGTTGAAAATTGCTACATGGCGTTCAGTTCCTCCCTCTAATTACAGCAGTTCTGAAAAGACCTTTACACACAAACTTCATACTGGGAACTGCAGGCTCCAGTTGGGACACTAGAGTATATAAAGATAATCAGCAACAGCCAGAGGGAACTTGTCCCATCTAAAGGGTCATTCACCATTCCATAGCCTGAGGAACACAATTACAGCTATTTATTTTTCCAAGAAAAGTCATTGATTACAATGCTAAAGTGAAAGCTTTGAATGTTAGCCTCCAATTCAACTACAAGCCAAACATCTATTCAGAAGGGTCAGCCCTAAGCAATTCATAGGGTGTTTCTAAATCACTGCAAAAGTGTGAAACTCCCCAACATGGAGAAATGATATGTACAAGATGCTAGTGCTATTTACTTCAGTTTAATCACATTGCACACACACATCAAATTATCAAACCGCACCCCACAAATATGCATCCAAAAAAGTGCAATTATGTATGCAGCTATAGGCCTCAGATTCCAGCACTTGGGAGACTGAGGTGAGAGAATCATGAGTTCAAGGCCAAACTAGGCTAAAAAGCAAGTTCCAAGCCAACCTGATTTACACAGTGAGCCTCTGCCTCCAAAATCAGTCAGTCAATTACCTATCAGTACACACACAAACAATCTAACTTCTGGGTCTGGGGCATATGACATCAGTTTTAAATCTCTGCAACAGACCGGGACTTGGGAATTCCTCTGTCCTCACAATCAGGAGATACTCTAGTCTTTCTGTGGAGAATGGCTGAAGCAGGCCTGCCTTATGCAGACACCCCATGTCTCTTTACCAGTCAAGAAGAATGCACTGTGTTTGTGCCTTGACCAGACAAGAAGACATACCAGCTTCCAACATACCAAGACACTTGGATTCTACTCACAGTTTGAGGTAACTTATTGCAGGGGATGTGGAGAGCTAAGAACTGTACCAGGAGTCTATTCCAGTGTGCTTTGACTGATAAAATTTTGTGGGTACTGAGAGCCTAGAAGGTGTTCAATGAAAGTGTAGTTTGATAATCCCACCAGCCCATCTAGACATCACAAGGACACAGGCTAGGGGGGGCTTTGGTCCCATGAACTTTATCCCTGTGGGACACACGTGTGTTTGTATTAAATGATGAAAGCTGATAATCATATGACCTTGAAATAAAGAGGCTCCCCTGGATTGGGAGGTTGAATTCTCTGTAGTCACAGGATCCTAAAGAGCGGAGGAGGATGACAGAGGAAGGGGCAGCAAGAGACGTGCCTAGTAGAAATTGTCACACTATTCCTATTTCTGAGCTGTAAGGGAATGTACAAGGAGTGGCAGAGACTTTGGGAGCTGAGGGCAGCTCCAGACAATTGCCAGGAAGGAAATTGGAACCGTGACCTTACAAATAGGACCTGTGAAACTGAACTTTGCCAATGTCTTTGCTATTTTTCTATCACTGTGATACAATACCATGACCAAGGCAACTTATAAAGGACAGAGTCTAATTGGTTTATGGTTCCAGAGGGTCAGAGTTCACACCAGCAGAGTAAAGGCATGGCAGCCAGTGGCTGCAGCAGCGGCAGCAAGCTCAGATCCCCATCTACAAGAGAGGCTAACTCAAAAAGTGAAGAGTCTTTAGAAACCTCAAAGCCCACCCCCCTCCCCCAGTGACACACCTCCTCCACCAAGGCCACACTTTTAATCCTTCCCAAACAGTTCCACCAGCTGGGAACCAAGTACTTAAACGTATGAGCCTGTGGGGGCCATTCTCATTCAAAGCACCACAGCCAACCCCCCCCCCCAAATATGGTGGGGACTGCAGTCCTCTGACCTCCTGATTCTAGACAGATAATATTGTACCATACTGAGAACTGAACACTTGCATGTTGTATACACTAGTCTGATGGTAATTTGTTGCTGCAGTTAAAGTTATGAATACGAACACCAATTGTGGGTCCCTGAAAATCCTAAGAGCCACTGAGTATTCCTGGTCTTCCGGATAAGTGCAACTCCCCGCTCTTCCTGCAGAGTGCCTAGGACCTACTCACTGCATGCGGCTCATGTATATCCCTGTTAGCCCCATATGCTGACAAAGTTCGCTGAAGTTCCCGAAAGTGGGTATCAAATAGTAGTTATTTTTATCTCTTTCTGAGTATTTTAGGAGTCTTTTTTGTTTTGTTTTGTTTTTCTTTTCTGCCAAAGAGGTGTCTAACGGTTACTTCAGAATGACTTAGCAGTAAACTTGACCAGGGGAGTTGTTTTTCAGAGGTATACTGTGAGAATCTGCGAATTGTGTGAAAATGCTTAGTTCCAGTCCACCTGGGGTGGGGCATTGCCAGACTCCAAAATGAAAGAAGTCGGCTGGAGAGGCTAGCACAGACTCAGACTTCAGGACAAGGAAACTGAGGCAGGCGTGAGTGGGTTGGGAGCAACTGGGAAGGACTTGGGATGTTGCAAAATCAGGCCCCAAAAGGATGTAATTGCTTTAAAGGTTTAAGGCATCACAGTCTTCCTATCACAGTACCACCATAGAGGAAAATCTCCAACAAACATGCTGTTGCTAATATTCCCGAGATTAATTCTCCCACTCACAAAGAGTTCTGGAGTCCAAAGGACAGCTAAGTAAGCCTGGGTGTATGATACATGACTGGATTCCATAATCCAGGTCCAAAGCTTCAAAAAACGAGATCCCCTCACTCCATCCCACCTCACCTGGTACACATACAAGAATCCCCACTCAACCCCATACCCACACAACAAGAACCCCCACCACACCCCATACATACAAATTCTCAATTGGAGAATTTACTCACAGATCCAGCCTCCCTTCAGATCTCAGTCAATCCTAGCAGCCCCTTGTGTTTGTCTCTCAGAAACACAGACCATCCCCAGATCAAACTTTTTAGCTTACCAATCCCCTATGGTAGCTTCTCCAGCCAAGGTTCCCCTGTAAACCTATTTTAAACTCTTTTAGCAGAGAAAAATATTTGGATCTCTGCCTGTTTTGCAAAGGCTTAGCATCACATTACATAGTCGGAGCTTCTGTTTTTTTAATATTATGTGTCTGTACTATTTAAACACACATGGAAAGTAGGACCTCTTCCCTAACAAACTAAAGCTGGCTGGCGCCAGCCCTGCAATAGGAACTGTAACTGTTGTGTGAGCTGCTGTCCCCACAAACTGTAGGACACAGTCAACCGCATGTGCACGGTGGAGCCGGCATGGGCCTTTCTGAAAAGCGCGGTAAATAGAGCATCGATGGAGACTTTCCACTAGTTACTCAAATGTCACAGCCTGCACCTCACAGTGGGCCACAGACCTGACTTTGGACAGAGACATGTTATTCTCTTTATATTGGGGTCTCTTTTGATTAAAAGGTCTCTTTTGGCTTTCTGTACTTCTAAGTTTTATTTGAGTCCCTGCTCCACTGAATTACAATAGTGGGGTTTCTAGTTCTGCATCAGACAGCATGACCAAACAGCAGGTTGGGGAGGAAAGGGTTTATTTGGCTTACACTTCCACATCACAGTCGGTTGTTGGAGGAAGTCAGGACAGGAACTCAAGCAGGGATGGAGCCTGGAGGCAGGAGCTGGTGCAGAGGCTGCAGTTCTACTTTTTCATCCAGACCATTAGCCTGAAAACAATGACATGGAGACTTATTATTAGTTATGAAATCTTGGCCTTTAGTTTAGACAACTATTTCATATAACTCAAACTAACCTGTTTCTATTAGTGCACACTCTGCCAAATAACTTTTACCTTTCTTCAGTATGGCATGTACAACTTGCTCCAAGTCTGTTGGTATCTACCTGCCTCTCTTTTCTCAGAGTCCTCTTTCTCCCTGGAAATCCTGCCTAGTCTCTCCCTCCTAGCTATTGGCCATTCCGCTCTTTATTGTACCAGTCACAGCAACACATCTTCACACAGTGTACAAATATCCCATGGAGGATGCTGTTTACTGGCTTGCTTCCCCGGCTTACTTGGCCTTACTTGGGTACTTTCTCATAGTACCCAGGGCTAGCAGCCCAGGAATGGCACCACTCACCATGGGCAAGGCTCTCCTCCATTGAGCACTAAATGAGAAAATGCCTTACAGCTGGATCTCACGGACACTTTCCTCAATTGAGGCTCCTTCTACTCTGATGACTCTAGTTTGTGTCAAGTTGACACACAAAACCTGTCAGTTTGGACACCATGACCAAGGCAACTCTTAGAAAAGAAAATATTTAATTGTGGGTTCGCATACAGTTTCAGAAGTTGAGTCCCCTATCATCATGATGGGGAGCATGGCAGCACTCATGGTACTAGAGCAATAGATGAGAGATACATCCTGACTCTCGGGCCAAGAGAGGAACTGGGGCTGACGTGGGCTTTTGAAACCTCAAAGCCCACTCCCAGTGACACAATTCCTCAAACAAGGCCATACCTCCTAATCCTTCTAATTCTTCTCAAAGAGTGCCATTCTTGACAACTAAACACTCAAATAAATGAGCCTACAGAGATCATTCTTATTCAAACAACCACAGGTTTAAAAAGCATTCTTAACCCAGCTATCTAGGCTATGGGAACACACATGCTTTGTAATGCTGCATGTTTCAGGAGGTCAAGAAGGAGCTGCTCAGAACAATTTCAGCTAATCTCAATTGATTAATGTCTATTTTATAGGGAATAGAATAATGACTCAGCAGTTAGGAGCACTGGCTGCTCTTACAGAGGACCCTGGTTCATTTCCCAGCACCTACATGATGGCTTACAACCACCTGTAACTCCAGTCCCAGGAAACTCAACCCCCTCCTCTGGCCTCCTCAGGCACTAGGTACAAAAGTGGTTCATAGACATAAATGGTTCACAGACTCATACACTTAAAATAGAAAGTATATATATTAGGTTTTCCAACACAGGGTTTCTCTGTGTAGCTTTGCACCTTTCCTGGAACTTGCTTTGTAGACCAGGCTGGCCTCAAACTCACAGAGATCCGCCTGGCTCTGCCTCCCCGAGTGCTGGGATTAAAGGCGTGCACCACCACCGCCCAGCATAAAATAAATATTTTTAAAGGAATCTGTTCTATCTTCTATATATGTGAATAGTTTCCCGGAATCAGTCCAGGCACCATGATATGACTAATATTCCAGCTCTGTGTGTGTGTGTGTGTGTGTGTGTGTGTGTGTGTGTGTGTATGTGTGTCGGTGTGTGTATTACATGTGTGTGCACAGGTACATGTGGATCATCTTTCTTGATCTCCCTCTCCACCTGACTCTTTTGAAACAGGGCCTCTCATTGATTGCTCTGGAGCTTACTGTTTGGGCTAACCTGGTTGGCACCACCTTCTATGTACTTTGAAGTATCTCTGGACTATTTATAATACCTAAAATAATGCAAATGTCATTAAAATAACAATAAACTATTATAGAGAATGATGAGAAGTATTCTATGTGTAGTACAAACATCCTCCTGAGTTTTATATGTGTACCAGTGTGCATGTATCAAAGTCCCTGCACATGTATGTGCCTGCCATGGTACACATGTAGAGGTCAGAGGACCATCTTGTGTGTCAGCCTCCTTCTTTACCTTATTTTGAGACTAGGTTTCTGTTGACTTTCCAACACACGCATCAGGCTGACTCTCCACAGCTCTCCTCCAAGCCTATTCCCCAGTACTAACTTTTCAGAACTATTTTCAATCCACAGTTGGTTGGCTCTGAACCTGCAAAGGTGGAAAGCTAGCTGTTTACATAAAGGAATTAATCTTATGAATACAAAAGCTCTGATCAATTGCAATACCTTTAAAAGAAAAGAACAGAGGATTTCACAAGTCAGCCACTACAGGACAGAATGTGTCATTTATGAGAGAATTGCATTACATATAGTACTGTAAACTATTATAAAATGACAATGGGGTTGGAGCCAGATGTTCTGAACCTGCTGGATGTGGCTCCGAGAGGGCCTAAGACTTTGCTTTAGAGAGTGGTTTTCTGATTACCTCCTGAAGACAGACAGAGTCTTCCCCCTTTGGATAAGTTAGCTGATCCCTGATCACTGTCAAAGGAAGGCATGACGCTGCTAGAGCATCTTACAGCACACAGTCTGGACTGTCCCCTATTCCAAACACTCCTGGAACCCTGGCTCTGTAGGAAATTAACTACAGGTAGAGCAGACGCAGCCCCTGCTCCCATCCTGCCTTGCTGTAGAACCTCTTCCCAGAACCCACCATTCTTTCTTGAGTTATAGAGACACTATCCTAGTGCTCTTCCCAACTTCTGTGGCTATTCCAAGCACCATATAACTCTACTTCAGAGAGTGCTTCCAGCTTACCTGGGTTCTGCTCCACCTTGGGGCACAGTCTCATGACTCCAAAATCCCGGCTATGCCTGTTGACTTTATCCAGATGGATGCAAGGTGGATCCATCTTTCCAAGGTGGATGCAAGTTTTTTGGTTTATAACATTGTGGGGGTGGGGGTTGGTGAAGCCATCCTGAGGTCCATAAACCTGAGTTTATACAGCGTAAGCGGGAGGCAAATGACAGAATGAAGAAGGATTTATTTGTTTACTTGTTTGATTTTTGAGGCAGGGTCTCATGTTTCCCAGCCTGGCCTCAAACTTGCTAAGTAGTCCTGGGTAACCTTGGATTTTCCTCATCCTCGTGTCTCTGCCTCTCTAATGCTGGGATTAGAGGCCCACACCCTGTGCCCCATTTATGTTGTGCTGGAGATCCAGCCCACAGCTTTGAGCATGCTAAGCAAGTGTTCTGTCACCTGAGACATGCTCCCAGCCCTCTGGCTTAACTTCTAATCTAATGAAGGAATTCTCAGCACTGATGGAATTTTGGATACCCAGGCCTTAGCAATCTCAACTGGGAAGATTTAAGACTCGGCCAACTTTAGATGATGTCACCAACATCTTGAAACTGTTTCTCCCTCTCTGGAATTCAGTTTTCATTACTCTACCACTGAAGTCATTCTCACCTTGACTTTTCAGTCAAGATCCTAGCAACGTGAACTATTGTAACACATCAGAGTCTTAAATCTCCAGTTTCAACATTTTCTTACTAATTTTATCAGAAGGAATGGCCGTAAGAAACATGTCTCCACCCCACAATGAAGACAGGTTATTGTGACAGGCACTTGATAAACACAAGTTTGTAGAAAGAAGAGTTGTTTAGTCTCACAGTGTTGTAGGTGTCAGACTGTGCTAGGGCGGCCCCACTCCATCTGCACCTGTGGAGAGACAGCACAATGGCAAAACCATTCACCCCATAGATGGGATGTGAAAGAAGAGAGTGGGGGCTGGGCCTCAATACCCCCTCAACGGTACCCTGTCAGGGCCAGAAGACTCCTCACTTTACCCATCTCTTCAAGCTTCCCACCATCTTCCAATAATGTCACTGCTTATGGTCCAGGTCTTTAGCACAGGGACCTCAGTGAGTGAGTACTTT
Source organism: Onychomys torridus (assembly GCF_903995425.1). Taxonomy (NCBI): domain Eukaryota; kingdom Metazoa; phylum Chordata; class Mammalia; order Rodentia; family Cricetidae; genus Onychomys; species Onychomys torridus. The sequence continues at coordinate 133,481,406 of NC_050447.1, read as the reverse complement.
AACCACAGCAAATACAAGTAAAATACTTTACTTACAAAATTTACAAGGTGGGGCTGTTTATTGTCAAAATTGTGTTTGAGTATATGATATCAGTAAACAGATATAATATCCTAAAGTATATGACTTTTTTAAATGGAGAAATATTTTTTAAAATGATTGTGATCCTAAGACAAGAAGGTTGTGACTTTGTTATTAGTTTAAACAGTTCACCACCTGTGCCTGTAGGTTCCACACCTGTGGGTTTAACCACTGTTATTTGAAAAGTATTTAAAAAATAAAATTTCATCTGCACTGAGAAGCAGAAACAAGCTTTTGTGATTATTATTTCCTGAGTGATTCATTACACAGCCACTTCCATGGATAGGAAATGGAAATAACCCAGAAGTGACTCCAAGTGGTCAGGGGTGTGTGTGCAGGTCCTGTGCAACCTCTTCTCCTCTTTATCGTCTAAGGACTGCAACATCTGTGCACTTTTGCCACTCTGGAGGGTTCCGGGCATTACATTCTGGATACAACAATATGACTGCCTTCAAGTGGTGTTGACTACACAAAACAGTGTGCAACCTCATCTCATACATCAAACCAATGACGTGCACAGAAGAGAATTTCTTTCGGTCCAATTTCATACTTCAACTATCAGGAAGAAAAAAGTAACTTCAGAGCATGTCATAGCCAGTCCAAAAGAGAATCTGCCCTCCCAGGAAAAACCAAAGCATTTGACAAATTACAAGACACCTGAAGTATCTGAATTCAGGTTCACAGCGAGAGTACACATTGTTAACACTGTTACGGAGGAGACATCTGCTACAAATCTGTAGGGATGAGATATGTTCTCTTTTTTGTCCAAACGAGGTGCACTTTCATGATTTTCCACAAAACAGCTGCAACAACTCCCGCAGCCAGGCATCTGGAGTTCTTAACTGTGACTTGAGGATTGTGGCTAGTGAAACACTGTGAAATAACACTCGTCATGTTGTAAAATGTACCCTCGGCCGTTTGTTAGGATTTCAAAGGCAGAAATGAAAGGTGCTCTGAGCACATCGCTCTAGGCTGATTAGAAGAAAATGCTAAAGTAACAAAGAAAGGCTGACCAGAGCTGATTCTGATGCCACATTGGGCTTCACTAAAGGTCATGGGACCTGTTGTGATGGCTGGAGCGTAAGCATTTGATCGGTTAAGACATCACTAACATAACTTGCATGTTCTTTTAAAATGTGGTTTTTATATGGACAGCAAGCATTGATCTAGGGGCTGTGTGTAGGGAATCGGGGGATGGAGAAACAGAACATTTCTTAAAGATGTTTTTCATTTCTACCTCTCACAAAATAAGACTGTCAAAATGAAAGTAGTGGTCTTTCCATGAGAACTTGGGTCAAACAAACCATAGATTGTGCCACCTTAAGATGGGAAAGCTGGCTGGTTTAAGAAGAATAAAGTTTCATCATTCTTATACATCTTACAGAAAAAGCTGAACTTCAAAATCTACAAGTCTTTCCAAGCTAAACACAGAGGGTGGAAAAAACAAAAAAAAAACAACAAGTTATTTTTGACCCAGGAAAGCCAACCTGAAGATCACACAGTAAATACAAATTACCATTGACAAGAGAAGACATGGTTTATTCTCCTGGTGAGTCTTTTTATGTGAGTGGGCGATATGGAACTGTCAGCAGGGAGAGACATTTAGATGGCTGCAAATCGAAAGCTGAAAGGACAACTGAGGTATCACCAGAACTCGTGAAATTCCTTGAAGAATTTCAGTTTCTCAGCTGAAGCAGAGGGATGAAATTGTGAAATAGATTCATGTGAAGGAGAGTTTATAGTTTGCAGATGGACAGGATGGAGGGACAGCAGTCCATCTCTTGAGCTTCATTTTTAGCTCTTTCTCTGGGTTGCTCTCTCCTCACTGTAGTAAGGACAGATGTCTGCTTGTACCTCCTGCATCAGCTCCTATACTCCCCCAGTCTCTCCTTCCTTTGATGTGGACTTGGCTCACGTTGCTGACAGTCTCTATCTGCTGCGATTTGCCTGGCTGGGAGCAATGCTTTTCTCCTGCATCCATGGACCAAGAAAGAGAATGATGATATGTTGGTTTTTAACCTGGCTGCACACATCCTTGATACCAGGATGATCAGATTTCCTTCAATGAAAGAAGTATCTTAAGTCAATTATATCCTCAGAAAACATATCTAAGCTCTAAATCTGTCAACTTTGACTCTATCATGTCCTCTCCAACACTTCTCATTGCCATGGACCAACACTCTGTGACTCTTTTGGGAAACCTAACCCTCCCCTTGTGTTTATTCCCATCTGCTCTTTTTCACCACCACCAGCTCCTCACATTTAGGAAGCTTTCTGTGTACAAGGAAGAGGTCGGACACTGCAGACTAGTACATGCTAGTCCTTGACCTCTAGGGCTAGTACAATGAGACGCTGGCATGGAGGAACTACAGTCAGATCTAACAAGCATACCAACATGGCTCACAAGTATGACCCTGAAGTCTCAGAGTCTCATCTAAACTTGGAGGATCAGGAATCGCTCTCCGGTGTTCCTCTCAGAGTCATACTTGGCTGTTGTGTGCAGAGGACTATCAGTGCCTTCCTGAATCTCCAACCTTCTCCTTCCTTCTCACTTTGTCACCTCCTGGGAATAATCATATTGGTTAGAACACTGTGAGTTACACAGACATGCAGCAGACTCACTGAGTTCAAATTCACACCCAAGGGCCATCATAGCCTCTGGGATAAGGAAGTTAGATGACCATTGAGATTATTTTGTCGATAAAGAACCAATAGCCAGCAATCATGTGATCATATGGTAAGTGTGTGGTCATATACATAGTAAAAAATATTTTGTACTTATTAATCCAATAGTGTACTGGGAGGGATATATGTTTAAAACATGAAAATCTACCTTAAGTCAAAGAGAAAACTGATGCTCTGGTATGAAGAACAAGCAAGGCTCTGAAAGCCATCAGCAGAATTACAAGGACTTCTGGGAACTTCTGTGTTTCTGAGTATTGAAGTGATCTTAGCTTCAGAATAGTGTGTAACTTGGGCAGGTGCTGTCTTCAGTTCTGTGAGTCCTGTATTTTCTAGGGAGATGAGTATATATGAGTATGGGCATGTATGTGTGAGTGTGTGTGTGTCTGCTAGAGTGTGTGTGTGAGAGAGATTATGTGTGTATGGTGTGCATGTATGTGTGTATTTGTGTATGAGTGTGTGTATGTATGTGTGAGTCTGTGTGTATGTGGTGTATGTGTATGTATGTGTGACTGTGCATGTGTGTGTGTGTGTGTGTGTGTGTGTGTGTGTGTGTGTGTGTGTGTATCTGTTTGAGAGCATGTGTATTTACAGGTCAGAGAAGTTACTTTTCTAATCAGAAATCAATTAGAAAACCCATGGGTTGGAATCAATCTTCAGTTGTACTGTAAACATTAGGTAACTAGAAATAAAGACATACAGGCTTCATTCAAAAGCAAGGATTGACTTTAGATCTCAAATTATTAACAACTTGAATGTGAAATGACCAAACCGTTTTAATATTAAACTGCTCAGCAAATCTTAAAAGTGAACTTTTGTTTTTAGGGTAAGAATATTAGTTATCATTTGAATTGTTTTAGGACTCTGTGAACATTCCAGGAACTGGTTAGGAACTCTCCATTTTCTGTAAAAAAAAAAAAAAAATCTAGATAGTCATTATTCAGTATTTGACCACTGTGGGAGTGGCAGCATGGGTGGAATCACAAATAAATCCAAACAGCTCTGTGTTGCAACTCACTTAGTAAAACTGAATCCAGAATGCACAAGTCACTGATTTGGAAGAGCTTCTGGACACAGTTCCAGTTAGAGAGGGCTTCACTTCTAGACAGGACTTCAAAACTCTAGTTCTAAGGCATAAAACCGTTTTGGGGGAGAAAAGCAGCTTTATACCTTCTCCGAATTTATCTTTGTAGCATGAAAAAAGAGAACACAGGGAGAGCTGAAGCCAGAGAAAGAGAGGAAGGGGGCAAGATCAGCATGTGTGACACATTGGTATACAAGGGCCTCTACTGAGTGCTCTGCAGACTCCACCAAAACCCAGCAGTTACGCTTTTAAACTCCTTAACCACAAGCATGCCTTGTGTTTTCAGAATGCTATTTACTGATGTTCTCTTTTCTAAGGTCAGAAACTTTCTTAAAGGGGAGATTCAGGAGGGACACAGAGAGAGAACTGCTTTCTGTAACTGTTTTAAAGTTCAGTTTATCACCAGGTTTGGTGTTTCAGCACTGCTGAAAGAGAAATGCCTGAGGTATCATTTCAGGCCTGCTAAGACATCCAATTTTGTCCATTCTTTGAAACAAATTAATGTGATATCCAAAGGTACCACTTGGTAAGAAACCAGATAGACTATATATTTGACCTTTGATTGTTACAAGGGAACTGACTGGGTAATGGAGCACTCAATGGCATCCTACTAGCCTATAATATTGGTGGTGTTTCGAGAGAGAGAGGTAAAAATGGACATTACGCTTAAATTTTAACATACAAGCACATGCTAAGATCATGAGTAAATTAAACTTGCCTCTGATCTAAGAAGAGAAGTGAAAATACATGGAAGATTCGACTGTCCCTCTGTATGGTACTAATAACAGGAGAGAAGGGCCTCTCTGCTGGGATAATGAGACAAGAAGGGGAAACAGAAAATGGAAAGAAGCAGGAAGTGTGTAGAAACAGGAAGTGGGGAAAGGCAGGAGTAGAAACAGGGCTTGTAGAGAAGCAGGAAATGAGGAAAGATGGGAAATTGAAGCAGGGGATACATAGAAACAGGAAGTGAGGAAAGGAAGGAAATAGAAACAGGGAATGTGGAGAAGCAGGAAGTGAGGAAAGGAAGGAAGTAGAAACAGGGCGTGTGGAGAAGCAGGAAGTGAGGAAAAGAAGGAAGTAGAAACAGGGGGTGTGGAGAAGCAGGAAGTGAGGAAAAGAAGGAAGTAGAAACAGGGGGTGTGGAGAAGCAGGAAGTGAGGAAAAGAAGGTAGTAGAAACAGGAAGTATGGAGAAGCAGGGCTTAACCCAGGCAACAGCATCTGAAATGGCCATGGCCTTACCAACCACCTCTGACATCTTGTTCTCTCTCTCACCCCTGTTCTTCCTTTTCTTTTCCACTCTTTCTTCTCTGATGGTGAGTGGAGACTGTGCTCTCTGTGGGGCTGCTACAGGAATCCACCAAGCAAAATCAACAGCCTCCGGCTCTGAGCCTAACATGAAGAGGACACTGTGGCAGCATCAGAGAAGTGTGGTGAAGAGCTTTGTTCAAGAACTGCAGCTCACCTGTGTGTCAGCCAATGACTCCAGCCAAGTAAGGCTCTCTAGTTAATGGCATATCTTGAAATACTGTAACTAATAATATATACAAGGGCTTGTGTCCATGTCCTTTAGCCAGTGGATATTCACACATTACATGTACCATATACTGTCATGATGATCCTAACCAATTATGTTAGGAAAACAAAAAAGGATCTCCCATTGACCACTTCTTCCACATCTCCTTTCTCACTGGTCATCTGGCCATGGATCTCTAAGACTGGTCAACTACTAACACCACAGAAAGGTTCTTAATGGCTTGTTTAGTTCAGTAGCAGCCTTCCTATAGGGAAAGTAGAAGGAAATATAGCTCACCTGCCCTTACACACATGATCCACTGAAAGGATGATGGTGTTGATGATGATTGATTGATGGATGGATGGATGGGTGGATGGATGATGATGATGATGGATGGATGGATGGATGGATGGATGATGATGATGATGATGATGATGATGACTGGTTGATTGACGTGTGATGATGATGACAATGACAACAATTATTTATCCCAGTGGAATGTCAGTACTCTTGGAGAACATTGGTCAATGGGCAATCTGATATCACCTCTATATAGCAAGCCCTATACCAACACTGTCTAGACATAAATATGTGTAAGTATTTCCATCTGGCTAATGTTCAGATGGCACCATCTACATCTCACTGTTATGAAAAGAATTTTTTTCAGATCATCCCAACTTTTCAAGACCTCAGATGGGTATTAGACAACACTTGTCTGTTCATCTGTTTTGTGTATGCCTTTGAGACCTTTGATCCCAACCTTATCAAAATCTAAAGGTGAACAGGCAAGCAAAATATTCTTGTGTCAAGGGGAAACTGATGCACCTGCACCTTTTGGGTCTAACTCTGGAAACAAAAGTCATTCTGGGGACTGGAAGCAGAGGGAATACAACTCCTCCTACAGATGATAGAAGCAGCAGCAGGCATGGTGCTGCAACCCAGCTTCAAGAAAGAGCAGGGAGAACATGGAGACTGAAGGGATAGAGAGAACCTCCTGATAAGCATTGATCAGGCACCAGGAGCATGGCAGTGGCATGCTGGCTGAGGCAGAGGGATATGCACTGGTTTCTCCCTTCCTTGCTCCCTATCTCCTTCCTGTAGCTCCCCTAACCAACCCTGCGGAAAGGAAGCTCAGGTGGTGATGAACCTCCCTGTAGTGTGGAGTAGGGCATAGGAGAGAAGAGTGGCATGGAACTGAGAATCTAACACAGAGACGGAGTGTGCCAGCCTCATTAGCACTAACATTTTGTGCTAAATAAATTCAGAAAGGATAAAGGGGAATGTTATCAGGATTTACTGTGGGTACAGATACACACCTGCATGTACCAAGATGGCTCAAAGCATTCAGCAAGAAACTTGTGAAAAGTTAAGTATAGGGATATTTGAAAAGTTGTGAAGTAATTTTACCACTCCATCCTCTCTTGCCTAAATAACAAGCAAGATCTCATTGGACATCATTAGAATCATCATCCTCAACCCAAAGTAGCTAACTACATAATTTTCTTTCTCTTGTGGAGAGCCAAGTTTGGCTGGTCTAAGGAACTGTCCAGGTAATTGCCTACTTCTCATCCATTCTGCTCAGCTGCTAAATACACAAGCACATGCACAGTCAGTTCTCAAAGCCTATGATGGTGCCTGGCTTGTTCTAGATCACAATACTGTGGCACTGGAGAGTGGGGGCCATGCCAAGTTGACTTCACCATGATGGTATCAGAGAAACTGGTTGAGTTACCAGTTTCAACATGCTGATGTCAAAGCCAGCCCACTCCTCTAACTCACTTTATCTGCTGGCTGAAATAATTGGCCAACATTAAGCCAGGGGATAAAGACAGAGGATCGTTTAAGGGCCTGGTAGACTATATTCCCCGTGCCAGTTGCTCCAGGTAAGCTCTGTATAGCATGTTGTGTATGCTAAGTCGAGAATTGGGAGACAGACAGCTCTCACTCCAAATTCTAGCTCTTTGTTTACCAGCTATAAGGCATTGGTCCCAAGTCTTTTATCTGTAAAATGGAAAGAATGGGGTGAAGATTAGGGATGCAGTACACACAGAGGTCCATCAGGCTTCCTAAGTGTTTGACCAGCAACACCTAATGTAAGTGTGGATGCACATTAAAGATTAATCATTGATAAAAATGAGAGCCTGTAATGAGTGGTTGACAAAACTGTCCCCCAGTCCATTTCTTTTTAACAACTGGCACAATTGTACTTCCCTGAACTCCTTTTTTTCTTTTATTGAAAATTGGAAATCGATTTTTTTTTCTCACATAATATATCTTGACTATAGTTTCCCCTCCCTCTGCTCCTCCCAGTTCTTCCTTCCCTTCCCTCCCATCCAGATCCAATCCTTTTCTATCTCTAATTTAAAAACAAACTGGTCTCTAAGGAATAATAATAAAATAAAATAAGATCAAACAAAACTAATGTACTAGAATTGAACAAAACAAACCAACAGAAGAAAAGGCCCAAGAGAAAGTTCAAGAATCAGAGACCCACTCATTTGCATAATCAGGAGTCCCACAACAGCACTAAACTGGAAGTCATAATGTAAGTACAGAGGACCTGGCGCAGACCCATGCAGGCCCTGTGCATGCCTCCTCAGTCCATGTGAATTCATATGAGCTTTGCTCATGTTGATTTAGTGGGCCTTGTTTTCTGGTGTCCTCCATCCCTTCTGACTCTTACACTATTTCTGCCTACTTTTCTGTGGGCTCCTTGAGCCCTGAGGGGAAGACATCCTTTTAGGTTGAGTGTTCCCAGCTTCCCTCATTCTTTATGACAGTCCTGATTCAGAAGTTAGCTGACCCTGCAGGAGCTTTCCAAACATGGGAATAAGTAGTCACTAGCAATGCTGGCCTGCCCCCACCAGGTTTCAAAAGCACTGGGAAAGACTAACTGTGGGTATCTTTCATTCTGATCATGTAGAGTATGCTGTGTCCATCTAAAAATGACACCAGAGCCTCTGTGATCGATGCTGTACTAATCTGGACACCATGGATCACAGTTAAGTCAACATTTGCAAACGTGGCACTGTGTAGTTCTGAGACCCAAGCATTTCCCTCTTCCCTATTTTTTTGTTAAGTTGCTTTGCCCTTCTCCTGGGTTCTTCCATCCTTCTGCCTCATGCACACCAGCACCTCCCCATGAAATTAAATCTGCTGAATGTTGTGGGGCAAAGCTTCCAAGAAGCCATCTTTAAAACTGTGATGCATATCCAAATAGTTATTTAAGGATCTTGTTTTTTCCATTTTTGAGAAATCCACACATGAGAAGAGTCCAAAATTCTAGGCAACTGCTTTTCTTTGAGGAAGTATGTTGACATACCCAGAAAATAATTTCCAAAACACTATGAGATGTTTGAAATTGTTTTTCTATCTGGACAATGTGTGTGGCTTGAAGACCACATTTGCTCAGTATGTTTTCTTAGATGGTCTTGCCAGGTGATTGGAAATAAGAAACAGGTTGTTTAAAACCACCCTGTCCAATGCCCATCTCTCCCATTCAAGGGGCTTCTATACATTCCAACTGTACAGTGTGTTACTTTAACACACTGTGTGGCCTTGCTCAGTTTAGATTTGAACCTCATTAAAAAAAAAAGCCCAAGTGGAGGAAAGGATTGTGCAAGAGATGCATGTTTATATTGCTCTGTATGTTTTTGACAATCTAGCTATGTGATCCTTAAACATGAATCTTAAATTTTATGAGATTACCAATCAACTTTTCAGCAAATATTACAGACTGCAAGTCAAAAATGGAGAAAATACTAGACAAACCAATATAAGCCCTAAAGGAGTTTATATAAGACAGTAGACACAAGTGCATTTATCAAGCCAGGAAAGCAAACGTTTGTGGAGTGTCTGTTTATGCATCATTCTGTTGCTAGGTTATCAGAGGATACATACATGAGCAGGACCTTCCTCTGGGCTCTCAAGCAGAAAATCCCGTGCATGTCCCACATTGCTATAGAAAAAATGATTTTATCTGATTTCAGTTTCTCATGAAAAGGCAATCAGGGCAGAATCCACTCAAAGAAACCAAAAGAAAAGAAAGTAGAAAGTTCCTGGAGAATATAATACAAGCAATAAGCTGGTCAGTTTCAAATCAAACAATTCCTCATACTGACTTCTGTTTACAAGTTCTGTTTGCAGAAAGAAAGAATCTATTGGTACCAATCTACACAGGGTAAGATATCACTGTCTAACATCTATATCTCTATCAATCTAGAATAGTTGTGGTTCCAATTCAATTATAAACCAAGCTGGCTTTGGAGATGGAATTGGCTCACTCCTTCTCTAAACCCAAACATACTGATAAATATTTAAGGTTATATTTGTTATACTGTATATATTTTCCTACTCTTGTTTAAAATATTATACCTATTCAGATCATTTAACAATGTAATAATGCAAATGGCTAGTCCTTGAAAGATATTATTATAAACTATTTAGGATAATTAAGAAATTCAAGTTTAATAGTTAGTCATCCATAATAATCAAACTTACAGTCATGTTAGATAACTTTTCAAGGTCAAACAGATATATATTTTAAATAGAGGTCTTCAAACACTTCAGAGACCTACAGAATATGGCATTTAAAGTGTTTTAATGACATAGGGCTTTTCATGGCAATGAGACCTGCCTGCTCCTGGCAGCACCAATTTATTTCAAAAAAGGATGATGGGTGTCAAAGAACCTCCATATGGAGTTTGCTTTCTATGTGGCAAAGCTAACCACTGGGAAAGAAACTGCCCTTGCCTCAACTGCTGATAGTATGCTTCCTAAATTGATAAGCCAGGCACAAAAGAAGGTGACAACCAAACTTTTCTAAGAAAAAATAAAACAGTCCTTCATAATTCCTGATTCACAGAAGAGTCTGTCAGATATTCTAGGCTGAAGACAGATGCCCCAATGTTGCAGAGGAACCTTGGCTGACTGTCCAAGCAGTCAGATGTCTCCATCATTTCTATAGTTTTGGAAGTTGTTTGCTCTACACTTCCTGTTTACTGAGGAAATATATCCTTCTTGGGATCAAAGACTAGATGATTATAGTTACAATTTTTCTTGTCAATAAATTCAGAAAACAAATTTAAATAAGAGGTATAAAGTATATAAAGTTGAGAGATCTAAAAGCTTAAGTTTTTTATCTAAGAAAATGTTTTGAAGTCTAAAAAGATAGTTTGGGCTGGTAATATAAGCTAGAATAGAAAGTAAATTAGGTATAAAACTTTTGACTTACCAAGATAGGATAGATAATGAACATTTTCTTTGAATTTGCCAAATACAGATAGACTGGACATTGTAATGTAATTCTCATCTGATAATTGTTCTTATTGTATATAATTTTACTGTGTTAGAATTAAAACCTCTCCTTTTTATTTAGCCAAAGGGGGGAAATGTTGTGGGGTAATGTTGTGAAGATGTATTGCTGTGATTGGTGTAATAAAAAGCTGAATGGTCAATAGCTAGGCAGGAGAGTCAGGCGGGACTTCTGGGGACAGAGAGAATGCTAGGAGGAAGGAAGGCGGAGTTGCCAGCCAGATGTGAAGGAAGCAGAAAGGGCAATATGGAGATGAGGTAACAAGCCACATAAAAGAATGCAGATTAATAGATATGGGTTAATTTAAGTTGTAAGAACTAGTTAGGAACAAGCTTAACCTAAGGCTGAGCTTTCATAATTAATAATAAGTCTATGTGTCATTATTTGTGAGCTGGCAGCCCAAAGAAAAATCCAACTATTCCCCTTCACATAAAGTAGTGGTTCTCAACCTTCCTAATGCTGTGACCCATTAATACAGTTCCTTATGTTGTGGTGACCTCCAACCATAAAATTATCTTTGTTGCTACTTTATAACTGTAACATTGCTACTGTTATGAATTGTAATGTAACCATCTCTGTTTTCTGATGGTCTTAAGAGACTCCTGTGAGAGGGCTGTTTGGCCTCCAAAGATTCTGCAACCCACAGGCTGACAACTGCTGACACACAGAAACCTCTTGGTCTCAGAACAGTCTTCAAGGTTCAAGGTTCCAGTATCTTTTGCTAGGTAACTATTTTAAACTCAGTGGCTTGTTCCCTCATCTCCTACATGTCCTGCTTCCTCTGTGTCTGGCTGGCAACTCTTGGTGTCTCTGCCCTTTCTCTTCCCAACATCCTCTCAGCCCCAAAAATCCTGCCTATCTATTGGCAGTGAAGCTTTTGTTTGTTTTGTTTTGTTTTTTTTAAGATCTGTTTATTATGCATACAGTGTTCTACCTGCACACCAGAAGAGGGCACCAGATCTCATTACAGATGGCTGTGGACCATGTGGGTGCTGGGAACTGAACTCAGGATCTCTGGAAGAGCAGCCAGTGCTCTTAACCACTGAGCCATCTCTCCAGCCCAGGCAGTGAAGCTTTTTATTAAACTAATCAGTGTGACAAATATTCACAGTATCTCTCTTCTAGATAATCTTCCTGTGGGTCCAGGAGAGGTACAGGAGTCCACAATAATGAAACAACCAAGGGAGACTCACTGAAGTTTGACATGTGCTGTGTGGGTAGGAAGGTCTTCTTCCTTAGCTGGGGACCATCTCGGCAGGGAAGAGCTTGCCTCACAATCACCTGGGCAGCACTGCATGGCACTGTGTAGCTTGCAATGGTAAAAAGATCCTTGTAAATTTCTACTAAGAGCCACTTTGAGTCCCTGTGGTCGCTGCTGTGCTCCTGGGCATTAGGCTAGTGAGACCTATAGTCTGAGCTTTAAGTTAACCGTAATGCTATGGTGCTAGAAGCCTGACTCTTTAGTTAATAATTCAGGACCCAAACTTCATCCCAAAGATTAAAATACTTGGCATCTCAGTGAGTTTAAATAGCCCACTATAAAGCTGGGTTCATATTCTGGCTGTCTCCAACTCTCATATCAATAACAGCCACCTCTGGGGAGGTTCCCATGAAAAACTACCTCATTTCTATGAAACCTCCCTGGGAAAATTTCTTGTCATCAATTTCCCTGCTCTGAATTCTGTCTATGGTTCTCTGTAATCAGGTTTATTTCACTGCCTTGCCGATCAGGTCACTGACCACCAGGCTCTTTCTCTACATAATGATCACTTCTCTTACAAGGCTTTTTTCAAAATATTGAACATGAGTGACCACTCTGTTCTGTTCCAGGCACATCTTTTTGTTGTCAATCTATGTCTTTGTCTGATTTCCAAGTCTATATATTTACTTAGTTGTTTTTTAAAAAATCTCGGCAGGGCATTGGTGGCACACGCCTGTAATCCCAGTACTCGGGAGGCAGAGGCAGGTGGATCTCTATGAGTTCGAAGCCAGCCTGGTCTACAAAGTGAGTTTCAGGACAGCCTCCAAAGCTACAGAGAAACCCTGTCTCAAAAAACCAAAAAAATAAAAAAGAAATAATAAATAAATAAATAAATAAATAAATAAATAAAGATTACATTAAAAAAATCACAAACATGTCTCAATGGCTCTTCTAATTCCCTATCCCTAAAATCTGTTCAGATTTGAGTCCCAGGAGTCAGAACTCCCACAAAGCAGTGGGCAGGGGTGGGATGGCAAGGGCTGCTGTCCACCTGAACCTGAGTAGCAGAAGTGGCCTGTGAACATGTTTTTTGTAGGTAGCAACCCTATACTGGCATCCACAGATCTCAAATCTAATTAGGCTTGTTGGGATGTTTCTGAGCCTTCCTTTTAGTTAATGTAAAAAGAATATTTCATTCAGAAACATCTTTGTAAAACTGATTCCTTATCGTTTTGTTACTTTTCCTGGGAGGACATGAACAAATCATTTGGGTCACCAGCCACAAACCAAAATAACAATCTCACCTCAGCTGAACTTGCTGAGCAATGAGTTTACTGGATTCATTTCCAGGAATATGGATGAGGGATTTCTTACGGAAGAATAGGTGCCACCCCCCACAAAAATAGACTGCATCACTGAAAAGTCCCACCCCAGCGTGAATAAAAACCTTGCTGGAATTACTTCAGTTAACCTACCTTCTATATACACTAGCACCATTCGGATTTGAGTGTACCTGAGGACAGGAGGAATGGCCCCCAGGTGACAGTTCTGTGATCCTCTGTGATGGACAATCTTAGTTGTCAACTTGACTGCATCTGGAATCAACTAAAAACCAAGCTGCTGGGCACTCTTGTGAGGGCTTTTCTTAATCTGATCATTGAACAAGGAAGGCACACCCTAAATTTGAGCCCCACCTTCTGATGGCAGCCCCATATAAAAGGAAAAGGACATGGAAGAAGGAATCCTTGCTTTTTGCCCGTTTACCCTCACTCTTGCTGGCAAGTTCACCTGTACCGTTACTGCCGCCAGGATTAAATTCTAGCATCTTCAGGACTCCAACATAGCCTGAAGACCAACAACTCTCCAGTAGTTCCTTGGGACATCAATGCCTGATTTGGACTGGAGAGGCATCAAGGACTGAACAAATTACTGACTCTCAACCTCTCGGGTGTGAGATAGCCACTGTTGGAGTATCCAGACCACATCCTGTATAGTAAATCCCTCGTTTAATGTATATTCCTTCAATCAGTTGGGTTCCCTTAGGGAACCCTGACTAATACCTGCTTTCTCACCGTTTCTTCTATTGGAGAGTGTTAGTCTCCCATCACCACTACTTTACCTCAGTGTTTCACTGTGACTATGGAGCCAAGGTCATCTCTGTTCCATGTTGACTATAAGATGAACATATTCCACTCAGAGGACAAAGCTAGATGGTAGCACACATTCATAGAAGAGGTGGGTGCCACCAGAGAGGAATAAAAGAGAGCTCTAACCGATCCATCTGCCCTGTTGTCTCCAGTACACATCCTCCTTAGGTCACCGCAACATGCATAGTTCAGTGACTGGAATGGATTCGGTCTGTGAGACCAAGCAGGAGACAGGAGCTCTTTCCTTCCTCCAGCACGTGGCTGTCTGTTGGTTGCTCCCTTTGATTCTGGACCACAGGGCCCTCCTCAGCTGTCTTCCCTACTCCTGTCCCCTGTCTAAGCTGCCTGTAAGTCCAGTTTGCCACTTGATTGGGCTCCTCAAATAGAGGAATCTTATTGGTTGCTAGACACCAACCTGAAGGCTAGCCCTGGGTCAGATGCCGCTCCTGTGGTTAGTAAGAACATAGCTGGATTCTTCAAATGGACATGTGCATCACAATGGCCACAGGGTTTTCTCTGTGGGAGGGGCTCTTGGAGAAAACTCCACCTTTGTGGATCACATCATTGCTGGTAGCAAAGAAGACAGTGACTGTTTTCCTGATGAATACTCTCTGAAGGTAAACCTTGCACATGCTAGTTAGTGAGAAGTACTGAAGCAAGGACCAAACTCACTTAAAAGAAATACTGAGAGAAAAGGGGAGAAAGGGATTGGGAATAAAAACGAAAGTTAGGAACAGGATGACAACGAGGGAATTCTCCTTGGGAACTGCTTCCTGGTGTACACAGGCCCACAAGAGACTCAGCTCAGCAGAGGAAGAGCGTATCTGTTTTTAAAGAAACAATAATGTAAACGTGGAAAGTAAATGGAAGGGGAATTCTGGCTGGCTGGGAGCCAGTTTCTCAGCTCCACACATCTGGAGCAGGGAGAGGACCAGGTGAGGCGCCCCCTTCTGCAGCTCTAGCCTCCCTGGGAACCGGCTGCTGGGGATATTTACATTACAAGACCATGGCTGGCTGAGACTGTTCGGCACTTGGATATGCGGTTAAATAATCTGTGGTTTGGCTGCTGGTTTCTTTAGTGTGGTTAAATAATTGGTGTTGTCTTGGTTGCTAGCTACTTTAAAAATGTCTGTGTGCACTTGTCTCTCCCTCACTCACTTTTTTCTTCCTCTTGAGCAATTCTGAGGAGCCCCTGGCAGAAGTTGGCTGCCAGCTTTTAGAAATGTCCTAACCCCTGTTGTCATATACCCATCCCCATATGCTTTACAAGGAGCTGAGAACTTCAGAAACTTCTCACTCAGGCCCAGAAGGTCCTCAGAGAAAATCAGTTCACTTCTGCTTCTAAGGGAGACAAGGCTGTGGACACCCATGGTTTGCTGGCTTTCATAACCGGGACTCACGTGCTCCCCAGATTCACAATAAGAATTGGGGCAGAAAATGTGCTGACCTTGGACAAATGACCTGGAGGGGAGGGCTTCCTCTGTGGCTTGATCTGTAGGATCTGCAATGGGCTGTGACACACAGAGGTGGTCAGTGTTTGCTGAACGAAGGGTAATGAGGACGGAAATTCATAGTTCAGGGTGGACTTAACTTCTCTGTAATGGTCACCAAACTGCCAAAAACTAATGTGCCTTGGGACAAGAAGAAACCATCTCCTTTATATCTTTCCCTTGCCACATCCCAACCCTACCCTTGACCCCAGAGAAGCGAGGGTAAAGGCAGTGCAGCCATCTTTTAATAGCAAACTGGTTAGTGCAGCTGGGATGGTATATGGCTGAAGTCAAAGATGAGCATACATCTGACAGACCTAAGACAGACAGACAGACAGACACACACACACACACACACACACACACACACACACACACGTACACACAAAAAGAATTGAGCGGTTTTCATCCACCATAGAGTGAAGATTCTCAGGAATTCATGAATACAGAAGGCCAATTGTCTGAGTTTGAACTCAAACTCAGAAACACATCAGGACCAGAGAGAGTGAAGAAAGAACAGGAGCTCCATTTCTCCAATTAACTCCATCAGTAAAAGGACAATTTCACCTCCCCAGCAGTCACACGGTGGCCTTTTCATGTCAAGCATTAAGTAGTTATCTAGATTATAAAAGAAAAAGATTTTCTTCTTTTCCTGGTGTGACTGTGTTTTCCTAAGATTTTAGAGGGAATTTCAGAGGGTTGTGTTTCAGAATAAATCAATGTTGTCATTTTTGCTAGACTCCTTACTTTTTTAGTTATTAATTTCTTAGCAAACTCTCCTGGCATGGTGCTTGATGTGGAGACAGTGAGGACATAAGACAGGGCCCTTCAGGAGATATTCCTTCTTTGGTGCCTGCTGTTGGCTGAATAAAGATCCCTGAATTTAAACTTGAATTATTTTTTATGAAGATTTAAGTAGTATGTCTTCAGATAGGTTAAGACAGAGTTTTGGTCTATCAGAATAACATAAGCCACAAGTTAGACACTATATTGTTTTCTTGGTGTGGTATTGAAGCAAATGCTCCCATCCACAGTCATAAAAATGTACTTCTTTATGGCACAAAAACATCTGTGCATCACTGAAGTTCTCACAATGGTGCAAATGTGCCAGGACATAAGCATGAAAACCAGAGTTCATATCCCCAAAATCCATACACAGGGAGGAAAGGGCAGAGACAGGGGATCCCTGGGTCTTCCTGGCCATCCCAGCCAAAACAGGGCCTTCTAGCCAGTGACTAGATCCTGCCTCAAGACAATACAGTGAAGAAAGACGGAAAAGACACCCAGTGTCCCACTCTGGACTTCACATGCCCATCACACATACCCAAACACAGAGTGCACCACACACATTTTTTTCCCCTAAAGTTACTTGATTTATAATCTTTGTCAATCATTAGGAGTGTGAAATTTTTTATCACAAGACATTTATTTTATGACAATTATTGATTTTCAGCAACAAAAATGTCAGTACTTCTGATGTGTTCCCCCAGACTGAGACGGCATCCACGAGACACTCACAAACTTTCCACCAGTACATAGACAGCTTTTTGTTGTTGGTGGTCTTCATATACCATCTTCATCTAGAGACATTCCCCTGAGAGTGGTGTCTTTTTTTAGAATGTTTATAAGAGTCTATGAAGCCATCATAAAAATGCTCTCAGTTGCAGTGGTGAGAAGGTAGCCTTGAAAATAAGGCCCAAGATGGCCCGAAACATTCGGCAACACCCACTGTAGAACTGGCTCTGGATGTTGAGTAACACCATGAGTCCATTCACACACACACACACACACACACACACACACACACACACACACACACAATAGTGATCTTGCTAGAAAACTAGATCACTAAGTGCAAGCAACCAAGAGTGGGAGGCTGCAGAGACCCTGTTTCCCACAGCAACCTCACTGTTGGGGTCAAGCCTGTTTTCATTATCAGATAACATGAAAGCCATGGTTTCCAAGCACTGGAGAATCTACTGGTTTTGTGGGGGATTTCCTGGCGTTGTAAAATGCTGAAACTCCTCCAGGGTCTTAAGCTCTCAAATTCCAAATTAGTGGCTCCAGGGAGGAGGGGAGAGCAGCAGGCTGAGGACATGGGACAGTTGCTCTCCTGTGTGTGTTCCTAAAGGTCAGATTGCACCATCATTCTGCAACCTGGGTATTAGCAGCGTTGCCCAAAGAATTAGACCTCTCCTTCATCTTCATATGGTGCCAAATCCTTCAGTTCTAGGACATAACTTACTCCTCAAACCAGAGAAAACTACCAGCATCATTTCCTTTTGTGGTTAGACTAGACTATTTCTTTCCAATTTATCTCAGAGGTGTTCCTAAAACAAAACTGAAAAAACAACTATTATATAAAAATGTAATGGCATGCACAAAAACAAATTTTATTATTAAACTCAAATCAATATGAAGCTATCCAGGTGTTCAGACCCAAGCCTCTTTCTTCTCACTGGGCCTGGGGTGTACACAACATCCTCCTGAGCATTTGTGGTGGCTCTTCTGGCTGTTATTGTCAAAGACCTCTGGAAATGACTTCACGCCCACTGAACATTTTAGAGGCATCACTCAATCATCATCACTGTTTAGGGAATCCCAACTACCTGTCCCAGTGAGTCTGTAGCCTGGACCCCATACTGAGTGCTAGCACCCATCTCTGTTTTTCTGTTTCCTGTGACCAGACATCTTTCTACATGCCTCTGTGTGTCATTCCTGTTTACTCTCACACTGTTATTTCCCTGTGACTTTGTGAGAGCTTTTGATGCAATAGAAATAATGACCTCTAGCACCTATGATGTCAGCCAGTTCTGACTGACACCAGGTTTAAGTGCAACTAAAACCCTTACATCTCACAGTTAAAACCCAAGGTCAGAGGAGTTCCAGGCCTGGGTTCTGCGAGGGCTCCTTGCTGGATCTCCAGCCTTTGTTCAGTACGGTGCAGTCACCCAGTGATGAGCCTTCCACCTCTCCTTCTTCTGAAGACAGAATACCTCAGGGGACATCACCCTCGCTGTGGCCTGGATTAGAACTCTCTCACAGCACAGGTGTTAAAGGGTCACTCTCTAGTTTGGCAGTTTGGCACGACTGGGAGGTAGCAGAAAACTTTAGAGGTAGGGCCTGTTGGGAATTCTTCTAGCCACGGGGGGAGTGCTCTTGATGGTCCCCATTCCTCTCTTTCTCTTTATGGACATGAGCTGAATGGCTCTAGGCCAAGTTCTCTATACACAGGCCCACAGCAGCAGGGACAGCAAACCATGAAAACTGTGAGCCAAATGAACCTCTTCTCTCCGGTTACAGTAATGACAAGCTAACTCACACACCCTCACGCTTTCTCCATCACACTGGGACTGGGCTTCAACCTAAAAATTGGCAGGGCACACTCAGCCCACAGCAGCCACTCCATGCTCTTTCTGGGTCTTGTGTGTCCACTTTCTCTTTGGTTCTCTTTCCCATGTGCAGTTTCTTAATTTTTGTACAGCTAACACCTGCTTTATCCCTCTGTCTCCTGGCTTTCCCATCTTGATTATAAGAATTTTCCTAAATTATAGGTTATAAGGCATAGCCTAGATCTTCTTGTTTGAGTTCTAGCATTTTACTTAGTAACACGTAAGTTTTAATTTGATTATAGTGATTATATTTCTTGATAAAATAATGGTTGTATTTAAGAAACTTTCTTCTCCATCCAATAAACAAGCCGATGAATTTTATACAGGACAATGGCTGCCCTGTAACCAGTACATGTTCAATACCAACACTGAGCTGTGCTTCCTGAACTCATACATCAGCTCTGCACCTTCCACAAGCCATTACTTTTTCCATGTGAGCCTTTCCTCAATTCCAAGAACCCTGGTAGGACTTTAGATATAGTACTACATTTACTTTGGAAAGTTAACATCTTTCTACATTTATCTTTATATATGTCTACATGTTTTAAAAGCCTTTTTATTTTATAATTTTATTCATATACTTTATTTAAGTCTTCCTTGTAAAACGTGTTTCTAAGTATAGTTTTATCAAAATATATGTAAAATATTTATGAAAATTTCCTTCTTTATGTCTGACATTTAGGAAACAACCTTTATCTGGGATATTTATCTGGGATGTAGATGCTTTGCCACATTTTCATAGTAAACTTTTTGTTGTTTGTTTTGCTCTTTTGCTCTTTTGGGGGGCCTGCCACCCAGCTTCCAAATACATCACACATGGAGGCTTATTCTTACTTAGAAATGCCTGTCCTTAGCTTGGCTTTGTTTCTCATGAGCTTTCCTTAACTTAAATTGTCCCATCTATCTTTCGCCTCTGGGCTTTTTCCATTCTCTTCTGTAAATCTTACTCTTGCTCCGTGATTTGCTGTGCAGCTGGGTGGCTGGCCCAGGTCCCTGGCTACTTCTTTCTTTTTTCCTCCATCTCTTTTCTTCTCTTCTACCAGATTTCTCCCTCTACATATTCTCTCTGCCTGCCAGTCCCACCCATCCTTTTCCTGACTCGCTATTGGCTGCTCAGTTCTTTATTAGACCATCAGGAGTTTTAAGACAGGCACAGTAACACAGTTTCATATAGTTAAATACAATATAAACAAGAGTAATGCACCTTAAAATATTCTACTACATTTCCTCCTTTTTGTCTAAATAAAAATGAAGATTTTAACCTTAACGTAGTAAGACTCTATACAACAACAATTATCAAGTAAGGATTACATTCACAATATTCTGTCCATTTGTAGTTAGCATATTCAGAGAAAATAATGCATTATCTATCCTATCTTAGTGAATTCACAATTTTACACCTAATTTACTTTCTATTATAACTAAGGAAAACTGCAATTGTAACTATTTAGTCTTCAACTCCATCAAAGACCCAGAAGGATGTATATTATCTAACAAAAAAGGTATTTAGCTGCCTGGAGAGTCACCCAAAGTTCCTCTGCAATGTTGGGGCATCTGTCTTCAGCCTGCAGGCCTAGACTATCTGGCAGGCTTTTCTATTAAGCAAGAATTTTGGACTTTCCTGCCTTGTTTTGACAAAGTCCATCAGTTACTTTTCTTTGTGTCATGCAGAATATCTGTTGGACTCTTCTGTGAAGCAGGGATTTTGAAGGACTGTCCTGCCTTGTGGCTGAAAGTTTTCCTGTGTCCCACCCACTCCTGCAGCTGCTCACACCCAGGTAAACATACAGAAGCTTATATCAATTAAGACTGTTTAGCCATTAGCTCTATTAGGCTAACTACTGACTAGCTCTTACACTGAAACTAAGTCCATTTCTGTTAATTGTTGCTATATGTTCCATGGCTTTACATGTGTGGCATTACATGCTGCTCCCTGGATGATAGGCTGGCATCTTCTTACTCAGCTTTCCTCTTTCCAGAATTCTCCTTGTCTGCTTATCCTGCCTATACTTCCTGCCTGGCTACTGGCCAATCAGTATTTTATTTATCAGCCAATCAGAGCAACATATTCACAGCATACAGAGCAACATCACCCAACATTTCCCCCTTTCTTTCTATTTAAAAGGAAGGTTCTAACTTCAATATAGTAAGATTACATATAATAGAACAGTTATCAAGCAAGAATTACAGTTACAATATCTAGTCTATTTGTATTTTGTAAAATTAAAGAAAATATTCTCTCTATCCTATATTTGTGAGTCTAAAATTTCATATCTAATTTATCTTTTATCATAACCAAGGAAAATTATAACTATCTAGTCTTCAACTACATCAAAGACCTCAGAAGGATATAATATTACCTAAGTAAACAGGAAGAGAATTGTAAGCAACATCCAAAAATCTAGAATGACAAAGATAGCTGGCTGCCTAGACAGTCACCCAAAGTTTTTCTGCAAAGTTGCAGCATCCATTTTTCAGCCTAGAAGCCTAGAGTCTCTCAGTCACTTTTTCCTGTGTCCTGTAGAATATCTGGCAGTTTTTTCTGTGTAGCAGGAACCTGAAGGACCATCTTGTCTTGCAAACTTCATTGGTTACCTTACTATGGGTCCTGCATGTCCAGTCAATACAACATTTTGTCAAGCAGTCCAGGCAAGAACAGTTTTTTGCCCAAATGGCTATTTTTGCCAAGAAGAAGATAAACTCCATATGAAGTGTCTTTGACACCCATCTTTCTTTTTGAAGTAAATCAGTGCTGCCAGGAGCAGACATGTCTTACTGTTTAGCAAGTCTAAGTTTTTAAAACATTTTAAATGCCATATTCTGTAGGTCTTTGAAGTGTTTGAAGATTATCTACCTACAAACATGACATAATACCTTAAGCAAGAGTAAAAATATACATATAGTATAACAAAATTAACTTTAAATTTTCATCAATAAACTAAAATCCATAGCAATGTAAAATATTTCACATAAATTGTTGCTCTTTAAAAGTTCAACAATCTACCCTTTAATCCTATCATATATATATCCTATATTTCCATATCGTATTCCCCCTTTCTTCTTTTAGAAAGATATTGACTATGACCAATAACAATTTGTAACCAACAACCTATACAAAGACAAACATCCTGCCACTGACTGCCATCACACACCCGTGTGCACACAGAAAAGCAGGAGTCGAGACTACATGCATCAAACAGGAGCAGGAGTCTAAGGGGACTTCTCCTGTAATCACTCAAAGCTAAAGATCAAAACCATGCTTACAATAAGGATGTTCACGAATCAAAGAGGTAGAGGGCAGGATAAAGGTGCTAAGATGGATGCCCAGGGGGAAATGCAAGTTTATATGCATGACTCAGGTATGCAGACACATACCTAGCTATGCCTATGTGTATGTGCATATGCCTGCAAGGGTATGTACCTGTGTGTATTTATATTTGGGAGCATATGCAGGAATTCATGGGGTGGTGTTAAGTATTTGAAATCAATATTCTAAACTATGATTTTTTTAAAAAAAAGTAATAACCTTGGGCAATTTTCTGAAGCCTGGATGCTGTTGTGTTGATTAGTGATTTGATTAACAGCAGCCCAAGTCATTATAGGGCAGGCTTCCTCAACTTCTCCTGCAATCTCTATTTGACCAAGAAACTGACCTCTCACTGTGTACAGATATAGAAAGTGGAGGAATCAATCTAAGAAATTCATTTTAAAACAACTGTATGCATACAGTTTTACCATTTATTAAAATATAAGTGAATTTGCATACTAATGAGGTGGATGTGTTTATTTTTCACATGAATTAAACCCAGGCTGATCCTGTGGGATGCAGATTATCTTTGGTGTTTTTCTAGATTTGATTGATGAGTTGATCCTATAATTGTCAATGCTGAGAAAGCCTCCTCAGGTAAATATGCAATACAGACTGCACTAATTCCAGTTGCTGAAGTGTTTTGTTTTTGTTGTTGGTTTGTTTTTAATGAAATTCAAGTCAGCAACTCAAATAGCAATTTTAAAATCCAAACATTCTAATTTATTACAATACAAAGACACAGCAACCTGATACTTACAAGCTGAGAAGTAATGGTAGAAAAATCGTTCTGTTTCCAGGCTGGGGAGACAGTGCATTCGGCAGAAGGCTTGCTATGTGAGAGGGAGAAGCTCTTTGGGTCACCTTTCGCCCTCATTAAAAGCTGGCTGTGGTAATGCACGCCTGTGATCCAGCATTGTGGACACTGAGGCAAGAGGATACCTAGGGCTTACTGGCCAGCCCATCCATCAGCTGTGAGCTCCAGGTTCAATGGGAGACACTGTTTCAAAATAGAAGGTGGAGAAGGATAAAGGAAGACACTGGAGAAGACAAGGAAGACATAAACCTCCAGCCTCCACATATGTGCATACACGAACACCCAAAATCAAATGAAGAATAAAAATGTCTTTGCTTTCCACAGTTAAACTGTGTGTTCCTCTACAAAGAGACCATCTTGTCAGTGCAGTGTAAGCACTGCTGTTCCTAACACACCACAGTCCCTGGCCTGAGCTGAGGTGCACCAGGCAGCACCTGTTGACATTGCCTGGCATTCTGGCATGCACAGTGCAAAGGCTACAGAGAAGTCATTTGCTCAGTATGGTGAGTGCTGCCCAAATCCCCTCTGCTTCTTAGGTGTTTGGTTCTTAATGAAGTTGGGGTCATTGTACATTCACCACCTTTCCCTGTTGTCAATTTCTTTCAAACCCAACATTCAGTATTGTGACCCACTTGTTTAAGAAATAATGTTTTAGAGTTAGTAATTCTGAAATGTTAGCTGAAGATGAACAGGCATGCCTTCTGTGGTCTGCTTAGACTGGAATTCCATTAATACTGAAATTGGAAAAGAAAAGCTTTAAATTTATGAATTTAAAGGTCTTCTTCTCTGGCTATTCTTCTCCTGTCCACAGGCTTCTCATCTCCTTAATTTAATAGAAGATCAGGATCAGTGGAAGACAGTAAGAGGTTTACTTAATTTTTATTTATTTATTGCTTGCTTGCCAATACTTAATAATGAAAGTTATCATTTTCCCCAAAGATAATTCCAACTTTTAAAATGAACCAATTTATGAAGTTTGAAAGTTTGATAATCACAAAAATGATTAGTTTAGCAAAAATATGCTTACGAAATACCACCCACCCCCACCCAACCCCACATTCCTTGGTACCCAGGGAGAAATTGAAATACAATGGAGTTAGTCTTGGCATATGTGTTTTGAAAAAGCACACATATGCTTCTTGGGTGCTTCCCTGCTTGAGAACTTGTAGTTTGCAAGATGACGAGACACACATGGTCCACACCAAAATATCTCAAGAAAGGTCTGTAGGCCGCTTACTTATGTTCCTCCTCTCTGTAACTTCTTGGGATGGGCTGCCATAATTTACATTGGTCTCAGCATGGCTATCTTCCATGTTCCTACTAGTATAGCCCACTGAGAGCACCCAATCGCTTTTCTAGTGCAAAATTCCAAAAGTCATCCATATTCCTGAAACAAATCACATGGTCAGACTTGTCACAGTTCACTCACCTTAACACATTTTTTCCAACAAGGCCACACCTCCTAATCCTTTCAAATAGTGACACTCCTTAGTGACTAAGCATTCAGATGTATGAGCCAATGGGGGTCATTCTCAATGGGGGTCTTACTCAAATCCCCACATTCCATTCCCTGGACCCCATAGGTTCATAGCCATATCACAATGCAAAAATGAATTCAGTTCAACTTCAAAAGCCCATGCCAAACCCAATGTCTCTGTTTCTGTCTTTGTCTGTTTTTCCCTGTGTGTCTCTCTTCTTCTCTGTCATCACTGTCTCTCTGTGTCTCTGTCTCTCTCCTTCTCTCTCTAACTACAGATCGGGATGTATGTAGTTCTTGGCTACTGCTCCAACACCAAACCTGTCTGCCACCACACTTACCTCCTGCCATGCTCCCAGACATGATGATAATGGACTAACCCTCTGAAACTGTAGGCCAGCCCCCAGTTAAATATCCTTTCATAAGAGCTGCCTTGGTCATGGTGTTTCTTCACTCTCTGGTGATGTCTCCGTTCACATGGGTGCAATATCTGGGAGTTGTTCAGGAAGCTCTTTTCTCTAGTCACATCTGCTCAGCACCAAAGCTCAGGCTTTCTCAGGGTGGTGATCATGTTTCTTATTTATGTGGTAACTGGCTTCCCCAGAGCAAACCTCTCAAGACACTCAGGCAGATACCATAGAGTTTCACGTGACCTTACCTTGGAAGCACCAGAGACTAGTTACTTTTGCCATGCTCTACTGGTCAGTGCCTGTTGTTTTTAGCTAAGTTGTTCTACTTACCAATAATGACTCAGGAGTCAGATACTGGGGTGAAAACCTGCTAGACTGAGAAGTCGAGAATCAACCTTTTTGGCTGGGGACCCAGCAAAAGAACATCTCTGCACACCATCCCAAGTGAAAAAGACAGGAATTTCTAAGTCGGTCCCGACTCTTTACTGTGTGTCTCTCTGTCGGTATTCTTGGCTCTTTTGTTTTCTCTATGGCTTTTCTGTCAACTGGTTGCTGGCTCTCCCCTCTGATCCAAGGTTAATATTATTAAAACGTTCTCAGAGTTTCACAGTGTGATCAAATATCCCACAACACCTGCCCAAGATTCTAAAGAAAAGGAAACAGAGTCTGATCTATATCTACATGTCATTGGTGTGCATAGAGGGAGAAGAGCTGACCGCCACCTAAATCGAGAAATCCACAGGGTCTGCTTAAAGGGCAAAGGGATTATTAAGAAAGGAAAATTCACAAGACAGAATGGAGGAATTGTCACAGGGTCCTGGAAAAGGTGAGGCACAGTCCCACGCTGTGCTTCCACGCCTGAGACTGTCCCAGCATCCAAGTGCCATGAGGGAGCCAAGAGAGCTGTGTAAAAAGCAAACAGTAAAAGACTGTGTAAAAAGCAAAAAGAAAGACCACAAAATAGGTTTGGACTCAACAGTTAACAGCATAGGCTGCTCTTGTAGAGGACCCAGGTTCAGTTGCCAGCACCCACATGGCAGCTCACAACAGTCTCTAACTCCAGTTCTAGGGCATCTGAAGCCTTCTCTGGCCTCTGCAGGTACTGTGTGTACATGGTCCACAGACAGACATGCAGGCAAAACATTCATACATGTAAATAAAAATGCAAAAATAAAGTGTTTTAAGGAGAACACTGAAACATAAACTGGAGAGGGGCAGGCAGCAAGAGAGCAGTGAGCACCAGAGACCAACCTACAAAAAAAAAAAGGGCCGGAGGTGGCGCACGCCTTTAATCCCAGCACTCGGGAGGCAGAGCCAGGCCGATCTCTGTGAGTTCCAGGCCAGCCTGGGCTACCAAGTGAGTTCCAGAAAAGGCACAAAGCTACACAGAGAAACCCTGTCTCGAAAAACCAAAAAAAAAAAAAAAAAAAAAAAAAAAAGAAGAAGGTGGTTAGTCAGGCCAGTCTGTTCCATCAATAGGCTGGCTGAGACACTACCAGCAGACAAAGTGAGGCTTCTGTCCTTGGTGCCCTTGGGGAGTAAAATGCCAGGTGGGTCCAGAACTGAGAAGTCAGTAAGTGGAGGGCGGGTGGGTGGAGGGTGAAGTGTTCATGGACATGGTATTCTTACCAAGTGGGAGCCTGTGACCCAGAAAGGTCTGTGTGTATGGGAGCACAGCCTGTGGAGCTGTCAGCTCCTCGTTCTTTCCGTGTCAAGGCCATAGTCTGCAGAGATGTCTTTAGGGTGAGCAGAGGTCTGGGCCTCTTACTCCCACTGAGACCTGTATCAAGGCTAAGCTATCACCTGACCAGTAAAGATGAACCATTCTATAACCTCCAGAACAGAGACAGTTAGAGCATGTCCCCACTAAGCAGCTAAACAGCCTCAATATCCCCCTTAAATTTTGTTGAACATGCAGATTTCCAGGCCGTCTTGGGGTCTAGCTGTCAGAGCCTCCAGGAGCCAGAAATCCAGAATTGAACACAAGGTCTCCAGAAGGTTCTCCTGTGGGCTGTTTTGAAATCTCTTGAAAGAAGGCGAAACAAACACAAACTTGAAGATTCATCTCAGGGCTGGCCTCCTGAGGACCTTGGAATCACAGATTGTTAAGGATAAAATGGATATTAGCAAGTGTCTAACGTGGAACTGACTAGATGGAACCTGTAGGCCTTGAACTGCAGTGATCCTCTTGCCTCCACCTTGGATAAATAGGCTTGTTCACCATGCCTGGATAGTGTTTGAGGATAGATTTGCGTTTGTTTTCTGCTACAAAAATCAAAGCAGACAGCTCAGTTCGGCACAACTCAGTCTGGCTCTCCCATGGTTTGGGGTACTTACCCAGGAGGCACAGCTTCCCAGCCTGGGCAGTGAGCTTTTTCCAAGAACTGGGTTAATCCATCTGGGTCTTGGCTTAGGCCCTCACTTTTGCCCTTTCAAGTTCCCTATCTCTTTGGAGAGGTGCACAGTCCACTTTCTGAGCGCGGGGCGGCTGGGGCTCCCTTTGCTTCAGCAGCGATTTAACCTTAAAATTTGTGACAGATGGAATGGTTAGGCTCACCAAAGGAAAGGGGAGGAAAGCGCGGTTTGACAGGCTGCAGACTCGCGGTGCCTCTGGTGGCCAAAGGCTGCGTTGCGCCACAGTTAAGGTAGTTTGTGAGAGTCCTATTTAGACCGCAGGGCCAGCTCCGCTAGCAGCTTCGCTTTGAACATGCTGAGGAACTGAAAGGTAAACTTCACAGCTCGTAGCGGGTGGGTTTACCTCTGCCCTATATGCAGTGAGTGCAGCCAGGTGGTAGCGCTCAGCATCCCCACTGTGTTTAATTACTACGATTTGTCATTGCCGTTTGTGTTACCATCATGAATTAAGAAATGGATTCAGTTCTTTGGACTTCTCACAGTTTGGAATCGACGCTCAATGCCTTACCTGCCGGATCAGGGAACTAAAACCTGGTGGAAAGTGCCCTTTCTTGCGATGGTGGTAGTGGTTAGGGTCATTATGGTGTGTGTGTGTGTGTGTGTGTGTGTGTGTGTGTGTGTGTGTGAGTGTGAGAGAGAGAGAGAGAGAGAGAGAGGGGCAGAGAGAGACAGAGAGACAGAGACAGAGAGAGACAGAGAGACAGAGACAGAGGAGTCCGCGTGTGCCTGCGCGCCGTTTGCGTCTAAGTTTCTAAAGTCTCGCATTAAATTCTCAGGACCCCCTCCCTTCGCTATACTCCTAGGGGTGATCAAGACTCAAAGACGTGGAGCCTGAAAATTAAAGTGACTTTCGAATTCTCTCTAATGCAAAGATGGGGGATAAGTGAGAATTAATAAAAGTGTCCCCCCACCACCACCCAAACAAAAAGGGGGCGGGGGAATCGAACAAAAAGGCTGGTGGCTGAGCCGGATGCAGGCAGCTGGCCCTAAGCCCTGCCCGCTGGCTCTGAGCGCGAGCTGAGGTTCGGTATCCCAGCCTCCTGAAGAGTGGGAGGAGCTGGGCCTGTGTCAGGCTCCCTAAGCCTTTCCTTTCAAGCCCTGAATGCCTGAATGTGAGCTGCCCACCGCCCTCCCCCCACTCTGCAACCCCACTCCAGCGGCTCGTAAAAAAAAAAAAAAAAAAAAAAAAAAAAGTTTCAACAACAACAGGCTGGACCAATAGCAGCGCGCAAAGCCCGGGAAGGGGCCGAGCAAAGGGCGCCCGAGAGTGGAGAAAGGAGAAAGCGGGCAAGCCTGGAGCGCGCGGGGCCGGGGCTCAGCGAGCCGAAAGAGCGTTGCTAATGTTTTTGTTTGTTTGCTTTTCTATGCATGCATAATGAGGGGGCGCCGCGGCACCACACGGGGGCTCCAGGCCCATTTTTGTATTTAAAGCCTTGCGGCGAGCAAGTCGGAAGCCGGGCTCCGCGGATCCGCTCCCCAGGCTCCAGGTCCCCGAGCCGAGCCGCGCGCTCCGAGTTTCGGGGTCCTCCCAGCGCCCGGCGCCCAGAGCTTCCCGGAGCGTGGGCCAGACCGGGGCAGAGGGGGAGGGGACCCGGCGGCCTGGCCGCGGGAAGGCGGGATGCGAGAGCTGCGAAGTGCTACGCGCTGCTGAGCCGAGGACCAAGAAGTTGCCGGCCGCACGATCGTCTGCAGGCGCCGAGCACCATGCACCCCAGGCGCCGCGCGCTCCTGCAGCCTCGCCGCGGCCCTCCGGGGCGGCATTGAGCGCCTCCAGCCACCGACCAGAGCCGGACCTGCGTCGCCGCGCCTCTCAGGGAGCTCTGGCCGCAGTGCCGGGGCAAACGCCCGCCTCTACTAGCTGCCGGGCCGCCGGCATGGATGGATGAGGACGCCCATGCCAGAAGTGAGCGGGACTCGGACAAACTTTTCCAGCGGCCCCACTGACGCCGCCGGCGCCTCATCTCCGCTCTGCACCGTGTCCGGCGGCCGCTGCTGCCCGCGATGCTAGCCGCGCTGCTGAGCGGCGGCGGGGCCCGCACGGGGACAGTTCCGGGCGCCTTGCTGTGCCTGGTGGCGCTGCTGCAACTGCTGGGCTCGGCGCCGCGGGGCTCGGGGCTGGCGCACGGCCGCCGCCTCATCTGCTGGCAGGCGCTGCTGCAGTGCCAGGGCGAGCCCGACTGCAGCTACGCCTACAGCCAGTACGCCGAGGCGTGTGCGCCGGTGCTGGCGCAGCGCGGCGGGGCTGACGCTCCGGGGCCCGCCGGCGCCTTCTCCGCTTCGGCCGCGTCCTTCTCGCCGCGCTGGCGCTGCCCGAGCCACTGCATCTCGGCGCTCATCCAGCTCAACCACACGCGCCGCGGGCCCGCGCTGGAAGACTGCGACTGCGCGCAGGACGAACACTGCAGGTCCACCAAGCGCGCCATCGAGCCCTGCCTGCCTCGCACCAGCGGCGTGGGCCCAGGCGCGGGAGCGGGCTCGGTCATGGGCTGCACTGAGGCCCGGCGGCGCTGCGACCGCGACAGTCGCTGCAACCTGGCGCTCAGCCGCTACCTGGCCTACTGCGGCAAGCTTTTCAACGGGCTGCGCTGCACCGACGAGTGCCGCGCGGTCATCGAGGACATGCTGGCCGTGCCCAAGGCGGCGCTGCTCAACGACTGCGTGTGCGATGGGCTGGAGCGGCCCATCTGCGAGTCGGTCAAGGAGAACATGGCCCGCCTGTGCTTCGGCCCAGACGCGGGCAACGGTCCCGGCAGCAGTGGCTCGGATGGGGGCCTGGACGATTACTACGACGAAGACTATGACGACGAGCAGCGTGCGGGGACGGCGGGCGGCGAGCAGCCCTTGGACGATGATGACGGCCTCGCTCGCCCGGGCGGCGGCGCTGCTGCGGCGGGCGGCCGTGGGGACCTGCCCCATGGGCCGGGGCGCAGGAGTAGCAGCAGCGGCAGTGGAGGCCACTGCGCGACCCGAGGCGCCTGGACCCCGCTTATCTGCTTGCTGCTGCTGCTACTGCTGCTCGGGTCACACTTGTAGCCCTTGCGCCCGTGCTGCAGGCCGGTGCACGCGATCCGGCTGGTTCCAAGCCGGGCACCTGTGGCTCAGGGGCCGGAGATTGTCTGGAACACTGACCACACTCTCACCGGGTGGACAAGGGTGCAGCACATACCCCAGCCACCATGCCTGGCCCTCCACTGTGCGGTTTCCAGGCTGCAAAGATAACCGGCGGATCTATCCTACCGCCTGGAATCTGCAGAATTCAGGACAACCTGCAAAAAGCAACGGAGGCCTGGACTCTGCTGAACGGTGTGGGGTGGGGGTGGGGGGTCTTCTCAGCCCCAAGGGACTGGGGGAGGGAATGTTGAAGGGAATTAGGTTTGCAAAGGGGCCATTTTTATTTTGTTTTTAAACAGTTTTCCTGTGAGGGGACACAGTACTGGTAACGACTTTAATTGCTTGTGGCCACAGAGAAACACAGCAATCGTAAGTAAATAGAAGAATTCCCTTACCGATTCATTCCTGTACTCTTCTATAGCACCCAGTAACGCCTGGTGTGAAGCCGGCGATTGCCTTTTCTGGGTACCCGAAATTATATCTACATTATAACCTTAACACCCACCTCAGTGTCACCACCGCCGTTCTGATCGCTGAACACCACGTGTCTTAGAATTAAGGGTCCAAAAACCTGGCCTAAAGAGTTACCATGGTGTTGAACAATGCAAGTTTTTAATCTTAAAGCTCTGTACTGCCATCTAGGAAAACCTCTGTGTGGTGTGTGTTTTGTTGTCCTTTTATTTTGTTTTGTTTTGGGTTGTTTTTTGTTTTGTTTTGTTTTACCAAGAAATTCTAAGTTTGAATATGCAGAGATTGAATATTGCCTCTGCCCCTATCGGGGTCTTCCACCCTGGTACGTCGTATATAAACTGTATTAAAACTGGGGTTTCTTACCAGTTGCTGTACTTTGTATATAGAATTTTTATAAATTGTATGCGTCAGAAATAATTTATTTTTAAAAAGAAATTAAAAATTTTAAATCTGCATCAATGTTACATCACCCCCATCCAGGAAATGTATAGAATGCATTGGTCACCAGGAACCCACTCACGCAAGCCCATTTTGAAGTGTGCCCTGTGTAGAACAGTCTTAAAAATGTACAGTGTATTTTACAGATTTTGAAGTAACGTTCTTATTTTCAAGAGAATTTATGGACATTGTAGAAATGTATAAATGCATTTCCAAACTGCCTTAAACATTGTATTTTTATAGACATCATTTTTAAAGTCCTGTGTTTTAAATAACTATGACTTTGTGTATCTTTTGGTTGTTTTATTAAGAATGCACACATCAGTAAAGAGTTTCAACAGTGGCTTCCCAGCGGTTGCTCCCCACAGTCACACTGCGGTTGGTTAACCCTGTGTGGGCGGGCAGGAGGAGGCTGGAGGGAGCACTGGGATTCCCTCAAACATCAAGTGAAATTAAAGTGCAGTGCAAAATAGAATGTGAGCTAATGCCTTTAATTTAATGAACAATTAGATGTTTGTAAATGAGGCAGCTAAAACAATTTGTAACTGGCCTCTGCTGGTACTGTTGGTATTTGTGAAGAGAATTCACAAAATATTGTCTCTTGTGTGAGGATAACCTCCTCACTCAGAGACCCACCCTTTACACCCCCTCGCTTTTGCTCCTGACCCCCAGGAGTGTCCTCTCTGCCTTCTCATTCAATCAAACATGCCAATAACATCTGTTACCAATAGGTCTGGGAAGCCTACAAGACTCAATACTTCAAAGCCATTTTCACACTTTTGCTGGAAAAAAAAATACAAAATTTTGTTACAAAACATTGAGGCGTGCAAAAGTAAACACACCATGGAGGGGAATAATCACCAGGACTGGTAATATTGTCCTGAGGAGCTGTTGAACAGTGGGCTGAAGGCTGGGTTTCCGCCAAGCTCCTGATGCACACTCAAACGCCCTTACATAAATAATTACACTCTTAAGCTGTGTCGAGTGCTGATACACTTGACCTTGTAAATAGAAATGTTTGCAGTAGGAATAAACTCCGGCATTGGAAAATCTTTTAAACATTAACACAAAAGAGAGCAGTCTGTCCTCTGGGGATTTGAGCCTGAACCTCAGCGAGCTAGGCACTTGCAAGGGGGAAAAAGTTTATTTATCTTCTATTCCTGGTGTTTATTTAAAGCTTTTCATTTTAAACTCGGTGATTGGAAGGCAAGTCAGGAGTTTAAAAGTCACCACAAATAAACTTTGTCTGAGGGGTCGACAGATTAGCAAGATCTGGTGTCTCTTTATTTGATATTGGCATGTGCTGAGAAAACAACTAGATTTCTGTGCTGCCTAAAGTAATTAACCATATTGTACCCTTTTCCACTCCTTCCCACCTCTACTTTTTTCTTTCTTTTTTTCTTTTTTTTCTTTTTCTTTTTTTTTTTTTTGCCTCTCTCTTTTCCTTAGTGATTAGTGAGGAAGTCAAAACTTCATGTCCCCCAAACCAAGATTCTCCGATGTGTGGTACCAGAAAGCTATCAGCCTGGAACCCAGGAGAGTAGTGGTGTAGTTGGACTGAAGTCACCTGAATGATTGAATAAGCATAAGGTTAAAACCGAGAGCATCGGGTTTTTTTTGGGGGGGGGGGGGGGGGCGCTAAACAAAGAATATTTCTAGAGGCTTGTAAGGGAAATCAAGTTTTCTTTATTTTTCCTTTCTTTTTTTTCTTTTTCTTTTTACAAAAAGACTACAGGTTAGCAGTGGACCTGCACTTTTGCTTAAATATATTTAAATCCTCTTCCCGGTTATTTTAACACATTCTCCACTAGAAGTTAAGTCTTTGTCACAGGAAAAAGCCCAGTTCTTCCCAGTAATAAGTTAGACAGCACCAGGAAAGGCCTGACAATTAACTGCTACAATAAACTCACGACTTGACTTTACAGGGTCCTGTCAGAGGCATCTGCCTAGAATAAATCATCATAGCTTAGTCTGAGCAGGAGAGACGTGGCTTTATGCTTTCTCCCCTGAAGAAAGTGAACATTGATCCACGGCCCACTTATTCAAACAAGGAGATGCTCTAGCCTGGAGTCCCCCTGCCTCTGGACAGATCCAGTCCATTTCAGAACAGATTGCAGAGATGTGGAGCAATGGTTTTCAAGAGTGTGGTGCCTTTACACCACCAGTCAGTCCTCTGCTTCCAGACAGAAAAGATTTTTACAGATGTTGACATCTGCAATATCTTGAAGTCTCTAGGGAGGCCTTTGGAATTCTGGACATTTGGCAGGCTCGGATGTCTCCTGGAGATGCCTGGAAGGGCCATTAATGAGAGAAAAAAGTAGGGTTTTGGGTTGTTGTTGTTTTGTTTTGGCTTTTTTTTTTCTTTTCTGGACAATTTCCAGGAAGTTCCCCCACCCCCACCCCATGAGAGGCAGGGTTTGGATTTCATGTCTAATCTATCTCCTCAGTGAGTAGGTTGCGGTACTCTGTGACGGTTCATTTGTCTTTGGAAGCACTTCAGTGACAAATGTTTAAGGGAGTGTAGGACAATGGTCAGGAACAAGGGGGGCAGTTCATTGAACTGAAGGGACCATACAGTAAATAGACGAGGTTCAGCTTCACTGCTCACCCGAGCACACAGCAAGGCTTTTGTATGTCATCACAATGGACATAGCATAAGGTCTCTGTTGATTTTTAACAATATATAGCAATGTACACGTGAAAGCCCCATATGTAAAGTGGGAAAATGGCCCTAGGGAAGTGAACTTGTCCACTCAGAGGACACCTCTATACTTGAATAGAAGTCCTACAGTCACCCATAAGGATAGGAGCAGCTCCTGGTCCCAAGTGGCACATAGTGTAGAGGCCATTGAGCTCTAACATTTTCCAAGGGGACCTCAGTTCTCCAGTGGAATCCACAGGAAAACAGAACAGCGTCCCTTTCTAACCTAGAGAATATGGACAGTGATAGAAAGCAAGAGAAAGAACAGAGCATGGAGTTGGAATGGGAGGTTGTGCCCCCCGCCTCTTTTTTTGCCCCAAGCTCGTGCATTTACCTCTTCCCAACAATGTTACACAGGATCCAAAGGTGAGACCCTAGAATGCCATAAGAACTTCCAGAAGCATGCAACAAATTCGCAGCTTTCCAGTTTGGCCTTTTCTGTATGAGCACTCAGAACACACTGGAAGCTCCAGAATATGCAGTCTGTGTATCTTTTCCAAAGCACAAAAAGGAAAAGTATGCCATCACTGTTTTCTGACCCCTCACACCAAGAAACATGGGAAATGTTGTCAGTTGACCTGGCTTTCTCCCAGCTACACCAGGAAGGATGGTGGGAGAGCATCAGGTTACACGAGCAGTGTGGCCTGGGCTGTCTCCAGTGGGGCTCTCTGCGTGCCAGTTAAGTTGGACATCACTGTATTCTGTTTGAGAGATTGCTTCTGGAAGAGAGTTGACAAAGTTCACCCTTGACTATCCCAATGACATAAGTAATGTGCTGTTAGAATCAATACCCCCCAAGGCATCCGTTTAATCGATTTCGTAAATAACACAATGATCTACTACAAAATAGTGGACTGTATACACTATATTTTGGCACAAAGATGGTCATTCTCCCACTAGTAACCAGGGGCTCTAAATAAATGATTTCAACAATGTTTTATTAAAGGCGACAAGAGCCCTCGAGCTGCATTAATCGGGGAGAAGTCGAGTGGCACCTTTGTTATGGAAATGCTGAGCACATAATGGCAGGGCCAGACAATGTGCAGCCACTTCATTCTGTCAGCCATGCTGACACCTCTTAAAGAGGAACTGCAGGGAAGGATGTGGGAAAGATTTGCTTTCCTAGGAAGCTCTCAGCTCATATTTGGGAGAGCTACCTCCAAACCCTGTGTAAAATGAAGGTGACAGAGGGCTGCTGAGAACATGGAAGAGTTTCTACCTTTTATTTCAGGGGCCTAAGTTCCCTAGAGACTAGGTACCTACCTCATTTATTTTTTATAACATGGCATTTCCCAAAAAAAAATTTCATCAATTGTTTTGAGTTGTTTTTAAAATGGCTCAAAGACTCTATCATGTTATGTCATGTATAGATTGGACAGGGTCTCTTAAAGCAAACTGAAGCAATCTGAACTCTGTCAACAGGTAAATATACACAATTATATCAAAGACATCTTCATCTGTGACCAAAGATAAAATAGTAGTGTCTGACTCCAGCCCCTCCTTTGTGGACACATTGGGATCTTTTTTTTTTTTTTTTCTCCGTATCTGTCTTATTATTATTATAGTACCTACAGTATCTAAGATATTGGATATCAGTTCCTGAATACTGGAGAGGGCAACTTTCCATAAGAAACTTACTGTGCATTTTATCCCTGATCAATCACTACTAAGAACCATGTCCATGTCTCTGAGATGTGACCCTTTCTCTGACAGAATTCTTTTATGACATCGATTTATGTCACTTCTTGCTCATCAAATAGTTCCACCTATTTGGAGGTTGGGGCTTTTTTTGTTTTTTTGTTTTGTTTGTTTTAAGAAGTTTTGAACATAGCTTTTCTGGCTGAGTGTAGTGGTTCACACCTTTAGTCCTAGCACTGAGGAGGCAAATACAGGTAGATCTCTGTGAGTTCAAGGCCAGCCTGATTTACAAAGCAAGTTCTGGGACAGACAGGGTTATACAGAGAAACGAGAGAGAGAGAGAGAGAGAGAGAGAGAGAGAGAGAGAGAGAGAGAGAGAGAGAGAGAAAGTAGCTTTTCTGTTGACCAAAATTTTGTCTGCAATACTAAACAGGTAGAAGGGCATCAGACATGTACAATTTCACAGACATCACTTAGGGAAACTGTTTAGCTTACTAAACTGTGTTTACAGTGGGATTATTCTCAGTCAATATGGGTACAGATAATTTTATCACACAATGAAAGAAGATGGTAGGACTGAGAAAAGCTGGAAGAAAGTGATACAGAGGCAAAGCCCATGGGTGAGAAGTGCACCGTGTATGTACATGTATGTGTGGCCACTCATCACTAGAGTATGATGTGGGAAGTAGCAGAAATGAAACTTGAAAGACGGGCTAACATCAGAATAGAAGGTCATGCCTGATATGAATTTCACTTTGCACAATGTCCAAGACAGGGAGTTTCTGACTGAGTCTGTCTGAGAACAGGAGGCAGCTTTTGTAACAGGATATATGAATGTTTTTTTAAAAAGAGCTGAAGATCACAGCAGGGCCCAGTGGACAAGCATCAGGGGAGCATGAAGGCAGACTCAAGACGTTATGACTGGTTAAATGTGGGTGTAAAGGGGGACAGAGCCCAGTGCAACAGCCCTGGGCTTCCAGGCAAGATTTAGATCAAATCACCTTCAAACCTAAGAGAAGAAGTTTGGAGGGTAAACGGTATTTGAGATGTTTCAGGATATTCTGTGGTATGTGCAAGAATCTGAAGCTCGAGGCTGGAGTCTGACTTGATTGGTGTTCATGACTGAAACTTAGCAAGAAGAGGATTAGGGCAGAGTGGGATACAGGTCAGTTTAGACTGATGATTTGAAGAGCTGCAGTCTGTCTTGGCAGGCAGGGCCTGGTGGCAGGACCTAAAGTCATTGGTCACATTGCACCTGTTCTTATGCAGATAGAATGATGCTTTTTATCCAGTCTGGAACTCCAGCCTGTGAGGTGGATCATCCTACCCTTAGAAGATATTTTCCTCCCCAGGTACCCTGCCTAGAAACATCCTCAAGACACACCCAGACACACCCAGACACACCCAGACACACCCAGACACACCCAGACACGTGCCTCCTAGACAGTTCTAAAGCCAATCCAATTGACAGTGAAGATGAATTATGACGGGAGCCCAGAGCTACCCAGGCAGGAGGAAGATCAAAGAAGTCTAAGGAGTAGCAGGAAGAAGGAAAGAAAAGGAAATTTCTGGACACAGACTCTTGGGTACTAAACTACATCAGCGACAAATACAATCCATGTAGCTCAGCAAGCAGAATGGAGCCATTGGAACCTACGGTTCAGGGATAACATAGGAAGACTGAGTAGAAAGATTGTAAGGACTGGAAAGATGTCTCCATGGTTAAAAGCACGGGCTGCTCTCACAGAGGACCTAGGTTGATTCTCAGCACTCATATGGTGCCTCACAGCCATCTGTAACTCCAGTTCCAGGGCATCCAATGCCCTCTTCTAGCCTCCATGGGTACCACATAGATGAAATGTACAGGCATACCCATACACATTAAATAGTAAAATTTAAAAAGCCTGTAAGAACCAATGGAACAGAAAGTTTGGCATGAGGTTGTGTCTCCTAGAAATGTAGGGAAGCCACCACACCCATGAAGTCTTACCAACATGGTTTCCTAAACATGACCTGAACAAGGATGATGTGAAAGTGAAAAAGACCTCAGCCCTAAACAAAGATCTAGAGGCAGCCAGTGAATACTGCAAGTGGGAGAAATAGTCTTCCCCGGGGATGATCACCCCACTTGGTTATCCAATATCAAATGATCAACCCAGAAAACATGCAGACAAGCAGCATTGTACAGACAGAACAGGCTCTATTTATATAATTAAGAAGTATATACACACACATATAACAACAGCTGAAGACACAGAGGCCATGAATTTGAGAGAGAATAGAAGGTGTACATGGGAAGGGTTGGAGGGAGGAAGGGAAAGGGAGAAAGATGTAATTATATTTTAATTTCAAAAAGTAAAAAAACAGTTTTAGCTTTTG
Organism: Onychomys torridus; assembly: GCF_903995425.1. Lineage (NCBI taxonomy): Eukaryota > Metazoa > Chordata > Mammalia > Rodentia > Cricetidae > Onychomys > Onychomys torridus. The sequence continues at coordinate 133,443,339 of NC_050447.1, read as the reverse complement.
TGGGTTTTTTGGTTTGGTTTAGTTTGTTTGTTTGTTTTGTTTTGTTTTCTTACAAGTAGACACTATGCCTCTTTAAGAGAAGAGAACCAAAGTCATCTTGCAAAGGAGTCTGTGTTGGGAACACAAAGAATTACAACAGCCACTTAGTTCAGAATCTTGCACAACAAAAGAGGTCTCTTCTGGGTCTCTTTCTATATGGCATAAAAAAACCAACAGTCTCAATTTTCAGAATTTAGAGATAAAAGTCCAGAAAGCACTCACAATGCTTCTATTTTGTTCACTGAAAACATGCAGCGTGATTTGCTATCTCTCAGGATCAGGTCTTCATTTTCGTCTACCTTAAAACATTGCACATTACACTGTGATTTTTTTTTTGCCCTCCAAAAGAGTCCCAGAATCAGCCTGTAAAGACTTCACAAAACCTTACTGAAACTTTGATGAGGGTTAGATGTGGTTTACAGACCAATACGGAGACAGCTAGTGGTATGGCTGCTTTGTAAGAGCAAGTGTTTCTGTCTTCTCCGTTAGATAAATGCTATACTGATATATAAACAGATCTTACTAAGTTGTATGCCTTTTTCCTCCTTCTCATTCAGGTCTGGTTTATACCTTCTTAGACTTATTCCTGGGTGCTTGGTCGTTTCTGCTGGCTTGTTGCTATGACACCAGTTCATCGTTGCGTATCCAGTGGTGAGCTGCTAGGCTTTGGACTTCTGCCGTGCATCTAGGCACCTCCTTGAGCTTACAACTCTGGTCAGCAGCAGCAGGCTCTTGTTTTGTGTGTAGAAAGTACACAAGTTATTCTGACATTTTAGAGTCTTCGGAAATCTAAAGTGTTAAAAATGAACATGATCGTAACTGAGTCTGAGGAAAGAGTCTGGGGCACAGTTACCAGCTGGTAACTTGAGGACCACCCTCAGCCTTCACAACTGCAGAAAGTACATATCACTCAATTATGATTATAAAAACAAAAGGATACAGATTTCAAAAGGGGAGTTGGGTTCATCTGCATCTGCAGACCCAGGGACACTTGTCTGAGCCTTCATGCTCAGTGTTTACGGGGCTCCTATCTGTTCACATGATGGCTGATGGATTACCCAGTTGTAACCAGTCTTTGAGTCTACTGATTCCGTGTGACCCCAGATTCACAGTGTCCAGCCCCATCCCAATTTGTACATTGTTTCCATGTGATAAACCCAACTTCTCCTCTGGTCCCAGGAAAAAACTTAACTCCCAGACACCAAAGATAAAACTGACCTTTTGGGGTCAGGACCAATATGTACTCCACAGAGGCTGAAGCAACAAGATCATCAAGAGTCTCCAGGCTAGCCTAAGCTACATAGGGAGTTCCAGGGCAGCTTGGACAATCCAAGTGAGATATGTCTTAAAAAACAAACAAGCAAGCAAAAAACAACAACTTTTGGCAAGCATAGTTGTGCACTTGGGAGGCTGAGGCAGGATGACTGAGTTTGAGACTGCCTTGGTCTATTTAGTGAGACTACCCAAAATGAAAAGGAAACTTCTGGCCTAGGAGGGTGTAGCACAAATCCTAATTGGTCTTAATATTTAAATCCCCGAGCCAGATATCGGGATAAATGCTGAAAGATCAGTAAAGGAACCAGCCACTAGAGAGACTTCTTTCCTACCAAATGAATCCTCAGCCTAAAAGGGAGCTAAGCTCTGTCTCTGCCTTGCCTTATATTCTACTCCCTCTGCTCAGCCATATCACTTCCTGTCTCAACCTCCTAAGTGCTATGATTAAAGGCATAAGATCCCAAATGCTGGGATCAAAGGTGTGTGCCACCACTGCCTGGCTCTGTTTCTCTCTCAGAATGGATCAATCTTGTGTAGCCCAGGGTGGCCTTGAACTCTTGATCTTGCTTTCTCCTCCCAAGTGCTGGGATCAAAGGTGTGTGCCACCACTGCCTGGCCTCTCTGTCTAGTGGCTAGCTCCACCCTCTGATCTTCAGGCAAATTTTGTTTGTTAAAGTGCAAACAAAATATCATCATTGAAGGGCTGTAAGACTAACATCTTTGCTATCGTTATATAGTGAGTTTGCAAATCCATATTCACCAATTTAGGAATAGAAACGTAAATTTTAGAACATTTAGTAATTCATCTAAAATGCTAACAAATCCATTACCATAAATAACACATCTGTGTATTAAAAATAGTCTATTTTCAAAACCCTGTTACTGTTTCACATTTTTTTCAAAACTCTCTAACATCTGACTTAATGACATCATGTGGAGTCTCCCTCCTCTCATTTGGTCCACTCTCGTCTGTCTTACACACACCAGCAAATGTGGCCTTTTACATCTAATTAGAAAAAAGAGGAGCCTTTTAATACTCTTCTCAGGTAACTGTAGGCATCCTTCTTTGATACAAAGCAATACTCAATGAGTATCTCTGTGTAGCTCAGGCTGGCCTGGGCCTCTTGGTCTCCTTCCCAGGGGTGGGATCACAGACATGTGCCAGCATGCCCGGTTAGACGTTTGGAAGTTAATGTTAAGATGGTATCACATCACTGAAATGTCCATGCATTCCTCCACTAAAATGAATAGTTCTGCCTTGTGTCCTGATACATCTGTTATGCTATGCTATGGCCAGCTGTACATATGCTGGGCACTTAGGAAGATTATGGGAACACTGACATGTTTCACTCAATTATATCACTAGGTCACATCTACAAACATCACCACTGCCTTGTAACTCTCTAACTGCTAGAAAGATCTTAACTCAGGCTCACAATGGACATGTACAAAGTTCTAATTTTGCATGAATATCAAATGTTTATTATTGGCTGACAAATCCCATATTTTTCCTGACAGGTGTTTTTTTGTTTGACTGGTTCTTTGTGGTGGTGGTTTCAATAGGAATGGTCACCACAGACTCATGGTTGAGTGCTTGGCCTGTAGAGAGTGGCATTGTTAGGAGGTGTAGTCTTGTTGGATGAGGTGTGGCCTTGTTGGATGAAGTGTGGCACTGTGGGAGTGGGCTATGAGGTCTCATATGTGCTCAAGCTATGACCAGTGTGTTACACAGTGTGTTACACAGTCTCTGTAGATCAAGATGTAGGACTCTAAGCTCCTTCTCCAGCACCAAGTCTGTCTGCACAACACCATGTCCTGTCATGATGATCGATAATGGACTAAACCTCTGAAACTGTAAGAAAGCCCCAATTAAATGTTTTCCTTTATGAGAGTTGCTGTGGTCATGGTGTCTTTTCACAGCAATAGAAACCCCAATTAAATGTAGTGAGATATTTGTACACTGTGTGAAGATGTATTACTCTGATTCAAGATGGGAGGTTTAGGAGGGACTTCCAGGCAAAGAGAGAACTATGGAAAGAATAAGGGAGGAGTTGCCAGCCAGGCTCAGAGGAAGCAGAATGGGCAGTATAGAGATGAGGTAATTCTTTGTGGCAGAACATAGATTAATATAAATGGGTTAACTAAGTTATAAGAGCTAGTTGAGAACAAGTCTAAGCTAAGGCCAAACTTTCATAACTAATAGTAAGTCTTTATGTCATTAATTGTGAGCTGGCGGTCCCAACGAGAAAGTACTGTTATATATGGCACCTAACATGGAGGCTTGAATATCCACATAGGGCCTGAGAAAGCAGCCACTTAGGTAGGCTCAACGTAGGGAGGCACGGCTTTTCTAAGAGGCCCTGCTGTCCAGTTGAGAGCTTGAGCATCTGCCACCGGGGTACCAATGCCTGCAGCAGGCAGACACAATGAATTCCCAGGGCTGGGGCAGGTTAATGTGGCTCCCACTGGTGCTCACAGCACAAGGTTAGGCTCGAGGGGAGCCGAGAGGGACAGAGCCAACTGCCAGAGCCTGGGTGGAGGTCCTCACTGCCACTGCCTAACAATTTAAGCTTTGGTTCACACAGCCAGGGAATGCTGTGGGTGCTTAGTAAAGCCAGGTTCAAACTGGAAAAAAAAATCTCTAAATAGGTGTAGAATACTTTAAAATGTGCTTAAATGATAAAAAAAAGAAAAGAAAAAGAATATGTACACACAGTCATAAAAATAGTTTTAAAATAATAATGTAAATTCTTTAAAGAAAGAGTAAGGTAATATGAAATAAAATAAAAAATAAGCCACATAAAGATGGGAAATATACAGAACATCTGAATCCTGTACAGTGCTTTGTTGACTTTGAATTTTTAAATGCTAATGGACAAAAAATAATAGCTTCTGAGAGACATTGAATAAAAGAATTACTAAATTAAACCAGCCTATGTATTTTAAGAATGTCTTGACTTCAAAATAGAAGTCAGAAAAACATATTGCATTGGGGAAGCAGTTATGCCTTTGTTTCCACAGGAAACAAAAAACAATGGATTTCTTCAAAATTAATAAAGACCAGATTTGATTGGGGGAGACCTCCTGAGGATCTTGGCTACAGACATGAGGGAGAAAGTGAGGAAAGACTACAGGACAGATGACGTGTATGCAGATCCCTCCGCATGAGAACAGCTCTAAGACTAGATGAAACATGCTAAATCTGTTGGCTACCGAGTCCTCATGACTTATTACTACATGACATCCTTTCATATGGCATGAATAGAAGTTTAGTTATACAGTCTAACAAACTTATAAAGTTGACAGATGCCTTTTACTGACTTAAATATAAAATAAAAAACATCTTTAACTGACTTGTACACACCGCACATTCCATACTTGTGTTAATGCAGATATATATGTTATCTTTAAAGGTTTGTGTGTTTTCAGAACAAAAGGACCAGATACCAATGAAGACAAGTAGCCCAGATGACCCAGCCTCTGTTGCAGTTTCTTCAAAATTCTGTATCCCAAGCAACTTCAAAGCTGCTAGCTGAGACAGTCCAACCTCATAGACTACTCTAGCCAAGACTTCAGATAAGCTCTACATTTTCCCATTACACAGAGACTGGGCAACAAATGGTACAGTTAGTTTCCCAGGACTTGACCATTATCTCAATTTTCTCAGGGCCCCCTAAAGATGCCATTGCCCCAGACAACAGAAAGTAGTCTAGAGAGCATGACACCCACATTCCCAAGAAGTGGGGTGGATGGATTCTGGTCATTTGGTGGATGTTTGACATTGTTTAGGGGAAGTTAGTTGCAAGTTGTTACTGGTCATGGTCAGAGAAAGAAGAAAAAAAACCTAAACAAAGAAGGTTAAATTCAAGGATCTCTTTCTGAAAAGAAAAGGGAGGATAAAGAAATATAGGATAAAAGAGTAGATTGCTGAATCTACTTTTAAACTAAAAAATAGCTATTAATCTCAAATATTTTACAATGGTATTGATCTTTGTATATTGATACAAAATTAAGGTTATATTTGTTATACTGTATGCATACTTCTACTCTTGTTTAAGGTATTGTACCTATACAGATCATTTTTAAAATGTAACATAAAGTTTTTGTCTTTGAAAGCTATTTAGGATGATAAAGACAGGTTAGTAGTTAGTTATTTATAACAATCAAACTTACAGTCATGTTAGGTATATTTTCAAGTAGATATACTTTAAATAAATAGATGGTCTTCAAACACTTCAGAGATATACATTATATGTTATTTAAAATATTTTAATAACATAAGGCTTCTCATGACAATGAGACATGTCAGCTCCTGACAGCACCAATTTACTTCATAAAAGGATGATGGGTATCAAAGAACCTCCATATGAAATTTGCTTTTTATGTGGCAAAGCTAGCCACTGGGAAAGAAACTGCCCTTGCCTCAACTGCTGGCAGTATGCTGTCCAAATTTGTGGATAAGCAGGACACAAAAGAAGGTGATTACCAAACTTTGCCAAGGCAAGACAGGACAGTCCTTCATAATTCCTGCTTCACAGCAAAGTCTGTCAGATATTCTGGACCTGTAGGCCAAAGATGGATGCCACAACACTGCAGAGGAACCTTGGGTGACTGAATGTCCAGGCAGCCAAATGTCTTTGTCATTTCTATAGTTTTAGAAATTGTTTGCTCTGCCCTTCCTGTTTACTTAAGTAATATTTTATCCTTCTTGGGTCTCCAGTGGGGACTGATGACTAGAGAGTTATATAGTTTTCCTTGTTAGCAAATTAAAAAAAAAAAAAAAAACTAGATGAAAGATGTAAAGTTTATAAGGTTGAGAAACATAAAATCTTAAATTGTTTACCTAAGAAAATGTTTTAAGGTCTAAAAAGATACTTTTAGGATGGTAGTACAAGTTATGATAGAAAGTGGTTTAGGAATGAAACTTTGGACTCACCAAAATAGGAGAGATAATGGAATAATTACAACAAATTTGTCAAATACAAATGAACTGCACATTCTGAGTGTAATTCTTACTTGATAATTGTTCTTATTATATACAATTTTACTCTATTAGTATTAAAACCTTTCCTTTTTATTTAGACAAAAGGGGGAAAATTTGTGGGATATTTGTACATTGTGTGAATATGTGTGGTGATATTTTATTTGTGCTGAAATGTGGAGATATTTTATTTGTATGTTAATAAATAAAGCATGCCTGAGATCAAGGGAGAAAAGGCCAGCCATTTTAAACACAAAAGTCAGGCAGTGGTAGCACATGTCCTTAATCTGATCACATGGCAGGCAGTCTCTGTGTGTTCAAGGTCACACTAGGGAACACAGCCCAGTGTGGTAACACACACCTTTAATCCCATTACCAACCATAGAGACCTGGAGGTCTGTATAGACAGGCAGTGACAAGGAAGTGAGGTAGCTGGGCTAAAACCCAATGAGAGGGCAGAACAGCAAGGCAATAAAGGTGTGGGTAGACAGGAAGTAGCTCGCATTTGGAAGCTGCAGAGTTGGTGAGGTAAGGTCAGCTGGTGGCTTTCCCTATTTCCCTGACCTCTAAGACTTTCACCCTATAATTGGCTCTGTGTTTTTTTATTTAATAAGACCTTTTAGAAATTCATCTAAAACTCTGTGTTGTTGTGACTGGTGTAATAAAGAGCTGAATGGCCAGCAGCTAGGCAAGAGAGGTAGGCAGGACTTCCAGGTAAAGAGAGAACTGTGGGACAAAGAAGGTGGAGTTGCCAGCCAGACTTGGAGGAATGAGGTAATACCTTGTGGCAGAACATAGACTAATATAAATGGGTTCATTTAAGTTACAAAGCCAGCTGATAACAAGCCTAAGGTAAGGCTGAGCTGTCATAATTAATAATAAGTCTCTTTGTCATTAATTGTGAGATGGTGATCCCAGCGAGAAAGTACTGCTACAAATAAGTATTTGGTTTGTATTTTATTTATGGTGTGTGTGTGTGTATGGCTGCATATGTCACAACACATGTGGGGACATCAGAGGACAACTTGCACCAGTCAGTTCTCTCCTTCCACTATCTGAGTCCCAGAGATCAAACTCAAGTCATCAGGCTTGTATGTATGTATGTATGTATGTATGTATGTATGTATGTATGTATGTATATATGCATGTATGTTTGTATTTATTTATTTATTTATTTTTTGAGACACAGTCTTACTATGTATTTCTAGCTGGTCTGGAATTCATGGGTTATGAAGACCATTTGGTTTGAACCTGTGCTGAGTCTCTGTTTCAGCATTTGGAGTGCTGGGATTGTGGGTGTGGGCCACTAGACTGAAACACATTTTGGATCACTGCTCACCAATTTCCAAGTCTGGAAATCATAGCAGTCCTTCAGTCATTCCATTGAATAAATTGTGCTCCATTTTAAAAGATCTGCTAAGTCCATTCACAACTCACACAACCATTCTCCTCGAGACAAACACTTGACAGCACAGAAATCCTTACAGTATTCTTCCCATTTCATGGTACAGAATATCCTTGAAATATGTCCTTGAGGGTAGTAATTTCAGACATTAAGTCATTCTTACATCAAACTGTCAATTTGTGTGTGTATTCGTGCTGTGTGGTACACACCATGTATGCATGTGTGTGTGAATACTTCACACTTGCATCTATACTTGTGTGTATGTGTGTGTACATGTGTATACATGCTTGCATGTGTTTGCAGGTGTATATGTATACATGCTTGTGTGTGTATGCATACTTGTGTGTGTATGCATACCTGTGTGTGCATGCATGTGTGTGTACTTACTTATATGTGTACATACATGTATTTGTGTGTGTACATGTGCATGCATGTATAAATATATAGCAGCAGACACAGGTGTGATCAGTGTGGTTCTTCTCACAGACTGACCTACAGTACTCTCATTGCCATGGTTCATGGAAGTTTCTAGCCCACACTTGACACTTGTAAGAAGCTCTTCCATTTCTTCTCCTTTGCTACTTGGTTTATTCTTCTGTCAGAGACACAAACTTCTCAAGTCTCTGTCAGCAGCTCACATAGTTTTCTAGAATAAAACTGACTTTTCAAAACATGCTATTGTATTATAAAATACTCCCCCCTCTTTTTTTTTTGTTTTGTTTTGGTTTGGTTTTTCGAGACAGGGTTTCTCTGTGTAGCTTTGCGCCTTTCCTGGAACTGGCTTTGGAGACCAGGCTGGCCTCGAACTCACAGAAATCTGCCTGCCTCTGCCTCCTGAATGCTGGGATTAAAGGCATGTGCCACCACCGCCCAGCAATATTTTCCCTTTTAAAAAACGTGTTTTCACCTATTCTTTTCTTCTGTTTTTCAAATCCCACGTCCATTGTAGTCTTTCTTAACCTCCTATCTGCAGCCCTTCTCTTGAAGCTTCTCCTCATACTATTAACCTTTCCAAACAGCAAGTTTTGAAATGTATCTATCAAATACTTGCTGGGATTATTTCTTCTCTTATTATTGATTACTATCTTTTCTCATTTATTTAACTATTCTTTCTGAAAAGTTTTTTTTTTTTTTTTTTATGTTCCAGGTAAAGAAAACAATAACTTTCCCTAGCCACCCTTCCCACTTTCATGTTTTATAATAATATCTGTTTGCTCTCCTTTGTTGTTGATTTTTTTTCTTTTCTCTCCCATTTCTCTGTAAACTCTACTTGCCACAAATAATATGCATTGCCATATATACTGCCCCAGTTCCATTGTGGAGGGGAGGAAAACTGAGTTATTCAGTCACATCATTTAGAGAATGATTAGGAGAATTTATAATATATTGTGGCAGGAATCTTAAAAGTACTTGTTAATGAAATCAAACCTGAGGCCAGCTATTGGGGTGAATGCTGGAAGATCAGAGAAGCAGAACAAGCCACAGCTATCTCACCTTGCTAGTTCCTCAGGTGATCTTGTTTCCTCAGGCTGGAAGCTTCTGAGTCCTCCTCCACATGAATCTCAGCTGAACTGTGTTGCTTAACTAACTACATGCTTTTTCCTCCTTAGTTCCTGGTCCTCACGCCTTATATACCTTTTTCTTTCTGCCCCCACTCCCTGGGATTAAAGGCGTGGGTCACCATGCTTAGCTGTTTCTAAAGTGGCTTTGAACTCAGATATCCACCTGGCTCTGCCTCCCAAGTGCTGGGATTAAAGGTATGTACCACCACCGCCCAGCTTCTGCTATGGCTTACTCTTCCCATTTTCTAGCCACCATTTCTGGCTCTGTTCTAGTGGCTGTCTGTTCTCTGACCCCAGATATGTTTATTTCGGGGAACGCACAATATTTCAGGGAACACAATACCCACCACAATATATGGAAAGTGTATGGGCTAGTTTTACGCTAATTTGACACAAGGTAAAGTCATCTGAGAGGAGGGAACCTCAATTAAGAAAATGCCCTCATAAGATTGGGCTGCAAGCATGCCTTTAAGGCAATTTCTTAATTAGTGATTCATGGGGAAGGTTCACAGCCCACTGTGGGTGGTACCATCCCTGGGCTGGGGTCCTGGGCTCTATAAGAAAGCAGGCTGAGCAATGAAGAACAAGCCAGTAAGCAACACTCCTCCAAGGCTTCTGCATTAGCCTCTGCCCCCAGGTTCCTGCCCTGTATGAGTTCTTACCATCACTGCCTCTGATGATGAACTTTTGTATGGAACTGTGAGTGAAATAAACCCTTTCCTTCCCAAGTTTCTTTTGGTTATGGTGTTTCATTACAGAAATCATAACCCTAACTAAAATAGAAAGGAATAAAATGTATTTTACCAGCTAGAAATCAGGTTGTCCTTAGTGAAGAATCAGTCTCCTCAGGAGCAGCTTTTGTGAGTCAAGGGGAAAGGTGCTAAGAAGGGGAACCCCAAATGGCAGCACTGGGTGGGAGCCCAAGATGGCCGTCATTAGTGAGAGAAGAGAGCAAGAGAGACGGGAACAACACAGAATGTGGTGGCCAGGGGAAAAGAAACGGTTGACAGAATCACGGCGAGTGGGGTGTGATATCTAATATCCCTGTGAGGACGAGAGAAGAAAAACAGAATACTAAATCTGAGAAGAGTAGTACAGCCTTCAGAAGACCCAGACTCCATAGGACCAAGGCTGAAAGGTTATATACTGCCACCTCGACCTTAGTGAGCTGGGTAAGAGAAGACAGGCTCTTACTGGAGAACAGGGAGGGTGATTTCCACCCTGACTGTAGCCCAGGGTAGAAGATGGATTGCATGCGCTGGACTGCATGAGGCCATACATGAAGACTTCATGCCCCCCACCATGAAGGCATTTCCAAGTCTTAGATTGCTGTGGTTTACATGAGTGCCCCCAATGGCCCACAGGCCAAACCATTGGCCCCTGGGTGATTCTACTGGGAGGTGGTAGAACATCCAGGAAGTGGAGCTTCCTGGGGGCCTTTAGGTCATTGCTGGAACATCCTCAAAGGTAATTGTGAGGCTCTGATCTCTTCTCTCCTCCTTCTGCCTTTCAGTCTATCTCTGCTCCTTACTCCGTCCTTATGATGTGCCTGCCACCCATGACAGAGGCCCAAGTGATAGGCTGGTATTTTTAGAACTGGGCTAAATAAACATTTTTTATAAGTTAGTTGCTAACTGATACAGAGATGCTATTAAAATAATTAGGCCCACAAAGGTACTGCTTGGTCTCAGGGTTGAGCCAACTCTAAGGTATCAAGTCCCCAGAACTATTCTTCAGCCTCTTATCAAAATGTTTCCCATGGGAGGGACAACAGAGGCAGCCTCCACTGAGGAGCTGATGTCTTCCTTGATGACTTGAGGATTCTGTACATGTTATCTTTCATTTGTTTTTCCTTACTGAATATCATTTTCAATGCTGTTTTCATTTCTAGTTCATTGAGACATCTTAGAGCCAAGACAAATCTTTCTAAATAGATTCTGTCAACCGATGCATTCCAGGGGTGTCATCTGACTTCAAATAGTTGGTGATGTTGTCAGTGAGAGGGCTTCTCCTAGCTTCCTCCTGCAGCACATGGGACCAAACACACACACACACACACACACACACACACACACACACACACACACAGAGAGAGAGAGACAGAGAGAGACAGAGAGAGAGACAGAGAGAGACAGAGAGAGAGAGAGACAGAGACAAAGAGAGAGAGAGAGAGAGAGAAAGAGAGAGAGAGAGAGATCTTGGAACACACAGCCCTAAATGGGATGTCTTCATCAAATCCCTCCCCTCAGAACTTAGGAAACCCCACAGAAGAGGAGGCAGAAAGACTAAGAGCCAGAGGAGAAGGAGGACACCAAGGAAACAAGGGCATCTAAATCAACATGAGCAAAACTCATATGAACTCACAGAGACTAAGGCAGCATGCACAGGGCCTACATGAGTCTGCACCAGTTCCTTCACATATTTATTATGGCTTCCAGTTTAGTGTTTTTATGGGATTTTTGGGTGTGTGAGCAAGTGGGTCTCTGATTCTTGAGTGGGTGCCTTCTCTTGGGCTCTTTTCCTTCTCTTGGTTTATCTCAACCCACTTGGGTGTGATAGTTGTTTTTATTTTACCTTATATTTTATTTTGTTAAATAAAAAAATGAATGAATGGATGGATGGATGGATGGATGAAAACCTATAAAGATTAACAACTGAACTGTCACTGATACCTGCTGGGAGAGGAAAAATCAGTTCTCTCCAATAGAATGACACTGAGTACATCAACCACTCCAGGGCAGGCCTCATGTTTGGGAGTAATTGACTGACACATAATGGACTCCACAGGTTTTTGTGTAGTTTTATTTGGTTACAAGGTTTGTGTTTGTTTGTTTGAGGGTGTGGTTTTATTGTTTTCTTGGTTTTGTTGTTGTATTTGGGGTTTTGTTTGTTTTTTGAGAAAGAAAAAGTTGAATGGGTAGGGAAAGGCAGAGGATCAGAAGGAACTGGGGGAGGGGAAGAATATTATCAATGTAGCTGAAGTTTTCCTTTGTCCCAGCCTGCCGGCAATTGGGACAAATCTCTTCCACTTGCGTCCTCCAAGTAAACACACAGAGACTTATATTACTTATAAACTGTGTGGCCATGGTAGTCTTCTTGCTGTCTGTTCTTCTATCTTAAATTAACCCATTTCTATTAATCTATAAGTTGCCATGTGGCTCGTGGCTTACCAGTATCTTACATCATGCTTCTCTTTGTGGCTGCTGGCAGCATCTCCCTGACTCAGCCTTCCACTTCCCAGATTTCTCCTCTCTGCTTGTCCCACATATACTTCCTGCCTCGCTATTGACCAATCAGCACTTTATTTACCAATCAATCATCCACAGCATATCAAAATATATTTAAATTTAAAAATTGTTTTAAATAATAAGAAATATAATAAAAATATGTGTGATTCTCCAAGGAAGATTTCTACTTGGTCTTAATGAAAGCCTCAGCCTCTTCAAGCTTTATTGACTCAGTGTTTATTAAGAGCATTACTGATGTAGAATATTATTTTAAGGTGTATTGTTTTTGTTTATGTTACATTTGTTTAATTATATGAAGCTGTGTTACTTTTCCTATCTAAAACACCTGATGTCTAATAAAGAACTGAATGGCCAATAGCAAGGCAGAAGAAAGGATAGGCAGGGCTGGCAAGCAGAGAGAATAGATAGAAGGAGAAATCTTAAAGGAAGGAGAAAGAAGAAGTAGCCAGAGAAAGAGAAGGACTCCAGGAGCCAGCCACCCAGCTACACAGCAAGCCACAGAGTAAGAGTAAGATTTATAGAAGAGAATGGGAAAATCCCAGAAGCAAAAGGTAGATGGGACAATTTAAATTAAGGAAAGCTGGCAAGAAACAAGCCAAGCTAAGGCCAGGCATTTATAAGTAAGAATAAGCCTCTGTGTGATTTATTTGGGAGCTGGGAGGGGACCCCCAAAGAAACAGAGAAACAAAACAGCCAACAACACATTGCTTTTTTCTGTTGTTGTGATAAAATGCCATGACCAAAATCAACTTATAGAAGAAAAAGTTGTTTATGTTGGTTTGTAGCTCCAGAGGGTATGAGTCCATCACAGCCAGGACAGTGCAGCATCAAGAAACAGGCACGGTGGCAGGAGCAGGAAGCTGAGAGCTTACATCCTCAACCTCATGCTGGAAGCACAAAAGAATGGCTGGCATCCATTCTTAAAGAAAAGAAATGTGTAAATGGGCTCCTGTAAACAGAAAGGAAGTGTGAAGATGGAGACAGGCTGAGGTGATGCTCCTATAAGTCAAGGAGCACCCAAGATGGGCAGTGACCCTCCAGATGCAGCGCTGAGGCTGATCTAGACCCTCAGTATGAGCTAGCCTCTTGAACTGTAGGACAGTCCTGATGTGTGAGTCACTAAGATGGCAGTCCTTTGCCACAGTAGCACAGTAAGCAAATACAGAAGACCCGAAAAGAAGTTGGATTGAGAGAAGAAAAAGGCTATTCTTAAATATTTTATTTCTTTTGTGAAAAGCTCTGACACTGCTATAAGGCTACCCTTTGAAGAGCTCTTTACTCCTAAAATAACTATCTTAATGCATACTAATAGCACATGGTCATTCAAAATTGACTTAAGAATAAATTATCTCTTTTGAGTTGAGAGCTGCGTTTTGTACCAAGACCAGATAACAACATTAATCCACTCATGAGGGCAGCATCTTATTGTTCTAAGTACCTTATCTTTTTAAAGACAGGGCCTCTTGTATATCAGGTTGGGCTTGAACTTGCTAAGTAGCTGAGACTGAATTTATCCTGCTGCCTCTATCCACTGAGTGCTTGGATTACAGGCATAGACCACCGTGTCTGGTTTATGCTGAGGCAAGCATAAACCCAGGCAAGCACTCTACCAAATGAGCCACATCTCTCTTGAATGTCCCTTAGAACTCAGGACTGTCACTTTGGGGATCACCTTTCCAACAGGAGCACTGGGAGACACATTCAAACTATAACAGCACAGCTCCACAGACAGTTCTGAAATTCTATCGTAGAGTAGCAATCTTTCTGGCTAACATCTCAGGAAATAACCTCAATTACTCATTATGGATCTTAAGTTGAAATGACCGTCTTGGAGAACCCCGCAGACCACACCATTATAGTTTAATGAAGGAGAAAATCACTCCAAATTGAGTTTCTATTCCCAAGTAAAAGAAAGAGACAAGAAAAATTAGAAAACTCATCCATTCATCCAATATACTTAGCATCTTCTAGGCGGGAGAAAAAGAAGGTTGGACAAGCCCCTGACCTCACTGGGCTGACACTCTGGGGGAAGGCCAAGACAGAGGGCAGTGCTAGCTGCTGCTTCACTCCCTGCCTTGCCAAGGGTGTCTCAGTTTGCCCTATGTATAAAATGGGTATGGTGATTTAAAAAAAAAAATAAAAGATTCTAAAGACTATACTTTCATAAATCTCTATTTTTAGAGGAGGGAGAGAATAAATTATATAATTTGCAGGTGAAGATTCAAGGCTACACCACTACCCTAAAAATGTAAGAGGGTTGTTCCAAGTGACTTCCACATCTTTTCATGCAGGACCCTCCCCAGGGGAGGGAAGACTCTCAAGACTAGCTGATGATAATTGCTCCCTTTACCCAGCAGCATCCTGGGCAGGGAGGTACTCTTATATTCTCTGTGAGGACCTCAGGGAGATTGAGTTTCAATGATGGTTTGATCACAGGTTTCCAAACAGGTTGGAAAAGTGCTAACAACAACAACAACAACAACAACAACAACAAACAACAACAAAATTAACATTCCAAACCCTTTAAAAGAACCTGGGCTCTTGTTCCTAAAAGCTCTTAAATAGCCAATGAGTTCAGAAGGAGGCAGATCCTAGGCTAATGGGCTGTATTTTCAAGTTTAAGGTTAATTTAATTTTGACAGATGAGGCCATAATAGTCCCTCCAGTGAGCAGAATGTTAAAATCCACACTATTAGGATTATGGGATTCTTCCCCATTGTTTACATGCATTTTTTTTTTACTACGTATACCTTGTGCTTCCTAAAACCCAAAGCTAGATTTGGGAATAGGATTTGAGGGGGATGCAGCAGGCGCCCAGTCCCACACCACACCCCTGCAAACAGGAAGAGACAGAGTGTATAATTTAGTGGCAAAAGCTTGTTTTTCATATAAGTTCCCAGTCTCATATTTCAGCTTTAGTGGGGCATGTTAGGAAGACTGATGGGGACACAGACCCTAAACCCATGGCCAGCTTAAGAGGACACAACATGCCTATTAATAAAATTGTGTTATTGCTCCATTATTGCAAAGAATAATGATGGTCTGAAAGGCTGGCCTCTGGGCTGAATTTGTGCTGAAATGTTTTCCATTAACTCTTGGCACCAGCAGGACAGGAAAGCATCAGACCTTTCCCAGGCTGAAATATGAAAAAAGTCTGCAGGGAACGTCTCAGCAGGAGAGGAATTTCATTAAGACCAATCATCATAATCTAGCGATTTCTGCTCTCGCTTAAGCCTCTCCAACGATAAGGAGTTCTCAGGGATTTGCAAACAGAAATGATTTCACAAGATCTTTTCATATTGGTTGCTGTGGCCCAGGCTTTTGAGTTATCTACTTGCTGACGAAGAAATGGTTAGACATTTGACTTCAGTGTGACTGCAGGATGTGAAACTGGATTGAGTAGAGGCCCCGCTGCCTCGTGGACAGCTGCGATCTGTGGGCTCCTCCCTTGGACGTGACACCCACACTACTTTCCCAGCTCTCTGAAGTGACTGTTGGAATCTGTTTTCAATGAGCCACTTGGGGAGGCAAGAAGCAGCCTGTAAGGAATGTGATCATAAACGCCACGGGAAACTAGCTTTCCAAGGTGCAAGTCCACTTCACAAACAAACAAACAAACAAACACGAAATCCTTTCCTACTTGGCCAGGGTTGGAGCCTGTCTATAGTGGGAATGGGTAGAAGTCCTGGGGAAGACAGGATGGGAAATGCTGAATTTTACCAAGTTTTAAAATATACAACCCTGTCATCAACTCCCTCCTCCAACTCAACTGCTGCTTCTATCGTCAAATCTCTCACTAGAATTAAAGTCTCATAATATAAAATATTTTTTTTTCTTAAAACCATGCTTTTCAGCCATTTTGAGTTTTTGCTTTTATATCTTCAGATACAGTTAGTCTCTTCCTTATTTTTTTCTTTCCTTCTGGGTCTCAGCAATGTGATAATGTGTTCAGGAATTCTAAGACTTCACTTTCATTCATTTGTTTTTTCTTTCTGTTCACTAGACTGGATAATGTCAGCCAACTGTCTTCCCATTCTTACCTTTTTATTCTAGCTTATATTTTTCTGTCAAGTCCATTTAGTGCATTTTCCACTTTTGTTATTGTGTTTTGAAAAATTTTATTTGGTTCTTTTAGAAGTTATTTGTAGGACCAATAGATGGCTAAGTAAGTCAAGGTACCTGATGTACAGACCTGATGACTGTGTGACCATGGGTTTGAAACTGTCCATTAGACCCCGCTGGGCTCATCAGTGGGTATACAACTGAACACTATGCCTCTCCCAAGTCTGTTAGCACCCAATAATTCAGCAGTGAGTAGTAAGGCCCCATGAGACCTTCCTACCCATAGCCCACTGGGGGGTGACTTCTGTACATCCAGTGCCCCTGGGCACAGCTGCTATGAGCTTCTGACTGTCATGGTTGAGTTGTGCTTAGAAGGTGACATTTTATATCCTTTCTCCCCATTTTATGTTTCTTAAATTTGTTCCACTCACTCTATGGCAATGTATTCCTTAAGAGGGTGATATAAATGTCTTGTGGCTTAGCATTCGGTTATCTTTATTCTCAGAATCTTAAACAATCAAAGGTTTCTGCATTAGCCTCCTTTCACAAGTAAAAAGAGGCTTCTCTGATGAAGATTGAGAGTAGTAGATAAAAAACACATAGCTATTTAGAAGGCAGTTTGATGCTATGTCAACATAGGTGAGCAGCAGTAAGATTTTCGCTAGGGCTAAAGACCTCCCTAGTGGTGGGCCTTTGACCAATTTCAGGACTGTGCATGTATTCCCTCTTGCCTCAAATCTAATCAGTTGTTGGTTAGCCCACAGCAGCTCTACTGTTACTGCCCAGATCAGACATTTTGCCTAATAGGCTGGTATTATAATTCACAGAGTTCACATCTGAACAAGACAATCGATGGCTTTATTGCCCCATCAGCCTTCAGAGCACAATTTGGCACCATGGAAGCTAGACAGCAGGAAGGAAGCTTACAGATCCATTCCATTTTGATTTCTCTATATCTTACACCAAAGATGTTCACAGTATCTTTGGCAATAGGATCTTGCAAACTACTGTATCAAGCAACCAAGAGAAATGGCAAGAGCCTGTATCATTGTGGGGGTCTCTATAACTCTTTCAGAAGAGGTCCACACTTAGCACTGGGGGGAATTTCTAGTCACACATGACTTCTTAAGATGTAGCCTTTCTAGGATTATCTAGGCTTTCAAGACATCTGCATTCAAACTCTCTTTTATATTGTTTAATTGGGCAGACAGATAATCAGTTTTCATGTGTATCTTTCATAGCCCCTTCACTTTAATTAACTCTTGTTACTCTGTTTTCTTGTCTCCCCTATTCCTCACCTTCTCCCTATGTCCCCAATATCCCCCCTCACTACTCTCATTTCATCTGTATGCTATTAGCTTCTTTTCCCCAAGACAAACTACCCCACTATTTCCTGTCTAGTTCCCTGGCTTCTGGAGGTCTCCAAGTTAAACATAAAATCCTAAAGAGAGTCAAAACTGGAGTCCACAGATGAGAGAACACACAGCATTTGTCTCTCTGGACCCTGGTTACCTTGCTCAATATGTTTTTCCAGTTTCATCTATTACCTTCAGATTTTACTTTTTTAATTGCTGGATAAAATTCCATTGTGTATGTGCACCATATTTTTGTTATCCATTCGTTGATGGCACTGCCTACTTCCTAGCTATTGCCAGTGGAGTAGCACTGTACATGGTTGTACAAATGTCTGTAATAGGATACACAGACCTTTGGGAAGTGCCTAGGGCTGGTGTGGCTGGGTGGCATGGAAACTGGAGGGGGTAGAGATGATATTTTCTTGTTTCTTTGCATGTTCTTTTGTCTTAGTTTGATTTCTATAACTGTGTTAAAGACCATGGCCAAAAGTAACTTGGGAGAGTGGGGAATTTATTTCATACAGTTCATCACTGAGGGAAGTCAGGGTAGGAACTCAAGGCAGGGCCGTGGAAGCAGAAACCATGGAGAATGCTGCTTACTGGCTTGCTCCCCATGGCTTCCTCAGTCTGCTTTCTTATAGTCCCCTGGACCACCTGCCCTGGGATGGCATCATACTCAATGGACATCCAACATCAGCCATAAATCAAGGAAATGGCCACAGGCTTGCCTACTGGCCAATCTGATGAAGGCATTTTTCAACTGAGGTCCCCTCTTCCCAGGTGACTTAATTTGTGTCAAATGGACAAAAAATAACCAGCACATTTTATGACTTTTTGATGAAATATGTACATTTTAGGTAGCATACTATGGCAACTCTGGACATAAAAGATTTCTCCCACCCCAGTACATAATTTCTTTTTCTTTTTCTTTTTCTTTTTCATACTGTGACTGGGGTCCATGCAATTGCTATCTCAATGGAACTCTGAAGAACATGCATCACTCAGAGCTTTTCTCTGGTAGCTTAGTGACCAGCTAGGAGATTTGAGAAATTTCCTTTAAGCCTAAGGCTTTGCTCATGGAGGTGAAGTGAGCTGGGTGCTTTGCAGAGGACCCTGGTTTGTTTGCCAGAAACCACCATTGGTAACTCCAGGTTCAGGGGACCTCAGTGCCCTCTTTTTACCCCTACGAGCACAGACACATGTGGTAAATCTACATACATGAAGGTAAAACACTCATCTATGTAAATAAAAACAAACCTGACCTGAGAGACTTGTACATGGGGCACTTTTCATGCTCTGTTTTCCTCATGTACTTTCTCTCAGTGCAGCACATTTTTGTTTTGGATTTAGTTTCCCTCCTGCAGCTACTTGACATGCTCGTCACTACTGACACTATACCAGCAACTGGGAGAGTCTAGAGTGTTTTGAGAGGGAGAATATGAAAGAGGAAGGGAAAGTAACATGGGAGATGGCTTTTGTGGGAGACACTGTTCTTCACACGCATGCATGCTTTTACCTCCAAAGCTGAGAGTTACAAAGACATCCTTCTGCTGCACCAATCAGTTCAGTCCTAGCCTCTCAACTTATTCCCATCTGTCATCCATTGCAAACAGCCTTCCAGTAAAACACCACACACTAAATACATCGACCCCTACTCACACCTCTGCCAATTCTCCCCAGACGTGTAAATCTTAGCAACTTCTGCTCTAAACCACTTCCAAGTCCAAGCTGCCACTTTGAGTCCATCACATCAGGCCTTTGTTGGGATCAAACCTTTGAAAAGAGAAAAGATTTTTAATCCGTTTATAGCAGATGGGGCCCAAGTCTTGCCGCCTTGGAGCTACGGGATTGGGATTTTTTCAAAGCTTCTCTGCAGCTCTACCGCCCACGTGCCCAGCACATCTCACTGCTCCTCTAATCAAATTGTATCCGCACTTGCATTGGAACAAGCCTGAGCAGAGGCTGCTCTTTCCACGCCAGCCTTGCTGTAACTGTTGGTGTACATTAGTAACAAAATGTTGTCTTTCTTTATGCGGATCAGCAAATACAAATGAGAACAAGATCCTCATGGAGCCAAACTGCTTTTTCCCATATGGGTATCAGAAGTAAGCCCGAGAAGACAGTGCAGAGATGGTTTGGAATTGGCTTGAACATTTCTGTTGGAGACAAATGATAGAAAGGAGTTTCTTCAGCCACAGTGTTGAAATTTTGAGTTTAAAAAAGCAGACTCTAAATCTCAGTTACCATCAAAATGAACATTTTGCATACATCATTCCTCAAATTTTACTGTACCTTCAAGGATTATAAATTTCTTATAGCTGTCACTCTGCAAAACAGGATTTCTCTTTTCTTTTATAGTTAGTAGAGGAAAACACAGTGTGTGCTGTGTTCTCAGTTCACACTACAACACAGAGTAATTCTCAAAGCTGTCTGCTACTCACAAAGCTGGATTATCTACCACCAGGAACAAAGTCCATGGGCAGGAAGAGTCCAGGTGGAGTGGTGGGCAGATGGTACCAGTCTCCTTCAGCATCTTTGTTCCAAACCCACGTGCCTCTGTAGAGCCTACTTTCTGACTGCCCAGATGCAACAAAGGTGCTACTGAGAATCACGCAAGTGTAAGGAAGAGCCACTGGTCATTTGTGCCATTTATAGATTATGTTATCCAACGCCATCTCAAACTCAAAGTGTGTGTGTGTGTGTGTGTGTGTGTGTGTGTGTGTGTGTGCATATGTGTGCATATGTGTTTGTGTGTGTGTGTTTGTGTGTGTATATGTGTGTATATGTGTGTATGTGTGTGTGTATGTGTGTGTGCATATGTGTGCATATGTGTTTGTGTGTGTGTTTGTGTGTGTATATGTGTGTGTATGTGTGTATGTGTGTGTATGTGTGTGTGTGTGTGTGTGTGTGTGTGTGTGTGTGTGTATGTGTGTGTGTATGTGTGTATGTGTGTGTGTATGTGTGTGTGTGTGTGTGTGTGTGTGTGTGCATATGTGTGCATATGTGTTTGTGTGTGTGTTTGTGTGTGTATATGTGTGTGTATGTGTGTGTATGTGTGTGTGTGTGTGTGTGTGTGTGTGTGTGTGTGTGTGTGTGTGTGTGTGTGTGTGTGTGTGTGTGTGTATGGTAGAGATGACAGATGGCTTCAGTTTGCTTATACTGTGTAATATAAGAAAAGTACCTGCTTTGGGAATACAGAAACTTACTGTAGCTACATGTGACTCCATGGGAGAGGAGAAGAACAGAACAAATCCACAGACACAGAGGGAGCCTTGACCTCTGAGATCGTCCTATGAGGAAAGCCCTAGTAATCCCAGTCAGATGACCTGCAGGTCCCTGAAGTCACTGGAGGATGAAGATGCTCAGGGTTCTCAGCTGACTCAGCCAAACCTCCCCTGCTTCTCTCTGGCCCCTGTTACTATGGAAGTGTCTATCCAGGCTCTAGCAGTGATATGTGGACCTCTGTTGAGCAATGACTAAAATCAACATTACCTCAGCTTCCTGACCTATATCAGCTAACACCCCAAGAACATAGGGCCCAACTGCCAGAGTCCTTCTGTCTCTTGGGAGCCATTGTGGATTATTCCAGTTGGCCCATACCACCGGATGGATTGTCAATCAGTTGCTTTCAGTATTAATTGACTGAATAATGTCATCCTCTCAGGTACGTCCCTTCATTTGTTGTTCTAAAACCCAAGTGGCATGCCTCACATAATAACAGTCCTACATACCTTTAAATAATATCTTACAGCCGGGCAGTGGTGGCGCATGCCTTTAATCCCAGCACTCGGGAGGCAGAGCCAGGAGGATCTCTGTGAGTTCAAGGTCAATTTGGACTACCAAGTGAGCTCCAGGAAAAGGCGCAAAGCTACACAGGGAAACCCTGTCATGAAAAACAAAAACAAAAACAAAAACAAAATAATAATAATATCTTACATTGTTTCTAATCCAGGGCATGCTTTGAAGCATCACAAAGGAATTAATCTTTCACATCCACAGGTTCAACATTGAGGGTTCAATCAACCAAAATAGAAAATATATTTTAAAAACTGAACTAACCACACGCAGGTCTCTTTCTTCTCATTTTCTAAACAATGTGATCAGTATATAAAAACATTGCATAGACATAAGTAACCTACAGGCTGAAGCGTACAAGAGTGTGGGTGAAGGTTGTATGCCCACTCTGCTACTTTACGTAGGAGCCATGCGTTTCGGCAGAAGATTATGGAACCAATCCTCTGTGGGTGTCAAAAGACAGCTGTATGCAGTTTCCCTACTCCTGGGGTACTAATTAGAAATGGGGTAGAGACAGACACACTGGCACAGACCAGAGGTAGGTGTGGGTTATACAATTTGATAACAGTAGAATTCTGAGTGTGGTACCCACGCCACTCATGTTCACACTCCCATTCTGGGCTCTTCCGTGGTGGGCATACGTGGTGTGCAAGGCAGCTCGGAAGAGCAGGGCGGATAATTTCATGAGACAACCAGTGGCCAAGGAGAAGTGTGGGCAAATGTTTCTGTGCTGCAGTGGGTGTGCCTCCTCCTCTTACCTTCTTCCGGTTATGTGAAGCTCGGCAAAGCCTTTCTGTTTGTCGTGGTCTGGTTATTACACGGTGTCAGAAAGTCACATCTACTCTGTGTGGTGAGTATATTTTACCCCCAGACCTAGTTTTACAGGAAAGAGCTGGTGGAGGGATGGAGGGTGGGGCAGGAGGTGAGAAGAGCAGTGACAGAGAGTTGTCAAGTAGACGCAGATGGATCTTTATAGAACCTATGAGTGGTTCTTTATTTAGAACATCTTAAAGGGGTGGGTAGAGCAGGAAGGCTGCAGAGATGGCTCAGCACAAAAGCACATACTGCTCCCCCAGAGGGCCAAAGTTCAGTCCCCAGCACCCATGTCAGGTGGCTCAAAAAGACTGTGACTCCACCTCCAGGGGACCTTCAAGGGAAGGTGATGCCTCTGGCCTCTGCTGATACTTACGTGCATACCCACACATGTGCACATACCCACTCACACATACATACATATAATTTAAAATAATAAAATAAACTTTAAAAGAAAAACAGAGAGGCCTAAACTTGAATGACGTTTAAGGGTTAATTTTCTATCTCTGATGAGTTACTCTGAATTCCCACCGGGGTTATTAAGAGGTAGTGTATGTACGAGTACCTGTTATGTATGGAGACACACCCCAAGATGTGGTACTGGTGAGATGGCAGTGGTTTGTGAGGACAGCCCCTCCAAGCCCTCCCTTCCAGAGGCACAGCTGCTTCTGAAGGACACTGACTTAGCCACCACTTCTTACCTGGAGCAGGGGTGGAGGGTCTCCACCAAGCACAGCAGACTGAGCAGAGAACACACACAGAAATTGGCGGGGTGTCTTTGCACTCTCGGGGGATGTTGCCTGTGCTCTGGGCAGTTGAGTTGATTGGGGGACTTCAGGTCTGATCTGGGAGGGAGGGAGGGAGGGAAGGAGAGAGGGAGAAGAAGAGGAGGTAGAGAGAGGAGAAAGAAGCCAGGATGTGTGCATGTGTGTGTGTGGGGGGGTGAGAACAAAAGGCCCCATTTTGCTGACTCTCCTCTGAAAAAGAAACCCATCAGCTCCATTTACTGGGTCTCAATAGCCAAGGCTCAAAGCACAGCCGCCTGTGGGCCAACTTCTGCTTCTGCCGGGATGTGCGCTTACCAGCTGGACGGTGAAAGGGCAGAAGGAGCCTTGGAGGAGGCAACTCAGGAAGGAAAGAGAGGGAGCGAGACAGAGCGAGAGGGAGAGAGGGGAAGAGGGACGGAGAGAGGGAGGCACAGAGGAGGGGGAGGGAGAGAGCGCGCGCACGCACAGGGCTGGTGGAGGGAGAGCACGGGGTGGGAAGGACTGGAGCAGAAAGGAGCCTGTGGGGGAGGGGAGGGAAAAGAAAGGGGTAAAGCCCCTTGCTGACACGGGGCATAACTTAATTTTCACGGTGCTGGGACGGCTGTATCGTGTAATCTGCCATGGCACGCCGTTAAAGCTTCAATGACTTTACTGACCCAGAAGGGAGACTCAGACCGTGGAGACGCTTTTGAAAAGAAGTGGTGATCTTTCACGATTTATGAGCTTGTCTTAAAGAAACAGACTCCACTCACTTTAAATTAATCACCCTTTCCAGGGTGCATAGAAACGGGGGTCTCGGGGCTGCACACTGGGAAGGCCCTGGTGAGCCTGGGCTGTATGACCCCGCTGGAGGCAGAGGATGGAGGAGGATGCAGGGCTGGGAGGGCGACACTGTGGAGGACTATGGTGGAGAAAGACTGGGAGGCTCTGAGCTTTAGGGGCTTCCCTTTCCCAGCACAGAACTGAGCCACTGGCTAGGCCAGGAGGACCCTTGTGCCAAGCCCTCAGGGGCACCCAGGGAGGTCAGAGCAGGAGATCTGGCAGGTGGTGGGAGAGGGCCTGTGTGTGGTGGGGATGGGCTTTATTCAGGTTCCTGCACTTGCAGACATTGTGCCAAACGAAAAGAGAAAGCAGGGAAATACAAGGCATTTCACACCCCAAGGAAACGTGAGACCTCCCGAGTGAGGGAAACTCTCAAAGGAGAAGTGGGTATTACCAGACCTTTTGATCTGCCCTCATTTTCCATATTTCTGAGAACAAAAGGTGAAAACCTCATCCTAATGTGCATACACTTCCCTTTTAAATTTTGGCAAGGACAAATTCCCAGAAAAAAAAAGGGGGGGGACATTTTAGAGAGTTAACAAGCTGATGGTCCTAAAATTATTAGTCACAGTGTCCTAAAGAAGAATCTCAGACCAGAAATCCTTTGTAAGTTAATACAACTGATGGAGAGAAGGGTCGCATTATCTTTAAGACCCCTAACCAAAGCAAGCATTTTTCTCGCTAGCACACTTCACCTCTGCACAGGACAAATGAGCCCAAGGTGAGGAGTCCATGGCTGTCCCATCCTCTCTTTGGGGCTGTCCTTTTGTACCATTCTGTGTCCCCGTGGCCCTGGGCTTTAACACTTTAGAGCCTTTTGTATTTCTAAGACCTCACCAGCAGCTGGTTAAATGGAGCTACCTTTGAACTGGTCTCAGTGTATGGAGGCCCCTCTGTCTCCTGAACATCAATGAATGTAAGTGGGGGAAATAGGGGTTGGCTCAAAAGAATTTCCAAAGACAGCAGACAGAGTAAGTCAACTGGTTCTTAGTGGTTTTCATAAAAACACGGGTTGAGCATCCCTAATCCAACAAGACAGCTATAATTCTTGGACACTTCAGATTTGCAATATCTGGATTAAGGATGTCCAGCTAAAAAAGTCTAGATAAAGATTCCAAAATGGGGAAAACTCATCTGAAGATATTTGTTTCAAGCACTCATACAAAGGGCATCTCCTGTCTCAGTTCAGGGCTGTGACTGAGGCAGACTCGCCTAAAATAATGGTGTTGGTCCACGTTTCAAGTTTCCCATGAGTCCACAGACCCAGAAGCAGGCCAAGCTCCCACCTGCCCCTTGGGATGTTGAGACAAAGTCCACAGTGCATTTAAAGCAGTGTGTCTCCCTAAGGGTCCTCAGCAAACCTGCAGAATGGGAAGATGTCATCTGTCAGGTACATATCTTCTATCCACCAGCTCATGCCTGATGATTGGCACGCTACAAACATAAGCTGAAGAGTCCTGGCAGGATGCTGCTTTTACAGGGCCTCCTTTTTAGCATGGCAAAGAAGGTGGCCATGGTGGTGACCCACCCCACTTGTATTTGACAGGGCATCATACTTGCCTGGAAACTTAACACAGTAAGGCCCTTGCCCAACACACTGGGGTGGGGCCCAAGCAGAAATCAATTAAGAAACTTTTGTAAACAACTATTGCTATATATATCATGTGACATAATTTCAGCCACTCTGAAGTGAACAGTTCTGTGGCATCAAGTGCTTTCACAACACTGTGTAACCATGACACCCATCTAGATGGAGAGCCTTTGTAACTCTCAAAAATAAAGATCTATGCCCACTGGTAAGCATTGTCTTCCTGCTCAGGTTCCCTAACTTCATTCCTGGAAGCTGCTGCTCTATCTAACTCTATGGACTTGCCAGTTAGGGATATTTCCTGTAAGCAGGGTCACATCTTGCATGTTCTTGAGATGGTCACTTCATCTGGGCAATCACAGTGGCCCCTCTAAGGGCAGATAGGGTGCTGTGTTTCTCCCTAAAAACTTCCAGTTCCATTATTACCAAACTACTTTACAACATCAACAACAAAACATTCATAATTTCTTTCCCCTACAATCCATCTGATAGTAACAATCCAGATGTCTCTGGAGTCTCTCAATTTCTAGACCTGTATAGATTTCTTTAACTGTCATGTCAAAATCAACTTAATACCTGTAAATGAAGTAAATGCTCTTACTTCTGGATGATGGTTTCTGCCTTTTCCTACATGTTTCCTACTTTACCACCACAGACAGCCACTGGAATTCTCCAAACACGTTCCTCTTTTCCTCACTCTTTGATATTACCATTCTGAACATTTTGTGAATTGCTTGGGTATTTTACATTATTGGTCTTTCATTAGGATAGATTTCCAGGTAGTATTCTTGAGACAAAAGCACTGTTTTTAAAGAAATAAAACCTACATTGTTTCTCATTAATGAAATTCATGTTTATTCCAATCATGCTCTCAAAGAACATTTGACAGTCTAGGCAAATAAAGACTGACTCACAGCAGTTTCAGCATCATGTATATGTCGGGGGGGGGGGGGCAAGGCAGGGGAGTGCAGGGAGGCAGGAGAGGTGCAGGGGGGGGCATCACTTGCTGATATTCACAATGTGTTCTGTGATTTATGCACTTCAAAGTACAAATTTTGAAGTTCTTGCCACAACCTCTTCTGTGATCAGAATGAAAAGACAGAGGTGAGATTTCTCAGTAGGATGGCCTGTGCCAGGAGAACTCGTGTTTCCATTTACCTGCCTCCTGCCAGTGAGGCCACAGGCTACAGCCACCGCAGCCCAGTAAGGAGGCTCTTCTAGCATGATGGCTTGGAGTCATTTTATAACATCATTAAGTCCATTGAAGAGTTGTGGGAGAGCATAGAGTTGATGTTGCAAGAAGTCGTTCATGCGACTCCAATGTTGGAGGGGGTGGGGGAAGGTGAGGCTACAGTGAACAGCATCAGGGAATCATGCCACCATTCAAGGGATACTCAGGACCTGTGCCACTGAGCAAATGGACTAAACGTTATGAGAAGTTATTCTTTTTGTTTGTTTGTTTGTTTTTGTTTTTTTTTGTTGTTGTTGTTTTTGTTTTTCAAGACAGGGTTTCTCTGTAGCTTTGGAGCCTGTCCTAGACCAGCTCTGTAGACCAGACTGGCCTCAAACTCACAGAGATCCACCTGCCTCTGCCTTCGGAGTGCTAGGATTACAGGAGTGCGCCACCACCACCCTGCAGGAGAAGTTATTCTTATATGACAGGCATCATGAAGTCACCTTTAACTTGAGTGCACTTACTACACTAGGTTCCCTGACAGCACACAATGCTTGATGTAGTAAGAGACCAATGGAGGCCATGAGTCAATTACAATTCTATTTTGGTAAGGATGAAATTTAGATAAAGGAGGATATTGTTCAGCATTTACATTTTAAGCATTTATCCTGAAATGTGTGGCCAGTGACTGTAGGCTATGTTTATCAGGTAAGGGGAAGATGCCAGTTAAAGCATTTCAAGTCTATCTGCTTCTGGCCAGAGTTCCCAGAATTATCATGGAGACCTTAGATGTTGCAGTGAGGAATTCAGTTTCACAGATTTGACACTGAACCCCGACTCAATTTCAGACTCCCATGGGGCCTCCCCTTCCAGCTGCTGGTGCTTCTGCTGTGGGTTTCTTCCATCTCTTGGTTCCTCTCCTCCACAGACAGAGTTTATAGAAGTGTGTTACCATGGTGATGGCTTGGCCCCCAAATCTATTGGTCCTTGTATCCTTGGTAGGTAATAGTATCTTGACTGGCATATCATCAATAAAATAATATTTTCCTTACACAGCTAATTTATAACTGGCAGAGCATAAATCATATTGATTTTGGAAAAAGACAGAACTCATCTTTATAAACCATTGATATTAAATTTTTATTTTAGAAATTAATTTTGTAACTGATAACATATAAAACAAAACACTTTACTTCAGCTAATCTTTGTCTCATTTTATTAAAGATAAACAACGAAAAAGCCTTTTAATGGCCTAAGACAATCTGTTTGTGGTACTATCACAGAGTACCATACACTGGGCAATTTATAAAGAACAGCATTGACTTCTCATAGTGTTCAAAATGGACAAGTCCATGTGCTGGAACCTCATGTAGTTTGTTCCTGCCTACATGTGGGGGACAGTGCTCAGAGGGATCTTTCGTGAGAGCACCTGGTCCCTCCACAGTCCATCCCCTCCTCAAGGTGTCTTACCATGACTACACTGACCACTTCTGAACTCACAGCACACAAGGCCTTCACTAGGTCACACATACACATAATTACACTCACAGCACACAAGGCCTTCACTAGATCACACATTATCATGAACACAGTTTTGAAAGTGATGGTAAGCAAGTTAAAGGAAGCTGGCAGAAATTGACCCAGGAAGGACTCCTGGGTCACTTGCTCCTCTTCTATCCTCATCTTTGTTCTAGAGCACTAGTGCCATATTTCTTGGAGGACAGTTGGAGGTTACACTTGTCCTGAGATAGTTGAGATCACTATTAGCTCTGATCCTCAGCTCTTGAATCTGAGAAGTAGCCAGTGTAAATGCAGCAGCCTGAGTCCCACTACTCACTCACCACCACCCTATCACCACCACCACCACCACTCCATCCCCCCCCCCCCTACCCCACCCCCACTCGTGCCCCACTGCTCACACCCCCCTGTGTTTCTCTCCCTGCCATTTGTGGGGGATTGCAATTTGCAATGATATCCACCAAAGTCACTGCCTAAGCAGACCAGGAAATGCCACCCTCATGCCAGCACATCTGGAAACTTTTTTAAAATGTAGATTTTATTATTCAGGTATGGCTACACATGGCAAGGCAGGAAGCAAGGGATGCAGAGGCCAGGTTTGTTCTTTTTATGGTAATTAGCTCTTTCAGGGACAGAGAAGATTGCAGGAAGAACTGCACCAATCTCATTTCTGAATACCAAATTACCTCCCATCTGACCCCATCCCTTCAATGTTCCAACACCACACTGGAGACAAAATTTGCAGTAGTGAGCATTGGGAGATACTCAAGCCACAGTGCCTTGAAAGTCTTAACTATAATGAAATAGACACTCCCGTGTTCCAGTCACATCACAGAGCAAAGCTGGCAAAAAGAAAGGGAAGTGCTTTAGTCTAAGGCCAATCCAAAAGATTATATTGATCAATCACAGCCAAGACTCACATAAAGCTTCCCTGTCACTGACTGTGAGTCAGAGTAACTCCCAGCCACAATGTGTGTAACCCAAAGCATCCTGCAACCCTGGTGTCACCTTTAAAGGGGACTCTGGTTCCTAATTCCTGTTAAGAATATAGTTTGATGGACCAACTTAGGTGTCTACCACATAATAGATGAAGAAAATGTGGTTTATATACACAATACATTTGGGGGGGTGGTTACATAAGTTTATATATATGAAATTGTCTGTATCTCCAAGGCCATGAACTATGGCATCATAAATAGCAGCCAGATACTAGAAGCATCACCAGGAATCTGTCCAAAGAAACCACGGCAAATCCACACAACCAGGCACCACACTACTGGAGGAAGAAAGTTCTTTACCACCATGAGAATTACAAGAACATATTATTAAATAACATAAACAAGGAGCCAAGGGACAAGATTTATCATCTTCTGAAACTCAAGGCCCACCCCCACACACACCTCCTTCAACAAGACTACACCTCTTACCCCTTTCCAACAGTTCCACCAGCTGGGGACCAAGAATTTAAACATATGAGCCCATGTGGGCCATTCTCATCAAACCAACATGTCAGGCGTTCTAATTTTCAATGGTAGATATAATTGGACCCAATGCACCTATGACGAAAACAATCTCATCTTCATTTCACAAGTAAATAAACTAAAGCATGGAAAAGTCAAGATGTCTTTCCAGGGCCATAGGCCCTTTCTTTAACAAGTTTACTGATGTATATTTTGGAAGTATTAAGTCAAGTGTATAATTCAATAACTTTTAGTTAACACAAAATACATATTTTTTAAAGCTTTTAAAAGATTTATTTATTTATTTTATTTATGAGTGTGTTTTGTTTCCATGTATGTACGCATACCACATGCATGCCTGGTCACCTTGGTCATCATACAAAGGCACTAGATCCTCTAGAAAGAGAGTTAAAAGTGGTTGTGAGCCACCATGTGGGTAAAGGAAACTGAACCTGGGTCCCCTACAAGAGTAACCAGTGCTCTTGACTGCTGAGCTATCTCTCTAGCCCCCAGAGTGGATTTTCTTCAAACATTATGAAGAATTAAGTTATGTCATTTCCAGAAAAAAAAATGGATGTAACTGGAGATAACTGGATTTAAGAGAAGTCAGCCAGTCTTGGAAAGACCAATATGGTTCCTCTCATTTGTGGTTTCTGAGTTCTGTGTAGCTGTATATCATCCTGTATGTGAGACGCAAGTAGAAGGAAACTCACTGGGTATGCGGGAGACTAACCAGAGGAGGAGGGAGGATAAAGGAACAGAGGCAAAGGAGAATATGTCCAACATGCAGCTAAACAAAGCAGAACAAAGCAAAACAAGAATGTAGCCTGCTTCTCACAGACCTTGTAAGACCCCAAGTGAGAATCCCAGTCACACTATATGAACACCAGTGACTACCATTATAAGCAACTGAGTTTGTGGCACTTTGCTATTTATAGCAATAAAGGAAAATGAAAATAAACTGCAGCCTTCTTTGGTGGCATACACTGAATTGGGTCCTGGTGTCCAGAAAGTGAATTCATTGTGGAAGAATTGGTGGCAATCAGTTCCAGCACAGAAGAACCAGTGTGCTCTGAGGTTCGCCATGAAGATAAGAGCTAGAACTGGGCGTTTACATTAGGAGTCCCACTGCACTAACTACAGGGCTACATTTAGCTTTGAGGTTGAAGGGAAGTGTGTTGTGGGTAAAGACAAGAGAGGGCCCAATCTGAAGTCAGGCTCTGATGGAGAGAGCCACCAGCAAGGGCTGCATTTCTAGACCTGTCTGTACAGTGAGCAAAAGCTGATTGTGTTGGGCAATTTCTAATAAGTTCATACCTTCAATCAACATCTTTCCAGATCACAACAGAGCAAAGTATCCTGGTGCGATGGAGTGCTTGTGAAGTATAGGCACCTACAAGACCTAGAGCCTCATAGGAAGTCACTGGGACATGGGAGCTCATCCTCATTTATTGGTCAATTCTACCTGATGGCTTAGGTCAAATCAGCCTGGATTTGGTTCTGAAAGAACAAACTGTTACATATGAGCCTGGACCCTTCCTAAATCCTCCACATACTGCAGTGCCTGCCATGCTTCAGTGTCTGAGTTTCAAATGAGGACGGCCCCCAAAGGTTCATATGTTTGCGCATGTGGTCCCCCATTGGTGGCTCTTTGGAGAGAATTAGGCAGTGGGCTTGGAGGAGGTGTGTTACTAGGGGTGGGCTTTGAGATTTCCAAAGACTTGTGCCATTCCCACTTAGCTCTCTCACCTCCATTTGTGGATGCAGACATGAGCTCTGAGCTATCAGGCCTTGGCTGAGTCAGAGCTCATTTTGTTTTCACTGGAGGCAGCAGCAGTATTAGCTGGCAAGGAGGCCAAGTGAGGGAGAGTCCCTCCTTTCCCTGTGCTCTTCCGTTCCCACCACATGGTGGGTGAGTCTTTCCACTTCAGTTGAGGCAATCAGGACAATTCCTCTATGGAGGCTTCCTGCTCAGCGGCTATAGATTGTGGCAACTTGACATTGGAAACCAAGCAGTGTCTACCAGTGTCATATTTTTTCTTGCCAAGACCACAGTATTTACACACAGTGATGTACAGAAAATATTCTCAGGGGATTTTTTTTTCACTCTATTTTGAATTGATTTGTACGTTCCTCTGTGTGTGTGTGTGTGTGTGTGTGCGCACATGCACGTGCACGCACAAGTATGTTTACATGCATATGGAGTCCAGAGGATAACTCCAGGTGCCATGCATGTCTCAGGATCCTCAAGCCATTCATTCTTTTGTTTGTTTTCTGAGGTTTCCACAGGCTTGGGGCTCACTGATAAGGCCAGTGGGTTCTATCTGCCTGTCTCTGCCTCTCCAGTGCTGGGATTATAAGCATACATGACCTCATCTCACTTTTTCTATGTGTTCTGGGGATCAAACTCACACTTGCAAGACAGGGACATATTGGCTGAGCTACCTCCCCAAACTTCATATTGATTCTTCATTTTTTTCTCACAGATTTCCCATGAAAGTGGTCTTCTTTCATCAAAGAACCCAGTGGCTATTATTATTTGGACATCGGTTTTACAGACCAGTCTTCCCTAGTTTACATACAATGCTGACTGGCCACACAGCTTCTCATGACAAAAGCTCTCTGGTGTACTTAATAATTCTTTCATCCATTTACCACTGGAACATGATCTCAGGTGAAACACAAAGTTCCCAGTGTGTGTCAGTCCTCTGCTCTGCCAACTGCTCTGCAGAGCTTGAACACTCCTGGCTGTGGGGAGGACCCTGGGAGGAAACAATGTGAGACGAAGAGGCATGCTTTTCCTTTGCCCACCCCCACACACAATCAAACCCCTGAACAGCCCTCTCCGAAGCGACCTCTCCATACACATGGTTAGGGGCTGAGCTGGGTGTTTTGGGTTCTTGACTCTTGTTAACAATAAAATGATGGATCACACAGATTGCAAAATAGCAAGGGAACTTGATTCCAAAGCAAAGAAATGGTGCAGATCAGGTACCCTGTCCAGAGTGATGTGAGTCGGGCACACAGGGCTCTAGCATCACCTGGGACTTCCTTTCACAGGTTCAGGAGGAGGAGTCTGGTGACTAGACCCTGTTTTCGGGTGGTTCTCAATTTTGACTCACAGATTTGGACTTTGTAGACTTTTGTTCACTGCAAATGTCCCTTCCCATGATGCACCTGATTTTAATTATACACATGCCTAATTATGAATAAACATAAGATGATAAATAAGAGAGTCTCTCCAAAAGCTCACTTTGAAGACATATATTTTGCCATATTGTGTGTGCACCCAAAAGGTTTAGGCTAGATTGGTGCCCTACCATACATACCCAGATATGATTAGAAATAGGTATGTATGCAAACTGTCTATATTTTGTGGTTATTGAGAAAAGGAGAAATTGATTTCATTGTTAAGAAAGGACTGCAGGTAAGTGTCTCAGGTTGCCAAGTGCATTATTAGGAGAGGAGTGTGTGCAAGTCCATATCAAGTGGAGTCCCGGGCTGCTGGACTCCCTTATGCCTGTCTGACTCAGTTTTTCTTCTTTTCCTTCCAGAACAAATTTCTTCAGAGTTATTTTTCCAAATGTAATCCACATCATCACCTCTTAACCTTGCTTTTATTATCTACAGTTTCAGTTGCTCAAATCAACTCTTCAGGCCCAGCTCACATCATCACAGGAAACCTGAGTGAGGGCTTTACATAAGATACCTAGAAAGAGAAAGACCATATTCACATAACTTTATTTCAATATCTTACTATTAGCCATTCATTTCTAACACTGTCTAATTTGCACATTAAATTTCACAGAAGGTATATATACATAGGAGAAATCAGCCTATGTAGGATTTGGTACTATTCAAGACTTGGAACATCCTCTGGGATCTTGGAGTGTCTCTCCCAAGGATAAATGGAGACTATGGTATCTCATTTTATTCTGTTAAGATGCTCAAGTGGTTGTAAAAAGCCTGCTCACACCATGAAGGACAGTACACTTTGTTCAAAGTCTACTGATTTAAATATTAATCATAATTTAAAACCACCCTGTACTGTGTTAGGAACCATGGCATAGCCACCTTGATATATAAAACCAACCATCATGAACTTTGCTTGCCAGCCACTAAAAATCACTAGGTATTGGGATCAATGGGGACCAGTTTAGTGCAATCTCCAGCAACTGGCTGTGGAAGACTGTCAGGAGAAGACACTGGCAGGTGGGATGTAGGGTGGAAGTGAACAGAGGGGTGAAGAGTGACCAGGCTTTCAGCCACCGTGTTGTAGACTCTTGCTCCTATCTTCAAATGACATTTGATTCTAAAGGTGACATTCTGCTGCATTGTGCAGTACTGTCTGCACCTTCGCTAAGCTTTAGCAAAGGCTGTTCTAACTTTACCCTTGGTCTTCCTTCTCAGTGAATCATTCTGGTGGCCGTTTAATCTTAAGCATCTGGTCCATCAACACCAAAACTCATTTTTTATCATTTCAAGCATCGTTTCACAAACCACACAACGCAAAGTCTAACTTGACCAAAGTGAGGTGTGCTATCAATTTCCAAGGCTGACAACGATGGAAGAAAATGTCTTAGAAAAGGAGGGCTGATATAGACACCTGCCTGGTCCAAGGCCGATGACCTCCAAAATTAGCTGTCCTCAAATCCAGCCACAGTAGGTTAAACACAGGAGAGCACCGCACAGGCATATTGCTCTACAGGCTGGCCAGAGGGCCTGAAGAGGCTCTGCTCACCTGAACAAAGTGGATATTTTTCTTTTCTTTTCTTTTCTTCTTTTAATGAAGGTCAGCAGGAACTTGGGGGTGGGACTCAAAGAGTAGATAGTCAACCTGCATTTCAAATCATAGAGTCGCCATATAGATCAGAGAACAAATATACCCTTCATTATTAAGTAGACAAAAGCTTTAGTAAGAGTCATGTGGATACCAGGAGACCCTACTTGAAGGTGAACATATCCACAGTGTAAACAGCCCCGAAAATCTGAGTAGGAGAGGCCTTCGAAGTGCATCCCAGGAAGGGGCTCTAAGGACAGGACTCTGGTTGTTGTAATTCTGAAGGAAAGGGATAGACAGAACCTGGGACATGTATGGACATATGAGATGGATGGGTGATAAATCAGTCATCCAAGAAGTCAAAGATGATGTCACAATATGAGTCTTGGGTAGTCAGGGCAATGAATTTTAAAGACCATGTGGTGTGTGTGTGTGTGTGTGTGTGTGTGTGTGTGTGTGTGTGTGTGTGAATGCCACAGTACATGTGAGCAGCTCAAAGGGCCTTTGGTATTGGTCCTTGTGCTGCATAGTTTTATATCAACTTAACGTGGTCTATAGTCATCTGAGAGGAAGGAACCTCAATCAAGAAAATTCCTCCATAAGATCAGGTTGCAGGCAAGCCTGTAGGTCATTTTCTGAATCAGTGATCGATGGGAGAGGGCCCAGTCCATTGTGGGTG
Source organism: Onychomys torridus (assembly GCF_903995425.1). NCBI lineage: Eukaryota > Metazoa > Chordata > Mammalia > Rodentia > Cricetidae > Onychomys > Onychomys torridus. The sequence continues at coordinate 133,408,016 of NC_050447.1, read as the reverse complement.
GTGCCATCCCTGGGCTGGTGGTCCTGGGTTCTATAAGAAAGCAGGCTGAACAAGCCATGAGGAGCAAGCTAGTAAGCAGCACCCTCCATGGCCTCTGCATCAGCTCCTGCCTCCAACTTCCCACTTTGTTTGTGTTCCTGTCCTGACTTCTTTGATGATGAACAGTAATGGGAAGTTTAAGCCACATAAAAACCCTGACTAAGACAGTCTTTGTCGTCTACCTTATTTGAGAAGACCCTCTCATTTCTTGCTCTACACTAAGCCAGGTATTACTTGAGATTTTGGAAATTCTCCTGTTTCCATCTTTGTGATGGTTAGTTTCAGTTGCCAACTTGACACAACCTAAAATCACCTGGGAAGAGAATGTCAACGTGGGATTGTCTCACCAGGTTGGGCATGTCTCTGGGGATTTTCTTGATCATGTTAAATGATGTGGAAAGATCCAGCCCATGGGGGCGGCACCACTCCCTGGGTTTGAGTCCTAGACTGTATAAGAGTGTCAAAGGTGAGCTGAGTTGTAAGCATGGACACATTAATTCATTTCTCTAGGCTCTGATTATCAGTGTGATAGGATTAGCTGCTTCATGTTCCCCCTGCCTGGACACCACCAGAACAATGAACTAGAATTAGAATCTGGAGTTGTGAGCTAACGTGAACCCTTTCTCCCCTAAGCTACTTCAGTTGGAGGATTTTTATCACAGCAACAGAAATGAAACCAAGCCCAGCTCCTGCCTCACATAGAGCCCTGGGGTTACAAATGTGCATGACGATATCTGGTTTTGCATGGGTTCCGGTGATTCGAACCAAAATCCTCTTGCTGTGCGCGATCTGTGAAGCCATCTCCCCAACTCTAAAGACATTTAATGGAGGTGAAACAGTCAGCCTATTCCCTCTTCACTTTTTCTTCATGACATATAGCTATAGTGTGGATCTTAGAGTCCCCTCAAATGCCCAAATGTTCAAGGGATGATCCCAGGGCAGGGCTATCAGGAGGAGGTAGGGCCTTTAAGAGGTGGGAAATGTTGAGGGGTTCGGGGACACATCCTTAGAGAAGACAGGAAGATGGATGCCCTTCTCTTCTCTTTTTTCCTTTTGCCTCCCAGCCTTGAGGTGAGCAGTTTGACTCTGTTGTAGACTCTTGTCATGGTGCTGATCATATGCCACAAACCTATGAAACTGTGAAGCAAAATAACTCTTTCCTTTTTGTGAGAGATGATAGCAGCCATTTATTGTGTGCACTGAAAAAGGAGGAGGAAGTCAGTGGCTGAGGTTTCCCCTTCGGTGTGTGTCATCAGGCTCATCTAGTAAAAGCCCCACTTTGGTCCTTGTTTCCAGGCCAGTGCACCTATCCCTGTGTGCTACACTCTGTGGTAGCTACTCAATTGTTAGTATTTTGGAAAGATCAGGCTGAACAAATTCTGAACTATCATACTTCCTTATCACGAAAAGCAAACAGTGTATTTTTCCCCCCCGGAATGTTCTTTGTGTGACTTGTTTGCCTCAAAATGTCAGTGGTGAATGTGGTGAAGGGCTCCATGGGGGATCATGGTGGCAGCAGTATCCCAAAAGGTACCAGGACCAGGGTTTGGATTCCTCTCTCATCTTCAGCCTCAGTGACTTTACCGATGACTGGCTATAAAAGTCACCTGCTAGGAAGGTAACCACCAACCAAGCTACAAACCCTGCAGCCTACAACAGTGGCCTGCCTGCATGATATGCAGTTGCAATAGCAACACAATCTTCAGGGAGTGACCAACTACTAACTCGTTGGATTTGAGGCTCATTCCACAAAATAATGGAACCCATGTCTGACACTGTTGAAGTGGCCAAGAACCGGAGACGATAGAGCCATGCACCGAGGGGAAAACCAAATACTATTTGTTTTGCTAAAGGAACATAGCAATAAGATGACTCTTAGTGACATTTGGGTATACCCATAGATCAGTGTCTCGCTCAGCTGTCATCAGAGAAGTTTCTTCCTTCAGTAGATGGGAAATAATGCTGAAACCCACAACTGGACAATCTGCAAAGTGAGAGACTTGGAGCACTCAGTCCTGAATGGGATGTCTTCTAGACAGAAGATGGAGAGAGCGTAAGAGCCAGAGGGAATGGAGGACACCAAGGAAACAGTGTCTTCCAAACACAGCATGATTGACACACATATGAACTCACAAAGACTATGGCAACATGCACAAGGCCTACACAGGTTCAAGAGTCCCAGTGCTGAGAGACAGAAGTGGACATGATCTTCATCTCTAACCAAGTAGCCATCTCCAACTACTAAAGAAAAATTAGTTTTCTTCAGTGGGGTCTCACTGGGTGTACCAACCACATTTGAGGGCAGGCCCCATGCCCAGAAGTAGAAGTTCAACACAAAATTTAATTCAATGATGGTTTTGTAGATTTTTTTTTGTCTCATTGCTTTTTTTGAGCTTTTTAAAAAAATATTACTGTTCTTTTGCTTGTAAATTATGGTTTCCAACTTTGTGTTTTTATGGGGTTTATTTTTGTATTTGCTTGTGTTTCTTGTATTTTTCTACTGTGGATATCGCTCTGTATAAATAAAATGCTGTTTGGCTAGTGGCCAGGCAGGAAGTATAGGCGGGACAAGAGAGAAGAGAATTCTGAGAAGTAAAGGCTGGGGCGGAGAGATACTGCCAGCCACCGCCATGACCAGGAAGATGTAAGGTAATAGTAAGCCATGAGCCACATGACAAAGTATAGATTAATAGAAATGGGTTAATTTAAGATAGAAGAAGTAGATAACAAGAAGCCTGCCATGGCCATACAGTTTCTAAACAATGTAAGTTTCTCTGTGTTTATTTGGTTGGTTCTGAGCGTCTATGGGCCTGGCGGGTGAGAGAGATTTGTCCTGACTGTGGGCCAGGCAGGAAAACTCTAACTACATTTTTCCATGTTTATTACTATTATTAATTATTATTATTATGTATTGGGTTTTTTTTCCTGCTTGTTTTCTGAAGATACACAAAAAAAGAAGTCATTGAGTTGGATAGATAGAAAGGGATAAGGGAGGAAAAACTGTGACCAGAATATACTGTATTTTAATAATAATAATAATAATAATAATAAATCATCTCCTAGCTACCCAATGAGGACTTTAAGTCAAAGCCTCCTAGGAAAAGCCAAGGTACAAATTAGGCAAAAGTGTGGTCAAAATTCACAAGCCAGAAGTGTGGAGGAATTGGTAGAGACTTCAGAGCTGTACATCTGGGGCGAAGGAGTAAGAAAATGACCACAGAAACAGGCTAGGACCAAGCTTACTAAAGTCTCACAGTTTGTGGACCACCTTGGTGCTCAGTTGGCTGGTGGGTGAGTCCTGGGGGTCAGTGTGGCCAAGAAGAACAATGGAGACAAAGTAAGAACTTGCCTTGGGTTGGACTCCCTGAAGATAGACTCTGGGCACTCAAGAGGCTTCCTGAGAACATCGTTAAGTGACAGTGATAGGTGGGAGACAGTGGCATTATTGAACAGTCCAGCATTGTCCAGTGCCAAGACATGGAAGCTGGATTTTTCTGCCTCTGCAGAGGGTGTAGATGACTTTGAGGGAGGCATAAGTCTGGCATTTCACTTATGCCAAAAGCAGTTCCTAGGGATACACACAACACCCAGAATGATGGCAGGAACAAGTACCTCCATCATGGGGAGTTTGGGTGACATCTGCTATAGCATCTTAGGAAACAGGAAATCAGTAGACATGGTTTTGGAATTGTGGGGTTTGCTGCCAACATAGTCTATTATTACCTCAAAGCACTAACAGCAATATTAAGCCGTGTTGGATGGGGAAATGGACTGATCCATACCTGTTGGTGGTGCATGCCCATAGTGCCTGTTTTCTCCTTAACAGCCTACCTGTGATAGGAGGTGCAGTTGGCCGGGTCAGCTAGGCTGGGGAGTATGGCTCCACTGGCTGCTCTAGGACTAAAGAACAAAAGATGAGGAATCGAGGGTGGCCACCTATCATACATCTGTTGAATGCAGGCCATCTTTCATTCCCCTAGGTTCCTCTGACACAAATGTGATTTACATCAGGACCCTTAATGTAAGGCAGGAGATTCTTTTATGGGGATGCCTCTGCTTCATACCCACCCCTCCTGAGCACACCCAGACAACACATACCCATAGGTACATCACTGTTTCACCATGTCCTTAATTGTACAGATCTCCTGTTCAAGGTTCTGACTAATGGTGAGTTATTTGTTCAGAAAGATTTTATGGCACTCATAAAACATCAATTACAGTTTTAAAATAACTTGTAGATTTTCTGTAACTTGATGCTGCCATCTTGGTTCCCAGAGGGTATATTAAATTCAAGTAGCAATAACTAATCATTTAAGCAATACATAAATAACCTGAGATGGAGCACTGTTAAGAGTTAATAGTCTCCTGCACACTCCATAGAGGTTGAGGCTACACTCAATTAAAGTGACCCTGGGAGGGGTGCAGGGGCCAAACTGCACCAAGTCGTTTTGTTGAAGGTATTCAACCAGTACACATTCACTTCCTTCTTTATGTCGTCTCTTTTCAGCAGGGAAGGGCTCTCTGCAGTCCCTGGTCCAGAGAACAATCACGGTACAGTCTCAGAGGACAGAAAGAAAACTGGGGTCATAAATATGTTAAATGGGTGCGTGGGTTTAAGTGGCTTTGTAAATGAAACACGGAGGAAACCTCAGACTAATTAATGAATATGTGGCAGCAGGAAAGGGGGGGGGTTGTGGGGACAGCCTCTTTGCAGGATGAGGACACAATTAATGGGAGATAATTCTTTTTTCCCCAGGAAGGAGTGCTTACTTATTTTGAAAACATTTTTCAAGATCTAAATCACAGTGGCTTGATGGAAAAATATCTGATGAGATTGAACATACACAAACATTTAAAGAAAAAAAAAAAGTTCCTCTTCTAAATGGTAGATTCTCTAATTGGGGCCCCAAAGAAGGATTCTATAGATTTAAAAAGTGTTATCCTTGTATTTGAAGAAAGAAACAATCATTTAAAAGAGAGTGAATTGTATCCTCCAGATGGATTCACAGAGCATTAGAATGTATGGATGCTTTCCTGGTACACGGACACTGCCGAGCACATTCCACTTGGATACATAAAAGATGAGACTGTGGTGTGGCGTTCCATGTGTTCTAAAATGCTCCAATCACTCTATTTGGTGAGTATAATATCTTTATCTTTTAAGGCATTTTTATTAGCACATGTATTTATTTGGGAAGTCAGAGGCTGCTCACATGTGTCAAGCAGCCCTTTGTGGACCCTCAAACACTTTCTTGATCCTGCCCTGTGAGGGCAACTAGCTAGTCTAGCACTTTGAAAAGCGTCCTGGGTTTGCAGGATGCTGTTCTGTAAGACCTAACTGGAGACCAAGGACCAAACAGACCATAGCAGAGAAGAAAATGGACAAAAGGCAAGATAGGGATGAAGGGGTGAGGGGAAGGAGGGAGGAATAAAGTGGGAAGAAAGAGATGGAGCGGGGAGAGAGGGAGATGGAGAAAGAGATGGAGGGTAAAGAGGGAGAAAAAGACAAAAGAAGGGAGAGACAGAGAAAAGGAGAGAAATGAAGGGAAGGGTGGAAGAGTAGAGGGAAGGAGTGGGGGAGGGATTTGGATAGAGTACTGGAAGCCACGCAAGTGTAGTGGGGTGGGGGGCAAAGCAACAGAAAAATAGCAAACAGCAATACTACTTCCAGTTTGTCTCTGACTTCCTTGTTTAAGTAATAAATTAAATAGTTGAGCTAATTCAATGTTAAAATACTAAAGTAAGCAGCCTAAGCCTCCTGTCACTGAGCTGGTTCAATGGCTTTCACTCCAATGATTATAAAAACAAACAAACAAAATCCCTTCTAAGTCCTGTCTACACTGACTCAGCCAAACTCATTTTATTTCCACTACAAATTAAGCTAAAGACTCACCAAATTATAATCCTTAAACACAGTTCATAAATGACATTTATTCTTCTGCAAGTTTTGCTGAATGCCACAGAAAAGACAGAAGATTAAGTTTTTTCTTTCAAAGAATCAAGAGGTAAAAACTTTAATAGCTCTTTTTAATTTTTTTTCATTTGGAAACAGTCTTTCTATGTATCCAGGCTGTTCTGGAACTCGCCATGTAGACCAGGCTGGCCTTGAACTTACAAAGTTCCACCTCCCTCTGACTTCCAAGTGCAGGAACTAAAGACATGTGCCATCATTACTCTTCTTAATTTTAAAAATTATATATTTGTTTTTATTTAATGTGGGTGTATACATGTACATGGGTCCCACTTGGAAGCTGGAGGACAGCTTGTTCTCTCCTGCCATCATGTGAGTTCCTGAGATGGATTCAGGTCCTCTGGCTTAGCATTGAGCACCCACTAAGCTATTACCCAGTGGTCTCAATAGCTCTTAGAGTGGAAGACATATACAGTTAAGGAGAGGATGCTCAGATGGACTCTAATAAGCAGATCAAAGCCAAGAGTTGAACACAAGGAAAAGAGATGTCATGTAACAGGAGAAAACTCGTGACTGCTGAGTGAGGAGCAAGGATTGCAGTCTAAAAAGAGAACTCTCACAGGATGGAAGAAGGAAGCTTCATGTCCCATGGGCTGTGGAGAGTGCCCCAAATCTTCTTTCTATTGTATCAGCACCTATTTCCATATACGGACAAAGGACTTCTGCTCCACTTCTACACCAGGTCACATAGTGTTCTTAGAATGCCCTGTGACTCTCATAGCAGGATCTGAGAACTAGTGTGCATCGGATAGAGAAGGAGCAGGAAGGAACCAACGATTCCGGAGGCTGAGAACGAGAGAGTGCAGAGGATAACTAGAACACGTATATGAGGGGATTTCAGGAAGACAATGGCTGTGCAGCTCAGGACATTTGAAAAATCATTGACTTGTATAGTTATTATGTATAAATTTTATCTGTACATTATAATTCATTTTTTAAAAACATGTCTACCAAACCAAGGTTATAATTCAAAGCCATCACAGGTTATATTATTTTTTATTCCAACACCACCTCCACCCCACCCCTCCCAATAAATACTTAAGAGTACTCTTCAACCCTAGGGGGTAACAACTACCTCCCATATTTTGTCAAACATGAGATTTGTTAATCTAGTTTTCATTTACTCAGTTTTAATTAAGACACAATTGTAGAGAAATACTTCATGAGTTAGAGAGGAAAAATGGTGATGTAGTCCCATAGTAACTAGAAGTCAATAGCAAATCCAACATGGAGCCTCAGTAGGCAATTGTGGGGTCCATGGCAGCCTCCACTCAGCTTTAGTGGTCACTGAATTCGGGATGTTGCCAGATTTTGCCCAAAAGAAGCTTAGAAAAAAAATTCTTCAGAAATCTTGCATGTTGGTTTAGATTTTTAAAACAAACCACAGTGTGGTCCAAAGAAAATAGGATCAATTCCGCTGATGGACTGAAATCTTGTACCTTCTGTACTGTGGTCAAAACCTCACAATTCAGCACTTAAGTACATTCCCAAGACTTTATGTTGCTAATATTAACTTCCCCAACTTTTTATGGTTTCTGAAGCTAGAGGTTGGAATAAGAGGTCGGAACCTGACAATTTCTCTCTCTCTCTCCTTCTCTCCAGCCCTCCCTCCCTCCTTCCCTCCCTCCCTCCTTCCCTCCCTCCCTCCTTCCCTCCCTCCCTCCTTCCCTCCCTCCCTCCTTCCCTCCCTCCCTCCTTCCCTCCCTCCCTCTTTCTTGTTCCCTCATTGGCTCTTACCTTCTCTCTTGTTCTCTCTCCTGGCCTCAACATGCTGCCTAGAAGCCTACCAAATATGTATCACAGACACTACTAACTTCAGTTAATACAATGAAATCCTGTGTGCACGAACATTGCTTTGAAGGCTAGCTCAGCTGCAAACTCTACTTGACCCAGCAGATAGGGTAAAGCCTGGACTCAAGCTTAGAGTTATGAAGACATTTCTTAAAGTGGCAATTGATACGAAGTCACAACATGCCCACACAGTTGGGCATGCCCAGCAGACCTAGACACTTCCGGTTCAAAATAGCCATTTCTGGGTCAAAACATCTCGAGCGACGAGGACTCCGAGGCTTTGCATGGTTGCGTAAAGCACGCACGGCCATGTAATCTACATGCATGTGTGGAGCCACATGCGGTCCTGTACGCATGCGTGGCCCATCCCTTTAGAAAGCCGGCGCCATTTTTTGCACCTGTCTCTCCTTTCCCTCTTGACCACGTGACCTGTCTCTCCTTTCCCTCTTGACCACGTGACCTGTCTCTCCTTTCCCTCTTGACCACGTGTGTTTCCCACAGGCCTGTTCACGTCTGTCTCTTTCCCTCCTATCTTAATAAAAACTCTTCTGTGGATTTGTCATGTTTCAGACATTTCCTCACAGGGTAAGAGCGCCAAATAACTAACAGCAATGGCTTTGTGGGTTTTTTTTTTTTTTTTTTTTTTGGCCAGAGCTGGTTTAGAAAGAAACAAAACTAAGATAGTTTCTAGTATACTGACATTTCCTTTCTGAAATATGGATGAGACTAGATGCATTCTTTCCAGATACTTTCTTCTTGCTCAAACACATAGAATTAGGCTTCAGTCTCTCTGGCAGTGAGTCAGAAGACATCTGACTATGTCTGATCCTGGAGTATAAACAGATACTATTGACACTTTTTCCAGAGCTGACCACATAAATCCCTGGCAGGACCAGACCCTGCATCCATTTTCATGCTCCATATGTGGAAGTTACGTATTGAAAATGAGAAGAGCCCAAATCCCTGAGTCACATTTTGGAGGAGAGTCATGTGACCTACTGCGTCAGCCTAGAACAGATGAAAAAGAACATTATGAAACACATTAAGCCAGTGAGAGTCAAAGGCAGTCTGTCATTTCAACAAGCACAATGTTTCCTTTTTAGAGTGGGTCTGGAAAAACCTGTGTATGACTGTAGGTGCCTCATATTCTAGTGAAATTAATAACCACAGATTCTTTAGGAATCATGCACCTTCAATAAACTAAGCTTTGTCACATACTATGTTGTTGAGTGCACAACAAAATCTGCCAGGGGTCTCCTCCTCATTGGTACAGAGTAGAGAAAGGCCAAATCTCAAATGTGGGTATAAGAAGTCCCCACCTAGACTGCATATCTTCCTTTCTGTCTGTGCTTTGCAGAAATACCCCAAAGAGGTAGTGAGGACTTAGTCAACAGACAAATTTCCTGCATTTATATTTTGATTAATATTTACTTGATGTCTATGTCTAGTCTTTGTTCTTATGCTGATGTTAACTATTATTTCTTTAATTAGACTTCTATAGGAAGAGAGAGGTTATACAACCTCTATTCCATAGGACAGCCACTTAGATAGAAGTTTGAATGCTTAGAATACAATATATCTCTTGGTAAGGCATGGAACTACTCAGAATTTTCCCTGAAAAGATAAAATGAATTAGTGAATAATTTTAACTATTAGCCTAGTTTTGTTATAGTTTCTTTCTCAATTAGCATTGAACAAAAACCTCTTATTGTGGAAAAAATTTAAAAATGTTCACTATCAGGCATTAGAGATAAATACTAGAAAAAAATGAAACATGAGACATGGATCTTCTTGGGGCATTTTCAAACTTACCTTCTGGAGTGTCACCTCATCCAATCACCCAGAGTCACCTCATCTAACCACCCAGAGCCACCCTCATCCAATCATGCAGAGCCACCTCATCCAATCACCTAGAGCCACCTCATCCAACCACCCAGAGCCACCTCATCCAATCACCCAGAGCCACCTCATCCAATCACCTAGAGCCACCTCATCCAATCACCCAGAGCCACCTCATCCAATCACCCAGAGCCACCTCATCCAATCACCCAGAGCCACCTCATCCAATCACCCAGAGCCACCTCATCCAATCACCCAGAGCCACCTCATCCAATCACCCAGAGCCACCTCATCCAATCACCCAGAGCCACCTCATCCAATCACCCAGAGCCACATCATCCAATCACCAGAGCCACATCATCCAATCACCCAGAGCCACCTCATCCAATCACCAGAGCCACCTCATCCAACCACCAGAGCCACCTCATCTGATAACCTAGTCAGGTTCTGCTTGTTTCCCACAACATGAACAGCACAGCTAAAAGCTGTTTTCATTCTCCTGTTTTCCACCATGCCACTTAGTACAGCCTACTGTTCGGGGCTCCTGGATGATTCTCCACTATGGGAAATTCTGCCCCTCAGGGAACATTTGGAATGGTCTGGAAACCAGGGATGGCTTAATGAAGGTTGGTCAGCTCAGGGGGTAGGGCTCCGGTTAGTTCACTGCTGCCACTTATAAGTTGTCACTAAACTTGAACTTTGCCATGTGCACATAGCACAGAAGAAATTTAACATGTGGGCAGCCATTCCTTCCCTCTCCCTAGTATGCAGCCTTCATGACATCCCATGACCACAGAACTCTAGTGGTCACTAATGAACTGAACTTCATTCAGCAAGACACAAACAAGCACATCTCACACATAACTGAGTAACAGAGCCATGTGGAGCCCCAGAATGCCATACTTTCTGTTAAACCAGAACTTTCTTAGAGTGCATAAGGCTGACAGTGTTCTAACTGTGAATAAACAGGAAACCATCTCTTGACATTTCTTAGACAAGCAATCTCCCTGTATCAGTTGGTCCTGTGCCCTGAAAATGATGTCTGGTGGGGCAGTTGAAAGGCAGGGTAGACCACAACTCCTTCCACTCAGAACCTCCGACTCAGTAATGAGCTGAAGGTGGAGTGTGCTAGAATATGAGAATACGCATGTTTCCTGCAGCATCTCCCTTCTCCAGTGACACCCCCTGAGGATGAGAGCTATGAGGGACTGTGCACTGTGTACCAGGTGCATGTATTCCTACTTGAAACCAAAACTGGCACTCTTGGGCTAAGAGGCAAACGGTACAATCACAATAATAAGGTCCTAATTAAGGAGGGAGAGATTTTCCTATCCTTGGCCTTTCAAGATGCCATCCCAGGATTCTGAACAGAAGCTTATGTTTCCATTTTGCACTAGGCCAAACAAATGACTGGCTAGAATGGAAATCTTTTAGGGATATCGCAGCCAGGGCAAGTAGACAACATTGGCTACAGTGGGATCTTAAGATGCTAAATACAGCACAGGGCACAGTGTTGCCCACTACACGGACCTGGGCTGAGAGAGCTTCTGCATCAGTGATGCTCATTTATAATGTTAATTATGGCTGTCTTGTGCTCTAACCCATACTGATAGCATCTAGCATGTACTCTGGAGTAAGTATGAACTTAACAAACACTGTCAATAAGTATTTTCCCTGTTGGAAGAGAACAGCTATTCCATATTGTTGCTGTTACAGTCTGCAACACACCAAAGCTGGTGCAGTCAAGAGCTGTGTAACACACGGTCCACTTACATGGCTCACATCCTCAACAGGCTGGAAACAGGAGTGTCGAGAGGCAGAGGCAGGCAGAAGTCTATGAGATTGAGACCAGCTTGGTCTACATAGTGAGATCCTGACTTTGGGGGAGGGGAGTAAATCTTAACTATTAACGGAGTTTTTGACTTGGGGACTTCAGGATATAAATACTAATATTGTATCCTGTTTTATACCAAACTGCTCTGTGGGTTAGTAACTCATTCAAGTAAATGTTTAAACATACAATTCAGGTCTGCATGCCTCTGAAACCTGTGACCCATGAACAGTGGTTCCCAAAGCCACATGTCTACCCCAAGGGTATAAATTGCTAAAGTTCTGTTCTCCTTCCAAGCTTCATGAAGCACCCCTGAGTAGGAGAGCACAGGGGACCACAGGCCTGGTCCAAATGAAGAGGTAGTTGAACATGAAAGGGGTTCATGGACCAGACACTGGGACAGCAGGGCTGATGGGGTCTGCTGCTATGACACAAGGAATCTACTATATGCTAGGGCACCTGTACCCTAGAGGCTTTCCTTGGTGGGAGATGTCACAGCAGTAGAGAGGAAGTATCATGCTCAGTGCTTTTACTGAGCCAAGCATACAGTGGTGGTGGAGACTTCCTTCATGGCCACCTTAGACTGGTCCCCTGAAAATGGCCGAAGGAACTGAAATGAAATTTGAAAGGGGATGAGGAGTGCAGGGGGCACCTCACAATTTTTCAAGAATGGCAGTTCCACTTGCTTTTAAAAGCATTCATTAAAACAGTTCAGCAACAGAACGTGTGCCAGAACAGATCTCAAATCCAGGAGAGCTTCTATTACAAACCTGGATATTCCCCTTACCTTGTAACTGTCGTTCTGTGGTGTCAGGTGCATGCAAATGTGGCAAAGAGCCAGATTTCTCAAGCTTTATCTTAACTTCTGGGAGACTTGGTGTTCACTTTCTCTGTTTCTGCCCTGTTCATGGTATGCGTGGCTAGTTAGCCAGATAAAAAGCATGAGTGAGACCACTGTCTCTCAAAACCGTGTTCCTCCTCCTCCTCCTCCTTCTCTTATTCAGCTACAATTACTGAAGTGCATGCAAATTAGACATGCATTATGGGAGAAACCAGAGGAAAAGGCCCTGATGATTTTAGCGGGACAGAAGGTTCAAATCCAGGGCAGCTCCCCAGAGCTCCTTTATTTGAATAGCTCCTGCTGTGAACATCCTACTCATTCCCTGCCCCAACCCCCCACCCCCAAATTTTTGCTAGGCACCAGCCAGAGCTTGGAGGTAGAGGTATGGACTTAAGTGTGATTCTAAGCCCACATTCTTGTCCCCATCCCTAAGGATTCCTGCCCATGGATTCAGAAGTTAGTCATTAGAGTCAAGAGCACTGGCTTCCTCCTGTGGACCATTTTTGAACACCAGTTTGGTAAGACTGTCATGGCTGGATTGCGATTTCATACTTCAGAACCTTCCCATTTGAGGCAGGGTCCCCTTCAGAGCTGAGGAAGGCAGTGGGTCTTTGTCTGAGGTCACAGATTCCTGGCAACAGACCCTTCAGTTTGGGCTAGCTTGCTGCTGGAGGCCTGCCAAGCCTCACACCAAGAAAATGATGGCATTTAATTGGAGGAGAGAGCAACTTTCTTTACATAAAAGAGACAGGGAAATGAAAAAAAATTAATTCATGACTATGTAATAGGTGTAAAACACTTTAACTATGTGGAGGTTGTCATTTGACAAAACAGAAAGAAAAGAAAAGCTGTCTTCTTATTGGGCCACAGTACAGCTATCTTGATCACTGGGGCTTTGGCAGCCAAAGGCAACATGGAAGCTAAAAAGCCATTGCAATAAACCTCTGCGCTTTGCCCTATTAAAAATGTCAGACTCATAAATCACAACTTTAATGACTGAGGAGGGAGGATATCAATAAGTTTGGGAAAGCCATCTATAAAGGAGTCATATGGTGTTATTTAACACAAGATCACAAAGGTGGCTGACATCTCCCAGCAAGCCAAAGTTCAGTGTGAAGATCCACTTTAGAACAAGAAGGTTGAGTTAACTTTTAGGCCTGGAGTTTTGGAGTAAGGGCTCCTAATTGTAGGCAATAATTGGTCTTTCAAGTTGTATTTTGTGTTTAATAATAAACAATCTTGTTTTCCAAGTTGTTTTTTATTTTCATAATCTTCAAACTGCAGTTTAAAAAAATGGGAATTTCATCAGTTTTATTAGCAAGGTATTTAAAAACCATCCTTAAATTTGGCAACTACTTAGTTTGTGGAAACAACAGGAAGTCAAATTAAACAAAAGGCCAAACTGACTGTTAAAGTCATGGGTGTAAGAATAATGTACCAATGGTTCTGTGGCTTCTGTCCCAGGATCAAACTGCCAAGCTAAAAGAAAAATGGATCCCATAAAATAAATAATCCAAGGCTTAGAATTATCCCTCGGAGCTCTTTCTTCTCTCCGTTTCACAGCTTCGTATCTCTGAATTACAGCAATGGTCACAAACCTTCTCCCAGGAGAGAGAAAGAAAGAAAAACCTCACATTCTATAAGTTATTGATTTTAGCAGAAGGTTTTGAAATTGCCTTATTTAATGAGTTACACTTTACAATCACAAAAGACATAAATGAGACACAGTGGTAGCCAAAAAAAGAAGGTCTTTTGAGGTCTTGGTGAGATCGTTTAGCAAGGACTGCAGACCACTTCTGATGCTCATTCTAAAAGAAATATTTTAAGCAAACCATAAAAGTGGGCTTGACCCTTCCATGAGCCTATCATAAATCAATTGTTAAAGGGAGGGTAAAACTGGGGAGGAGGTCAGAGGTGGCAGAGCGGCCACAGAGAAAGGACGGTGTGAGAAAGCAGGGCGAAAACCAGGGGGAAAGAAGGCATCGGGCTGAGGAGAATCATTCATTCAGAGGCTTCGCTTGTTTTGCTTGTGACTGAGTACAAATGAACAAATGAAAACTCCAAAAGCTAAAGCAGAGGGCTGATCAAATTATAAAGGCCTCCGCAGTGGTACTCAGACCAGAACTTGGTCAGAAGTAAATACCCATAAGTCCTTAGAAAAGCCCACAGCAAAGAGAGGGAAGCAGACATTAGTTTCTTAAGTTTCATTGAAAGACAGACTTTAAAATATTCAGGAGGGATACAAACAAATTCTGCAGGCATGCTGCCTCATAGAGGCCATTTTTACTACATTCTGTAATGGCTGACATGTTTTTAATATCTTGCCGAACTTGTCCTTACACACACAAGAAACACTTTAGAATATTCTTTTCTCCAAGTGAGTGAGAAATTAGCGTGTTGATTAATAATAATTTAAAACTTTGCTTTTATATAAAAAGTTGTACTAAATGTTAAGTTTGAATGTCTACTCATTTGTATCCTCTGAGTGGAAACAAGTGTGAAGCCTGGGCAATTATCTCAATTCACATTTAAATGAAAGCTGGCTGGATTGATTTGTAACAACACAATTTATTTGGTAATAATGACATTCCTTGAGTTGAGCCAGCAAAACAAAGGTTGATTTATTCCCTAATAACAAAGACAAATGGCCCTTCTGCTGGCTCTTCCTTACTTGCTGGGTGAAGGGCCAGGTTGCCAGCTGACTTCTCTGCCTCTTCCTCCAATGCAGGACAATTCAAGATTAACAACAGACAATAGTTTGCATGATGTTTTCAACTCTAGAAGACACACGCCTATCCCCTGGACTCAGTCTAAAGAAGTACTAGTTCCTGGTGATTGACTAAAAAAGGCTGAAGAGCCAGCTGCCCTTAGTTATCATCTATCTGTGGGTTTGAGCATTAAATGAATACTGAGCATACACAGGCCTGGAGGAATGATTGATGCAGGGAAGGGACCAGTGACTCCTTTACAGAGCAGACAGAGACTCACTGAACCCTTGGAAACAAGAGCCTGTCCTCAGGGGTGACACACACCACACTCACAGGGACCCTGTCAGTAGTGCCCCTGGCGAAACTGCAGGAGGCATGGCAAGGCTGCTGGGAGTCCATGGAGAGGCAGGGGACTCCTCAACCCCTCCAAACAAAACTGCGGAGAATGTGTCTTCCTGGCTGAGCTGGCCTCAGGTGACCATATCTCCCATTTTTCCCAGCCAGCTTCTCCCCGAGAGTCAGCAGCCTCTTTTCTAACTGTGGCTCTCCAGGGCCCTTGGCTTGCCTCTCTCCCACATACCATTCTGCTTTTCAAAATTAATTGACATGAGAAGAGCTTGGATCATAAGCCACCACTTGGGTAATTAAACTCCAAGACCTCATTTGCATGCGACTATGACGTGATACAACTATTCACTTAACGAGATAGAACAGCTGCCATTCAGTGCTCAGAAATACACCAGGAAGAGCAGCCTTCCCCTGCAGAGTGGAAGTTGCTGTGGCTCAGGTGGGAGGAGTCTCTCTGAGAATGCATGGTCATCACAACAGACAGGGAACCTAAAAAGCCTCCTCACTTGCCTCAAGGACAATGCCAGAGCAGGCTGAAAAAATGTGGCCTCTCTGGACATCTGACTTTTGAGTGCCACCATTTTCTCAGGTAGACCCCAAGAAAGGACACTGTTGGGTGTCAGCAGTGCAAGTAGTGAGGACAGTGATGAAGAAAATGAGGGCCTAAACCAAACACAGCCATTGCAGGAGAAAAGAATCAGTGAAGACAAGGAGAAGAAAGGAGGGGAGCAAGGAGGAAATTAAATTAAATAAAGAGAAAGAGAGAGAGGGTCTTATTCCTGCTCCACTGCAGAGGACACTTCAAAACAAAAGAAACAAAAGTCTCAGGAAAAGAAAAACAGAAAAAGAAAAGAGAAAAGGAAACCGATTCTTCCCTTAGCCACCCTGAATTCACCAAAAAAGTAAATGAGTCTTTGTCCTGACTCAGGAAACTGAAGAATTAAATTTTTAAATTATTTTACCTACCTTGGAATTGCTATATAATTACACCTCTCCCATACAGACCTTTTTCACAAGTTGGGACCCTTCTCCTCCCTGCGGCCATCTGTACTAAATCTCTAGTTACTTGACAGCCATGCCCAAGTACCGATGTTTATACATGCAAAGCACATCATTTTGGGTGTTTGTGTTTCTGTGTGTTCCGCTAACGTTGTCACTTCACAAGTTAATTATAAGATGGCTTAATCAGTCAAACAAGTATTCTACAGAGCAGCTACTAAGTCCTGTCCACCTTCCAGTGATTAAGCCAGGTCTGTGGTAGTGATTTACACACTATGAAATGTATAAAGTGAGCTTCTTCACTTTTGTTTTTAAATCTCTAGGCTTAAAAAAAATCATTGAAGATAAAATTGCTTTCCTGAACTTTAGTAAGTTTTTAAATGAATGAGATCTAAGGAAGATGATAATGAAAGTACTTATAACAGTGTCATTGTTTCATAAAATGTATGTTCCTAGCACCTGCCAGGATGTTTTTGTAACAATTAAAATATTTCTCCCTTTAAAAAAATCACTTAGCTTACTAGAAAGTCTGGCAGGGAGATTGTGTGTCGGTCAGGATTATTAAGGTAGATCCTGAGTTGACTTACAAATGTGCCATATTGGCAAGTTCTCGGTGACATCTCAAACACACACTGTGTGGAAACAGCAGCATCTTTATTCAAACAGATTTTTATTATATCTACCGTGTATGCTGCTTGTATCCATGAGTACTGTGGCAGTTTTTATGAATGTTTTGATATATTTGATATTCTATTTATCTTGTCTGAAATGGTTTTGAAATGAGTTTCACACTAAGCTTCTGGCTTCACAGAGGACCAATGTTAGATATCTCCTCTTTTGCTTCAGTCACAGCCCTTAGCAGTACTGCTAAAAATTTAGAATTAAGAATTTTATCCTGTACTTTTTAAAACTGAAGAACCAGGGGTAGCATCATGAAAGCCTTTGTATAATAGTGAAATTTTATATGAAAAAGCATTTTCAGCACGTTAGTAGATATAAACGTTTCTTAAGTTTTTCATGTCATGGTCATCAGTGTGGTTTAGTTTTATGTCCAGTATTCCCTCATCCCAACAAGTTAGCTTATTATGCTACAAAGCTTTGAAAACCAACCTGTCATCATGGAACAGCACCAAATGTTCCAAGTATTACAACTTATACATTTTCAAATTGGTAACTACAGACAAGGCCATGAGCAAATTTATGGCCATAAAATAAGCTAAGTCCATTCTGCCTTGCAGGCTGGAGAGCTTTATCAGCCCTTGCAGGCTTTCCCTGGTCAGACTTTGGGATCCCATAAGTCTTCCAGCTTTCCCTTACCTCTGCTCAAATTCCATGCAAGCTGCACCCACACTTTTTCCTAGCATTGCATCCATGAAGCTCACACATCTTCAGCTTTTCCATAAACTGATTACTCTCTTAGCCTATAAAAAACAAAACTCTTTTCTCTAGAGTTTAGTCAGCTGTAGGACTAAATGCAGAACTTTTAGATTTTTGAGGCTTTGTTTTATCTTTGCTAATTTTGTGAAAGTTCAGTTCTCTGGTTATCTGGGATTAACAAAAATAAGTCAAAAATCATTTTTTAAGACCACTTTTTTAAAAAATAGCAAGGGGCTGAGAAGGTGGCTCAGCAGCTAAGAACTCTCTTTTCTCTTATAGAGGACCTGAGTTCAGTTTTTAGTATCCACACTGGGAGTTCATAGCCACCTGAAACCCTGTTAGTCCAGCTCTGAGGGATCCAATGACTTCTGAATTCTGTGGTACCCATGAGCACTTAGTAGATGCCCACACAAACATATGCATGTATAGGTAAATTTAAAGTATTAAAAATTTTAAACTTTAAAAATAAGCCAATACAACATAAAGAAATGGTCTCATACCATTGTGTATATAGCACTGTTAGCAACGACTGTAGTGGAAAATAAAGAGTTCATCCTATTTGTAAGTTTTATTTCTGCTAATGGTAAGAGAATATAAATGGAATCATTTGGGTATTTTTTTCTTGAGTTGTGACACAGCTAACGATTCAGAAGAGCTACATATAATCAGTCCTCCCTTATTATCTTCCATAAAAAAAGATTTTTATGGACCAGTCATTTCCCCCAGAAATAATCTCTGAATTGTTGGTAAATTTCCCTATAATATTGACATGCCTTATGAAACATCTCATCTGAGTAAAAGTCATTTATTTTTACTAAAGTAAAGAGAAAGGAAGGAGAAATAAATGTAGATGAAGATAGATAGATAGATGATAGATAGATGATGGATAGATAGATAGATGATGGATAGATAGATAGATGATAGATAGATAGATAGATAGATAGATAGAAGATAGATAGATAGATAGAAGATAGATAGATAGATGATAGATAGATGATAGATAGATAGATAGATAGATAGATAGATAGATAGATAGAAAGATGATAGATAGATAGATAGATGATAGATAGATAGATGATAGATAGATAGATAGATAGATAGATAGATAGATGATAGATAGATAGATAGATGATAGATAGATAGATGATAGATAGATAGATAGATGATAGATAGATAGATGATAGATAGATAGATAGATGATAGATAGATAGATGATAGATAGATAGATAGATGATAGATAGATAGATAGATAGATAGATAGATAGATAGATAGATAGATAGATAGATAGATAGATAGATAGATAGATAGATAGATAGATAGATAGATGATAGATAGATAGATAGATAGATAGATGATAGATAGATAGATAGATAGATGATAGATAGATAGATAGATGATAGATAGATAGATAGATAGATGATAGATAGATAGATAGATGATAGATAGATAGATGATAGATAGATAGATAGATAGATGATAGATAGATAGATAGATAGATAGATGATAGATAGATAGATAGATGATAGATAGATAGATAGATGATAGATAGATAGATAGATAGATGATAGATAGATAGATGATAGATAGATAGATAGATAGATAGATAGATAGATGATAGATAGATAGATGATAGATAGGTAGATAGATGATAGATAGATAGATAGATAGATGATAGATAGATAGATAGATAGATAGATAGATAGATAGATAGATAGATGGATGCTGGGAATCTTTTCCTCTCAGAGAGCCTTAACAAGTAGGTGTTAGCATCAACATTTAACAGCTAAGGAAGCTCACACTCAGGAAGGAACTCTCAGAGCCCCCAGAAGGCCCAGAAATTCTGATTCTACTCTAGCCAACATTCCTGAAGCCAGACAGATCTTGGCCACGACTCCTTTAGACAGTTGTGGTTCATGGATGACAGATTCCAAAACTGAGATTCCAAGAAACCTGAAGAAGCATTCCGTAGACCTGAGAGCGATGGCCCTTTGGCCAGAGCCTGGTGTTACCACGCTCCCTAAGTTTGAATCTCTACTCAGCTTCTGCTAAGCTTCAAGAGTGCATTTGCTCACACCAGGCAGTCATTGCACACTTTGGATTAAAAGAACATAGCATCTTAATAAGTGTTCATTATAGTGATATTTTATTTGTATTGAAATATGATTTTATTTGTATGTTAATAAAGTTGCCTTGGGGTCAGAGTAAGCCAGAGCAGAAGCTGGGTGGTGGTGGTGCATGCCTTTAATCCCAGCACTTGGGAGGCAGAGCTAGGCAGATCTCTCTGTGTTCAAGGACACAGCCAGCATGGTGACACACACCTTTAATCTCAATACCAACCATAGAAGACCTGGAGGTCTGTACAGACAGGCAGTGATGAGGAGGTCATGTGGCTGGGTTTACAATCATTGAGAAAGCAGAACAGAAGGTCTGTATACAAGGAAAACACACAGAGAAGTAGGTCTCTTGCAGAGAGGAAAGATAGCAGAAGCAGTGAAGGGTAAGGCTTCAGCTCTTGCTCTGACCTCGTGGCTTTTAACTCTGCAATTGTTCTGTGTTTCTTATTTAACAAGACAGTTACATCTACAGTTCAACACAGATGCTTCTGAAACAGCAATTCTTTAAAAATGTGACAGATCCCCTCTGCCTGTTGTTTACATGCCCAAGACTTCTCTATGTTGTGATCATGTGACAACCTTCACACTCACTATTCACTGGTGCGCTCATCTTTGCATCATACCACTTACATTTGGGCTTTGAATCAAATATTCATGTGATTGTGAGAATAATGGGAAGTGACAGATATGAGAAGGGAACTTCTATCCTGGACAGAGCCCTAACATCCTGTTGGGCAGGGTCAATGACCTTGACAGGAGACTACTCCTAGGAAGGTGGGCTTACCCTAAACCGTGCTTAAGAGGTAAGTGGAATAATTAGCCTTTAAATGAGATACTATACTCACCCCTGCCCCCAGAACAGTCCCTACAAGTCCAAGAGTCATGAGGACCAGCTGAGTTTACCCAAAAGGTGTAATTTCCCCTCCCTTTTCTCTTTCAGATGCCGGCCAGAACCTAACCTTCTTTTGGTACCTTGGGCTTCCTTGCTCTTCTTCTGAGCAATGATTCCCCGCTTCATTGCCCCCTTCCTCCTCCAGGAAGTTCTGAGGTTTACAGTTTGCCTGCCCTGTGTTTAGTTTGTCCTTGAGTTTCTGTATGATCCATTTTTCAGTTATTTTATTAATGAGACTAAGAACCCAAAGGGTGAACCTTATTTCCCAAGTATCACTCTGGTCTAGAAAATAGAAAATGTTCCTGAAGGCCTGCTCTGCATGAGGGCCCCCAGGACCCCCAGGACCCAGTAGCCAGAGGCCCTAAGCACTGACACTAGGTGGTCCAAAACTGTGAACCAAATAAAATTTCCTTTTCTTTTGTTTTTCCAGACAGGATTTTTCTTTGTAGCCTGACTGCCCTGCAACTCCCTCTGTAGACCCAGCTGGCCCCAAACTCAGAGAGATCCACTTGCCTCTGCCTCCCAAGTGCTGAGATTAAAGGTGGGTGCCACCATCACCCAGCTTAAACCTTTTTAAAAAAGATAAATAAATCAACTGTCTCAGTTATTTTGCTGCATTGTGAAGTTAATACAATGAATACCCAGAAATACCTGTTCCCATCACCCTGCATACCACAGCTCCACAGTCATCCTGTCATAGCTAGGCTGTCTCATTTGTATCCTTTTCTCCACTTGAAATTATTTGTTCATTTTCTACAGATTCTTCCTGCTTATCCCTAAACACTCAGCACCTAGACTGAAGCTTAGGAAATGGTGAGAATTCTGTGAAATGGATTAAATAACACCCCCTACCCACCCACACACACACATACAATGAAATGAGTGGCTAATTTCTAGTGGAAACAGACATGACCAGAAAGGCTTTTTCCCTTATACATCTCCAAAAGGCTTAGTGATGAAAGTGAGTGGCCAACCATACTTTTATTTGGTTCTAAAGCACTGGCTTCAGAGGCCAAAGAAAGCTAAGATCACCCTGCCTCTGTCCCTGTCAGAAACCAGTCTTCCTTGTAAGCAGAAGCCAGGCTGCTGGAACCATCCTCCCATTTCCTCTGCCTTGGCATGCATCCTGGGCCTCGTAAAGGCTGCCATTTACTGGGTTTTGTCAGGTCAACACAGAGTAAATATTTCCAGTACTTGAACGAGAAGGAGAGCTGGGAGAAATCTAGTGACTAGGGAGTAAATGGCACCTCCATGCAGCAGCAGACCAGGGTCCCAAGCTGTCCTTGTGCCCAGGGATTAGTGTCACATGGTTAGGGGCTGAACTCTCATGCAGCTCAGCGACTTTGAGATGGGTGCATGGAGCTCCAAGGAAGAAATCCACAATGTGTGGTGTAGTGGATAGCCATTTCACCTATAGTGTGGTACATTCCCCAGCATGTAAACATCCTGCACACACGTGGATAGGGTTATATATGAGAACAAGCAGGGAAAGATGGGTATCAAATCAAGATGAGGGACACATATAGCTTGGTAGGATGGTTATAATGAAAAAGTAAACTTTTGTGTTCTAAGCTCAAGTACACAAAGAAAAGAAAATCACACTTTCCCCAAAGCAGGATGGCTGCTGCTTGCTTGTTCCTACAATGGAGAGGGTTCTGGCAGCTGACTGAGCAATAACACAGTACCACTCCCCAAAGCTCGACTCCAGGCTGTTCTCATGCAGGGTGGGTGGCAGCTGAGGACTCAATCTTCTTTCCTTGGCCAGCCTGAGAGAATCTTAGTGCTTGTCCAGACAGGCCCCAAAAGGCACTTTTATTTCCTGTCTGGCATGATTAACCTAATTTGTTTTAGGTTCTGGGAAACAGGCTATACTACAAGGTATCCTCCTGGATGTTTAGGAAAACTTACATCCAAAAATTCTTGAGTAAATTGCTGTTAAAGGGCCAACTGTTTCAAAGCAACAATCTGCTCCCCAGCGGAAAGTGAACTATTTAGAAAAGGCTCAAATGTGTAAGAAAAAAAGAGCACTGGGCTCCATGTTCTTGGTCCTTTGTGAGTTTTCCTGAACTCTCCAAAGATCTGTCACCAGAGATGTTACCATCCAGAAGAGACTCACTTGAGTAGAGGTGGGCCTGTCACACTCTGGCAGAGTCATTTCTATGTATGATGGCAGCCCTGGAGCAGCAGGGCCCTGCTCTGAGGAGAGATGCTCAGTGGTTAAGAGTGTGTACTGCTTTTGCAGAGGACCCAAGTTCAGTTCCCAGAACCTATACCAGGCAACTCACAACCATGTAACTCCAGTCCCAGGACCCCTGAAACACTCTTCTGGCTTCCAAAGGCACCAATATGCACACACTCATGCAGATGATGCCTGTGGTGGCAACAGAGCTCAGAATAGACAAAACGGCTTCCTGGGTAAATAAAATCCTTTTCTAAGATAAGCATGGCCTTCAACCTAATGGGAACATGTTCCAGGAACCCAGTCTTCTGGTTTCCAGCCTCACCATCTTGATTCTGTAGTGGTGACAGATCTATTTCGGCAGTCCCCAAGGTGTGCATTCCTAGAATTGTCCTCCATAAGCCCATTTCTAGGCAGAATCTGACAGGGTAGTTTTAGGACATGAGATTGTCAGTCTAAGATCTTATGTCCTATCTTTGGCCTGGGACCTGGTACTCACTGGCCATGTTAGGGTGGCTAGCCATTGAATACCAGGCATCTACCTCTTGCCTCTCAGTCTCTCCATGCTGGGATTATAGGAACACAGCACCAGGCCCAGCATTTTGCATGGATGCTGGAGATTGAACTCACATCCTGAGCATGCTTGCTTGGTAAGTAGTTTAAAGTCATCTCTCCTGCCCCCAGAAAGTATTGCTTGTTTCTCTTTAAGATGTATTTCTATCAAAGAGTGGATTGCAAACCCAAACCAAATCTCTCAAAAAGCCACAAACTAACACATCCATTCTACCCCAAGACCTCTTAGCTGTCCAGACAAATAACTGAGTCTTCCAGGTGTTTGAAGACGTAGTGTATTTGAGAGGAGATGGCTGAGGAGAAGATATTTTGGCAAGTACATATTAGGCTTGGTTTCATAGCTTTCCTCTGAAGGCAATGCTCCACCTAGATAATAAAACAGTCAAAATGGATATTTGATTCTCAAACATCTTTCTTTTACTTCATACAGAACACAATTTAATCTCTGTTTCCTTTCTAGGAAAAACTCAAAATAGAAACCTCTTAACAACAGAACTTTGTCTTAAAGTAAAAAATCATAGCACCTACTTGTTTGGTAAAAATCATTTGTTTATTCCAGGGCACATCCCTTTGGTGCCCTTTTTACTTTTTTATATCTGAGTTGTGTTTCTAGAAGCTTAACTAGTCTCTTCCCTTTTAAACAGTGAAACTAGAATATTTTCATGGCACTTACTTTAAAGAAATGGAAATGTGTCATGGTCTTTGCCTTGCCCCAGCCACCTACTTTTGACAACAGACTAGATGAGCAACCAAGATACCTTGATTCCATTGATACAGAAAAACATCGCAGACAAATATTCCCAGAGACGAGAGAACCAGCCCACATGGCTTCTGAAGCCCCTTCTGCTCATCTGTAGGATGAAGAGATGATCTGGTGGGTCTGTCTCTGTTTGTTAAGTCCAGGACTCTTGTCCCACTCTCCCTAGGTACCACAATAAGTGCCTCACAAATGAGCTTTCTTGGTCAGTGCTGGATTCTACTGATATGAAGGCAAAGGGAACAGGAAGTGAGTGACAAGATGATCCTACATTCCAACCAAGATGGCAGACACAGGCAGAAGGTGATCCTCACCCAAAGGAGCCTAGGCTCAAAGCATCTCAGGAATGGACATATACCTTTTATGGTCTCTTATTAAGCCAGAATACACTCAGGTAGACAGACTAACAGATCTGCTGCCATTCTTACTAAATTACCAAAGGATATGGGACTTACCAGGGACTAGCTGACTTTGGGTATCAATGCCTCAGGAGAGCCTGGTACGCTGGCAGACATTAAGTGGTGTTTGCTGGATATGCAATGACCTGCTAGTCCTGATTTTCCTGATATTTTTCAATTTTAATAGTAAATTTCTCAAGTCTTATTGTGGTGGTATTGTGTAACCTAAAATATTCTGCACCATAATAAACTTATCTGGGGTCACAGAACAGGATGGCCACAATATTAAACATGAGGATAGGCAGTGGTAGCTCACGTCTTTAATCCTAGCATTCCAGAGGCAGAAATCCATCTGTTCAAGGATACAGCCAAGCATGGTGACTCACACCTTTAATCCCAGAAAGCAAGCTATTAATCCCAGGGAGTGATGCCAGAAAACAGAAAGGTATATAAGGCATGAGGACCAGAAACTAGAAGCATTTGGCTGGTTAAGCTTTTAGGCTTTGGAGTAGCACAGTTCAGCTGAAATTCATTTAGATGAGGACACAGAAGCTTCCAGTCTGAGGAAACAGGGTTAGCTGGGGAACTGATGAGGTGAGGTAGCTGTGGCTTGTTCTGCTTCTCTGATCTTCCAGCATTCACCCCAATAACTGGCCTCAGGTTTGATTTTATTAATTAGACCTTTTAAGATTCCTGCTACATATTATGGTCAAACTAAATAGTCAGTTGCTTTAAACACAGTGACAGGCTAGGCTGATTGCTAGACTACCTTTAGCAAAGTTGTGTGGTCTACCAGAGTGTGTGGTTATCCACCTGGATTTTAGGACCAACCGACAGCCAATAAATTGAGATTTCCTAGCAAAACAATCAATATATTTTGAACTGCTTAACTTTTTTTTCAAAATACCTGTTTGAAAAATCAGTTCATACAAAACTAAAAGGTACATAGGAAAAATATAAAAATAAAATAAGAAACATGGCAAGTGATGTCTACATCTTAGGACCATGCACTGTGTCCCTTTCTCCTAATTGTTTGCCAAGTGACTTGCTTCAAACATACTGGACAATACCAAGTAGGCAAGGTGAGAGACCAAATATTTTGGTATGCAGAGATAACGCAAAAATAAATAACAAATGAACAAACAGAGACAGAAAGAGAAAGAGAGAGAGAGAGAGAGAGAGAGAGAGAGAGAGAGAGAGAGAACCGTAGAGGGGGAAAGATGACCCAAATTATTCTCCCTTCCTTTCAAAAATTAAAGATTTGTGCAGAGTTAGCCCACCATTGAGTAGCTCTGCTGTAAATTCACCTTGCACTTTCAGAAGTTCCCTCAATGAGATGCGAGAGAAGAATGCACAGCCTAGAGTCTGAAGCATATTTAATATGCTGTTTTTATAGCAGCCGCTGGTTTCAAAGAACTTTAACCCCCTTGTGTAAATGCGTCACCAGGAACATACCCAGGTTGTCATGGCAACAACCTCAGTGCAAGGCCCTTTGCTCCGTTGAACGGGTGTCAGCTTTCAGCCTCCTTGCATTCCAAGCTGGCATCCACCCCAGGCTACAGCTTAGACTTCATTAGAGGCCCAGATGAAGGACAGTGAAAGAATCCCGGGGCAATTCCGAGAACTGTGAGAAGCTTTCCATCAACATACCTGAGGGCACAAGCTGAGAATGAACCCAGACAGCCAGAGTGCACTAAGCAAGGTCTCTCTGGACTGTTCCTTAGAGAACCCGCGATAGACACAGCGGCCTTTCCCTGTCTCATTTTAGGAACAGCCGTAGTCTTAGCCGGAAGAGACAACATCTCAATTGCTATCTGGAAGATTACTACAAGGATCACATGACTCGTACTTGCTACAGGTGCAAGACCAGCTCTTGAGTGCTGCTCAAAGGCTTACAACAATGTTAAGGATCCTTGAGGAAAATAAACGTTTCCTAAAGATACTGTAATGATTGACTTTAAACAACAATATGTTCTAAAAAATGTGGCCTAGAAAACAATGAATTAAAAAAAAAACTTGATAGTCAAGTGGAAAAAGGGGAGACAAAATGGCTAGCCACTGTAGAAAGAAATTTATAACAAAATGTTCTAGAATCTTCCATGTACTCATGGGTTGCATTTATTTTAGCTCTGATACATTTTTGAATTTCATCATAGGAAGGTTTGTTTGATAAAGGTTACACACATATGATTTATCTGAAGAAAGCACCTCATTTATTGTACAAGGAACTTTCTATAATAGTCCTCACTGAACTGGCCAGAAATCTGAAGCACAGAATAAATTCAGCCATCGGAGTAGAAAAAGGAATAGAAAGGGAATACCAACATGTGTACAGCCTCATGCTTATGGATGTGATAGAAAGGGGCTTCCGTCAGGCTCAGACACAAGTGCAGTTAACCCGAAGGGTGTGACAACCTATGTTTAATAAACCAATTAAAGCGGGAGAGAAATATGAGTCCACTTCGATTTGTATTCTCCATGTAGAAATCCTTATTCACTCACTCAGTCATCTATGGGGCACAAACAGATCACAGCCGACACCTGCGTCTCCCATCCTCTTCATCCCTGCCCTGGAATGTGGGCAGTTCCCAGGTCCCCATTTGGCATATGAATATGCAGTCTCATTTTGTGATATTTTCCTCTCCATGTTTCTACACTAACAAAATTCCTTGAGACAAATTGTGTTGTTTTAGATAAAATCTTATTTTTAATGAAATTGCCTTCAGGTGGCATCCAGAAACTGTGACTTGGCCACTTGTGACCATTACTGGATTTGTGTTCTCTATAATGATCATTTCTTTATTAGATTTGGTCTAGAAGACCAGTATTTGGCAGAGAACAAAGGGATATCATGGATAAGGTCACTGAAAACCATGGGAAATAAGTACTGTCATCAGGCAACGGCACATAGCTTTGGAATGTTAATCAAGTAAGTCAGTTGTCCTCAGTTCAAAGAGTTAAGTGTGGCTCTGTGCTCATCTTCTCTTGAGAGAGAACAGAGGAAGCGAGTGCAGGAGAAAATGCAGTTATTTTGGAATTAGCCTTCAGAATCCTGGCCTCTTGGGGTGATTGGGGAACACTCTGGGGACAGATGACCCAAGCAGCACTTCAGGACCAACACTAGGTCATCCAAAGTCTCCCCACTTGATGAGAGGACATGACTATAGGACTGAGATGATAGCCCATGTCAGTCAGGACTGGGCGACAGAAAACTCAGCCTTGTGAGGACTAAGCAGAGAGGAACAGGGGGTATTTCCACAGAAGACTATGGTGAGAGAGAGACACTATGCCTGTACCCAAGCATTGGGTGGTCCTGGGAGACCACATAAACAGAATATTGTCTGCTGCCCAGTTAGCACAGGAAGCATACATCTGAATCCTCAAATTTCTTGTCCCCTTTTAACATACCAGTCGGAAAAAGGCTGAGTTAAGCTGTAGTTACAAATGGTCCTGTATATCCTCTCAACCTGCAATTTCATTTTCCTTGTTTCAATTACCTGCAATCACAGCCTAAAAATATTAAGTTGAAAAATTCTATAAACAATAGCAAGGTTTAAATTGTGTGATGAAATCCCAGTCTTTGGGATGTGGGCCATTCCTTCATCTAGTATATATAATGGATGGAGATATATGTATATGTATATCTCCATCCATTAGTCACATAGTATTCATATCTTGGTAATAAGATCAGCTGCCATATAATCAGGTAACTGTATTTTAACTAACCATGATGCTGGCATTTGTAAATGCCAAAGAGACACTGTGAGTGATCTCCTGTAAGTGAAAGGTGAGAGCTTTCCCTACATA
Organism: Onychomys torridus; assembly: GCF_903995425.1. NCBI lineage: Eukaryota > Metazoa > Chordata > Mammalia > Rodentia > Cricetidae > Onychomys > Onychomys torridus. Next base: position 133,379,551 of record NC_050447.1, on the reverse strand, counting down.
TGTTTGAACAGGAAAAAAAGTCATAGTACATTTAGGATTTGATGCTGACTGAAGATTCAGCCATCCTGTGGTCACTGGGACATAGGCACATAACCCTGATCATCAGGGGCAGTATAAACTCTGCTCTACTGTGCTGCAATGCTGGCCTGTCATCATCCTAGCACTCACCATACTTGTCCCTCTGTTGCAAAATGTACTTGTCAACATAAAGAAAACATGGTTATATTTCATGATGGCTGTTTGGAGAGAAACAAACCCAACTTCTGCATCAATATCCCGCTGTGTTGATTCTTTCCTGCTTACCATCTTAAATTTCAACCTCATTCTAACAAGGACTCACTGCTTGGCTCCAGCTCTTCTCCTAGGCAGCCCTTTCCAATCACACACTGAAGGACATCTACTCTGAAGCTTTCTGTTTGGATATTTGGTCACAGACCCTCTTATGTGATTATTAAAAATTTCATGAACTGCTGTCCTTACCTCAGAGACCAAGGTTCATGCTTCCTAGAAATTTTCCTCAAATCCCATAACACTTTTGTGGTTCCTATGGAGTCTTCCTGATGAGATAGAAAACTGCTTAAAGATAAATATGATGTCTTCTCCCTCCACAGCTGCCACTCCTGGAATAGTGATCAGTGCTTGTCAATGGAATGGATGGAGCTCGTAAAAAAGGGAATGGACCCCACCAGCACAAAGCACCTTTCATTGGTGTGGTGGTTTGAAAGAAAATGGCCCCCAGGAGCGGCTCTATTAGGAGGTGCGGCCTTGTTAGAGGAAGTGTGTCACTGTGGGGGTGGGCTTTGAGGTCTCTTACTCAAGCTTCCCTCATTCAATTTTCTGCGGCCTTCTGGTCAAGATGAAGGCAGCACCATGTCTGCCTGGACACTGCTATGCTCCCCATCATGATGATAATGGACTGAACCTCTGAAACTGTAAGTGAGACACCCCAATTAAATGTTTTCTTTATAAGAATTGCTATAGTCATGGTGTCTCTTCACAGTATAAAAACCATAACTAAGACAGAAGTTGGTACTAGGAGTCGAGTATTGCTGTAATAGGCTTGACCATGTTTTTCTTTGGGGGAATTTTGACTTTGGTACTTTAGGTTAGGAAAGCAGTAGAATGCACTGCTTAATGGGACATACTAGTAAGAGCATGTAAGACAGTGGTGCTAAGAGTTATTTGAACTGGGGATTCACTCAGGAGGTTTCAGAGAAGAATTTTAATATATGGCCTACAGATCATTCTTGTGATATTTTGGTGAAGAAGTGGCTGCATTTTGTCCTTGTCTGAAGAGTTTACCTGAGGTTAAAGTGAAGTTTGGATGAATTCCATTGACAGAAGGAATCTCAAAGCAGCCTAGTATATATTCTGTCCTATGGATAATAGTGCTAGCTCTAATGAAGATTATATATATTAAAAAAGGAGCAAGCTGAGCAGAATAAATTACAAAATGTAAATTTTGAGGAGGGAAAGAGCACCAGGAAGCAAAATGGAGCTAAATTCTATGTTCAAGGAGATAAATGGATTGAGAAATGGAATAAAGGAGTGGTGACCTCAAGGCAAGATTCCACTGAGCTAAATTTCCAACTTGTGAAAAGGTACTAAAGAAAAGCTTAGAGCCAGGCATGGTGGGACATACCTTTAATCCCAGCACTGGGAAGACTGAGGCTGGCAGATCTCTGAGTTTGAGGCCAGCCTGGTCTACCAAGCAAGTTTCAGGACAGCCAAGCTTAAGCATTGAAGGACAGGAAGCTGATGCAGATGTATTGGATGAAGGGGCCATGTTCCAGCCCCAGTAAATAGCAGAACTTGGCAGCTTTGGCCATGTGGTTCTGGTATCAGAGTTAAGGAGAGAAGAAATGGGTTATGGAATTTGCCTCAGTGCCTAAAGAAGGCCACTGAGGCCGGGATTGTGTCGGGGTGTTCTTGAATGAAAGCCTAGAAGAGAGGCCATTGCATGAAGCTGTGAAGTTGCAGCCTGGATAGCCTTGGAGAACCCAAGATGCTAGAGATGCCAGAGTTGCGGAATACCTGCCAAGATGAGCTGCTAACAGTGAGTAGAACCAGCCCAAGAGAAATAAATATGTTGCAGTCAACAAAGCTGAACATAATTGGAAATCTGAAGATCATTTTGCTCTTAGACATGGAGTTGCAGAGTTTAGAATTTGTCCTGCTGGTTTTCAGTCTTGCTTTGGTCCAGTATTTTCCCTCACTCTGCTCCCTTCCCTACATTTTGGACCAGTAATGTATATTCTGTACCATTATATGTTGGAAGTATGCAATATGCTTTGTGATTTTGATATTTACAGGGGGATTACAGTTAAGAGATTGCCATGCATCTCAGAAGAGACTTTGGATTTGAAACAAGTCTGAGACTGCTATAGGTTACAGGGACTTTTGAAGTTGAACTGAGTGCATTTTTTTGTATTATGATATGGCTATAAACTTTTTGAGGCCAGGGAGTGGAATGTGGTGTTTGAAAGAAAATGGGCCCCAAAGGGAGTGGCTCTTTTAGGATATGTGGCCTCGTTGGAGGGTGGCTTGAGGTCTCTTTTGCTCAAGCTTCTCTCCACATGACAATCAGTCGACTTCCTGCCGTCTTCTGTTCAAGAAGCTCCAACACCACATCTGCCTGCCTGCTCCCTATTGTGCTCCCCATCATGATGATGATAGACTGAACCTCTGAAACTATAAGCGATCCACCCCAATTAAATGTTTCCTTTATAAGCGTTGCATGGTCATGGTGTCTCTTCACAGCAATAGAAACCTTAACTAAGACAGCAGGTACTGCCTGCTCAGGTTGTACATGGTAGCGTGTCGTGGATGCCTTAGGCTCTCTTTGAAAAGCCTACATATTATAATAGTGATAGTACAGTCTGCACTCCTCTCTACTGAGCTCTGTGACTTGCACACGAGAGTGCCTAGTAACAGTATGATGAGTTTCTGAGAGTTATCTGTCAGTTTTAAAGTAAAGCTTGACCACACTTTCCCTAACAGTCTGTTGTTTTTCTCTGTCTTAATTAAACACAACGAAAAAAAAACCTGTCCTTATTCAAGCACATCACAGAATATCTTCAGGTTTAAAAAGGAACTCCAGAAACAGAATGCTTATAAAGAAAGGGATTTTAAAAGCAAAACTGATACCAAGCTCAGTGTTTTTAGAATGGTATAGTTAAAAAATAGAAATTCTGCTATGATAATCTCACTAGATTAAATCTGGATTAATATTTTAAAATCTTAAACATGCAAATTGTTTTACATTTCTAACATAGGATGGTCCAAAGGGGGACCAGATTCCACCACCCTGAGTGTGAAATCAAACAAACTGTGAACTTTCAATTTAGATGAAGGAACACATTCAGGAAGAAAAAACCTTCCCCTTAAATATTTTATTTATTATATGTAATTAAAACAAAAATCATAATCAGACATACTAAAATTTAAGGTCATAAACATAAAGATTGCTAATGTTTATTCATGGCTTTTGTTCCTGAAACCTGTTTTTCCCCCAGAACATCTTTGAAGTTTTAAAATTAGTCCAGTTCCAGCTCTTTCACAGAATATAATCTTTTAAGTTGATGGGAATGCTATAAAGAGACATCTGTGTACACACAGACACACAGGCAATTCTTAGACATCCCACAGTGTTAAACAACATGATGATAAAAGTTCCCGATCCAAATAAAAAAGAGTTTGTAGTACGTCCCACTCAGCAACTCTAAGACACACCTTTATGAGACACAGATTTATATATCCAAAGTCTAGATGCACCTTGGCACTGATGGAATCTCATGTTCAGGACTAGACAGTCTTCTGTTATTATTCCTTTGCCTGCAATAACAAACCAAAAGTTTCATTAACCAAGTTTGAATAGGATTACTTAGCTCTTGACAGAAAATCCAGGAGGCGATAACCAACCTGTTTCTCAATTCCAAGGAAGATGTGTTTGTGCAGAGGAGAAAGAGGCTGGCGAAGAACCAGGTGGGTTCTGTGGAGTTCAAAACAGCATCCAGTGGTAGCTAATGCTACACAACTAACTCTGCACAATTTGCAGTCAGTTTCAAGGCCCAGCACCACTGAGTTTTAGTTTCTTTGTTTAAAAAAAAAAATCCCTTGGAAGTACTGTATTACCAATGTCCTTGTTAACATAGCTGGTGCTATGGGGAAAATGCTAATGACTTAGTCAAAAAGCAATTGAAAATCTAAATTTGAAAAAGTTCAGCAGTAATTTGTTTCATTGATCTCATGTTTCTCTTTCTATATACTCATGGTAATTCATAGTACCCCCCACAACTAAGAAAATTCAAATGAGATTTTTGTTAAATACAAAAAGAAAATTCCAAGTGCTAAGAAGGCTGGTGCCAGAATTTGCTGGCAGCCCCTGCCTTTGCCTTGGCAGGGCTTGTTTTGAATCTGAAATGTCCCACACAGGCTCATGTTTTGAATGCTTGGCCCTCATCTGGTGCTGCTCTTGTGGGAGGCTGTGGAACCTTCAGGAAGTGGGCCTTACATGGCAGAAGTAGGCCACTGAGGGCTGGCCTTGGGAGCTTGCAGACCAGCCCTGGTTCCTGCTATTCCTTTCGTGGCTTCATCCTCCATGGTGTAAGGAACCTCAGCCTCACAAGCCCCTTTGGCAATGGACTGAGCTTCCCCACCAGACCTTCTGACATGAGCTGGACCCCTGAAACCACAACTTCTTCCTTGAGCTATTTCTGTCAGGTACTGTGGTCATCATAACACACAGCAACTAATCCTGGGATCCCTGTAGGGAGCTTTGTGCTCCAATCACTGGCGACTTGGTTTTGAGGAATACGGGACATACAGCAATCCAAAGGGCACCTGGTGTGTATGAGGCACAGTGTTAAACATTTGCTATTATTTTTCTTGGTAGTGGATTTCTGAATGTTTAATTATTTTGCCCAGAATCTTTGTTTTCTAAACTGTCCATATTAAATACATTTTAATTTAACTTAATGGCTTCTTTCCATAGCCCCCTAGAACCTGCAGAAGGCCTACACAGACCATGAGTATGCTCTGATCACGTGAAAAAGAATTTGTGAACCCACAACAGCCAACCTCCAGTGACACAGGATTAAATAAAACAGATGGACAACTCTGAGCAATTATCTATGCCAAGTAGAGCAGAACTGAGTCCCAGTTGCCCTCAGTAGCAGAAGGCTTAGCACATAGCTGATGGAGGATTTTCTCACTGCCCTCCTCCTTCCCACCCCTTTACCCTTTCCTAGAATCACTTCCCAAATAAACCACTTCCACAGAATCCTTGCTTTAGCTTCTACTTTGGGAGACCTAACATAAAAATGTTAGGTTCTGCCCTTCCATAAGAAGCCATTGAGGGCCAAAGATATAGCTCAGTTGGTACAGTGCCTGCCTAACGCATAGAAAAGACACAAAGAGGAAATTCTATTAATTATTTAGGATATAAAATAGGTCTACAAAAAATTAGACCCCCAAAGGTGCAAAATAGGAGAGATCGATTACAGACTCTTAATGACTTTCAAAGATTATTTGGAGACATTTCTCATCTACGAACTATTGTTGGGGTAAAAAATGATGAACTGAATAATTTGCCCAAAACCTTAGAAGGTGACAAGGACTTAAATAGTCCAAGAGAATTATCACCTGAAGCTGAGAAAGAATTGGCCTTGGTAGAAAAGAAAGTACATGAAGGACATGTGGATCGTATTGATCCAAAGCTGGATTGCATTTGGTTATTTTACCTTCTAGGCATTCTCCTACAGGAATATTAATGCAGAGAGGAGATATTATATTGGAATGGATATTTTTACCAAATAAACCAAATAAAAAATTAAAAACTTACGTGGAAAAAAAATCTCCTACTTGATTTGGAAAGGAAAATTTAGACTTTGTCAATTAGTAGGAATAGACCCAGCAGAAATTGTCATACCTTTAACTAAGGAGGACATTGAAAAATTATAGACAGAAAGTGAACCTTGGCAAAGAGCTTGCAGTAATTTTTTTTGGAGAAATTAACAGCAAATATCCCAAAAGTGATAGAATTGATCTTATAAAAAGAGCTGATTGGATTTTGCCTCGAATTGTATGGGAAAAACCCATATCTGGAGTTTGGACATTTTATACAGATGCCAACAAACAAAGACAGGCAGGTTACAAATCAGAAAATTTAAGTAAAGTGGTTCAAAGTCCTTATAATTCAGTTCAAAAATCAGAATGCTATTCTGTTGGTATTTTCAAAACCTCTCAATATAGTTACTGACTCTCAGTATGCTGAAAGAGTGGTATTACATATTGAGACTGCAGAATTTATCCCTGATGCTTCAGAATTAACTTCACTATTTATTCAGTTACAAGATACAATCAGGGAAAGGAGTCATCCTTTATATGTAACTCACATCCAATCCCATACTGGTCTGTCAGGCCCTCTAGCACAAGGTAATGATGAGAGTATGTTGTCCTATACCAGGCCATCTCTCCAGCTGTCACATTCTTAAAGGGAGACAACTGGGTGAAACTATAGTCAAACACTGTATCAAGATATTTTTGTCAGCAGTCACATACATGACAATAGTCATTGGGAATATCATGGAACATGAAGCTCCCGTTGACTAATGGCATCAGCCCTATTTGATTAGAGCACAATGCATTTTCATGTCTGTGGTGGTGAAAACATAAGCAAATCTACTGAATTATAGCTAATAAAAGCTCGGCATCTACCATCATGAACAGCCCAGCATCCAAAGGGTGATAGCAAGTGAGTGTAACTGGCTTATTTACTAACTGCCTCGTGTATTTTATGGTTGTTTTAGAATATTTGACTTCGGCTCATGAAAATACACTCTGGTCCATATAACAATATGTCATATTACTCCAGCAGCAGCCTCAGAGGAGAATCAAAGTATGAAGAACAGATAAACCACTGCACTTATACACAGGTTGTGGAGGAACCAGCAAGACTGTCAGTCTAGAACAAGCAGGCAGCCAAAGTCTGCACAGCAGAAGAACCACAGGACCTGAGACAGAACACCATGAGAGGCAGCACCAGATGTTCCACAACAACTGTTATATAGATTAAATAACACTGGTTGTAAGGGCTCCTGTGGGTTCGGTGAAGAAACAGAAAAGAAGATAGGGTACATATGGGCACAACTTAATTTTATCTAGCATGTTCTTCTAACTCAAATACTCCTCTAACGGTTTGGTCCAAAGTTCCCCACAAATGGATGAATTTGAACATTTTAAGTGATTGGCAAATAATTGATATTCAAGCAGGCTGAGTAAGGAAATCAGACACAAGATGGGGGTTTGGGGTACACTCACCTCAGGGATAGGAAGAGGGGACAGCACTAACATGGGTTGGGAGTCATATGGGCCTCTAGGGACATTTATGACTTCTTTCAGTCACCTTCTCTGGCCTTGGGAAACTCCTACTCCTTGAAGACACTTGATGGCAGAGACACCACCTACCTTGGAATTAGCCACCTTGCTCGCTTGGTGACAATGACAACAGTCCTTATTCTCTAGGCTCTTAGGAAGAGCACGTTCTATTTCATTGGAACATTTTGCCATGAAGATCTTCAAACACCTAACAGCAAGCATGCACATGCACTCCAACGGTTCTCAACCAGGATGCACCAACAGTGAGCGTTTTGCCAGTGCTGCCTTTGACTGTCCCTTGCTCCTGCTGCTCTCTACCTTCTCACTGATTTCTACTTCTTGGCAGCTTTTTTTCTCCAGTACAATCTCAAACACTGCCTTATTTCACCTTCTAATGTCTTGGCATGTTAGCATGCATCAGGGACTCTACAGGGACATGGCCTCTGTGTCAAATTACCCTCAACATGTTCACAGTCATTCTAAAATGACTAACACCCAGCCATGTCTGACACCTCTGTTGTGTGTTACCTGGGTCACAATCCAGGGGAAAACCATGGATTGTCTTTGTGTTGAACTCCTACAATCCTTCCATTCAATGCCAGTCCTCTCTCATTTTTTCAGCCCATTGGTTTGTTGGTGAAACAGTTTGTTTTCCCTGTAGAAACCAATATCCTTCCCATAAATCTCTTTTCTGCTTAAATCAGCTAGGATGGACTTCACTGGACTGCAACTAAGACTTTCCACGAAAAGACAAGTCTTCTAGCTCCCTAGTTTCACAGAGAAGGAAATTGAGGTTCAAAGGGGTTAAGAAATGAGTGAAGTTTTTAAAGCTGCAAGTGTCACAGCTGGAGCTGAAATTGAAAGCTCTTGCTTTCCCCCTCTGCTCCCTCCCACCTCCTCTCTCACCTCTCCTCCCCCTCTGCATACTGAAGCCATTAGGCTTCTCCTATCCCCTTTTGGCAATCCCAACTTCACTTTAGCAGTGGCAATGTCAGGGATGGAGCACCTGGGTCATCACTGCCAGCAACTGCATCTGTTCCACTGGGGTTCATCCTGAAACTTCCGGGCAGAGAGCAGGACAAGGGCCCAGTGCAGACTGGCTTTACTGCAGCCCATTACATTTCCTGCCAGTACACAGGTGCAGATGTGAGTGCAAATAAATGTGTTTTATGCACATGTCTTTATCAAAAAAATGCACCCCAGACCAGTCCTAGCACCCAGGAACTTATTAGAAGGCACCTTAGTGCTACTGAGTCAGGAACTGGGGGTGGAGCCAGGGGTTCCAGCCAGGCTTCTAAATGATGCTCATGCCCGACTCAATTTGAAAATGTCCATTTCTGCCAATTTCTATGAACATAAAATCTCCAAATTCAAGACTGCTTTGCTTGTCTCAACGCGGCCTCCAGGGACCCCAACTCTGCACATGCAGGGCTCTTCCTTGGCAGCTGCCCTTCACCTGCCCTTGAGTTTACCTGCAGACTCCAGCATTTAGGGTAACACCATTCCATTAGGAAGTCAGAATCTAATGATGCCATAATCTAATCTCTCCTGCTCGAGAAGTGTTTTTTAGTGCTATCATCAGAAAACCTGGATTTTAGGAAAATGGCTCAAAATGACCCTCAAACCTACAGAAATCCCTGAAAACAGGGGCTTACTCAAGGGCTGGATAAAGCCTTCTGTCCCTGGCCTGCTCCCTGCTTTTCAGCTATGCAGGCTGATGGGGGACTAGTAGGAACAGAGAAATTTTGAGGAGGCAATGAGTTAATAGGGATCTGACTACCGATTGAGGAGAAATCGCCCTGTGAAGCCCCATTTACCCTGTACCACCACCGCATCCCTGTTTCTTTATAGGTAGCATTCTGCCAAATTCATCCATGGCTTTACGTAGTCTCTCCCATGATGAGTAAAGGCAGACACTTGGCTCATTGTAATGCCGGCCTGTCACACGTCCCCCAGCTGGGCAGTGTCTGTCTGGTCTTCCCCAGGGCATCATTGGGCATCAGACTCAGACTTGAGCAGACCCAGATCATCTACTGTTGGTGGCCTCCTCTCAGTGCGTTCTTAGCTTCAAGTTTAGCTCTAACCCTGCAGCCACATTACAAGGCCTTTAAGGACAAAGAAAAACTTCAGGGCCATTCTTTGACAGACACCATATGTTCCTTCTCTCCAGTTCCTTCACGAACAGGGTGATACTCATGAATCATTTTATACTCCTCTTCTTGACCAGTTCAGATTCCTCCCTCCAAATTTCCCACCAGTGAGAAATGAGCAGATCTCTCTACATTATGTCATAGGACAGCTATGTGGCATGTACACAAATGCTCACACAGAGACACCTCCCCATCTCATTTTCCCTTCAAAGAGTTAATGAAATTCTCCCATAGCAGCTAACCCCACTAATACAGATTTTACATGGCAGAAACACTGGACATTTCTGGGAAGGGTTTATCCCGTAATGCTTGGACTTAGTATTTAGAGTTTGTGTCGGGTCATGTCTTATCCATGACATCGCTCCACTTCATTAAGTGGAAAGGAACTGTATCCCCAGAGTTACAAAAACAAGCTGCTCTTTAACAGAGGCAGTTATCTGAGCCCAGACCCTCCTCCTTCTTGGAGCCTGAAGAGGTAGGCTGGCGGGAGACTTTACAAAGGGAGCAGGCAGTGATGCGTGTGCCAAGGTGCCTGGCCTCAGAGAACAATAAAAGGAAGTCTTTTATCCCCCACCTTTGCTGGCGTTCTCCATTTCTTTCAGGGCTGTCATGGGCTCTTAACATGATATAAGGAGGCGCCTGAGGATCATTTGCTTCTCTTGGCATGGGAACAGTGAGAGACTCTGTTTGCCATCAATCTTCCGTCTCTCCCTCACTTCTTCTCACCAGGCTCCAGAGTGAAAAACGAGAATGCTCCAATCTCACATACTAAACCATAACTAATTATTATTAGATCAGTTTTCGCTTTCTCCCAGCCCAAATGTCAAAAGCAAAAGTCTTAATTTACTAGTCCCAGTAGGTCTCCAGACAGGGTGGGAAGGCGACAGGATGCTCCCGGAGACAACCCAAGTTTAACTGACTAAGGAGGGGCTGGAGAGATGGCTCAGTGTCTAAGAGTACTGACTGCTCTTCTAGAAGACCCAGGTTCTATTCCCAGCATGCACATGGTGGCTCTTACCCATCTGCAACTCCAGTTCCAGGACACTCCATACCGCCTTCTGGCCTCCATGGGTACTGCATGTGTGCAGAACATCCACATCCACACAGCAGGCAAAATACACACACACACACACACACACACACACACACACACACACACACATCAAGCAAATAAAAAAATCTTTGGGAAAAAAAAACGATATTCCACAAGAGAAATGCCATGTAAAATCATAATATTCTATTTCATGGTCACCAAAATGAACACAGCTATCATTAGGAGGCAGATTCTAATAAAGAAGTTGCCATCACTTTAGAGAATTATGTATCAATGTGAATCTGGTCAATATGAAAAAATACAGGGAAATTTTATAATGACCTTAATTCTTGTGACTAGAGATTATTTGTTAAGCTCTGAGATCCCACATGAAAATAACAGTAGGCCTAAGGAAGAACTAGGAAACCAACGCCTCCCTAAAACTCTCCCTGAACCAGCATTGTCCTGAGCACATTCAACAAAATTCATTAAATTCATCGCCATGAGTTAGACATTCCCATTTTATAGCTGAGAAAGCTGAGGCGTGAATGCCTTAGTTAACTGGAACAAGCTGAGTATACACAAATGACTTAAATTCACAGCTATCCCAGATATTTGGATGCTGTTGTTTTTGTTGCTTTGTTGTTGTTGAACAGGATCTCAGGATGCAGCCTGGCTGGTCTGGAATCTGAGATCCTTCTACCTCAGCCTCTGAAGTGATGGGATTATAGATGTGCACCACTATGACTGCTCGAGGCCATGGAACTGGTCACGTTGGGCCACAGACAGGGAAGAGAGCTTGGAGCAAAAGTGAGCAGTGCTAAAATGCTCAAAGTTTGCCCCCAGTGACTGCCTTTCACCAACCACGCCTCCTACTGCAAAAGCCCCAACTGCCTCCAAACGCCACCACTAGCTGGGGAGCATGTGTTCAGCAGGTAAGGGCCCCTAAGGGTGATTTCACATTCCAGCCTTAAAGGGTACTAACTGCGAAGCACTCCACAAATGTAATCTTTATAGTACTAGTTCAGAAAGATGCTAAGAACTTTGAAAATTTTTGAAAGAACAAGTTAAAACCCTTTTTAACTGGCTGAAGAGATAGCTCAATGGTCAAGAGCACCTGTTCTTCCAAAGGATCCAAGTTCAGTGCCCAGCCCCTGTCAGATGCCTCACAGCCACACATAACTCCAGGTTCAGGACATCTGGCACCCTTTCCTGACCTACATTGTCACACACATAGTTTACACACAAAACAGACACATACAACAACATATAAACAAAAATTAATCTTAAGAAACCTTTTTAAAAATGGAGTCAAATGTCATGCTGGCAGACTTGTGTCTGTTATCTAAACCAGGGGATGACACAATGCAGTCCACAGGCCACAGTGGCACGTGAGGACCATTTTCGTGGAACACTGCCAGGCCCTGTTGGTTATATGCAGCCACAGTCTCTTCTGGACTGCAGGAGTCAAGTGGTTGAAGTACAGTCTACATGGCACATGAGGCCTGAAATACTCTGTCTCTCTCTTCTCTTTACAGAAAAAGTGTGTTAACCCCCGACCTACATGCATGGAAAAACAATCACCCTCATGGAATGATAACCAAAGAGTAACTTACAGCTTCCACAGTGTTCCTACCTTGCTGATTGAATAACCACACTTCCTCCATTAGGTACTGGTCATGCATGTGGCTTCCTGTCCTGGAAATGTCATGTAAACGAGCAATTTCACCCGTGGAATCATTAAGTGGGAGCTTCCCAAATCTCAATTGCATCATTTCCCTTATGAAAACCAATACAATAAATAAAACGTGCTGTCTGCTCTGCTGTGCTAAGCCAGCCATCTGTCTTCGCAGCACTGAAGAATGCAGATAACAACGCTTAAAGAATTGGGTTGGGTTTATGGTTTTTTGGACCTATGGCTTCTGGGCCTGAGCTGAGGTGTGAATCATAGCAGTGTACCATATCAAGGGAAGGGTGGCACAGAGCAACAAGTCATTTGTAGCTAGAAAAAGAAAAGAAAAAAAAAGAAGAGGAAAGGAGTGGAGTCTGACACCCCTCAGTGTTTCTGCGGCTCTAGTAGCACCACTGTGGAATCCAAGCCTTCAGCTAAGTCCCTTGCTCTCCAGACCCAGCCTGAGCACTGTTATCATGAGGTGACTCCTTTCCTGCAATAATTCAGTTCACTATGGTTTTCCTAGAACTTCTTTTGATAGAAATCAAGCAAACATGTCTGGAGAATAAAGAAAAAGAATTAGACTTAATTGCTCAAGAGCCAGGTATTATGATCCCTGTTCTTCAGAGGAGAGAGAAGGGCCCTGAGACTTTGTGGAGACCTTGGAATAAGAAGAGTAGACTGGTTTAAATAAGAAACATCTCCCACGGGCTCATGCGTTTAAACTCTTAGGGAAAAAAGATTGAGTGATTTCCCATATATTTGCAGCAATTGGTGGTGCAGGCTTACTTACTTGAAGATAAGACTAAGAGTGAAATCTGGAAGCTAAAGTCTGCACTGCTAAAACCCACACTCAGAAGTGTGATATGAAGAGTTTTTTTTTTCCCAGAGGGGCATCAACCTAACCTCCTGCTGCAGTGAAGGGTCATACCAAACACTGGGGGAAACATGGGTTCTGCCTCAGTTGCTTACATTTTTTTATTAAGCGGTATCGGTGTTTAAAACCAGCTGCTTTCCTTCCAACACTGACCATGCATCCTGGACATTGACTGCTGGTGGCTTTGATCCTTCTGTCCCCTTCTTTGGGGGTGGGAGGACATCAAGGTTTACTGACAAGTAAGACTGCTCATAATTCTGCAGTGATCTGGGATTTTCAATCTCAGCTTAAAGATGGAGGATCATATATAGATGCAAAATGTATTTGTCTAGCAGCTTCCACCCCTGCCCCTGGCTATGCTGCACTGGGCTGAACAGCAGAGGAAGAGGCTGGCCTCTGGGGAGCTTTCCAGCAGTGGGCTCCATCTGTGTTATCCACATCACTGGACTCCAGTTAGTGCCCGATCTCCACTTTAGTGCTGACTGGAGTTCTAGAGGCATTGGTGACCAGAGTTCCAGATTTTAGGCTGCAGGAGTTTACAGGAGCCCTGCAACTTTGGTATGGAATTCTTTGCCTCTAGTTCTGAGACTGAGTATCTGCTGAGGGTGCAGACCTCAGCATCCATTTCTGACTCTGCCATCATCTAATTGCGTGGCCTATGACACTTAACATGAGTGTGTTTTGAAAAAAATGAAAAGCTGAGTTGTTCCCCCTACCTGTAAAAAGAATTTGTGAACAATAGAATGTTTGCTTCATGATAATAACACTTGGCAAACCAGACAGACAAATGGATAGGCCTGGGAAGAGGGTCCAGAGGCAGGCATAGGGAATGGTGCCAGGGTTACTCAGGATGGAGATGTGCTTGTTTCTTTAACAAATGGCAACTGGACATTCCACATACAAAGGAATTGAGCAGCCAGCACACCTGTCAAATATGAAAATTAACTTCAGAATTGATGCCTGGGTGTGCAACAGAAAGTCATGTAGTTTCCAGAAGTAAACGTAAGTTTTGCAACCTTAAAGGAGGGACAGAAAGACCAGAAGCACATGAATAAATGTGCTAAATCAAATTTTATCAAGATTTTCAAAATCTCTCCTTATTATAGGTAACTTTAAAAAAAAAATTAAAATGCAGTACAGCAAGATAGAACAGTAACGGCACCCATTGCCAAGTCTGATGACCTGAGTTTGATTCCTGGGACCAGCAAGGTGGAAGGAGATAACCAGTTCTTGCAAGTTATCCTCTGAGACACACACACACACACACACACACACACACACACACACACACACACAGTTTTAAAAGAATTTACTTTTTAAAAATGGAAAAGAAAATATTCATGATATGTGTATTAAGAACATGCTTAGAGCTAGGATGGTTAAGAAGCTCTTATAGCTGAAAATGAAAAGGGAGCCATTTTTGTAAAGAGGGAGAGACAGAAAATAATAAAAGAAGATGTACAAATGATTAACAACCTCACAGAAATGCATTCAGCAACTTAAACTATTAAGAAAAAGCCAATGTAGAGCCATTGCGCTACATCTGGGGTGATCATGTGTGCTGGCACGGGAAGAGAAACCAGAGTGCCCAGCACTGTGGTGGGCCTAGAACTTTCTGTAATAAATCTTAAAAAGAATTATGTGTTCAACACACATTCACTGTATGATCCCACTCCTAAATATTTATCCCAGGACCATGAAAAAAATGTCTATACAAAAACTTGTCCAAATAGTTGATTAAATAGCCAGAATAGCTATTTAATATTCCAGAATAGCCAAAAGCTAAAATCAGCCTAAATGACCACCCACAGCTGAGAGTGTATATCAGGGTGCTGTGTGAGACTTTTCCAGGGAAATAGGAGAAGACATCTAGTTACCCTAAAAGAAAACTAAGACAGACCAAGTAATGATCCTACTAGTCAAAACAATGAGCTTTTGGGGTCACCTACAGGAGCAGGGAAAATTCAAGGACAGCTGTATCACTGAAAGACTCCACCCCAGAATCAATAACTCATGGATGCTGCACCCCTGGAGCACCATGCAGCCTTGGGAGGGACTAGATGACTTTTCCTAAGGCTTGGGTTCAAATCCACAGGGCAGTTCTCTTCCTACTTCCCCCACCCTCAACCATCTCTCCAACGCCAAGTGCTCAGTGCTGCAGTACAGGAAATAAACGCAACATACATGTTTCACTTCCCATGCAACATCCTGAACCCACTTTCTTAAAAATCCTCTCTCTGCACCTTCTTCAGCTCCACTGCCAGCTTGGGTAGTTTGTGGAGTGAGCACTTGCTTGACCTTGGTGAGGAAAGCATATTGAGAGTGGGGTTCCTCATCTCAGAGGAACAAAGGATTGAAGAGGTCAGTGGGCAGACTGCCTTAGGAAGACATGATTCATGTCTCAGCCTATACAAGCTGCTGTCCAGAACGCCATGACCCAGATAACAGGTAAACAGTGGACATCCATTCCCCACTGGGGACTGGGAAATCCATGTCACTAAGCTTGCTGGCTGACTTGGTGTCTGGTGAGGACGCTGAATTTCCACACGGTGAAAAGGGTATGGTGGTTGAAAGAAAATGGTCTCCAAAGGGAGTGGCACTGTTAGGAGGTGTGGCCTTGTTGGAGGAAGGGTGTCACTGTGGAGGTGGGCTTTGAGGTCTCTTTTGCTCAAGCTTCCCTCAGTGTGACTTCTTGCAGCCTACGAGATGTAGCACTCACAGCTCCAGTGCCATGTCTGCCTGCAAGTCACCATGCTCCCCTTCATGATGATAATGGACTGAACCTCTGAAACTGTAAGTGAGCCACCCCCAATTAAATGTTTTTTCTGTAAGAGTTGCCGTGGTCATGGCATCTCTTCACAGCAATAAAAACCTTAACTAAGACAAAAAAGTAAGATCAAGGCAGGTCTGTGGGGTCTCCTTTCCTATGCGAGTCCTCTTCCCCATCCCCAAGGGCCTCTAAAGGCTCCAGCTCCTCCTCACTTGGAGGTTAGGATGGCCTGGATTCTCCTCCTGTGGCTTTCTCCCGACTCACAGACAAAGAGTGTAGACCACCAGAAGGCAAAGCAGCAGGACTTGAGGCGGCAGGCCACATTGCTTTCATCACAAAAAAACAAAAAACAAAAAAAAAAAAAACCAAAAAAAAAAAAACAGGGGAAAGAGCACACTGTGCCCAGCCTGTTTTTTTATCTGGTCAGGGTTCCCACACCAGGGATTGCTCCCTTTCCACACTGTGAATCTAATCACGGTGCCCCAACAGGCGTGCTTAGACCCATCTCTCAGGTGATTCTAGGTCCCTCAACTTGACAATTAACACTGACCATCACAGGTACACAGGCAAATCCAGGACACAGACACTCAGCGTGTTAGCAGTGTCGTTCAACCAGTGCTGGCTTCTTCACTGGTGGTGCAGGCTTCATTGGTGCTGGCTTCACTGGTGGTGCTGGCTTCACTGGTGCTGGCTTCACTGGTGGTGCTGGCTTCACTGGTGGTGCTGGCTTCACTGGTGGTTGCTGGCTTCACTGGTGGTGCTGGCTTCACTGGTGGTTGCTGGCTTCACTGGTGCTGGCTTCACTGGGGGTGCTGGCTTCACTGGTGGTGCTGGCTTCACTGGTGCTGGCTTCACTGGTGGTGCTGGCTTCACTGGTGGTTGCTGGATTCACTGGTGGTGCTGGCTTCACTGGTGCTGGCTTCACTGGTGGTGCTGGCTTCACTGGTGGTGCTGGCTTCACTGGTGGTTGCTGGCTTCACTGGTGCTGGCTTCACTGGTGGTGCTGGCTTCAGTGGTGGTGCTGGCTTCAGTGGTGGTGCTGGCTTCACTGGTGGTGCTGGCTTCACTGGTGGTGCTGGCTTCACTGGTGGTTGCTGGCTTCACTGGTGCTGGCTTCAGTGGTGGTGCTGGCTTCACTGGTGGTTGCTGGCTTCACTGGTGCTGGCTTCACTGGTGCTGGCTTCACTGGTGCTGGCTTCACTGGTGGTGCTGGCTTCACTGGTGGTGCTGGCTTCACTGGTGGTTGCTGGCTTCACTGGTGGTGCTAGCTTCACTGGTGGTTTCTGGCTTCACTGGTGCTGGCTTCACTGGTGGTGCTGGCTTCACTGGTGCTGGCTTCACTGGTGGTGCTGGCTTCACTGGTGGTGCTGGCTTCACTGGTGCTGGCTTCACTGATGCTGGCTTCACTGGTGCTGGCTTCACTGGTGGTGCTGGCTTCGGTGGTGGTTGCTGGCTTCACTGGTGCTGGCTTCACTGGTGGTTGCTGGCTTCACTGGTGGTTGCTGGCTTCACTGGTGCTGGCTTCACTGGTGGTGCTGGCTTCACTGGTGGTGCTGGCTTCACTGGTGCTGGCTTCACTGGTGCTGGCTTCACTGGTGCTGGCTTCAGTGGTGGTGCTGGCTTCACTGGTGGTGCTGGCTTCACTGGTGCTGGCTTCACTGGTGGTGCTGGCTTCACTGGTGGTTGCTGGCTACACTGGTGCTGGCTTCACTGGTGGTGCTGGCTTCACTGGTGGTGCTGGCTTCACTGGTGCTGGCTTCACTGGTGGTGCTGGCTTCAGTGGTGGTGCTGGCTTCACTGGTGCTGGCTTCACTGGTGGTGCTGGCTTCAGTGGTGGTGCTGGCTTCACTGTTGGTGCTGGCTTCACTGGTGGTTGCTGGCTTCACTGGTGCTGGCTTCACTGGTGGTGCTGGCTTCACTGGTGCTGGCTTCACTGGTGGTGCTGGCTTCACTGGTGGTTGCTGGCTTCACTGGTGCTGGCTTCACTGGTGCTGGCTTCAGTGGTGGTGCTGGCTTCAGTGGTGGTGCTGGCTTCAGTGGTGGTGCTGGCTTCACTGGTGCTGGCTTCACTGGTGGTGCTGGCTTCACTGGTGGTGCTGGCTTCACTGGTGCTGGCTTCACTGGTGGTGCTGGCTTCACTGGTGGTGCTGGCTTCACTGGTGCTGGCTTCAGTGGTGGTGCTGGCTTCACTGGTGGTGCTGGCTTCACTGGTGGTGCTGGCTTCACTGGTGCTGGCTTCACTGGTGGTGCTGGCTTCACTGGTGGTTGCTGGCTTCACTGGTGCTGGCTTCACTGGTGGTGCTGGCTTCACTGGTGGTGCTGGCTTCATTGGTGCTGGCTTCACTGGTGCTGGCTTCACTGGTGGTGCTGGCTTCACTGGTGCTGGCTTCACTGGTGGTGCTGGCTTCACTGGTGGTGCTGGCTTCAGTGGTGGTGCTGGCTTCACTGGTGGTTGCTGGCTTCACTGGTGGTGCTAGCTTCACTGGTGGTTTCTGGCTTCACTGGTGCTGGCTTCACTGGTGCTTGCTGGCTTCACTGGTGGTGCTGGCTTCACTGATGGTGCTGGCTTCACTGGTGTTGCTGGCTTCACTGGTGCTGCCTTCAGTGGTGGTGCTGGCTTCAGTGGTGGTGCTGGCTTCACTGGTGCTGGCTTCACTGGTGGTTGCTGGCTTCACTGGTGGTGCTGGCTTCAGTGGTGGTGCTGGCTTCAGTGGTGGTGCTGGCTTCAGTGTTGGTGCTGGCTTCACTGGTGGTTGCTGGCTTCACTGGTGGTGCTAGCTTCACTGGTGGTTTCTGGCTTCACTGGTGCTGGCTTCACTGGTGGTGCTGGCTTCACTGATGGTGCTGTCTTCACTGGTGTTGCTGGCTTCACTGGTGCTGGCTTCACTGGTGGTGCTGGCTTCACTGGTGGTTGCTGGCTTCACTGGTGCTGGCTTCACTGGTGCTGGCTTCACTGGTGGTGCTGGCTTCACTGGTGCTGGCTTCACTGGTGGTGTTGGCTTCACTGGTGGTGCTGGCTTCACTGGTGGTTGCTGGCTTCACTGGTGGTGCTAGCTTCACTGGTGGTTTCTGGCTTCACTGGTGCTGGCTTCACTGGTGGTGCTGGCTTCACTGGTGCTGGCTTCAGTGGTGGTCCTGGCTTCACTGGTGGTGCTGGCTTCAGTGGTGGTTGCTGGCTTCACTGGTGCTGGCTTCAGTGGTGGTGCTGGCTTCAGTGGTGGTGCTGGCTTCAGTGGTGGTGCTGGCTTCAGTGGTGGTGCTGGCTTCAGTGGTGGTGCTGGCTTCACTGGTGCTGGCTTCACTGGTGGTTGCTGGCTTCACTGGTGCTGGCTTCACTGGTGCTGGCTTCACTGGTGGTGCTGGCTTCATTGGTTGCGGCTTCACTGGTGCTGGCTTCACTGGTGGTGCTGGCTTCACTGGTGGTGCTGGCTTCAGTGGTGGTGCTGGCTTCACTGGTGGTGCTGGCTTCACTGGTGCTGGCTTCACTGGTGCTGGCATCACTGGTGGTGTTGGCTTCACTGGTGGTGCTGGTTTCACTGGTTGTGCTGGCTTCACTGTTGCTGGCTTCACTGGTGGTGCTGGCTTCACTGGTGGTGCTGGCTTCACTGGTGCTGGCTTCAGTGGTGCTGGCTTCAGTGGTGGTGCTGGCTTCAGTGGTGGTGCTGGCTTCACTGGTGCTGGCTTCAGTGGTGGTGCTGGCTTCAGTGGTGGTGCTGGCTTCACTGGTGCTGGCTTCACTGGTGGTGCTGGCTTCACTGGTGCTGACTTCACTGGTGGCGCTGGCTTCAGTGGTGCTGGCTTCGATCTGTGTAGCCTTCTCTCTTCTCTTCTGTTTCTCCATTAGTACTTGTTGTCCCTGAAGGTTCACACAAAACCCAATGCCAGCGAGGGCAGTAGAGCAGAGCAGTAGCCACTGCTGGGCAGTTTTGCCCCTTAGAGTATCATTCAGCCAATACGCTATACTGTTGATGTAAAATGAAATTTTCCTCTGGTACTCATGCCTAGAACAAGGGCCACTTAGACATGGACAGGGTGCTGGTGTGAATTCTTCCACACCTTTCTCCCAGCGCCTCCTCTAGGTCTTCAACTGTCACTGTCTCCCCACTCAGGCACAAATTCTCAGGTCCTACTCTGCATCCTGACCCCATTTCTTCTCCTCGCTGTCCTGTCCTCCCTGTGTACTAGCCCCAAGGCTCCCACCCCAGCCTCCAACTTTCGGTGATCTGACTTAACATCTGAACTTTACACTGGTATAAAATTGAAACACACTCATCAGAGATTGAATGCTAATATTAACTTCGATTTTCCTGCTTGTGAGCTGTCTACAGATGCTGGGCAGCAGCATAAAGCACAGGGCCCCAGGAAGCCATGAAAGGAAGGAACTCACACCCCTCAGCTCTGGTCTTTCCAGCACTCTGGAAACAAATATTCAGTAATTCAGTAATTACATGAGATACACTCAATTATAAAATAGACCTTGTGCCGGCTGCTTCTGTCCAGGCCAGAAAGCGATGGAGCAAGTTCAAGGTGGGTGGCGCTAAGCTAGCCTGGTCGGCAAAGTGCATATTTGGATTGGGAAGGTCACAACTTATGCTGAGTTTAGCAGGATGAAATCCATCTTAAGGCAAGAAGCACTTGTACTCACCATTCTTACTTGTTACTATCTTAGAACTTGTTCAAACCAAGTCCAAGTCATTAAGACAGAAAACAAATGGATTTACATTTTCTTAGAGGAAAAAAAAAAAAAGCAACAGTATCCTCCAGGCTGACACTGTTGCTCTCCTGGCTAAACACCAACTTCCATCTACTCCTGTATTATCTCATTTAATGTCCCAGAACTGCCGCTGGAGCCAGACAGAGCTGAGGCTGAGGGAAGGCCCAGTGGGCAGGTGGTTGGGGTTGAGAGCCAGGCTGTGGGCTCATGGGTTCATGGTGCCCGAGCCTCTTCTAGACTCAGGCCTGCTCTGCCCTTGTCTGATTCCCACTTCAGCTCCCATGAAAAAGCCACTTCAAAGGCTGTTGGAAGGAACTGTTCCAGGAGCCAAAGGTTAGAAAAAGCCAAATCCAGTGACCGACCTGGCCACTTGCCAGGTGAAGCAGATGCCACTGATGGGGTGGCAGAGTGTTTGTGACTACAGAGGAGGTGATTCAGGAACATCTGCTGCTCAGCTGTCTGTAGGATGTTCTTGTGTGGCCTCCTTGAGTGACTTCCTCAAGTGGCCTGGAAATAGCACCAGCTCTTCACTTCTTCCTGGGTGACATCAAGAGAAAACTCAAGACTTCTCTTTTCTAGTGACCCTCTTCTTACTCATTTTTAAACTATAATAAACTCCCAACTCTGTCTCAACCTGGATGTGGGGACAGTGTACAGTTTCAGTTGCAGATGAAAGTCAGGTTGAATTTTAGATTTTTGTACTCACATCTCTTTATTGATCAGAATAGCTTGCTTTGGGTGAGAAAGAGGCAGATTCTAGAGGAATAGCTTGGGAAAGACACCAGAAAACATGAGTCCCAAAAAAGTAAAAGCTGACTGAAGTAGTAACCAAGAGGTATTAGGCATCTGGCTCTAGCTGCGTGCACACCACCATCCCTCACTGGCTGGGTGCACACCACCATCCCTCCCTGCCTGGGTGCACACCACCATCCCTCCCTGGCTGGGTGCACACCACCATCCCTCCCTGGCTGGGTGCACACCACCATCCCTCCCTGGCTGGGTGCACACCACCATCCCTCCCTGGCTGGGTGCACACCACCATCTCTCCCTGGCTGGGTGCACACCACCATCCCTCCCTGGCTGGGTGCACACCACCATCCCTCACTGGCTGGGTGCACACCACCATCCCTCTCTGAGCACCTCAAGGGCATCACTTGGTGAAGATGATGGACATACCAACTCCTGTGATCTTGTTTTTTCAGGTGAAGAAACAAACAGGCAGGAAACATAATCTGAAGTGTCATCAGGCTTTTCAGAGACAGGCTCTACTGCGTCTCCAGATGCTAGGGTAGTCTTAAATGATGAAGCTGTCATTATCACTGGTGAGATGGCTTTGTGGGTTGACAATCCTGTTAACCAGAGCTCAATCCTGGGGTCCTATAGTGTGGAAGGAGAGAATCATGTCGTCCTTGGACCTCCCCATAGGTGCAACATGTTACACGAACACCAATACAGACACACACACACACACACACACACACACACACACACACACACACACAAATAAATAAAGGTAACTTAAGAAAATAATTATAAAAAAAACTATAATTATTCAGGCATATGTGGGGAGTCCTGGATATCATCAGAACCAATATCTAAACATAACTAGTACATTGTTCTTAAGTGACAGTACACTGCTGGGGAGGGAAAATCCAGTGCATGTGCTAGCTACCTGAGATCCTGGGGGCAGGAAAGGATCCACACACATGGCACGCAGTGTCTACTGACAGGAATAGAGACCAAGCCATATGCAGCTAACCTTAGACTCTCTTCACCATAAGCAAAAGGCACAGCAGGGCTCAGATCAGGAATTCTGGAACTTCCTCCCATGAAAACCAGGCATTTGGCCATCACCTTGAAATCTGTTGAAAATTTTAAGTACATCGCTTTCCATAACTTGTGTAAACCTCAATCCAAACAGGAAGTACTGCAGGTCCACTGGAAGTGGTACCCAATTCCTCGGTGCCAGCCCAGAACGCCTAAAGGATGTCTTGGGAAGAAACAACCTGCTGTTGGGGGATAAAGAAAGGAAAACGACAAACCAGACTGTGCTATTCAGGCATGCAGAGGAGTCTGGCTGGCTGTTTATGGGATCATCTGGGTGCGACGCCACGGCCCCTTTGAATGTATAGAATTTCAGAACTATCCCACGAACGCTTGTAAACTGGAGACATTTTTTGAATATCAAATTTTAAAATATCATTTCCTAGGATACCGCCACTGTGCCCATGTCGAAGGCTCTGGCAGAGACGGTGCAGGCAGCTCCAGCCACAAGGAGGGCCCTGACTCGGCTTCATCAGCCTGCCTGTGAATCCATGATGTCATCCTGCCCCGAGTTTGGGCTCCCAAGCTCCAGACCACCCACGCTGGCAGCCCATTCTCTCCTGCGTCGCCAGGGAGAGACCTGCCTTTATAAATGGTTCGAGGTCGGAACAGAGGACTGGCCTGAATTGCTACACAGAAGCGCTGCTGCCAGCAGCGATAAGCATTTGGACATGTGGGCGCAGTGGTTTTTTTTCTTGTTTGAACTCTGAAACTCTCTTTAAGGCACAGTGGAAAAGCCTGTGCGCAGAGAGACTCAGGGAGGCTTTAGGGACAGGCCTGAAAACTCTGAAACACAAAAGCAAATGGGGTTGAGGAAATACTAAGTAAGAGGTAAGGGGGATTAATAAGTAAGATGGTCCTGGGTTTAATGCCAGCACTGCTGCCACCAGGAAGACGAAGGAAAAAAGGTGGAACTCTTTTTGCCACAGTCCTGCCCGGGTAATTAGAGACATCAGATTTCCATTTAGGATTTTTTTCTGATAGGTCGTTAGCAGAGGGGAACTGGGGCATGTGTGGGGGATGCTCACGCTGCTGAGAGGTTAAAAAGAAAACACACATCCCTCTCCAAAACAATCTTCAAGCAGAGAAAACTGGGGCTCCTGAAACACTGACTATTTTTGTCTAATCTTCAGCCACAGAAGAGAAAGGAGCGAATTTGGGGGTGACAGAGTAAAGGGCACCACAAAGGCCTGTGCCATGCGCACATCTAAACACGTGACAAGGGGCCCTAGCAGTGGTGCCCACTGGACAGGGAGGAGGCCAGGGGATGCTCTCCCTGAGGAAGCAGGGCCAGAGAAAGGATGCTTTCTCCACCTACCTGACAAAGGTCCTTCAGATGCCCAGAGGAAGCTGAGTCGTTGGGATCATGATCTAGAAGGGATTGTGGAAGCCTTGCCTGTCCTTTACATCACTTGCTTCCTATCCTGTCTATCTTGCTCCAGGCTCCAAGTAATGCGTCCAAGTGACCATGGACAGAAGCAATGTGAAACCATGAGCCAAAGTAAACTTATACCCCTAGTAAGTTAACTATCTCACGTACTATGCCACAGCGATGCAGAACTCACTAACATAATCTGTATGAATATGTATTTGTGTACATACATACGTAGATATGTGTATAGATGTACATATGTATGTATGTGGAGCATATCCCTATTAAGAACTAATCTTAGGATTGGGAACCAGCAGGTGACCTTTGTCATTGGTCTTGAGCACTGGAGAGTCAGCTGTCCTCGGTGAAGTGTCTGGCCTATGGCACAATCTGGATTGCTAAACATACTTTGACAGTAGGCACAAGACACATATTTTGAGACCTTTCTGTCAGTTCCAAACAAATGTATATTCTCTCTGAGGCAGTAAAGTCAAAGGGCTGAGCCCCAGCCTGATGAGAAAAGGCAGTGGTAGCAAAATAAACAAATAAGTAAGGACGCTGGTTCCTAGCCAGTGTGCTGGGACTGTGTCAGCCCCAGTGGGCACAGGAAAGCCTGAAGAAGAGAAGAAACAGGAAACAACACAAAGGTATTTCAGTTGAGCAGATGAAACTGGTTTGTGAGAACATCTGTGCCACTGTTGGGTAGCCCCAGAAGTTCACAGAGTGAAGAAGATCTCACTAGGCTGTGTCTTATACAAAAAGAGAAAGAAAAACCATCAGAAAGCTTTGTGAGTTGGCCAAATGCTGCCTTCCTGGCATGCCCTCCTCCTCCCACCACCAGCCTGGTATCCCCTCTCTCCTCTATTGGTGAAATTATTATGGCCACTCCACGTAGTTAAAAGGGAGGTTTATTTTGTGGGGTAACTTACAAATGAAGGGATAGGTTGTAGGGTCTGGCAAAGGTATAGCTCAGTCCGACGGTGTTCTCTGGAGAACTCTGCTTGGTCTACCTCCAGAGTCCAGGGTCCCAGAACCAAGAGAGCCCTCTCCTCTCGATCCTGGGTCTTCAGCTTCCTCCCTCAGCCCTGCCTTGTGTGCATGACCATTACCGAAGCCTCAATGGGGGTTGGAACTTCCAGGCCAATGCTGGGATGGCTACCCACTACATCTCCCACTTTTGTCTAAATAAGAAGGTTCTAACCTAATACAAGACTATATACAAAGAAATGGTTATCAAATATTTTCCAGGAGTAATGAGGGATAAGACAAATGCTCCAACTTTACAAAGGAACATTAGGTGACTGTCTAGGCTGCCAGCTGTCTCTGTCTACCCTTCAAGACTCCGAAAGTTGCTTGCATCCTTCTCCCAGTTCTCAGGTAATAATATATCCTTCTGAGGTCTTTGATGTGGTTGAAGACTACATAGTTATAATTTTCTCAGTTGTGATAAAAGATAAATTAGATATAAAACCTTGGACTCACAAATATAAGATAGATAGGATATGTTCTTTAATATTGTAACTGTAATTCTTGCTTGATAATTGTTTTGTTATATGTAATTTTACTATGTAAAAGTTAAAACCTTCCCTAAAAAAAAAGAAAGGGGGAAGTGCTGTAGATATCACTCGTGTAAATAAAATTCTGATTGGCCAATGGCCAGGCAGAAAGTATAGGTGGGACAAGAGAGAAGAGAATTCTGGGAGGTGGAAGGCTGGGGTGGAGAGATGCTGCCAGCTACCGCCATGACAAGAAAGATGAAAGATATTGGTAAGCCATGAGCCACGTGGCAACTTATAGATTAATAGAAATGGGTTAATTTAAGATAGAACAAGTAGATAACAAGAAGCCTGCCACGGCCATACAGTTTCTAAACAATGTAAGTTTCTCTGTGTTTACTTGGTTGGTTCTGAGCATCTATGGGCCTGGCAGGTGAGAGAGATTTGTCCTGACTGTGGGCCAGGCAGGAAAACTTTAACTACACTCCTCCACTGCCAACAACCTCCAGACTCACATGGCATCTACTGTCTCTTGTGGTGGCAGCTGTGATGGAGGCTCAACAGACACCTGTCACCGTTGCCTGGGCACCTGGCCATGCCTGTTGGCCCAGGGTGAGCATGTCATCTAACAGACACATCAGTGTGACTTTTAAAACTCTTGCTTGGAAAGCTAGGACAAAAGCGTTCTATCTCTTCCTGACTTGTCAGGGTGGAGGTGTGAGCCTGAACCTGCCCTGGTCATTTTGTTGTTAAAAGAGAGCCCACAGTGCAGGACATAGCCCAGAGCATCTTACAGGACCTGGGCCCCAGGATGAGACAAGTTGGGAACTCAGTTGCATGGGTGACTCAGTAGGGTGTGCTACCTCTCCAAGCCTCAGTGCTGCCATCTGGAAGATGGATCACAGATGAAATGTCTGAGTTATCACACAGCCTTTCCAACTACCAATTCCATCACTATTCTAATGACTAGTTTTAATATGCATTCCCTGTGGCCTGGAAAGACATTCCCCTCTAGGACAGTTCACAGCTTTATTGCAGATGCTAGTAGCCCAGAGAATATAGTGTTAAACTTCCTGTACATAAACCACTCAGTAAGCCCTGCATATAAAGAACTATAGCAAGTAGCAAGGCCAAAAGAACAAGAGGTAAACCGCCTTTGTCTTTAAGGAACCCCCATTTTGACAACATAAATATTTGAACTGCTGTATGTAGCTGCACAAGGGTGTGGACTGGACAACTCTGAGACTGCCTTGCATGCAATGTCCCCTATGTGACAGCTTAGGGAAGCAAACTAGTAAACAAACAAACAAACAAAAATATTTTGCAAGAAGCAAGATGTTGGACAGTAAATCATCTGTGATCCTGGCTGCACAAGGAATGCACGTGGGAAGGAGGAGTCATAGCTGCCCTGTGTTACCTTTGGAAGACAGAGACACTGTTGACAGACAACATGTCTGGGATAGTGAAGTGTGGTGTTATTGTGTTTTCCAAAATATTGTGTACCCTAATAAGCTTATTTGGGGTCAGAGACAGAACAGCCACAATATTAAACATGAGGATAGGCAGTGGTAGCACACGTCTTTAATCCTAGCATTCCAGAGACAGAAATCCATCTGTTCCAGAATACAGCCAAGCCTGGTGACTCACTCCTTTAATCCCAGGGAGTGATGGTAGAAAGCAGAAAGATACATTAGGCGTGAGAACCAGAAACTAGAAGCATTTGGCTGTTTAAGCTTTCAGGCTTCGAGCAGCAGTTCAGCTGAGATTCATTCTGGATGAGGACTCAGAGGTTTCCAGTCTGAGGAAACAGGATCAGCTGAGGAACTGGCAAGGTGAGGAAGCTGTGGCTTGTTCTGCTTCTCTGATCATCCAGCATTCACCCCAATAACTGGCCTCAGGTTTGATTTTATTAATAAGACCATTTAAGATTCCTGGTACAGTGAAGAAAAGGTATTCTTACCTAGTACTCCATGCCCTTTGTCCTATTTTATTTTTCTCCCATGAGAGCATTTTACCATCTCTTCAGCACACCTTTTGAAAGTCAATCATTATGAAATGGTTGGTTCTAAATTCTACAGCCTCATGGAGGTGAGCCTCCCCTTGCTCAGGCTAATAACTAAAGGACACTTAAGCTCTGGACCCAAAACAATGGGGAGAAGTGTTGGGGTGGAGCTCTGAGAGTGGAGTGTTTGCCTACTGTGCATGGTTTATCCCCAGCAGAGCATAAATAGTACATGGTGGTGCACACTTGTAATCCCAGAATTTAGGAGGTAGAGGCAGGAAGATGAGAAAGTTCAAGTCATCCTTGGCTATCTGATGGGTTCTATGGCAGTGAAGGCTGCTAATTGAGACCCTGTTTAAAGACAAAACAAGAACCCCTGCCCAACTCTGTCCCAGTTGCCAGCCAGCAGGCAGGGCACCTGGGGAAGAACCCCCTCACCAAGACCCCCCCCCCACTGGACGCTGCCCCCATACCCATCCACCTGAGAACCCAGCTGTTTCCTGAGGCACAGAAATCAAACCTCCAGCTCTCATTTTGGACCAAGAGACCCTGCATCTAAGTGCCCTGCCCCCATACTCATTTGCATGAGACCCCAGCCACTTCCTGAGGCATGGAAACCAAACCACCAGCTCTCATTGGACAAAGAGCTTTCTTTGGAACAAGAGTAACCTCCTTAGACAGGGAATCTGCCACCCCTCATTAGACCCAGAATGGCTTTCTGAGACGTAGAATCTGCCACCTCTCACTGGACCAAGAGTGTCTTCCTGAAACACAGAATCTGTCAGCTCTGACTAGACCAAGAGCCCTGATAAGAGAGGCTCTGTGAGTCACAGAATCAACAAGCTTGGGTTGACCCAAGAGCAGCTCCCTGAGACACAGAATCTAGCTGCTCCAATTACACTAAAAGCTAAGATTGGACCCAGAGGGGTCCTTGAGACACAGATACAACAAGCACAGAGTGGACCAATAGCAACTTGCTCAGACACAGGCACCACTTGCACCTATTAGAGGAGGAGATGGGCAGACATCAAGAAAGAAGTACATACAACAACATAAAGAGCATCACCAGAACCTAGCCCTCCTCCAACAGCAAGACCTGAACATCACAAGGTAGAAGAAAGCAACCTTAAAAATAGCATCATGAAGATGCTAGAGGCCTTTCAAGAAAAAAATTAAATTGAGGAAAAGACAAATAAAAAAAAATGGAAGAAATCAAGAAATAAATAGAGAAAAAGACAAACAAAAAAATTGGAAGAAATCAATAGATCCCTTAAAGAACGCCAAGAAAACCATGAAAAAGCAATTAAACATGTGAGGGAAACAGCTCAAGACCTGAAAAGGGAAACAGAAACAATGAAGAAGACACAGAGGGAAAGTTGGAAATAGAAAATCTGAGAAAACAAAAAGGAAACACAGATGTAAGCATAACCAACAGAATAAAAGAGATGGAAGAGAGAATCTCTGGAGTAGAGGATACAATAAAGGAAATAAATACATCAGTCAAAGAAAATACCAAAGCCAAAAAAGTCATAACACAAAATGTCCAGGAAATCTGGGACACCATGAAAAGACCAAATCTAAGAATAATAGGGATAGAAGAAGGAGAAGAATATCAACTCAAAGGCACAGAAAATATATTCAACAAGATCATAGAAGAAAACATTCCCAACTTAAAGAAGGAAATACCTATGAAGATACAAGAAGCCTATACAACACCAAACAGATTAGATTCCCTAAAAAAGTCCCCTCGCCACATGATAATTAAACAACTAAACCTACAAAAAAAAATATTAAGAGCAGCAAAGGAAAAAGGACAAGTGACTTATAAAGGCAAACCCATCAGAATAACACCCGATTTCTCGATGGAGACTTTGAAAGCCAGAAGGACATGGACAGATATAATGCAGACACTAAGAGACCATGGATGCCAGCCTAGACTAATATACCCAGCAAAACTTTCAATTACCACTGACAGCGTTAACAAGACATTCCAAGACAAAACCAGATTTAAACAATACTTATCCACAAATCCAGCCCTACAGAAAGCACTGTAAGAAAAATTCCAACTTAAGGAAGTCAGATACACCCACAAAAACACAGGCAATAGATAACCCCATAGCAGTAAACCCCAAAGAAGAGAAATACACACACACTGCCACCAAAAGATAACAGGAACTAACAATCACTGGTTATTAATATCCCTTATTATCAATGGACTTGATTCACTTATGAAAAGACACAGGCTAACACAATGGATACTAAAGCAGGACTCATCTTTCTGCTGCATACAAGAAACACACCTCAGTTTCAAAGATAGACACTACCTCAGAATAAAAGACTGGGAAAAGTCTTTCCAATCAAATGATCTTAAGAAGCAAGTGGTGTATCTATCCTAATATCCAACAAAATAGACTTCAAACTAAAATTAATCAAAAGAGATCAAGAAGGACATTACATACTCATCACAGAAAAGATCCACCAAAATGAAGTTTCAATTCTGAACAATTATACCCCAAACACAAGGGCACCCACATATGTAAAAGAAACATTACTAAAGCTTAAATCACACACAAAACCCCACACATTAATAGTGGGAGACTTCAACACCCCACTCTCACCATTGGACAGATCTGCCAAATTGAAAATTAACAGAGAAATAAGGGGCTTAACTGATGTTATAACTCAAATGGACTTAATATCTACAGAACATTCCACCCTAACAGAAAAAAAGAATACACCTTCTTCTCAGCACCCCATGGAACCTTCTCTAAAATCAATCGCATACTCACTCACAAAGCAAACCTCAACAGATAAAAAAAAAAAAATTTAGAATAACCTCCTGCATTCTATCAGATCACCATGGTTTAAACTTGGATTTCAACAACAAAAATTACAGAAAGTCTACAATCCCATGGAAACTGAATAATGCTCAACTGAATCACCAATGGATCAAGGAAGAAATAAAGAAAGAAATTAAGACTTCCTAGAGATCAACGAAAACAAATATACTACATACCCAAACTTATGGGACACTATGATAGCAGTACTAAGAGGAAAATTTATAGCACTGAATGCCCTCATAAAGAAGTTGGAAAAATCTCACACTAGTGACTTAATAGCACACCTGAAAGCTTTAGAACAAGAAGAAGCAAAGTCGCCCAGGAGGAATAGATACCAGGAAATAATCAAATTGAGAGCTGAAATGAATAAAATAGAAACAAAGAGAACAATACAAAGAGTCAATGAAACAAAGAGTTGGTTTTTTGAGAAAATCAATATGATAGACAAGCCCTTATCCAGACTAACCAAAAGGCAGAGAAAGAGCATCCAAATTAGCAAAATCAGAAATGTAAAGGGAGACATAACAACAGACAATGAGGAAATCCAGAGAATCGTCAGGTCATACTTCAAAGACCTGCACTCCACAAAACTGGAAAATCTAAAAGAAATGAACAATTTTCTGGATGGTACCACATACCTAAGTTAAATCAAGACTAGATGAACTATTTAACTAGACCAATAACCCCTGAGGAAATAGAAACAGTCATTAAAAGTCTCCCAACCAAAAAAAAAAAACAAAAAAACAAAAACCCAGGACCAGATGGTTTCAATGCAGAATTCTACCAGATCGTCAAAGTAGAGTTAATACCAATACTCTTTAAATTGTTCCACACAATAGAAACAGAAGGAAGGCTACCAAACTCATTCTATGAAGCTACAGTTACTCTGATTCCCAAGCCAAAAAAGATGCAACAAAGAAAGATAATTACAGACCAATCTCCCTCATGAACATTGATGCAAAAATACTCAATAAAATATTGGCAAACAGACTCCAAGAACAAATCAAAACAATTATCCACCATGATCAAATAGGTTTCATCCCAGAGATGCAAGGTTGGTTTAACATATGAAAGTCTGTCAATGTAATACACAATATAAACAAACTGAAAGAAAAAAATCCCCATGATCATTTTATTAGATGCTGAAAAGGCCTTTGACAAAATCCAACACCCCTTCATGATAAAGGTCTTGGAGAGATCAGGAATACAGGGAACATACCTAAACATAATAAGGGCAGTTTACAGCAAGCCTAACAGCCAACATCAAAGTAAATGGAGAGAAACTCAAAGCAATTTCACTAAAATGAGGAACAAGACAAGGCTGTCTGCTCTCCCCATATTTATTCAATATAGTACTTGAAGTTCTAGCTAGAGCAATAAGACAACAAAAGGAGATCAAGGGGATATAAATTGGAAATGAAGAAGTGAAGCTTTCACTATTTGCAGATGACATGATAGTATACATAAGTGACCCCAGAAATTCAACCAAGGAACTCTTACAGCTGATTAAACACCTTCAGTAATATGGCAGGATACAAGATTAATTCAGAAAATCAGTAGCCCTACTATATACAAATGACAAACAAGCTGAGAAAGATATCAGAGAAACATCGCCCTTTACAATAGCCACAGATAAAATAAAATAAAGGGGTAATTCTTACTAAGCAAGTGAAGGACCTATATGACAAGAACTTTAAGTCCCTGAAAAAAGAAATTGAAAAAGATCTCAAAAAACAAAAAGATCTCCCATGCTCATGGATAGGTAGGATTAACATAGTAAAAATGGCAATATTACCAAAAGCAATCTACAGATTCAATGCAATCCCCATCAAAATCCCAACACAATTCTTCACAGACCTGGAAAGAACAATACTCAACTTCATATGGAAAAACAAAAAACCCAGGATAGCCAAAAGAATCCTATACAATAAAACAACCTCTGGAGGCATCACAATCCCTGACCTCAAGCTCTACTATAGAGCTATAGTAATAAAAACAGCTTGGTACTGTGTAGTTGGAGAGCTTCTCTCCAGGTGCCACCAAGCCCCTGCAGTCCCACAACCCACATATAAAATAATCATACAGACACTTATATTATTTAAATTGCTTGGCCATTAGCTCAGGCCTACCATTGTCTAGCTCTTACCCTTATATTTAGCCCATTTCTGTTAGTCTATACTTTGCCACATGGCTTGTGGCTTACCGGTGTCTTTACACGTTGCTTCTCAAGGCGGCGGCTGGCAGTGTCTCCTCCCAGCCTTCCTGTTCCCTGCCTTCTCCTCTTCCTTGTCCTGCCTACCCTATCCTTCCTGCCTGGCTACTAGCCAATCAGCACTTTATTTATACAGAGTGATGTCCACAGCACTTCCCCTTTTCTTTTTTGTTGAAAAAGGAGGGTTAACTTTTATATAGTAAAATTACAGATAACAAAACAATTATCAAGCAAGAATTACATATTTGTGAGTCTAAGGTTTTATATCCAACTTATCTTTTATCATAACTGAGGAAATTATAACTATCTAGCCTTCAACCACATCAAAGACCTCAGAAGGATATAATATTATCTGAGAACTGGGAGAAGGATGCAAGCAACTTTCAGGAGTCTTGCAGGGTAGACAAAGACAGCTGGCAGCCTGGACAGTCACCTAATGTTCCTTTGTAAAGTTGGGGCATTTGTCTTTAGTCCACAGGCTAGAGTCTCTCGGTCACTTCTCTCTCTCTCTCTCTCTCTCTCTCTCTCTCTCTCTCTCTCTCTCTCTCTCTCTTTTTACAGTAAAAGGACAATGAATTTAAATTGTGACAATACACAAAATATCTTTAACAGAGGTAGGAATGAATAGTGCAATATGCAATATGATAATAATCCTAAATATATATCAGTATACAGAATATCTTAAACAGAAGTAGAACATACATACATTATGACAGATGTAAATTTACATTTGTATCAATATACAAATATTTCAAATAAGAGTAAAAATATGTGTACAATATAACAAACATAGTTCTGTATTTATATCAATGTACAAATTATCTTAGATAGGAATATAAAAAGTTTAGATATGTATCAACATATAAGAATTCATAATAGTGCAAATTATCTAAGGCTGCCATTTTATTAAATTTGTTTACTAATGTATATGATAGTCTACCATAATATCTTATACCTATTCATTCCATTTCTTCTTCCCCCCCCTTTTTTTTTGAGACATATTTTCTTTCCTTAGTGAGTTTAACAGTTTCTTCCACCCCCAACCCTAGAACCATTATCCATAACCCTGAGAAATATGAAACCTTAGGGATAAGGGGCATAGTTTTCTTATATCTCTCTGTGTAAATAAAGTTCTGATTGGCCAGTGGCCAGGCAGGAAGTATAGGTGGGACAAGAGAGAAGAGAATTCTGGGAAGTAGAAGGTTGGAGGGAGACACCGCCAGCAGCCACCATGAAAAGCAACATATAAAGACACTGGTAAACCACAAGCCACGTGGCAAAGTATAGACTAACAGAAATGGGTTAATTTAAGATAGAAAAGGTAGATAACAAGCAGCCTGCCATGGCCATACAGTTTGTAAGCAATATAAGTTTCTGTGTGCTTTCTTGGTTGGGTCTGAGCGACTGTGGGACTGGCGGTAAGAGATTTGTCAACTATGGGCCAGGCAAGAAAAATCTAACTACAAATGGCGTCCAACGTGTTGGCAAGAGTTTCCACCTAAAACCTGACAAAAAAAGATTCCAAAATGGAACTAAAAACAGCTTCCTAATTGTCTCTCTCAAGTTAGTGGCAGCCTGCCGTTTGAGCTACTATGGCGGGTTCCTGGCGTGTGTGTCTGACCTGCAGTGCAGCGGAAATGAGGAATCTACAAGCAACACTTTACTCTGCTGCATATTGGATTTAGCCTTTGCTAGTTTAAAAAAAGAAAAAAAGTTTCTGGGCTATGCGCTGCTTTGATAGAACTGCTTCTGTTAGTTGATGGTGCACATGGCTCCAGACCCAGAGCTGGCAGTAAACTGTACCACCGCCATGTTGGGAAGCTGAGGTGGGCGGAGCCAGCAGCCACAGTGGCGTTTCAGTCTTACAAAGATGGATATTACACAGAGAATCTGGTTTGTCTTATCTTTGGGATTTTTAACTACAGAAAAAGATTTGATCGTAAAAGCTGTTGAGTTAAATAAATATGTAAATTTTAAAGGTACCTTGACTACAAAATTTGGATATAAGGATATGTTGCTTTGGAAGAGAGTCTCTGCTTTTCTTTCTACAGAAAGCCAGAGGCTATGGATTTGTTCCAGATTAAGATACATCAGTTTTGATCAGCCAAGACCACCTGAAAGGTCTCTGATGACACAATGGCCCAGATGATCCGACATCCAGAATGGTTTCAAGGCAACTGGCTCAGAGGTTTACCCTCATGGACTACTCCATAATCCTAAAATTTTCTTTGTGTCCCCATAAGATACAGCAGCCCCCCCCCAGCAGGAAGTAGTAAGAAAAACTGCGCCCAATTTCCCAAAATTATCAAGCTGGCTTTGGAGATGGAATTGGCTCACTCCTTCTCTAAACCCAAACATATTGTTAAAAAAAAAAAAAAAAAAGGTTAAGAGATTCTTGTGTCCCAAATCAGAAGAGCCCTCTGGTGTGGGACAGAAAAAAACCAATATTTTATTTAAAACAGGTTGATTATAAATGCAATCTATTTCTAAAGATAAAAAGGGGATATGATATAGATATGATAGGATGAAAGGGTAGATTAATGAACTTAATTCTAAAGAGCAACAACTCATTTAAAATATTTTACATTGGTATAGATTTTAGTCTATTGATACAAACTTAAAGTTAATTTTGTTATACTGTGTGTATATTTCTACTCTTGTTTAAGCTCATTTAAAATTGTAATAGATAATTAAAATAGATTAATAACTGGTCATCTATGATAATTATACTCATAGCCATGTTAGTTAAGTCTTCTATGTATACACAGAGATATTTCAGATAGATAGGTAATCTTCAAACATTTCAAAGGTCTACAGAATATGGCATTTAAAATATTTTTAAAATTTAGACTTTCTGGACAGTGAGACATGTCTGCTCCTGGCAGCACCAATTTACTTCAGAGAGGAGGATGGGCATTAAAGACACTTCATATGGAGTTTATCTTCACCTTGGCAAAAATAGCCATTTGGGCAAGAAACTGTTCTTGCCTGGACTGCTTGATCAACTGGACATACAGGACCCATAGAAAGGTGACCACTAAACTTTGCTTGACAAAATGGTCCTTCAGGTTCCTGCTTCATAGAGGAAACGGCCAGACATTCTACAGGTCACTGAGAGACGTGACCAAGGGACTCTAGCCTGTGGACTAAAGACAAATGCCCCAACTTTACAAAGGAACATTAGGTGACTGTCCAGGCTGCCAGCTGTCTCTGTCTACTCTGCAAGACTCCAGAATGTTGCTTGCATCCTTCTCCCGGTTCTCAGGTAATATTATATCCTTCTGAGGTCTTTGATGTGGTTGAAGGCTAGATAGTTATAATTTCCTTAGTTATGATAAAAGATAAGTTGGATATAAAACCTTAGACTCACAAATATAAGATAGATATGATATCTTCTTTAATATTGTAACTGTAATTCTTGCTTGATAATTGTTTTGTTATATGTAATTGTACTATGTAAAAGTTAAAACCTTCCTTAAAAAAAAAAGAAAAGGGGAAGTTCTGTGGATATCGCTCTGTGTAAATAAAGTTCTGATAGGCCAGTAGCCAGGCAGGAAGTATAGGTGGGACAAGAGAGAAGAGAATTCTGGGAAGTAGAAGGTTGGAGGGAGACACTGCCAGCAGCCGCCATGAAAAGCAACATGTAAAGACACTGGTAAGCCACGAGCCATGTGGCAAAGTATAGACTAACAGAAATGGGTTAATTTAAGATAGAAAAGGTAGATAACAAGCAGCCTGCTATGGCCATACAGTTTGTAAGCAATGTAAGTTTCTATGTGCTTTCTTGGTTGGGTCTGAGTGACTGTGGGACTGACTGGCAGGTAAGAGAGATTTGTCCTGACTGGGCCAGGCAGGAAAACTCTAACTACAGTACTGGCATAAAAACTGACATGTAGACCAATGGAACCGAACTGAAGACCCTGACATTAATCCGCATATGTATGAACACCTAATTTTTTTTACAAAGAATCCAAAACTGTACAATGGAAAAAAAGAAAGAATCTTCACCAAATGGTGCTGGCATAACTGGATGTCAACATGTAGAAGATTGCAAGTAGATCCATATCTGTCACCGTGCATAAAACTTAAGTCCAAGTGGATCAAAGACCTCAACATAAATCCAGCTACTCTGAACCTGATAGGAGAGAAAGTAGGAAGTACTCTTGAACACATTGGCACCGGAGATCACTTCCTAAATATAACACCAGCAGCACAGACACTGAGATAAACAATCAATCAATGGGACCTGTTGAAACTGAGAAGCTTTTGTAGAGCAAAGGACACGGTCAACAAGACAAAGCAACAGCCTACAGAATGGGAAAAGGTCTTCACCAACCCCACATCTGACAGAGGGCTGATATCCAGAATATATAAAGAACTAAAGAAACTAGACATCATGGGAATGCAAACTGGTACAGCCACTTTGGAAATCAGTATGGTGCTTTCTCAGAAAATTGGGAATCAGCCTCCCTCAAGACCCAAGGAATGCTTAATCATACCACAAGGACACATGCTCAACTATGTTCGTAGCAGCATTATTTGTAATATCCAGAAACTGGAAACAACCTAGATGCCCTTCAGCTGAAGAATGGATTTAAAAAAAAAAAAAAATGTGGTACATATACACAATGGAGTACTACTCAGCAGAGAAAAATAATGACATCATGAGGTGAGGTTTTCAGGCAAATAAATGGAACTAGAAAATATCATCCTGAATGAGGTAACCCAGACTAAGAAAGACAAACATGGTATGTACTTACTCATAAGTGGATACTAGATGGAAAGCAAAGGATAACCAGACTGCAACTCACAGCTCCAGGGAGGCTACCTAGTAAAGAGGACCCTAGGAAAGACACAGGGATCACCTAGTGATGGAGAAATGGATGAGATCTACATGAACAAACTGGGAGTGAGGGGGGAGTAATGGAGGGCAAGGGTCGGGGGAAAGAGAGCTTAGGGGAGCACAAGATCCCAGCTGGATCAAGAACAGAATGGGGGAACAAGGAAAGAGATACCACAATAGATGAAGATACCATGGGAATAGGAAGAATCAGAGTGCTAGAGAGATCCCTAAGAATCTACAAAGATGACTCCACTGTAGACTACTAGCAGTGGTTGAGAGGGTGCCTGTGCTGACTTACTCTGGTGATCAGATGGCCGAACACCCTACCTGTCATGATAGAACCCTCACCCAGTGACTGATGGAAGCAGATGCAGAGATCCATGGCTGAGCCCCAGGTAGAGTTCTCGGAGCCTAATTGATGACAGAGAGGAAAGATTCTATGAGCAAGAGATAACGAGACCATAATTGGAAAAAGTACAGAGACAACTAGCCAAACCAGTGGAAACACATGAATTGTGAACCAATGGCTGAGGAGCCCCACGGCACTGGACTAGGCCCTCCAGATAAGTGAGACAGTTGTTTAGCTTGAACTGTTTAGGGGGCCCCAGGCAGTGAGACCAGGACCTGTCCTCAGTGCATGAGCTGGCTTTTTGAAACCTAGTACCTATGCTGAGACACTTTGCTCAGCCTTGGTACAGGGAGGAGGGCATTGGACCTGCCTCAACTGAATGTACCAGGCTAGGCTGACTCCCCAGGGGAGACCTTGCCTTGAAGGAGGTGGGTATCAGGGGTGGTTTGGGGGGCAGGAAGGCTGGTGGGTGGAAGGAGAGAGGACAGGGGATTCCATGGTTGATATGTAAAACGAATTTTAAAAAATGGGGGGAAAAAGACAAAACAAACAAAAACCCAGAAAAGATATGCAAGTGTTATTCAGCCAAAGGCAGAAAGAAAAGCACTGACAAGGTGAAGGAGGCAGCTGTTCATTCAAAACCTGAGAATGCAGCACAGGCAAAGCTCAGAGGGTTACAGAAAAGTCACAGGTATATGCAGAGCTCCATGTGTAATCGCAGATTTGAGGTGGTGTGCCTCCACAGCAGGACTTCCAGGGAGCCATGACACCTTCCTGCTGGCTCCAGATAATCTTCATGGTTCTATAGAGGCCATGAGGGGAAAGACGAAGGGGCCTCCTTGCCCCT
This sequence comes from Onychomys torridus, assembly GCF_903995425.1. Classification (NCBI taxonomy): domain Eukaryota; kingdom Metazoa; phylum Chordata; class Mammalia; order Rodentia; family Cricetidae; genus Onychomys; species Onychomys torridus. The sequence continues at coordinate 133,341,173 of NC_050447.1, read as the reverse complement.
ACAGACACACATATGTGTCCTGGTCAAGAACATGGCATCTTCTGCTTCTCACTTGTCTTTCTGGTATCCTAGTCTTTCCTATACTAGGACCTGAAACTGGTTATGGTGTTAAGTAGCTTGTGTCTGTTCTCAGTGTTTGGCCACTTTTCTCTGTACTGTGAATAAAATAAGCTCCACTCTCCCCTAACGTCCAGCTTCTTTGGTCATGGTTTTTGAACACTTGAGGTGAGCATCTGTTTATGTCAGGCCTTCTCAGGACATGGCTGTCGACCAGGTGTGTTGGTGCATATCTTAAATCTCAGCACTCAAGAGGCAGAATCTTCAGCCTGTGAATTCTAGGCCAGCCTGGTCACATGGTGGGATGTTGTCTAAAAGACAAAACAAAACCAACAAATTATATGTGTGTGTGTGTATATATATATATATATATATATATATATATATATATATATATATATATATATATATGAGACAGAGAAAAACAAACAAACTAACTAACTAACTAAATAAATAAATAAATAACTCACTGTCACTGAACGTGTTTTGTGGATAGCTGTGACATCAGTCAGTATCCCTGGTTATCTCCACTTCCAAAACAATTCTTAGCCATTTTCATGAATTTGTCCTTTGGGTCAATTTTGCCACCAACTTTCAAAGGAATGAGACTTCTGGAACTTTTCTTAGAACTGTATTTAATATAGAAAGCATGAGGCAGAATTAGGCATTTTAACTATTATAAATACGTAAGTTCATTAAAGATGAGCTTGCAAATAAACTAATCCCTCACTTCTTAAGAGAAAATAATTACACACACACACACACACACACACACACACACACACACACATATATATATATTAGAGGAGCACATGTCCCTTCATGTGCCCCATGTGACTCCCATGTCTAAATCCACTCTTTGTCACAGGTCTCAGTCAAATGACAAGCACAGAGCAGCAGGAATTCCATGACAGCCATTAAGACACAAGGCCCTAGAAAATCTGCCTTACCCTCAAACAGCCCCGTTTGCAGTGGTTCTACAGCAAGCCACACCAACCTTCCAAATTCCAAGTCATGTGACATTTTTATTACTTTTCTTGCAAGGGTATCTCTCCCACAGAACTCCAAAATAACTTCTCTGAATCCTGGAGCCTTACCTGCAAACAGCTGGTCTGTATTTTAAAGGACCTTACTAAGTTTTCTGTGGAATGCTAAGATTGTCCAAAGGAGCCACAGAAACAGCTTAATTACCCACCCCACAAATGAGCAGGCTGAGAGCACTGGGTCTCTCTGGGACTTTGTGTGACTTCATGGAATGACATCTGCCAAGAGAACACTAGGAAAAGCAAGCAAACTCAGCAGCCAGATTCCATGGTAACAGCTGGCCAGCCACAGGTGTTGGCCAGGGAAGAACTCCAGCCCTGCTTAAATGTTCCAGAGAGTTCTTTATTATTTTAACACCACGTTCAGAGAGAGCTTAATTTGCTCAGATTCAAAACATTCCCCAAGGGTAGAGTACAGAGTAAACAAGGCTGAGGAGAAAGTCCTGTCCACCTAATTTTTAATTTGCAAAGCAGAGCTGTTACAAAACAAAGCACGTGATTTCTGACAGCTTTGCCACCACAAAGGAGCTTGGGAAGGAAGGCTTTGGTGGAAAATATTCTCTCAGTTAAGCTAGTCAAGATGTAGTGAAATTTTTGTTGTTCTAGACAAAGTCAGTGTGTCGTTCATGCTCGGTATGAGAGGCAAGCTCCAGAGAAAAGACTGAGTATCTAGCAGCAGCAGAGGTGGGACCTCTGTGCCCTTCCTTCACTGTCCCACTGCAGATGCTAAGATTCCTTCCTGTCTCCTGAGCTCCAAGAACATGAGTGAAAAAACTCACCCAGAGGCATAAATCTCAGAGGGTCTGAGCTCTGCTTGACCCAGCTGTGTACCTGAGACCAGGCAGGTGTGAGGCTCTTGTGCTGGAGCGAGCCTCTGTTCCCACATACAGGGTTCACTCACTCACTCACTCACTCACTCACTCACTCACTCACTCACACACTCATACATATACTCACACACTCACTCAGTCACACACTCACTCACACTCACACACTCATACCCTCACTCACTCATACACTCACTCAGTCACACACTCACTCACTCATACACTCACTCACTAATACACTGACACACTCACACACACTCACTCACACTCACACACTCACTCACTCACACATACACTCACTCACTCACACACTCACTCACACACTCATACACTCACTCACTTATACCCTCACTCACTCACACACTCACTCACTCACACATATACACACTCACACATACACACACTCACACACTCACACACTCACTCACTCACACACTCACTCACTCACTTACTTATACACTCACTCACATACTCACACACTCATATGTAGTAAGAATCTTAAAAGTGTTATTAATAAGAACAAACCTGAGGCCAGGTATTGGGGTGATTGCTGGAAGATCAGAGAAGCAGAACAAGCCACAGCCACCTCACCTCACCAGTTCCTCAACTGATCCTGTTTCCTCAGACTGCCAGGTTCTGTGTCCTCCTCCTAATGGATCTCAGCTGAACTGTGCTGCTCCAAAGCCGGAAAGCTTAACCAGCCAAATGCTGCTCGTTTCTGGTCCTCACGCCTCATATACCTTTTTGTTTTCTACCATCACTCCCTGGGATTAAAAGGCGTGAGTCACCGTACCTGGCTGTTTCCAATGTGGCCTTGAACTCACAGAGATCCAGAGGGATTGCTGCCTCTGGAATGCTAGGATTAAAGGTGTGAGTGCCACTGCCTAACCTCTGTTTAATATTGTGGCTGTCCTGTTCTCTGACCCCAGATAAATTTATTAGGGTGCACAATATTTTGGGGAACACAATATCACCACACTCATACACACTCACACACTCACTCACTCACTCACTCACTCACATACTCCTTCATCAAGTGTTTTGTCATCACCAAGCCTGTGCTAAAGAAAAATTGCACACTAGGAATGAGATGCACCCTGATTCTCCAGGCTGCATTCAAATGAGGAGATGGACAGGCAGTGACTGACACACAGAGGCTCAGTTCCTTCTAAAGATGTGCAAGTGGGAACATTCTCAGACTGAAGGATGGCTCTGTTTGTAGCATTTCTGCTACTCACTGTGCTATTGGAGATGGCTTTTTGGATCAACCTCTGCCACCCCTCTGACCCCTCTGAATAGTCAGGGAATAACCCTGTAATCTTAGTTAGGAAAATCCAAACTGTCTCTGGGATTGTCTCAACCTTGTCTAGGACAACAGACTGTACTTCTGCTCATGGATGATGCCAGCCATCATCTCCCAGAGGAGAGTAAAGATGAGGCCAACAGATAGCATCATGCTCTAGACCGAGACCACACAGGCCATCTACACCCAAGGCCTCTCTGTAACCTGACGATCTGATACACAAGCTCCCTGTTTCCTTTTATTTCATGTTTCTTGAGCTAACCTGAACCAAGGAGCTGTCACTTGTCACTATGGAAGTGTTGTTTGATATACAAGCTAAAACATGGGTAAGTAAAGGAGTTAGCTGTCACAGAGACAGAGAGAGGGAGGGAGGGAGGGAGGGAGGGAGGGAGGGAGGGAGGGAGGGAGCCTAGCCACGGGCATGAGGGAGGCTCTTTAGTAAGAGACAGTAACAAGAGATATGGGGCCATACTTAACAACAGGACTCTGACTCCCGCTTCCCTTATCAAACAAACAAGCCTCTCTTTCTCTTTCACACACACAAAGCCACAGCAACAGGGATAGGATGTGCAGAGGGTGAGTAGCCAGTTCGTGGGAACAGTAACCAATGTGGTGGGGTGAGCTGACCAAAGAGCTATATAAAGAAGATGCTCAGGGCTTGCACTGCTAGAGTGCCGAGCATCTCCGAGGACTGTGAAGTCAGCTGTGCTTCCGTCTATGTCACTCCTAGCTGACTGCAGGACTGTGGTCACCAGCCCTTCCCTTCTGAGGACTCTGCTCACTGTTAGCTTCAACACTACTCCTGAGGGGGAGTGTAGGAGAGCACCCCAAGAAAGGCTGCATGTGCCAGGCATCTGTGCCAGCAAGAGCCAGAAGTCCTCTGGTGTGAAAGCTGAAGCATGGCAGTGAGCTGCTCCCAGCGATAAAACTCACGGGCCTGACCTGACCCTAACCCCAGATGCCTCCACGGAGAGAAAGTGCTGGGCCATGGGAGGGTGCCTACAAGCACTGTTTTCTGTCTTCACACAGGTCCCTAGTTTGTTGAGAACCCCAGCTGAGACCACACTTTTACCAGCAACTCTCAAAGCCAGAAAAGCATTGTTTGTGTGCTGGCCAGCAGGCTGCTGAGTGAACAGCAACAGAAAATACAAATGACAATTTCTCTTAACTCCACGACAATAAGCATTTGTATAGTAGATATTTTGTTAAGACTTATTTACTTGTACTTGTACATGCCTAAGTGTTTGCCTGCATGTCTGTACATGCACCATGTGTGCCTAGTGCCCTCAGAGTCTAGAAGAGGATTTCAGGTCCTTTAGAACTAGAGTTACAGACAGTTGTGAGGTGTCATGTGGGAACAGAACTCAAGCCCTCTGTAAGAGCAGCAAGTGTTCTTACCTGCCCCTACTGGAAGTTCTAATGAAAATATTTCTCATAATCCTTTTATAGATAAAGATTTTTAATACCTACTAAAATGATTTCCTGACTAATTATATCACCAAACTTCATCTGGGAGACTGGGCCACTGTTATGGTTTTTCCTTTTAACATATTACCAGTCTTTCAATATAGAAGCTGATATATGCATATGTGCATGTATGTAAACACATCTGTGTGTCCATGTGTCCATGTGCAAGTATGGATGATAAGTGGATATCTTGTTTCTGTCTTCTTTGTCAAACTCACAAACATTACTTTTCTTTACACTACCGTGGCTCTCCTCGGAACCATGGCCACCTCTCTACTTTCTGTCCTGCCTCTTGACTGTCCGACAGCCTCTAGCCTCTCACCTCTCTGCTCTCAGGTTCGTCATCCCCATTGATGCTCAGAAGATCATCTGCATTTTAATATCCCATCAAATCTGAGCTTAACATTGATTCTTCCATTATGAAAAGACGTAGAACGGAAGTAAAACATTCAAGCACAGGAAAGTGAAGAAAAGGCTGGAGAGATGCTCCATCAGTGAGAGTATGTTCTTACAGAAGACCCAGCTTGGCTTCCAGTACCCCCATCAGGTGACTCACAACTGTCCAGGGCACCTGGCACCCTCTTCTGGGCTCCAACAACACCTGTGTACATGTGCCTTACACACACACACACACACACACACACACACACACACACACACATAAATAAAAATTAAAAAATCTCTTTCAAGTAAAGGAAAAAATTTCCCCAATATGGTTATATAACTAGAAGCTGAAGGAGATGATCAAAAGTTAATGTAACTAATAAAAAAAATTGGTTTTATTTTTGTTGTTGTTCAGTATTACAGAAATTCCCAGGGCAATTATTTTCTAAATACTTACAAATACTGGTCAAGATCTACCATGAACAAAAGCTGTCCATCTTTGGGGCAACATAGAGTTGCAACCCGGAGCTTCACCGAATTTTGATTGTGTCCCAAAGCTCAGAGGCTCTCCAAGAAAAATGGTCTCTAGGGGCTTGAAATATAGCTCAGTTGGTAGAGTACCTGGTAGTATGTGGGAAGCCCTGGGTATGACCCCTGGCACCTTACAAGCATGGCATGGTGGTACAAGGTCTCAGCACTTGGGGGTGGAAACAGGATCAGAAGTTCAGGGTCATCCCCTGCTGCACAGTGAGTGCAAGAAGAGTCTATACATGGGACAATGTTCTGAAAAAAGAAAGAAACAAACAAACAAAAAAGCCAACAGTCTCGGTCCTCTAACAAAGGAAGCTCTGACCTAGCATGCAAAGGAAGTGAGGTGTAGACATCTCCAGAGCCCCAAGCCTCCATCACAAAATAAGTGTTCAAGCTATTTTCCTGCCCCCCTTCATAAAAGGCCTTCTTCCTCCTCTTAGAGGGTTAGCAACTGCAGACACTTCTCTGCAGGATGCTTGGAACTAATTTTTTGCAGATCTACTGTGTCCCTTTTTGGGTAGACTTCCCTAGAGAAATGACGGTCTGCTCTCCAGAAGTATTTAATCTTCCACTTCCTGTCTGAGAACAGTGCTCGTAGCTTTAATAAATGAAAAGACAGTTTACTATTTCTATCCACCAGGTTTGCAGCATCGCAAGAGCCTGGTCTCTCTGCTGCCAGTTTGCATTGCAGTCCAAGTCTCGGTTGCAAGCATTTTCTTGGTTTCATTCACCTTCGCTTATGCAGATACCCCACAAGCAAGCAGAGTCCCTTGAAGAAAGAGAGCAGGAGGGCATATACCAGTGAGCACAGTGGCCCTGGCAGAGAAAGAGTGTGGTATGAGAGCCAGTGGCAGGTGCAAACTCAAGCACAGATCAAGAGCTGAGGTACTAGCATAAGGGGCTGCTGCCTGATGAGAACACGAACATAGATCAAAGAAGTAAATAATTCATATCCCACAGGACCTGCGGGAGACTGATTTCAGGATACCTCACCCTTCCTGGGAATACCTAAAGTCCCTAAGTAGGAAATGGCATAGTATTTATGTACATGCTACACACATGCACACACTTTTAAGTCATCTCTAGGTAATGCACAGTACAGTGTCATGCAAAGCTTTCCCAGTGGTTGCCAATAGTATGCATGTTGGAGAATAATGAAATTTAAAATCTGCACATGTACAACAGCTGCACTCCTCTTTCATTATTCTGATCCTTGGTTGGTTAATATGCAGACATATTTTAAAAGTATGCTGTGGGCTCCCAGCCACACACTTCAATTCCCAGAATTCTCAGCTTCTGCTATTAAAACTAATCATGAAAAGCAACCACAATCAGAGGCAGGCATGGATTAGTGAGTTCTCAGCCCTTGAAGGGCATCCATTGGGCATGAGACAATTTCCACTCCAAATGCAGGGCCCCTCTGAGGTGTAGTTCAGCTATGGCTGCCATGGATGCTGAGACACCAGGCTCTAATTGACAATACTAGGCCTGTTGAATGAATCTGCCAGAACGGTAGTTAGCTTTTAACTGTCAATTTGAAATAACCTTGCCATCTAGGAGAAGAGTATCACTGATAGCTTGTCTACATTGAGTCAGCCTGCAAGCTTTTCTGGAGGGTGGATTATCTTAATTTAATGAATGGGGGAAGGCACAGTTCACTGTGGGTGGCACCATTCCCTAGGCGTGGTTCTGAATTATGGAAGAGTGGAGACATTGTCCTGAGCATACTCAAGTAAGCAAGTGAGCATGTGTGAATGCATTTTCTCTGCTTTTCACTGTGGCTGTTATGTGACCAGGTGTCTTGTGTTCCCGCTGCTGTGACTTCACCACAGTAGACTGCAACCTGGAACTGTGAGCTGAAATAAATCCCTTCCTCTCCCAAGCTGCTTTTCGTGGGGCTATTTTATCACAGCACCAGAAATGAGATTAGGATAGTTGGGTTAAATGGAAATTTCTATTTAAGGTCATTCATAATAGCAGCAACTACATAGTTTCTTAAAAGGAAACAAATGAGATGCCAGATGTTACACAAGCAAGCCTCTTTCCACTACAGCTAAAACCAAAGAAGCTAAAGCCCCCAATACTTAAATATTTAACAATGCAGATAAATACTTGAAACACACCAAGCAAGTGCCTCTGACTGGGAAAAGTTAAAGCATGAGAAGCAACAGTCTAAAATGCTGACGTCTGTTGTTACTGATAAGTAGCATTGGCTCATCTTTTCTTCCAACTGTTTAAAAATAAGCATGTAATATTGTTACAGTTGGAAAGAAGGCAGGAAATACTGACGAGAGCCCTGCCCTGCTTGCTCATTGGAACCACAGAACATCTCTGTGCAAACAAACAGAGGGCTGATGTCCCTGAGAATTCCAGAAGCAGAATTTTTTGTGAGGTTTGCCTGTCCTTGTCTCTGAGAAGGAGGCGCCAGCCCAGACTCACATGCTGTTCTTGTTTTCTTCTGCTTTGCAGCCCTGAATATTTGGGAGTTTGGCCCTAAGTGCACAATTCCAGTCGCCATGTCCCAATCTGGGAGCATTTTGCGTCTGTGAAACGCAAACTGTAGCTCCCGAGGGAAAAGACACTGCTAGCTTCCTGCCTCCTGGAAGAGCACTCGGCCCTGTGTGCAGATGCCTCACCACTCTGGCCAGAAAATGAGAGTGGCTGGGAGAAGCTGCCAGACATCTGCAATAGCTGGTCACTGTCTCGGAAAATAAATGTATTTTTTCCTCACCAGAAGCAGCAGATGACTGGAAGAGGGTGTCTTCGCTGCCACCCTCACGCACTGAAAGAGTTGTGGATTTGCTGAGAATGTGAGAAAAGGAAATGAGAAATTGTCACAGTTAATGTCTGCACAGGTGTGTGTTTACTTTGAACCTCCCCTATGTCCTTGCAGATGGAATGTTCTTTGGGATGTTCCCAAGACCTGTTTTGTTAGATTCTCTGGGGACCCAGGCTCTATACCTACATTTCAACAAGGGTTTTAGATAACCCTGATATTAAGGTCTAAGAGTGACCTCTGTAATGACACACCAAAAAGTGACTTAATCTAGAAAAACAACAACCTTAAGCATGGGGTTGATACAGCTCAGTGATAGAGCATTTGACTTGCACCATAAGGACCTGAGTTTGGTCCCCAGAACCCACATTAAAAAAAAAATCCAGGTGATGTGGCAAGCTTACAATCTCAGTACTGGGGAGGTATAACCTGAAGACCCTGGGGACTCTCTGGTCAACCAGCCCAGCCTATCAGGTGAGTTCTCAGCTAGAGGGAAAAGGTAGGAAATATGGTCTACCTTCTGAGGTGTGGTCTTCTGAGCTCTACACACATGTAAATACATGTACATGGGCACATGTACCCATGCCTCACATACACACACTGTCATCTAAGCATGGTGCCACAAGTCTGTAATCATAGACCTCAGGAGGCTAAAACAGGAGGATCATGAGTTCAAGTCTAGTCAGGGCTATATAGTGAGATCTTATCTCAAAACAAAGAACTGGGAATCTGGCTCATCAGATCAAGAGTGCTTGCTGCTCTTCCAGAGGCCCCAGGTTGGGGGGGGGGGGCTATAAACACCTATAACTGTAGCTTTAGGGGACCTGCTGCTCTCTTCTGCCTTCTGTGGGTGAGAGAACACTCTTGCATGTATGTGGGAACACATGTGCTCACACACAAAACAACAACAAATAAATCCTTAAAAATAACAAAAAACTGCATAGAACATTAGCAATAGAGGTAGCCTTGAAATTATTTTTGAAATGACTACCTTCTTGGCTAGAAAGGGTTACATGCACCTATTTCAATTTATTCATAAATCTGAATCAAATGTTAAGGTAACTCAAAGGCACACTCAGTTGCAGACATGGGCCACCACATAACTCAGTCAGGCAAGCTGGACCCAACTCGGGGAGGAAGGGGAACAGAAAACAATCCCTTTGGTGACCAAATGCCTTTTACATGTTAACCACTTATGTTGACTTTGTATGGGGAACTGGAGAGTCCAGTCACCACTAACATGAAGGCCAAAAGACACTTGGCAGACATTCATCCTGAGTTAAATCAACCAAGCACGGGGTGGGGAAGGATGTAGCTCTGTTGGTAGAATGCAGGAAGCCCTGGGTTTGATCCCTGGCATTGCATAAACAGGCTGATGTGGCATTTGGGCCTCACTCAGGAGATAGAGGCAAGATCAGAAGTTCAAGGCCATCCTCAGCTCCTAGAAAGTTTGAGCCCACTGTAGGCTACATGAGACTATTTCTCAAATTAAACAAACAATTAGACACAGTTAATTTAGCGAGCATGTACCCAGATCTTAATCTTCCTAGACAATTGTCCCTAAAGGTCAGGTGGAGGACCGTTCTGATATGTAAGTGGGGTTTTGCCCCTTACCCAGCTATAAAGGTCACTAGTGCCCCTGTACTCAGAATTAGCCTGACTCTGAGGCTCAATCACTGGGTCACCTGATCTGAAGGTCCAGGAAATGGCCTGTTGGCCTTTAGAGCCCAGAGAGGGGGAGAGCGAGGGATTCTGCGCTGCTTCTCCAGCCCGTGAGGCAGTCTGGGCTTTCCCAGCATGCTGGAGCCTCCTGGCTTAGTGAGCTCTAAGCTGAACCCTGAAAGTCATTTGCTCCTCCCTGTTCCCCACCACTTCTACCCATAGGACCCATTAACTCTTTGAGTTTTCAGGTGCCTGAGCAGTGACACAGGGTAGTAACAGTACGTCAGTTTTCACTTTGCAGCATGCCATCTTTATTCCCCAATTACCCCAGTAACCTAAAGAAGAGAGAAAAGGCACAAAGAATGACAGTGGCCATCTGGAATGCATAACTCGGACAGATCTGCAATGTATTACATGGTCTGGAAAGTGGCTGGGCAAATTCCAGGGAGCTCAGATAGACTTCAAAGTCTGGCCGTACATCAGTGAGACTGCCGATCTGCTCTGATATTTAAAGTGGGTGTACATGAATGAATTTATTACACTTTTTATCTTCTGGGCTCAGATGGGGAAACAGGATCATAGGCAAGTTTGCCTTTAATTTCACGCTGCACTTTCCCTCTAGATTTTAGTTTTTTCCTCCTTCATGTGGTACTGTTTCTTGACTTTTTTTATTTGAACTGCTACATACCTTCCTTATCTCTACTATGTGTCAGAAAATGGACTGAAGCATATGGATAGTGTAGCTGGACAGGGCCATCTAATTGTGAGATGTTTTACAGGAAGAGTCTCAATTCCAAAATACACATAGCTTCATGTAAATCCATAGTCTCTTTCCCTGTCCCCCACTTACTTTCTCACTCATTCTCTCTGCTCCCTCTTGCTCTCCATGTCAAGGTGGAGGCCTGGACTCTACTGCATGGTATTTACTGCTATAGCTGAATCATTGCTGTCAGTTGAATTCCCTAAGACAATTATGAGTCAAACCTGGCACTGAAGCTACCTGCATACCTTGTTCTGAGTCCTGCTGGCAGAAACTGCCGTCAGGAAGGCACAAGATTCATTCTTCAGGGTTGACAGCCTCCAAAAACCTTTGAGGAGCAAGCATCTTCTCACTTGGGCCAACTTGGCAGCTTCCAGCTTCATATACAATTTACCTTGACCCTTAAAGAACCTGAGCAAATGTGATCCCGCGCCAATCACATAGTAAATGTCTACAATCCCTCTGCCTCCTAGAGTAATAGGTCCCTGTATCTGGTCTCCAGACAGTCTTCTGTTGGGTGTCTTTGGGACTAGGAAGAGAGGAAAGATTTTTCATATACACATAAAGGTTAGAAGCAGCCCCCAAAATGCAAATCAAAACGACTCTGAGATTCCATCTTACACCTGTCAGAATGGCTAAGATCAAAAACACTGATGACAGCTTCTGTTGGAGAGTATGTGGAGCAAGGGGAACTCTCCTCCCCCACTGCTGGTGTGAGTGCAAACCTGTACAACCACTTTGGAAGTCAGTGTGGCAGTTTCTCGGAAAACTGGGAATCAATCTGTCTTAAGACCCAATGATACCACCCGTGGGCATATACCTAAGGAATGCTCAAACATACCAGAAGGACACTTGCCCAACAATGTTCATAGCAGCATATTCACAATAGCCAGAACCTGGAAACAACCTAGATGCCACTTAACTGAAGAGTGGATAAGGAAAATGTGGTACATATACCCAATGGAGTATTACTCAGCAGAGAAAAACAATGACACCATGAAATTTGCAGGCAAATGGATGGAACTAGAAAATATCCTGAGTGAAGTAATCCAGACTCAGAAAGACAAACATGGTATGTTCTCACTCATACGTGAATACTAGATGTAAAGCAAAGGATAATCACACTATGACCCACAGCTCCAGAGAAGCCAGGAAACAAGGAGTACTCTAAAAGGGACATATGGATCACCTTGGGAAGGGGAAACAGAGGAAATCCTGATGAGTAAACTGGTGATGTGGGGGAGGCAATAGAGGGGAGGAGATGGGGGATAAGAACATGAGGGAACCGGATGGTAGAGCTGGGGGAGGGATGGAGTGGGAAAGCAATGAATGAGATAGCTTGATCCTGGTGCTAGGGAAATTCCCAGGAATCCACAAGGATGACCCCAGATTAGACTACTAGCAACAGTGGCGAGGGTGCCTGAACTGTCCTACCCTGGTAATCAAATTGGTGAATACTCTGTCATCATAGAGCCTTCATCCATTAACTGATGGAAGCTGATGCAGAGATCCACAACCATACACCAGGGTGAGCTCTGGGAGTCCAGTCAAAGAGAGAGAAGAGGGATGAGCGTGTGTGTGTGTGTGTGTGTGTGTGTGTGTGTGTGTGTGTGTGTGTGTGTTTTAAGATCATGATGGGGAAATCTGCAGAGACAACTGAACCAAGCCAAAAGGAACTCATGAACTTTAGGCCAACAGCTATGGAACCTGCATGGGACTGGACTAGACCCTCTGCATTGTGTAGCTGGCTATGTTTGATCAGAGCTCCTGGCAATGTGATCAGGATCTATCCCTGGTGCATTAGCCAGCTTTCTGGAGCCCATTACCTATGGTCAGACACCTTGCTCTGATAAAGCAAGGAGGGGCTTGGTCCTGCCTCAACTGAATGTACCAGGCTTAGCTGTTCCCCCATTGGAGAACTTACCCTGTTGGAGGAGAAGATGAAGGGGAAGGTGGCAGGGAGCAGAAGGAAGGATGAGGGGGGATCTGTGGTTAGTATGTAAAAAGAATTTTAAAATTTTTTTTAAAGGAAGCAAGTACCAAAGATTGGGCCAATGTCATCACAGTAACCTCCAGTTATTACTTCTCTTTACTGTGCCAAACGTACATTTGAATTCTTTCAGATTTAGGTGCTGATTAAATTATTACAACATGGCTGAAATCCCTGTGGAAAATAGTATGGAGGCTCCTAACATATTTAAATATAGAGCTAAAATGCACAGCACAACATACCATTTTATGAGCACACAGACAGAAAGAGGGATCAGCATGTCATGAGGACAGCCATGCTCCAGTTCACAGCACCACAGTCACTGTATCAACCAGCTTTCCATCACTGTGACTAGATGCCTGAGAAAGTCAGTTTATGAGGAGGAAAGTTCACTTTGGCTCCCAGCTTCAGAGATTTCAATACAGTCATGTGACTCCATTGTTCTAGAGTCTGTGGTGAGGCAGAAATCATTGCAAGAAGGAAGTGAAAACTGCTCACACTGTGGCAGCCAGGAAGCAGAACAAGAAGAGTCTGAGGTCCCAGTATCTTCAAGGACAAGCCTCTGATGACATAACTTTCTTCAGGTAAACCCAAGCCCCACACTGGTGCACCACCATTAGCAGCACTGCACACTGCTGCCAGAGTTATCTCCCTTTAGAGGATATTGAGATCCAAACCACATGCTCACAACAGTCAAGGCCTTCACAGAATACATGGAAGTGTGAGATGTGTGTGTGTGTGTGTGTGTGTGTGTGTTTATGTGTGCATGTGTGTGCAAGCATGTGTGTATTAAGGAGGGAAAGTATATCAAGGCAAAAAGAAAAAAAGGTCTTAAGATCTTGCCATGTGGACCAGCATGAGCAACAAGTGAAAGAAGCCGGACACAGAAGGAAAATCACTGGTTTACATGTGGACTCTTTAAATATGCCAATCCACAACAATAGAGAACAACAGAGAGCTACCAGGGTATGTCAGTCACGTGAGATGGGGAGAGTCAAATCAAAGGGCACATGTGTCTGTCAAGAAGGACAAGGTCCAGGGAGCTGATGTAGGTGTGAAAGCTGAAGTTGAGAATGTATGCAATCTTTTTGAAGGTGTTCATGCTATGCACATGTGTGTGAGGCTGTGTATATGTATCTGCATGACCCTCTTGACCTCTTTGCTGAGTGTGAGTGTATCAACATGCCATTGTGTCCAGCAGAGTAAAATAATCAAAGAAAAACTGGAGCATAAACAAACAAAGTGAACTGACCTGGGGACAGAGGGTCAAGTTTGACCTTCAGGTCTCCACTCCAGTTCCTGGTCCCTTTTTCTGCTTGTTTCTTTTTTTTTATATTGATTTATTTGTGATTGAGAAGCATGTACACATGCGTGTGTAAGTGTGCTCCTGTAGACACGTGTAGAAGCCAGAAGGATGGAGCGTCCTCCATCACTCTTCAAATTCAAGTTTCTCACTGACACTGGGCCTCTTGTTTTCTCAGCTATACTGGAAGCCAGAAAGCCCAGGGACTCTGTCTCTTCCATTCTTGGACCTGGAATTATAGGTTTATTTGGGAGGAGGAAGAATAAAAAGAGGAAGAGGAAGAGATGGAGAAAAAAAAGAAGAAAGAAAAAGGAAGAGGAGGAAGGAGAGGAAGAAGAGAACAAAGGAAGGCAAGTGGGTAAGAAGAAGATGGGGAGAGGGAGGAGGGAGAGCCTTGAGGCACCACGGGAATGCAAAAACAAAGCCTGGGACACTCTTCTGGTAGTGATTATCTGGGAGTATAGTTCCCATGCTTTCTTCAGCCAAGGGTCCTCTTTCCACTCTGGCAGCCTTGTCAGTAGGGCTATGAAAAGGACTTCCAGTTGATGGCCCCTCCAAAGGCTTAGACTCATGAATTTTATTTCATTCCAAGTGAATTCCCTTTGGACCTGAGCATGTTCAAAAATACACATGTAAGACAGTTGTGATCATCCGGTCCTGTGTCTGCATGTCATCAGATGATCTTCAAAGCATTCAATGCTGTATGTAGGGTTTGGCACAACCCTTGGAGTTAGAGACGTCTGTAGCTAGAGTTTTCTCTTTGTAGTTAGAGTTTTCCTGCCTGGCCCACAATCAGGACAAATCTCTCTTACCAGCCAGTCCCACAGCCGCTCAGACCCAACCAAGTAAACACACAGAGACTTATATTGCTTACAAACTGTATGACAGTGGCAAGCTTCTTGCTATCTAGTTCTTCTATTTTAAATTAACCCATTGCTATTAGTCTATAAGTTGCCACGTGGCTTGTGGCTTACTGGTACTGTACATGTCACTTGTCATGGTGGAGGCTGGCAGCATCTCTCTGCCTCAGCCTTCCACTTCCCAGAATTCTCCTCTCTGCTTGTCCTGCCTATACTTCCTGCCTAGCTACTGGCCAATCAGTGTTTTATTTATTAACCAATCAGAGTAACACATTTAATACAGAGAACATCCCACAGCAGATGTCTCTGAGCTTCTGAGCCTCAGAGGCCCCTGATATGGTCTGAAAATGGAACACAAACCCACAGAGCTGTGAAAAAGCCCCTATGAGTGAGGACCTTACACAGTGCCAGGCTCCCAGCAAACGCCCAAAATGTTGCTCAGCAGGTTCTTTCTAGCATCTACCTTGAGTTTCATTCTCCCAATAGTAAAACACTCTCTTCTCTATAGTCTCCCTACTTTAAGATCAGCAGGCACATTAAACAGTCACCTTTCCCTTCTTTTCCAATTTAAATTTTTTCTAACACTTTAGCATCTTTAGTTGATATCTTAGTATAGTGATATTTTATTTATATTGAAATGTGATTTTATTTGTATGTTAATAAAGTTGCCTTGAGGTCAGAGCAAGCCAGAGCAGAAGCTGGGCGGTAGTGGTGCACGCCTTTAATCCCAGCACTTGGGAGGCAGAGCTAGGCAGATCTCTGTGTGTTCAAGGACACAGCCAGCATGGCAGACACACACCTTTAATCTCAATACAAACCATAGAAGACCTGGAGGTCTGTACAAACAGGCAGTGACGAGGAGGTCATTGGCTGGGTTTACAACCAATGAGAAAACAGAACAGAAAGTCTACAAAAAAGATAGGACACACAGCAGTAGGTCTCTTGCAGAGAGGAAGGACAACAGAAGCAGTGAAGGGTAAGGTTTTCTGCTCTTGCTCTGTCCTCGTGGTTTTTAACTCTGCAATTGGTTCTGTGTTTCTTATTTAACAAGATGGTTACATCTACATTTGGCACCCAATGTGGGGCTCAAACCCACAACCCTGAGATTAAGAGTCTCATGATAGATAGGATATCTTCTTTAATATTGTAACTGTAATTCTTACTTGATAATTGTTTTATTATCTGAAATTTTACTATATAAAAGTTAAAACCTTGCTTTAAAAAAAAAAAAAGAAAAGGGGAAGTGCTATGTGATGTTCTGTATGTCAAATGTGTTGCTCTGATTGGTTAAAATAAATAAAGTGCTGATTGGCCAGTAGCCAGGCAGGAAGGATAGGGTAGGCAGGACAAGGAAGAGGAGAAGGCTGAGAACAGGAAGGCTGGGAGGAGACACTGCCAGCCGCCGCCATGAGAAGCAACATGTAAAGAAACCGGTAAGCCACAAGCTGTGTGGCAAAGTATAGACTAACAGAAATGGGTTAATTTAAGATAGAAGAAGTAGATAACAAGAAGCCTGCCATGGCCATACAGTTTGTAAACAATATAAGTCTCTGTGTGCTTTCTTGGTTGGGTCTGAGCGACTGTGGGACTGGCGGGTGAGAGAGATTTGTCTTGACTGTGGGCCAGGCAAGAAAACTCTAACTACATTTTAGTCCATTCTGTGCTTAATCACTGAAGCTGGGTAATTCACAAAGAAGAAAACTGACTGCAGGAGGCTGAAGAGGCAGAAATCAAGGTGCTGGCAGCCTGGTGTCTACTGAGGCCATGTTTTCCTCCAAGATGGAGCCTTGTGTTTATCCCTCTAGAGAGAAAGGATAAATGCTCACTGCAAAAAGTAAAAGGCCAAGAAAGCCTGCTTCCAAAAGACCTCTTTCCAAGGGACTAAGCCCACACCTGACAATGGAGTTCCCGAGGCCAATTGCCTCTAAAGGTCCCAGGTGTTTATGTCATTCCAACAGCATTAGATGTCAAGATGAGTTTGAGAGAGGGTAAACATTGTAACTGTGGTCATCAGTCCATAGGAGGCATGGCATTGGACATGTGTAGGAAGAGTTAGAGGAATACAAACAAGGCCATCCCATCCTGTAGGGATGGGCAGGCTGGTGCAGGCTGGCTAGGACACAGTTGCCTGAATGTGACCAAACTTAAGTTCCTGAATTTATTCCAGTGATGCTCTCATCCAGGTCCACAAGGGGTCATATAAGAAGACTATAAAAAGGAAACAGTTTCAAAGCAGGCCTCTGTTACTAGAAGAGCACTCAGTACCATGTGGGGGTGCACATCCCAGAATGCTTGCCATAGCATTTCATTTGTGAGCAGCAATGTAGGTAGGTGGATCTTAACCATGGCTGCCTGAGTGGGAAAAATGTCGAACTGGGACATCTGACATAATACAGTGGTGAAAAAATAAAAATATCTGCCCCAACAAGGCATATTTTATGAAAACATACAAACACATAAATTTGTAATTTAAAAAATAATACATCTTCAACATTTTAGGTTGATAGCACACAGGGTGAGTGGGATGACAAGATGGATATAAAATTATTACACGAAGAAGCAGAGCAAGTTGGCCTTGCCTGTGGCACGGGCAGAGTAAGGAATTCACATCTACAGACATGCTGGCCGTAGTTGCTCTGTGGCTGACAGACTGGCCCAGCTCCTCCCTTTCAGATTTGCAGGGGTCATCCCCTCATAGACTGCTCTTCCAGCCTTGAATTCTCCCACCCCCAAGCCCATTCTCTATATATTAACATGGACTTTCTCCTTTGGGAATCTGCCTTTGGAATCAAACCCCAAACCTTCCTCTTCTCTGGCATTCCATCATCTCTGGAAGCTGAGCCTCTCCTGTAGCAGGGATCACATGTGACTTTACCATCATTTGTTGCTGTGCAAAGGCACAAAGTAAATGATAATGGCATCCACAGGACCAGTCTGCAATGGTTCACCAGGTAACTGGGCCACTCACCTCCTGCTCTTGGAGATCCTTGGCCTCTCCTACTGTATTTTTCAAGGGCCTACTTAAAACCTCTTGATCCTCCTTCATGTTGAAAATTCAGCATTTAGTTCTCAAATTGAGGTTAATTTACTTGGAAGAAGAATTCAGAGTTGGAGATACCAGGAACATTTTGGGGAAACAACTTGCAAACCAATGACCCTTATGAATATTTTTATACCCAAGAAGATGAAAGCAGTAAAGATAACACACCTAATAAAATTACATTTGTGGAGTTTTAGGCATGCTAAGATAGTAATAGTGAACACTGTGCAGTTTGTTATAATTTCCCACTGCCTGTGGCCCAGAATGTCTCCTCAGCAGCAATAAGCTGCCATTCTTAGTTCATAAATACTAAGGGTGATACTAGCCACTGTTGGCTGATTATCTAGTCTGTTTCCAGATGTGGACACATCCTGCAGCTACACAGCAAAGAATCCTCATCACACAGCTGAGGAGACAGACAGTCAAAGGCAACAAAGTCCCTTCTTCTGGGTCCTAGGTTGTCAGTCACAATGCTGCATTTCAAACCAGGCATTTCTGACTCCCAAACACAGACATACCCATGAGTGTTAGTTTTCTAGAATGTCTGACAAGTAAATATCCACTTGACACTATAACCTGAACATCTATGTCATGAGAAGATGTGCTTTATGAGCTACATAAATCAATGATTCTCAGATGTGCATTTTTAATTTTTAAAATATTTATTTATTCAGAGTATCATCACCACACACATGTAGAAATCAGAAGACAACTTTCAGGAATTTTTTTCTCTTCTTCCCCCTGTGTGGGTCCTGAGAATGGAGCTCACAGTCTGTCACTCACCAAGCCGGCTCATCACACATCAGAGCCATCAGCAGTTACAGGTTAGGTGGTCCGGGGTGGGACTGATCATCCAGGTGATTCTGGTGTGCAGCCAGAGGTGAGACCCATGGACACGGATTCCAACAGTACATCAAACAAATTCATGCGTGTCAAGACTTTCTCTACAGAAAAAGATTCATACAATCGCCTTGACCATTGTTTTTCTGCACTACATATAGTGATGTTTTCCATTTCTCCCTTCACTTTAAGTAATTTTATCTCACACCTCTCTAACTTCTTCTGGTCCTTTTGAATATAAACCCCCAAGGTGGAAATCATCTGGAAGGACCTGAGTGCAAAGGATCATAGTAGTGACACTCCCTGGAGCACTAGCCATGGCAGGTTAACTGACGACCATCAGTACCCTCTCAACACTTAGCAGAATAGAAACCTTTTCCCACCCCTAAGTTCAGCAAGTCGCCTTCTCCATAGTGACTCATGGAACCAGGCTTCTTTGGCTTTACAGTTCTCTACAGCTCTGACTGTTCTGGTCATTCATACCTCACTGGCAGATCAGGGAGGAAGGAACTTTATGAGAAAGGAGCTGGGAACCACCCCTGGGGACCTGCACATCGTTTCTTCTTGAGCACTGCTAGAATCCGATGTGGCATGGTAGAGCACCCATAGTTCCAGCTGTTCTGGGGGTCAAGACAAGAAGATTGCCAAGCCCAGGAGTTTAAGGCCAGCCTGTACATAGCAAGAGCCTATCTCAAGATAAACAAAAATTATCAAAAGTTTGCCTGAGAGTTGTTTACACCTATCTATAAAAGGGGTCAAGGTATGTGGTCTTGTGTGTCCAGAGGGAGTATGAAGTCAGTTTGCCCAGCATGATCAGTATTGGGGCAGCCCTAAAACATGTACCCAGGACTAGGGGTGGGGGTTAGGGCTGCCAGTAGGAACAGTGGGGACTCAGATTATTCCTATTGTGATAGTTTTCTTTACTGTTTTGATGTGGTCTCAAAGAAAGGTTGAAAGAAGCATTTGGAAACACCTAGAAAGGCCACTGAGGTGCTGCAACCATCCAAGAAAGAGAAGGGTAAATGCCTGAACATGACCCGTGGGGCCAGCAAGTAGAAGTAAGAAAAAAGGACCACCTCAGAAGTGGGCTAAAAGTTTAGAATACCTGAGGAATGTGGGAGAGGGGAGAGTAAGTTATAGTAATATTTTATTTGTGCTAAAATGTGATTTTATTTGTATGTTAATAAATAAAGTTGCCTGGGGTCAGAGCTAATAGCAAGCCCTAGCAGAAGCCAGGTGGTGGTGGTGCACACCTTTAGTTCCTATTACATGACAAGCAGATCTCTGTGTGTTCAAGGATACAGCCAGCATGGAGACATACACCTTGAATCTCAATACCACCCATAGAAGACTTGGAGGTCTGTACAAACAGGCAGTGACGAGGAGGTCATGTAGTTGGGTTTACAACCAACAAGAAGGCAGAACAGAAAGTCTATAAAAAGACAGACACACAGGAAGTAGGCCTCTTTCTGAGGGGAAGGACAGCAGCAGCAGCGAAGGGTAAGAAAGGATTTTTAGTATCAGCTCTCAGCTACTGCTCTGACCTCTTGGGCTTTTAACTCTGCATTTGGCTCTGTGTTTCTTATTTAATAAGACTGTTATATCTACAGTAAGTGACTGTGGCTCCCATAGCTCAGGACTGGGCCCCAAGAATACAGTGGTAGCCATAATTAGCACGAGCCCTGTTGGAGAAGTTCACAGCAGGAAAGGGAGTAAGAGTCAGGAAGGCAGGAGGGAGGGTGCACATAACATCAGGCGAATGCCTCAATCAAATGCCTTCAGTCTTGGAGGACGACTGAAGACTTGCACTCCACAGCCTCATGCATCTCCTTGGACCACTTGGTAGTAATTCTGGTGGTGGGGAGAGGTGGCAATGCTTGGTTGTAAGACAAGGAAGAATTTTAAAAATCACGCCTAGTTCTGATCTGCCATTGGCTGGGTGACAGTGAGACTTGTCACTTGATTTTAGTGTTTTACCATATTTATCATTAAACCAAAGCTGTGATAACAAATAATCTCTAAGACACAGAGGATGGGTCTTACTTAGTTCAAAGTGAAAAATTCCCCCAGAAATGAGAGAAAATAATACAGCAGTATGCAGAAAAGCATTTGGGTATACGTAAAATAACTAGATAACCTGACAGCTGGAACATTCATGTATGGATGAATGAGTAGATGAAGGATGGATAAATGGATGGATAGATGGATGGATAGGTGGATGGGTGGATGGATGGACAGAATAATTATAGATGAAATGATGATAGATGGATAAGATGATAATGAAGATGGATGATAAATGCATGGATGGAATCATAGATGAGTAGATGGATGAAATGATAATGGATGGATGGATGGATGGATGGTAAATGCATGAATGAGTAGATAATGGATAGATAAATGAGATGGTAGATGAAATGATGATGGATGGATATATGCATGGATGGATGGATAGATGGATGGATGGATGGATGGATGGATGGATGGATGGAAAGACCATCCTGTAAGGCTAACATTGACATTTAGACTCTCTGTGAAAGATCTTCTATTATTCCTTGCTCCATTTTCTTGCTTTCTCTTAAGATAAAAGTAGATAGTGGCTATTCTGAATTTTTCAAAAAAAAAAACCTTGAAATTTTCATATTCCCGTAGTTCTCACATTTCCACACTTCTCTCTACCCTATTTTAAAAGCTCTCCTAATCTATAAAACTCAGCCCTCTGGGAGTGGATTTCCCAGTATGCCTCTGATGGTAGACTCAGTCTGAGCTGCATTTGCAAAGCCATTGCGCTGTTTGTTCACAGTCTAAGTGCACCTCCTGTTCTGTGACAGTGAAAGATGATCCCACCCTAACCCAGAAATTACAGGATTTGCTGCCGAGGAACTTCAAAGACTTCCCAAATGTCCCTTCTGTCCTTTCTATTCAATTCTTTTCATTCTCTCACATGCACCTAGAAGAAGGAAAGGAGTGGGAGGAGAAAAAGTTGTTCTCCAGGTGACATTCCCGCTCACACTGGCAGCCTTCAAACCCACAAGGCCTCCTTCTGGCACTGAGCAGAGGTCTGGGTCTTCTGTCACATGGTCCTGGAACTGTTGGCCATGACAAATTCTATCTTCTAAAAAGAGACCACAGCTGTCAGGTTTTGAGGCCATCCACTCTAATGCTTCCTTCAGTATGTGACCAGATGACACACACTAACTGATGGGAGACAGGTCTGCTGCCTGTGGGGCAGTTAAGAGACCCCTTGACTGAAACTTGTAGAGAAACAACCATTTACCCATGAGAAACTAAAGGCAGGGTTATGAGGCTATACAGCAATATCCCTAAGCATACTCCTGCTCGTGATACCATCATTTTTCAAATATTCACTGGGGATCCGGCATCTCTATAAAACCTGGAAGAGAGGACTGGCTCCTTTCTGAGGTTACAATGGATAACACTGGATTCCAAATTAGATCCTTTTCCACATGGTAGAATTAGCCAGCAACGGCAGTGGAAGCTGAATCCAACTTTGCCTAACTACTAAGCAAATTACAGTGAGTCCCCTAATGTCCCGAGATCCAGATCCATTATCAAAGCACAAAAGGATAATTGTCACAAAAGAGATGATTTTGTTAGCAATCTGACAGACTAGACTTAAAACTACTTCATGACATCACAGGAAAGATTGACTGTTGAGCTATGACGTCCTTTATCCTCAGGGCTGGCACATGACCATAGGTTGGTTTGTGCTCAGGAGAGAATCGTGTTCCTTAGAATGATAATGTCAGGGTTACTGTTTTGTAGGGAAGATGGCTTAAGTCATGTATGAAATTCAGGCTTTGCTTTTGTTAGTTTTCAGTAGAAGTCATTTTGGTTTTTTGTTCCTAAGGTAACTAATGACGACAGCATCCATAGCTCTCCACGTTGTTGACTGAAGTGAGCCAGCCACTACCATCAGCCTCAATCATAAAGTCAACTCCCAATCTGCACTTTCCAAAAAGCCCAAGTGTGGTCAAGCCTGAGTTCCCTCTTGAGAGGCTACAGGATTAAATTCAGGTTGGGTAAGAAAAGCAGGTGAGAGACATGCCCCAGTCTTTCAGAAAATCAGGCACCAGGGTGAACACCTAGCATTTGCATGGACAGCAGGACAAACAGGATACATTCAGGTACAAAAAGAAAGAAAGAAACTGAGAGAAAACCCAGTGTGAACCAGGAATCTAGGCCATCAAAGTTAAGAAAATTCTTGCTGAAAATGTGATGACTCATTTCTATGTTTCTGCAACAGTAACAACAAACAGACGGTCAGCTCACAAAGAGTTTTCTGGCTCCTAGTCTTGGAGATCCATGAAGCCATTGCTTTGGGCCCACAGCAAGGTGGCACCTCATGGCAAGAACATGTAGCAGGGCCACACTGTTCACACAGAAAGACCAAGGACTGGCAGTCCTTCAGTCCCCTTTGAGGGCATGTCCCTAATAACTTCATAGCTTTCCACTTAGTGTCCACATCCCCCAAAGGCTAATCACCTCCCCCAAAGCATCACCCCTATGACCAAGTCTTTAACAGATACCTTTAGTGTACATTCAACCCCAGTACTAGAGAAGAACAGTTTGAGTCAGTTCAAGCTGATGAAGGAAGGGAAGGAGAGAGCAGGGGGAACAGGGGAGCTTTATGCTGCTAGGCTCTGAAGATGCACAGGGATAGGAAGGACCGTGAGTGATGAGGACTCAAAGGCAGGGAGAAGGCACTATTGGGCTCTTATTTTCCTGAAGAGAAGATAAGAGCTCTTGGCTAGTATCTCTTCTCTGTGAGGGAGTTGAGGCCTCATGGCAGGGGTAAGCTTTGAAGAGTATGTGGAAAGTTTACACAGTGGGTGCCTGAGTGACATGTCATGAGTCACAGATGTAGCCAGAAGTTTTCTCTAGTCCTGCATAATCTCTCCCTTCCATGTCCTGCAGCTGCTTGGTCCTAAATAAACACACAGAGGCTTATATTATTTACAAATGACATGGTCTAATAGCTCAGGCTTCTCACTAGCTAGCTCTTACATCTTAAATTAACCCATTTCTATAAAGCTATACTTTGCCACATGCCTTGTGGCTTACCGGTACTTTTACATCTTGCTTCTCCTGGTGGCAGCTAGTAGCGTCTCCTCTGCTCTGCCTTTCTCTTCTTCTCTCTCCAGTTAGAATGTCCTGCCTAACCTTATTCTGCCTCACCATTGGCCAAACAGCTTTATTTATCAACCAATCAAAGCAACACATATTCACAGCATACAGAATGACATCACTCATCACACAGAAACCACCTAAATCTGTGGAGGGAATATTTGGTCCTGCAGCATCTCTATCATAGGAGGCCAGAGGTATAATAAAATATTAAGGTCTTCCCAGTCAACCTGAGGGCATAGGAATTAAGAAGGAAAAGGCGCAAAGGAAGCTGAATGCTTGCAGGCCCGCCCACACTTCCTGGGGACTGCTCAAACTCTTCAAATTCTGTTAGAGCATTGTTTTCAGTCAAGAAGACCCTGTGCCTTGGGGACATTAACTGCCACATGTTCCCTGTGCTAAGATGGACCTGTCCCTGGTTGGGTTATCTTTCCAAGCGTCCCCTCCCACAGCAGAAGCCAGTGAGATAAGACTCCTTGGCTTTTGCTTGGAATCACAGAAGTGAGAAACACAGACCTGTAGGACCTTTAGAGAAAGGTGTTTCAGTAAGTGTTTCAAATTCTCCAGAGTGACTCCAGAAAGTTCTAGATCCAGAGGTTATAGAATATGAATACAATATAAACAATATCACACAATTCCTAGAAGGAGCACAGATTTGTCTTTTGATTTTTAAAACTATGAATATGTGAATTACATATATTTTATAAAATTAGAAAAAAGTAAAATTAAGAAAAATGAGATACTCATTTACCCACATTCTTCACTCAATTCCACCTTCTTGCCAGCTGCTATCCGCAAACAATTTGGTGTGTATTTTCTGTTATTATAATTTCTTCTGAATGTACACATCTGTATTTGTTTGCATTTTTATATATTACATCAGACATTGTCTATTTTTGTATAGTTGCTCTTTTCCCTTAACAGAATTTTTAAATCTTTTTTGTCAAGTGTATAGTTGTATTTTTGTTTTTAAATTTTTATCATGATATATTAAAAATGCAGATAAAACAGAGAATCTAACACAAAAGTCATACATCTACCAACTGGAATCACATAATTATTAATATTCTATGTAGTTCAGCAGACTTTCTAAAGAGATAAAATTCTACAGAGAAAGGCAAACTACTCTATTTAGATCCACCAGACAACTCTATGTCTCCATTGAATTTCCAGACTCCTGAGAAATGGTTGGGTATGCATTTCACACAAGTTTTTGTGTGTGTTTATCCACATACGCCTGTTTCCATAAATGCATTATAGTACTTTTCTGAGAAGTGTCTTTTTTTTTAAGTTGCATGTTGTACATGCCCTTCTATGATCTCAGCATTAATTTTCCAGCTGTGTTCATAGTGGCATGAAAGTGGGTTGAGCCTCATTGTTTTCATGGTCTTCATTTATGATTGCATTTCCCCCTCTCTTTCTGGAAGATACTTATGTGACTGCAATCTTTCTGGTAACAGACTATTTCAGTGACAGCAGTACCTGTGTTCTTGTGCATATGTATAGAAGTTTCTCTAGTTTTCTTGGGCACATGTCTGTTATCTTCAGGATCTTCAGCCTTTGTACCAACTTTGGGTATTCATTAATTGCTGACTTTTAAAGAAATGATGTGCAGTTATGAGCAATGGAGAATTATATGCTATCTCTATGCCAAATCGCTTATGTTAATTTCTTTATTGTTTGGCATTTTAGTAACCCCCAGATTGCAAGAAAATGGAAATCATATCAAATTATCTTCCCAGGTTAAAGTTCAAGTCTTCACATGGCAGATGTAGTTAAAGTCTTTTGACAGAATGAGTCCCAAAGCAAGCAGAGTTTAATTGTAACCAAGAAAAATTATTTGTGCTTCCAAGAATATGACAGCCAAAGGATTCCTGACTTCTGGGGAAATGAAAAGTGGGAAGCCCTTGGAAAGAAACACATGCTGGTCCACACTATTCAGAAGAGGGGAAACAATGCTCAGATTTGTAAGCCAACACTTTGAGAGATAACCAGGCCCATGGGTTATTCTCCACTTTCCCTGGCCATTCATTTCTTCTCCTCCTCTTGATTTTCTATGAAAGACTAGACATACTTTGAATACTTCCACACCTTTACAATATAAAACAGTAAATTTAGCATCCTGGTTTGGACATCACTCTCACACAATTCTTAGACTCTGATGAAGGTAGGGTTTGAACAAAGACCCTGGAGCTCTGTGGTAAGTGAGACAACACATGCTTCCAGGCAAGTCCAAGGGATTTCTCTTTTTGAGCCTACAACTTGCTGCATAGCCACAAGGATACACTTTCTACCACTGGCACATTCTGGGCTCTAGGAATCCTAAACAAGGGCAATCATGTACCTCAGCCCTATACTTACCCTCATCCCCACCCCTTCCTACACCTTTACCCCCTCTCCCACTCCTACCCTACACCCACCCTCATCACCATCGCCACCTTCACCTCCACCCTCATAAACGGGAATCACAGTAAATCCCAATCCTAGTAACCTTTAGGAGACAACATGCTAGCCAACTGCCTAGAGCTAAGCCCTGTGCCTCTGCCTAAAAGAAGTTTACCAAAAGAAACCAGAGCAGCTTGATCTGAGGAGAGAGTGTGGGCTGTTGAAAAAGCTATCGAATCCATCTTAGCCAAGCATTTGCGATCTGAGCAATCTGCAATGTCAGTGCTCAAAACACTAGATTTGGAGCATCTCAGGTTTAAGATTTTCAGATTGATGATGCTCAGTTGATGAAGTCTGTGAAAATATTCTCTAATCTGAGTAACTGATGTCAGAAGCATTGGACAAAATGTCCTCAATGTGCACTGCAGATTGTACCACTCATTCACACCATCTTAACAATGAACAATAGGTTGTGAGAAATACATCAGCTTGAGATTTAGGGTCATTTGTACAGAGTTTAATTGGTGTTTCAAACATCAGGAAGAACACTTCTCTGGATTTAACGAAAACCACATTGTATTAAGTGGTCTATCTTGTAGCACACTGGCATCCAAGAGTGATTAGAACAAGAAAAGGGAAACGGCTGTGATTTTCTGCCCTCAGACCACTTTTCCAACTAATAATGGCCATTGTAATAATTACTGGTTGGTTCAATAAGAATTTGCCTCTTTATATACATGAATATCACTGGCCACCCTGTGCTGTTGCTTCTGATGTTTTGGCACGACATTTAAAAAGTCCCAGATTTTTAATGAAGGTCAGATTCCTTCATAACAGGAAAACATCTGTCATAAACACTGTACAAATATTTATAGGACTAAGCTGGCAATAGACCACCTCCCCTCTCTCCTTTTTAATCAAGCTTGAATGTGCAAAGACAAACCAGCAAACAGCAAACAAAGCAGGTCACACAATGTGCCCAGGAGGCTCAGTCACACATGGCAACACAGAGTCTCCACATCCCGGAAAAAAACCAAACCGTTATGTGTAGTTGCCACTTAGTTGAGGGATGGTGCCAGACTCTTGGGTTTATGTTATATAACGGCAGTCTCCTTTCCTTTCAGTTTTTTTTTTTTTTTTTTTTTTTGCTTGTTTGTTTGTTTTTTTGTTTTTTGCTGTGCTGGGATCAATCACATGGCCGTGTGCATGGCTGGAGACGTTTCCACCACTGAGCTAATTCCCCTTTCAGGCTTTCTCTTTTTTTAATGATAAAATACTAAAGTCCCAAATGTATTACTGTTTTTTTTTTTTTTAGTAAACTCCTCCCCACCTTTAATCTGTGTGATGTAATTCAATATGCCACTTCCATTATACTCCACATTGAGATAATATTTATGATGTCAAAAACCAAATTCACAAGATTAGCTCAGTTCCCTTCCCCACAAAAAAAAAAAAAAAAAAGACAATAGAAATAGCAGAGTTGTTGCTGGTAGCACTTAATTTTTAAAAAGTCTGTCTCTCGACTTTTTTTCTCATCTCCATTGTCAACATTAAAGAAGAAAGGAAGAAAATACTTTGGAAAAAAAGAAAATATTTTGAACTGAAAGAAAAAAATCCAGCAAATCAGATTTGTAGAATGGAGCTCAAGTTGTTTATGGAGGGAAATACGAGGCTCTAGAGGTCTTTATTAGACTGAAGTCCTCAGATTAAAGACCCTAATGTCCCAGTTTTCCAGGTATGACTATGAGACAGGCATTACAACATTGATCAAACCTAAATGAAGGTAGAAGAAAAGACTGTAGTGCTGGTGTTCCTCATGACTACAGATTCAAATGTCCTCTAAAACTTCCAAACTGAATCCAACAACCATGAGAGAAATGCAAGAAGGATGGTGAGACATTAGAAAGCCAATCAATGTAAAAAAAAAAAAAAATACTGTATTAAAAGGCTATAAAAGAAGATCCATCAGTCATTCAATCAATGCACTCATCAATGTCTGCATTTGACAGACTCCAACATCAAATTATGATATAAAAAAAGAAACCTCTCCCTAAACTGAGATCATAAAGTTAACAGCTTTATTCTGGCATAAGACAGCTACAAAAATTTCTATAGCTAACATTATTAACAGTGAAAGACTGTCAAGCTCCTCCTGAGGCAAGGACCAGGTAAAGGCACCCTCTCCCACTAGTCCTATCCAGTATTACCCTAGTGATTCTAATTAGTAATGAGAAGCTAACATGAGCAAAAGGTTTGTGCATAAACTTCACTAAAGGAGACCTGGAAACTCCAAGTAAGCACACAAGAGACTCCTGACACCCCCACCCATGAGACAAATGGGAATATATATGAAAACCACATTGACAGACCACCGTACAACAGATTAAAATGACTAACTAGAAAACCTGCCCTCCCATTTAACAGGAAGAATGGCAGCTGGGTATAATGTTCTGAGAGGTAGAGAATGGTACACCAATTTAGAAAAACAGTTGGACAGTTTTTGAAAAGCCAATGGATACCTTAAAAAATATCTTGCCCTTCCATTCCTAGGTACTTAATTAGATAATAAAAGAAATATAATTTATACATACATGTTCATAGCAATAATATTTAAAGTACTCTCTAAATAAAATACTTAGAAGCCTGGGCATGTGGCTCAGTGGCTGAGTGTGTGACCAGCATACACGAGGCCCTGGGTGAAAGTCTCATCACTGAAATCAGCAGAAACAAAAATGAAAAGCAACCCCAACGGCCATCAACAGCACATAGTGAATTTTAGTGTGTCTACATCATAGATTGCTTTCTGACAATAAAAACAAATGGCTATTGATATTTAGAGCAACAGGATAATCCTCAGAGTATGCGGCTGAGTGAAAGAAGCCAGGAAAAACCAATTAATCAATTACTGCATGTTTCCATTTATATAAAATGATAGAACATGTAAGCTGATCCACGGTGAAAGAAGGGGCTTGGTGGCTTTCTAGGAGTGAGGAACAAAGGCAGAGTTGAGGCAGGAAAATTATACAGGTCCAAGGAAACTCCTGCAGAAGGTGAATCTGTCATAGTATTGCCAAGAAAGATCACATGTGCTGACCTCATCAAAGGACTGACCACTGAGAGAGTCATGATTTGATCTGATATTGGGAGTTGGCAGAAACTTCCAGAAGTGAGGTCCAACTGAAAGAAGTAGGTCACTGAAGTGAGCCCTGGAAGAACATCTCCTGCTCACCTCCCCACCCCTGCTTCCTAACTTATGTGAAGTGACCAGCTTTGCCTGCTACTTGCTTCCTATCTTGAGGTGGAGTCTGGCCTCAAGGCCCTCAGAGAGCCACCTGCTGGGAACATGCACAGCATCCGGCTCCTTTCAAGGAACAGACAAACAAAGGAAGAGCAAGGGATGGAGGCGCCTCTGCTTATTTCCTTGTGTGTTTCTCCCTCAAGGCTTCAGAACTGGTCTTTAAAAAACATTTAGCCAAGTCCTTAATGTGTTTTACCAAACACTTTTCCCCTTGATTTCTAAACCCATGTGTTATTTCAAGAATAATAGAAACCATGTGTCCCGACATATTTACACTTAAATCATCAAGATGCTATTTTGTTAGAACTTTTTGATGTCTTTTGAGTTTTTTTTTTTTTAAATGAGACCCTCCTAGGAGCAGCAAGTCCCCACCACAAATAAACAAATAATTAAAACAAGAAAAAGCCTGAATCAGGACCCAGTTTCAGACTAGCCTTGTGGGACAAATTTGAGACTTGGCAAATGGTGTCATTCTTCCCTCGCCCCAGGAGAGACTGAGAATAGAAACGGTGTCTGATGGTCATTTCTGAATCGCATAATTCTGTCTATAGCTCCAGAAGAAACCAAGAGAGCTTGAATTCAGGGAGCACCAATCTGATGACTCCAGCCGAGACAGGAAAAGTGCAACACAGAAGCCGAGTCATGAGAGCAGATGAACTCCAAACAGGGAAGACTGCAGAGGAGCTGACATCTTGGGGAACAGTCAGTTATGTGTGTTCAGAAGAGCTTCCTGGTTGTGGTGACCTGGAGTCCCAACACTCCAAGCTGGAGTCTTCCTTTCTCTTGGGACTCTGTGCTGAACTCACCCCTAATTCATAAGCCTGCCTGTCCCCTGAGAATTCTTCTGCAGTCAAATATAGTTTACAATTGTGCTTTCCTCTTTCTGTGTCCAGGTCAGGGGAGAGATGCCAAGCGAACTGCAGAGCCTTCCCCCAGCCTCTCCAGTTAGCAGCTGGTGAGGGGACAGAGTAGACACTGGGGTCAGACAGCTGGATTCAGATCCTACCACTGCCACTCACAAGCTGTGTGACCTTGGGTAAGGCCCTTCTAAAGTGTTTCTTCATCAGTAGAAGGGACATGATAATATCTATGCCTTTCGACTGGGGTGTGAAGTTGTGATTCATGCTACTGTATACAAAAGAGATTCAGGCTAAACTAAAGCTACTATTCTAACACCTCACTGAATGTGGAAAAAGATATTAATGATTGCTTAAATGAACAGCATTTTACACTTTGGGGGAATTGCTGACTTACTCCATAAAACAATTTAATGAAGGACATGGGTGTTCGATTTGAAGAGATGGTCCCCCCAACACTGCTAGTTTTTCTTGCCTGTCCAGTCACCTCATATGTGCCACTTTTTGGGTTCAGTCAGCTAGCAAGTCGCTACTCCATAAACCACTATTTTCGACCCCATGGTGTATAAAGGCATCTCTGTTTTGAAAAGCTCTTAAGAATTCTTTAGAAGTTTAGAACAGGAAGATGGTCTTATTCCCCACTCTATAGACAAGGAAGGAATTGAAGCCAGTGATGTTGAGGAACTCATGCAGGTTCTCAATAGTCTGTGCTAGCATTTGGGATGAAGACTTAGGCTGTTGGGTTTCCGGTTGGCTTCCCCTACCCCATCCTCCACTTCCTTGCCCTCCTCCTCTTTCCCCTCCTCCTCCCCATCCTTCTCCTCCCTTACCATCTTCTTCTCCTTCTTGTTTACTCCCTGCATTTTTTTTCTTTTACCCAGAACCCAGAGCCAATAGACTGTTTTAAAAACTAGCCTTATCTACTGAGCAGATGTCCCCACTCTCCCAGCAGAGCTTCTGATCATCCAGTGATGAAGAGTTCAATTTCTGAGTGTCCTCAGATTCCAAGTGCCAGCAGTGTGTTACTCAACACTATAGCCAGTGACACATGGAGAGGCCTGTTTGTAGTTATCAAAAAGTAGGGGGAATTAATGGGGTTGGAGAACATTTTGGAAGGTGTTACTAAAGAGAAAAAGAAAAGTCATCTGGTATATGTTAATTGACAGATTATTCCAGAGGAGTCCAAAATATGAAATACAAATTGCTAAATCCAAGGATGTCTGAAATGTAGTATTTGCTGAGATGTCCAGGATTGCTGAGCTGGGTGACCTGCATTCTGGTCAGGCCTGAGTCAAAGTTTCCATCCAGCCCTGGGCTCATGCTGCTCTGCCTGGCTAACCTGGGCTCCTGAACTGGGTCCAGACATCCAGGTGATTGTGGTTACCACATGTCACTGAAAATGTATCCCCCTTTATCCCAGCTACACTTCAAGAGCAGAGACTCCCACCCATCTGCCCCGACAGAGGAATGCCTTCGTATGCCAGACAGCTTAACCTGGGGTGCAGCCCAGACGTTCCTCACCATGGGAGCCTGGCCTAGGGTGGGAAATGCAAGAGACCCTTAGGGATAGCAGTCACCTTCCTTCAATGTCAGCTGACTCCCCCTACAAAACAACAAAACAAACAAAAAATCTGCCAGACAAACACAGTGGAATGGTGATTATCTTTAAATCTAACGCTTTTTACCTAATAAAGATGATTTTATTAAGTAAAATATTTTACTTAATTTATATCTTACAGTATTTATTTATCCTTTGGTGCTATCATACATACATGCATACAAAGTAGCTGGATCATATCCACAGGTAGCTTCCTTCCCAGAGCCTGGAGTCACAAGCATGAGGGGTTTCTCCACAGTTCCCAGTAGCATGTGCATTCATTAAACAGCCATGTAAGACTCATTAAAGATGCACCCAAATAGCTGAGAGTTTCCAAGGCAACCATAAGCAACATCAGCTAGCCCTTAGTGGCCAGCTTCTCCCTTGTACTCAGCATCCATACATACTAACTGTAACCTCAAAACCTCACTCCACTTTTCTAGGCCTCAACTTCCTCTTCAGAAACATGAGCTTTGGATTAGCTAGACTTTGCTATGAGAGCACAGACCTCAGGAATGGTGGCACAAACTTACAATCTTAGCTCTCTGTAGGCTGAGGCAGAAGGATCACAAATTTGAGGTCAGCTAGAATGACATAGCAAGTCCTTATCTCAAAAAAATATATATATCAGAATGACAAGGACTCTAACGTTATGAGGCAGGTCCTTCTCATGCCACTTTTTGTCATTTTACTGATGTGGAAACTGAGGTGGTGGGAATTTAAGTTAACTTCAGTAACTTCTGAGGTCAGGCAGTCACTAAATAGCAAAGTGGCTTGGAACCTCTGTAGTGTATGCTACAGAATCTATAGGCAAGCAGCTATTAGCACAAGGCCTTAAGGCTAGAAAGTGACCAAGGTCAGGGCATGTGACCGTTCCGTAACAACTCCATCAGTGAAACAGCTGAGAAATAAAAGGAGACAAAAAGGCGTCTACTTAGCGTGTTGGAAGAAAGTTACATAAAAGATTAGTGTTGAACCCTGCTTTTCTTAAGCAAGCTTGCCCCTCTTCTGTTGGCACCCTCATTGCTGCAGCAGTTTAAGAAGTAACATAGGATTGCCCTCCTGCCACTTTGCCCTGAGCCCTACTCTCATTCAGCCAGGTTAAACCATCTCCCTTAATTACCAGGGGGAGCTCCGTCTGGCACAAGGAGAGCACGGACGATAAGTTAAAACAAGGCTCCTTTGTCTGGTGCACACAGTTAGGCATCACAGTCACCTTAATTATGCAATGATGTCACTCGCTACCCAGGGGAAGTGCTGAGGCTTAAACCCTGGGAGGCCCATGAGTAATGAGCAGTGAGCCATGAGCACCGTGTAGTTTGCCTCCTCTGCAGAGTCACTGCACGTGGGGAACTGGAAAAGGAGACAGTGAGAGGCAGGAGAGTAGGGTAGCCCAGAGAACTGTGATCATATCTTGACTCTGGCATCCCTGGCCTATGTGATAGGAAAGTTTTCCCAGTTTGGGCAATAAAGTAAAGATGTAACTTGTTGTCTGGGGTGATGGTGCCCCTGATGCATAAGGACCTGAGTTCTGATCCTCACACATGCATAAAAAGCCAGGCCAGGTATATCTGAAGTCTGAGCACAGGGCAGGAGAACACAAGAGGTAGCTGTACCCAATCAGTGAGCTCCAAGTTCAACAAGACCCTCTTACAAAATAATGAGGTAGAGAGTGACAGTGAGCCACCTGATGTCAACATCAGCCTTAGTATGCATACAGATATATGAATACACGAACTCTCTCTCTCTGTCTCTCTGTCTCTCTCTCTGTCTCTCTCTCTCTCTGTCTCTCTCTCTGTCTCTCTCTCTCTCTCTCTCTCTCTCTCTCTCTCTCTCTCTCTCTCTCTCACACACACACACACACACACACACACACCACAAAATAAAATAAGGTGGTGAAGTGATTGAGGAAGGCACCCAACATCCAACTCTCGTCTCCAGATACATGCACACATGTGTGTACGAGTACACCCATACCCCTACACAAATAAATCATTTCTTACAAGATGGAGAGATGCCAGTGGAACATCACATTCATGCCTAGGGCAGTTTTCAGAGAAAAGAATCACTTGGAGATTGTGCTGGAGCAAAGGGGGACCCCTTGGCATTAAGAAGACTCCTGCCCTTGCCACCCAAGTAGAGCCCAGCTGGGACTTCCTGTCCCTGAGGCCTGGCCTACTCAAAATCCTACTCTGTGACTGTCATGTCACTTCTGTGGGCATCATCTTCTTGTTTCATCACACAGATTAAGATTGGCCAGGCTTTCCTTGGGGACCCTTACTAGCAGAGGATGTCCCCCACAGAGCCTTCATTTACTTCTAAACACAAATAGAAGACATAGGCCTGTGGGGACACAGACGAGGCCCATGGTTTCTTCCCAACAGAGTCAAAGTTTGATCACCATCAACTTCCAAGGCTTTTGACTACTAGGCTCAGTCAGCTTGTGCCCCAGGGGAGGGGCTGAAGCCCTGCCTTCTGTTTCTTGCCCATGTATTAGCTGCTGGGGCCACATAATCCCTTCAGCTCTTCACCTCTTCCTCGATGATGGTGGATGGAGATACCTTTTCTCCCTCCTGATGAGCCAGTGGGACAGCCAGACTTCAGTCCTTCCCAAGAGTAGGCAGGGACCTTCCTCCCTCTGCTTATTTAATAGGACTTTCTGAATGTGGGTAACATTGACATGCACACTAACATATTCAATCACACAATAGTACGGGCTCTCATACTCTATATAGACACAGACACAGACACAGACACAGACACACACACACACACACACACACATACACAGTCATGCTCTCACACAGACACACATACACTTAAACACTCACATGCCTATACAGACAGATACACATAAGTAGATACCCATACTCAGATGAACACACTTCACATTCTCATCCTTATGCTTACAGGCTCACCCCTCACAGAACCATAGACATAATCATTCACACACAGCCACAAATGCATATACATGGGCACATACACCTTTACACTCCTTCACACAAAGCCATGCAAACACATGTTCACACATGGACACACCCATTCACACAGAGCCATACATGTGCCCCCACACACAGGAACACACCCAGAGATGTCACCATACTCAAGCACACTTGCACATACTCACACATCTTGCCTGCACCATCCATCCACAAAGGAGACAGGACTTCACAAGCACCAAGAGCCTTCAGTAGATAAGAGATGAGCCGCAAGTCCCGTATGGAAGCTTCTGTAGATGACAGAAAATGGATCTTTCACAGTGAGGGAATGGGCTTGGCATGGAGGCATCGTGAGTCGAGTCACAGAGCTGACATGGCTTCATTAAATCCAGAGGCAGCCTGGGAGTGCGTGCTTTAGGGAAATGTCCCACCATGAAGACAAGGCCACCCAGGGAATGTTGCCTTCTTGCTAATCCTAGGCTTATTTATAGTGTGAGTCCTGGGAAACAAATGTGTCAGCCCTGCACATGAGAACATTCGAGTGAGTGAGCTCTTCCTGGTTTGGGAACCCTTGAGAGTGCCTAGGAGAAGCTACACCCAGTTATAGAGAGCATGGTGCTCAGGTGGCCAAGTCATACAGGTGAGGAGTCCTGAATCAGGATGCTAGGAAAGGGCCTGTGAATTCTATCCTGTCCCATGAACAGGCTGGTGGAGATCTGAGCCCACGAGGACCATGTGGGTGAGGTAAGACAGTTCCAGCTCTTCTTTCTCAAGAACTGCACGCATTGTCATGTCAAATGATGAAAATATTTTGTTTTCCACATAGCTTGGGGGCTTCCTATCCTGGCAGAGATGCTGCAGACACCAGAGCACTCGGGCTGCCTTGGAATTTGAGCAGACTGGCTAAGAATGGAGCCTCAAGACCAGGCAAGCTGCTCCCATTCAAATGAGTCAGCGCTTCACTCTTTTTCTTTTTGAAATTGGGGCTCATCAGGGCTTCAATTTTCTCTCTTATGAATATGAGGAAGGCTTTTTTTTTTTTAACACATTTCTCTGCAACATGAATGTGCTAAATCCTTCTAACAATATCCTCAAATTGTTAGTCAGTTCTCTAGCTAACAAGGTCATCAGAAAGCATGTTTTACACACACACACACACACACACACACACACACACACACACACATACACGATCCTTCTGTCATACTGACTCCCACCTCATTGAAAGGCTCCTGAGCCCAGCTGTCCTTCTGAATTCCTCCTTCCTTCCTTTCTTCTCTTGTAACATTCCCATGGAAGCCTGCTGCAGCCATCCCAGAAAAGCATCAGACACCCTCCTGTATCACTTCTCTGTGACTGAGAAATAAATCTAACAAATTAAACAAGACAACACACTAAACACAGAACGGTCTTCTCTCTCAGCTCTGGAGGCCACAGCTTGGAAATAATGGTATTGGAAGGCCTGTGCTCCCCCATGCAGGTTCCTGGGTTCTCTGTTTCCCTGGCTTGTGGCAGTGCCTCCACAGTCTGCCTCTGTCTGCAACCCCGCTTACATATGTCTCAGCTGCCCTTCTCCTAGGAAGACAGCTGCCATTGGACTTAGGGCCACCAGGGAATCTTTTCTCAATATTCCTAACTGATTGCTGCTGCAGTGACCCTTTTCCCAATAATTAACAGGCGTCTATAGATCCATAGAGCAAAGAGATTGGACACAAATCTTTCCAGAAGCCACCACTACCCAGTCACTACCACAATGCACAGAACAAAACAACCAACAATAATATACAATATAGACATAACATGCCACCCCCTTCCTGGACCTAATATGCAGGCCCATCACATACATAGATTAGAATAATTTTTTCATTTGAATTACAAATTTGTTCTGTGCTTGTTACTCGAGACTGGTGAATGGATAGAATTATAGCAAGAATCTCCTCTGGGGCTGGAGAGATGGCTCAGAGGTGAAGAGCATTGGTTGCTCTTTCAGAGTTTCTGAGTTCAGTTCCCAGCAACCACAAGTTGGCTCACAACCATCTGTAATGAGATCTGGCACCCTCCTCTGGTGTGCAGGCATACATGCAGACAGAGCACTGTATACATAATAAATAAATCTTTAAAAAAAAAAAAAAAGAATCTCCTCTGGACCATTCAAAACTAGCTGTGTTGCCATCACCCCTTGCTCCATCAAGGTAGCCAGATAAAAGCTTTTATGTCACCGCTTGCCCCCTACCCACAGACACAGGGGTACACATGTTTATATACACACACAGCATATACTCACAACTGTATGCACACACACATGTACACATAGTGATTTCAAGTGTACACAGATGAAAATACATTTATGCATTTTCACACATACATCAAGTCTTTTGTTCTTTTCTTTCAAACTTCTTTTGCTCATTGGGAATACATCATGCCTCAAAGGCGTGAAACTACAAGGAGAAAACACGGAGGAAGTTCCCTGTCATCAGCATGGGAAATCACTCTGTTTTGTTTTGCTTTGAGGGAATACAACTTCAAAAGCCCAGATAATGAAAACCAAGAGAGGAAAATGGTGCCTCGCCAGATTAAGACAGGAAATGGTCAGCAGGTAGAAGAGACAGCCTAGAAAAGGGAGAAAAAATACTACCCATTTAATAAGGACTAGAAGCCAAAATACAGGAAGAACTCAACTTACAGTTGATCTCAGCCAATATACTGGTGTGATTCACACAGCTCCGTAGCAGGAAAACTAGTGAAATACCAAAAGAAACATTTTTCAAGGGAAGACATGTAGGTAGACAGTATTCTGATCCCATTAATCATCAGGGAAGCAGAATAGAAACCACTATGATGGGGCTGGAGAGACAGTCCTGCTGGTGAAGTGCTTGCTGCTGGAGCATGAGGACCACACCTGTGCCAAACAAAAGACTGGAATCAGGAGCTGCTGAGACGGCTCAGTGGTTAAGAGCACCGGCTGCTCTTTCAAAATGACCAGGGTTCAATTCACATCACCCACATGGCAGTTCACAACCACCAGTTCCTATGCCCTCTTCTGGCCTCTAAGGGCACTGTATACATGCTGTGCACAGACATACATGCAGGCAAAATACTCAAACACATAAAATAATGAAGTTTTAAAAGATAATCTGGACCCACCAGTTCCAGCTACTAGCAATCCCTGTATTGGAGATGCAGACACAGCAGGATTCCCTCAGGCTCACTAGCCATCCAGTCTAGCCAAATTGGCAAGCTCAAGGTCCAGCGAAAAACTTGTCTTCAAAATAGTGATAATAATGATAATAATAATTCAGAGAGAGATTGAAAAAGACAGCAAATAACAACCCTAAGCCCCACATGTGCATGTACCTCCCAACAGCTGCTGGGGAGGAGGAGAATATCTTTCATGGAGCTGCCAGCAAAGTGGGCCAGGAGCTCCAGGAATGCAGCTATTATGAGTCTTTCATCTCAGGGATGTAGCTGCATCTAAGTGACCTGTGTTCCTACAAGTAACTTCTCACTCACACCCTCGTGGGCTGGGCTCAGGCACAGATACTACAGCAGCAAGTGGACAGTAGAGAGGTGCAGAAAGGTGGAAGGCCCTGCCTATCACCAGGGCGGCAATGGGACCAGGGTACCATGTCAATGTGGCCAGTTTATCTGTCTAGTTCCTCTAATGTCCCTCACTTAGCACTAGTATTAGTCCCGGGACCTGAGAAGGAAGGGCAGTGTTTAAAATCTGTTGTTGCCTAGATTCTTGCTGTAGTGGGCACTTGTAGTGAAATAGAAGGTCCTGGTATTTCCCTACAAGGCTGCTCAGGGAAGTTTTCCCAGCAAGGCCAGTGCTGTACAGGTGGGCCTCAAGTCAGGTATGACCACCACCCTGCCACCCCCAATCTGATGCTCATGATCAGTCTCTTGATGGGAATAGAGGCCAAGCCTGCTCCTCCACTGGCTTCCTGTTTTCCTTCTCCCTCAGTAGCCCAGGTTCAACCCACAGGCCTTATCTGTGCCCCAAGACAATTGCCTCCCATCTGTGTGTAGGAATAAACAAAGACTCTGTGTAGAACAGAGCTGAGAATGTAGTAAAATGACCTGGAACTTATGATCCTCCCATCTCTGTATTACAGGCAAATCTCACCATGCCCAGGTTATGTGGCATCAGGGATCAAACCCCAGACCTTGGGCAGGCAAAAGAAGCCTACTAGCTGAGCCACGTCCTTTGCCCAGACATCCTGACTCTCCAACAAGCTCTGAGATTGTCCCCTCTCCAAGTGGTAAGACTTTAAGGTGCAGGGGTAACCCATAAGCCTGTTTGTCTACAGTTGGAGTGTTCTTCCTCAACCCCCTACCCACACTTGACTTTCTGCGGCCAGTGGCCTGGAGAAGGACAGTAGAATTCTAACAGGCTGAAAGAGAACACAACGCCCCTGTGTCCACCACCACAGCTCCAGGAGACCACCTAGAAATCCACTCTGTCACAGAAGGGGTGAAGGGACCAGAGACACCAAGAGAGCGATCCCTTTTCACGGCTTTTCTAACAAGCTGAAACCGGTCCAAACCTTATTAGGAGCACTTATTGTCTGCAAATAAGCTCGGAGCATCTGCCTGTGTAATTAAACCAGAAAGGAAGCTTTTGTTCTAATCTGATGGCCTAGCTCAAGAATTAATTGTGAGATTATTTAGAATTACTATCTTGTGACCCATTCCCCAAAGAGAAAAAAGAAGAAAAATGACTAAGAAGTCTCACTCTGTGTAAACTTTCTCTGGATTTTTTTCCCCTTTGAATCTTGGAAGCCTTCATCAAGCTTGACTGATAATTTGCAAACGGAAGGTTCTCAGGGCTGCTTGCTACACTGTCTCACAGGAGGCAACTGGTGAGAGCTGATCCATTTAGCAGTTTAATGTGCCCCCAAGAAAGCTCCCCCAGAATTAAGCATTCTGGCAGTTCCTAGGCAAGGGATCATGTACCACAGTTATTTCTTAAGAGTCATTTCTGAAATCGGTTGTCAGGAGTATCTGCCAATGACAGATGTTCTCTCTCAGGACATGTGGCCAGAGGTTTGGGCGTGTTTACCGGCACCTGGTGCCTGTGGGTGGCACTGATTGCCCGAGGTTCCTTAAGGAATACATGATGAGGCTCAGCACACTGGGCTTGTTAGCTGGCGCTCTGCTGCAGGTTTCTTCCACTTCTTGTTGGTCCAGTTTTATGACTGATGCTGCTTGCTCGACTGTTACACACGCATCTCTTCAGGCTGCAGAGAGAATAAACATGCCTTCGCTCCAAAAATAATGACTACAGATGTGTCATTCTTGACTGCACACTCTGAGCCCTGGGGACCAGGAGCAGATAGATGTCTTAAAGAAGATTGGGCAGGCTGGGACCCTGCGCTCTCTGGCACCTGAGAGGCTCCCCTGGTATAGCTCTGCTTCGGGAAGCTGTGCTTGGGTTACTAATTCCCTGCCAGGGGCAAAAGAAACCCAGATTGCTGCCAAGAACCAGCTTGAGCTTGTGCTGCTGACACTTGTAAGTCTTGCTTTAACTTGTAGATGGAAGGAACACATCTCAAGCTGAACAGTGATGGACAGAAGGGGGACATTGACACCAGGAGATGCTGCCTATTTCCAAGATCAAGGTGTGGAGCAGGTTGGACTTCTGCTGTGGGCTTTCCATCTTAAAGCTTTTCCAAGCACCACATGAACACCTTTCCAGGGTTGCTAGCTGTTGGGTGTAAGACCTAGCTATCTTCAAGTATTGTACAAATGGAAAATAAATATGACTACCATAGTTATACAATGTGAAATGACTCAATGCATGGGTATCACAAGTGGCTAGAGGGATCTAAATGGGAGGATAGCTTGTAACGAGGATCAAGAGTGATCTACTGGCTGATCAATGTGCCCAATGGAAGCACAGTGTGATCAGCCCTGAAGCAGCCTCCACATTACCAATGCTGTACTGGGGCATGTGAATGGTCAGAGGGAAATGCAAGACACAATTCTTCCCAGGACACAGAGTGACAAGGAGCAAGCCTCACAATGAGGAATCCGGGAGTAGAAAGGGTGAGGTGGGGCATGGTCTTCTTTCCAGAGCTGCCCCACCCTTCTACACTTAGCCTGGAACAGACCAACACCAGATTGAGGGGGGGGGGGGACACGGACGGACACAGAGGGGATGAATTAAGCTGAATTAAGCTCCATCAAGAGTGGGATTCTGAACAGACTCCTATTCCAAACCTTTCCTCACTAAGCTCTGTGAGATCAGAGCTGGCTTTAGGCTCCTTCTGACTATAAGAGCATCTGATTCGCTCACCACCCACACCAGGGAGTAACCAGTCTAAGGGACAAGAGTAAGAGGACAACAGAGACAAAGACACACTAATTTGCGTTTTGTTTGCTGCACACAAAGACTTTCATGAGCCAAAGTTTAATTAACCTTATATTTTATCCATCTACAATAAGCTGCATGTATAAGGTGGTTTCTTATAGTTTAAAAGGTAATAGTTTAAATAAAATGTACTTAAAATACATGATCAGGGCTGGAAGTGTAGCTTAGTGGTAGAGGGACTGCTTCATGAGCACAAGGCCCTAGGTTTGCTCCTCAGTCTCTCTCTCTCTCTCTCTCTCTCTCTCTCTCTCTCTCTCTCTCTCACACACACACACACACACACACACACACACACACACACACACACACATGTCCATTTTAAAAATTACTAAAACACAAAACAAAAAATAATGTATCAGTCAAGATAGGTCAGGTTCTATAGTGGTAGCAGGACTCTGAACTCTCAATGGAACAACACACAAAAGTTTCTCAATCTGCCATATGTTCAACTAAAAGGGATGGGGGAAGTTGCTCTACAAGAAGCCAGTTAAACTTAAAACAGGCTCCACAGAAAGGGAAGAAGAAACCAAGCAAGCAGAGCAGATGACCCTTCTGTGCAGAAACAGCACTGCCTGCTTCCATCTACAGCCCACTGGCGAGAACTAGGCCCACAATCCTAGTCATGGTGGACATAGAGAGAGTTGGAAGGTGCATCAAGGACTGCCATCTCTGTTCTGGAGGCTCTTGCTCTCTGTGAGGATGTTCCAGAACTAGCCAAGTGGCAACTCAACAGCTCTAAGGAGGGCATCTCTAGAGACAGAACATTCCCCTCCTCTAGAGTCTCAAGAGGGCAAGGAATGATACTATGTGGAAAATAAAATGCTTGAGATAGGCTCACCCTGGGTGCCCTGCTCCCCTTCAAAAGGGAATGTTCGTGTTACCTTGAAAGCTTAGTAGGATTCAGCCACAAAGAAAAAGAAACTCATGACAAGTTCACGGGAGATCACTGTGTTAAGTGAAGTAAGCCAGTTCAGAAAGACATACTGTATGTTTTCTCATTTGCAGAATGTGTATGTATTTCAGTGTATAGGGGTGTCCATGTGGGGGTGGGGGGTGTATAATCACAAGTTCAAAATCGTAAGGAAGACTTCTGTCTTGTCTGAGCCTCTATAAATTTTGGGCTTGCTATCTTGGGTGCTGTGGATTCATACGCGTGACTGTTCTGCTGTGTCCACAGACAGGGAGATGGGCAAAATTCTCAAGAAAATAACAAAAGCTGAGAAAAAAACATTTAAACTGCCACCACTTGTGGCCACCACTGACAGGACAACTGGCAAAATGAGCTTCAAACCCTTATGTCCCCGACCTTCTCACATCTGGAGGGATGCTGTGTCTTGCCCTCTTTCCAAAGAGCTGAGATGGACGTAGGTTCTCTCTTCCCCTCAAAGGAAGAAGAAGTTCAAAGTGTAGCAGGTCAGGAGTGCAGGGAGAAGCATGCTATCCACAGGGGTGGGCACTGGGCTAAAGACTAACTGCACAACTGTCCATGCGGACATTCATTCCCGCAAGCTGGCCATCACCAGGATAAAGCTGGACAAGACTGCAAAAAGGAATCCTGGAACAGAAAACTAAATCTTGCAAAGTAGGAAAGGAAAGGGGCAAGTATAAGGAAGGAGAGATTGAGCAGTTGCAGGAATAGGGTGATCTTACACTTGCACTTTCAACAAAAAATGTGGTTCAATGAAGGTGGGGGAATAAAGCAGAAACTGCTTGAACTTCTTCTGAGAGACTTACCCAGCGACACCACTTCAGTGACTCCATCAGCAAAACCACATGGTATGAGAGGAGGGTCCTGATCTGAAACCGTCACAAAGGTGAGCAGAGTCCACCTGGCCCAGACATGAGTCACACACAAAAAAAGCAAGAGGTCCCTGGCTGTGGTTAGCAACTTTCAGACATCTTCTCTGCATGTGTGTGCCTGCCTCCAGCAGCTAGGAATGAGTGCCTGTGGCTACCCAGACCCCAAACGGTCGGATTTGGGGCACCAAGGAAGTGCAGCAGTTGTGGGGACTCTGACTTCTTTTAGCACTCAAAGAATAGTCCCCAGGGTGGGGGTCTGAGCTAGGATCCTTCCTACGCTACATCACCCGAACAAATATCTCCTTGTCACACCACTGTCATTGGGAAAAACAGTCAAGGTTTGCTGGAGCATCTGCTAGTGAATGGTTTACACAGTGTCAGCTCCCCCACTGAGTGTCCATCCAGTGGGGTTTACCAGCTGAGTCAGCAGGTTGGCTCCCTCAGCTCAGAGTCCTTATTACAAGCCCAGAACCAACTCCATATCCTCCTCCACACAGGGACAGATAGGCACACACAGTCCC
Organism: Onychomys torridus; assembly: GCF_903995425.1. Lineage (NCBI taxonomy): Eukaryota > Metazoa > Chordata > Mammalia > Rodentia > Cricetidae > Onychomys > Onychomys torridus. The sequence goes on along the minus strand of NC_050447.1, from coordinate 133,297,415 downwards.
TATCCACTAGGTACCAAAGCCACTGCTCTCTGACTGGAAAATGTGAGGACAAGATGTCCTTCAAAGCTTCCAGGAGGAGGAGGAGGCAGAAGGCTCTGTTGGGCCTTTGGGAAGGGTGGGAGTAGCCTACTAGAAAACAGAGTATGCTCTGTTCTTTGGCCCAGGGCGGCCTGGGAACACGGAAGGTGGAGGTGCCCTGGCTCCAGGTGTGCCACATAGGTATAGGCACTCTGAACCTGGGCCAATTTCTGCAAAGGCTAAGGAAAACTGGGTTCTTTGTACAGCTAATTACATGGCTGTTTCCCACCAGGTACATGGCAATCTAACTGCTGTTTGTAACTGATGCCCTGCACTGTGATGTAAGGAGATTGTGGGTGGGAGCAGGCATAAGAAGTTCAGCGCAGGTGAATTATAGAAATTCCTGGGATTAGTTCAGCAGCTGACCTCGGATAACATGGGAAACCTGGGGTGTTTTGGAATGAGACTAGAAAGAACCTGATGATAGGTGAGATGCCAAAGAGAAGGGGTGAAGACAGAAGTCGCAGATGAGTCTCCATGTCGAGTTGGGTCTGTTCAGCTAGAAAAAGAGAATGCAGCCACTGACAGATGCAGGGAACTGAGGAGGTGGGGAGACCAATGGCCCATGATGGCCACAGTAAGGTCTTTGTAAAGTTTTTTGGTTGTTATTGTTATTGTTGCTGCTGCTGCTTGTTTTTGTTTTTGTTTTTAATATATGTGAGTGTTTTGCCTGAATGTATATGTGTGTACCATGTGAGTGCCTGGTGCTGATGGAGGCCAGAAGAGGGCATCAGATCTCCTGGAACTGGAGTTATAGACAGTTGTGAGCTTCCATGTGGGTGTTGGGAATAAAACCCAGGTCCTCTGGAAAAGTAGCCAGTGCTCTTAACTGCTGAGCCCTCTCTCCACCCCATATATACTACATTCTCAATGTCTATTAAAATAGGAATGACAGGGAAGGGTCTAGACAATTGAGTCCTCGGGATTCTGGATCAGGAGCAGAGACATGAATATAAGAGCCACTAGCAAATAGATAGAATTTAAAGCCGTGGGCCAAAGGAAGCTCCTGGGGCCCCAGACTTGGGGAGTCTCGGTATATACTCTGGAAGGATCTTAAATTTGAGACTCCAAGAAGGAGGAGAAGTCAACCTGGAAGTGAGACTTCCTCTTGCAGTAGATGGTGGTTAGCACAAAGACCCACAACTGCTCAATGTGCAGAGAAGAGATTGCTCACCTCCTCGTGGGATGTCTGTATCACACTCCTTCTCCCAAGGCTCAAGGATCACCACAGAAAAAGAGGCAGAAAGTGTGTAAGAGCCAGAGGCAATGAATGACCAGATCAAAATCGTGTTTTCTGGACATGGCCAGGGAAGTTGTACATATGAAGTCACACGGTTGTGACAGCATGCACAGAACTGGTGCAAGATCCGGATACACCTCTGAGAAATGCTAAGTGTAAAGAGGCTTGAAAATTAAGACCCATGTGTATAAGTCAGAATTGGCCAGGTTCTACTGCAATAGCAGATAAGCCCAGAATCTCAGAAGGATAATATAATAATGTCTGAGGGGATTTGGGCAAGTATCCACTGGTTCAGCCTTCTGTGCTTTCAGGACTATGGGGACAGAAGGAAACCTCTCCTTGTCCAGGGTGAAATATACAGTGTTCCCATTTCCATCAACTGGAACAAGTCACACCACTCAATCTAAATGAAAGGATGGCCAGAAAATACAGTGGACATACATAAAATTCAGTGAGAAGTAAGTCACCTATGCCACAGTGTGTGAGGGTCTTATCTAAACAAAAAGAAGGAAGAAAACCTTTGCATCATTCCTGCCTGGAAATCTGAGTGAAACATGATCCCAATTAGTCTGGACAGTTAAAAACCTGGAGTCAGATATCAAGGTTGAAAGCTGAACGATCAGAGAAGCAGAGCAGCAGCTGCTAGAAACTTCTTACCTCTATGAATCCTCAGACAAAATTGGGGTGGGGTGGGAAGATCCTGTCTCCAACTCCATGTTCCTGTCTCCACCTCCCTAGTGCTGGGGTTAAAGACTAGCAGCAGCAGCACCACTACCACCCGACTTTGTTTCTCCTTTCGACTGGTTTAATCTTATGTAGCCCAGGGTGGCCTTGAACTCATGATCTTCCTCCTCTCAAATGCTGGGATTAAAGGTGTGAGCTTCCACTGTCTGGTTAACTAGTGCCTAGCTCTGCCCTCTGATCTCCAGGCAAGTTTTTTTTTGTCAGAACACAAACCAAATATCACACATCTGAGGCCCTCTTTTTTGTTCATATGTTCTATATGAATTTGTGCTCTAACCCTGTGTTATCCCTCAGGACTTGGCTCTCCATCACCAAGAATTGAGAATTAACAGCACCCAAAGGAGACACAGCTTCCTTCAGATTCTGTTTTTATCCAATTAAAATGCAGAGCCAGTCTGTGTAATGATAGCCCTTCTGGCCTCGGATCAGGAAAGGAGAGGCAACCACATGCCCATGTGCATTTATCAAATTTGTGAATAATGGCTCCTTTTATTGGGTACTTACTATATATCATTGTGATTATTTTTAATGTTATTACTGTTGTTTTGAAAAGCAACATAACCAAGTTAAATGCATGTGAGGGGCTGAATGGCTGAGAGCAAGTTCCTCCATCTGCTCAACCATTTTGAAACAGAGATAGGAACACCACCTCTCTGGGAGTTTTGTAGAGAGGCAAGAGATAAGGTTTAAAGTTTCATTTCTAAGATAGGTACTCAATAAGTAAGAACAAAGCCAGCAATGTTATTATTATTATTTTGGTTTTTTGAGACAGGGTTTCTCTGTGTAGCTTTGCGCCTTTCCTGGAACTAGCTCTGTAGACCAGGCTGGCCTCAAACTGATCCACCTGGCTCTGACTCCCGAGTGCTGGGATTAAAGGTGTGTGCCACCACTACCTGGCTGGCAATGTTATTGTTAATAGTTACCTCAATAGAAGAATCATAATTGAAAGCCACTGTGTATTTGAGTAAGGGTAGAAACCACTGTCCACTGTGGCCTTTCGTTCTTGAGAGGAAAGAAGAAGCTGGTAGGAAAGAAAAGGAAATGAATGTTGCAGGTGCCCTCTGAAGTCCCCTCCTGGTTTGCAAAGCCACCGTGCAAAGTGTGCCACACTTTCCCCAGACAGACACGCAGCACTGAATGCCTGCCCTGAGAGGAATTCCACTGTACCTCTCAATGTTGCCCCCCTCCCACAGGTGCTCCACTGCCCCTGAATCCTGACTGACATTGTACAATGTTCCATCCAAAGGAGCAGTCTGGCAGCATGCTATAAATACTGACCCAACCATGGTTTAATTAAATCTTTGTGAAAAAACATCACTGAGAGGTGGCGCTTTCTCAGCTGCCCTTCACCAAACAGCCAACTCACTGGGTGTGTGATTTCTCCCCACCACCCCCTGGACCAACACTTGAGCTAACACTGTCACTCTTGCCATGATGTCATTCCCCTTGGTGCCGAAATGTTATTTGAAAACACAGCCCCAATTTTGAAAACAGACACCTTCAGTGGAGAAACCTCCAGGGTAGAAATTCTACATGTGACTGGAATGCCAGGCAGAGACTTGGAAGAGGTGATGCCTGGTATGGTGAGAGGTGAGTCCAGCAAAAGCAAGGACCAAGGTGGCAGGTTAGCCCAGAGATTGAGGACTCACATTTCTGCTTCCCAACCCACCCATGGGTAAGCCACAGATCTTCCTGGTTAGGCCCCATCTCCAGCTACTTCAAGATGAGAGGGCCCCAAGAGGGAGGAAGATGGGTAGATACAATAAGATCTTCAGGGCATTGTTTGATAAGAGTTTCCAAAATTTTTGTTTCTCCCCTTTGAAGCCAAGTTAAGGCAGGTGGAGAAGCTGGCAGTTGTGAATGGAAGATCAGAAGCTTGTTCTAGCTCTGAGCCATAGCACATTCGGGGATCTTTTGCAGCTTATCCACAGAGCTAAATCACAGCTATGACTCTGCTGTACTGGGCACACAGAAGATGCCGTATATATCACTAGAACAGACCATCATGGTAAATCAAGAGTCCAGCAGGAAGACAACAATAAGTACGGGCAAAAGAGATGGAAGGAAAGATTCATGGGTCAGATTTAATCAGTGGCTGAGAAGTCATGAAAGAAGCTAGGTCAGGTGGTACTGACTGTGAGGTATCAACACCGAATGACATTTCCACTGGGAAAGTCTTCAGAGTCTAATTCAGAGCAAGTTCATCATTCTTTACCCATTGGGCCTATGATTGAAAGAAACAAAACAGAAATCTATGCCTGTGGCATGGTACCAAATCAAACCATCAAGAACTGACTGTCCTAAGTACTGTCCATCATAGTAAGTCATAGAGATTACAACAAGCCATGCAGATATGCATAGCCAGAGGGTCAAGTGTACTCTGGGACTTGCAATGTCTCATGTATCCAGAGCGGACCTGCACCGGTCCATAATTACTATTACAGTTTGGCTAGAAAATGGGCATGAACAATGACTTTCTTCAACTTTCTGCAGAAGTTGTGGGAAGTGGTAGGTGTCAGAAAGCATTAGCAATATGTTCAGCTGGAAAATGTGGAGTTAGAAGGCTAGGCTGGCCTTCGGCCATTCCTTCCCTATTTAACTGTGAAATAAGAGATGAGTTTGAAAAGTTAGATTCAGTGCCTAGGGGAAAGTTCTGCTGATGACACTGTTTGTCCATCAGAATGGGAAGAACTCCAAAGGTTCTGTTCTGAAGGTGAGTTTGTTAGATAAAAGCACCAAATAACACTGCCCAGATATGATTGACAAAACATTTGATTATGTTGGAGGGTATATTTATAGTGAATAAATACTAGTGATAGGGTCAACCACCATAGAATGTTGCTGTGGAATAATCCTTCTGTACACTATGAATATGTATTATTCTCATTGGTTAATAAAGAAGCTGATTGGCCTATAGCGAGGCAGGATAAAGTTAGGCAGGACAATCAAACTGAGGATGCTGGGATGAAGAAGGGCAGAGTGAGGGAGTCACCAGCCAGATGTAGAGTGAGTGGGACACACAAAATGGGATACAGGTAAAAGTCACAAGCCTCAGGGCAGCATATAGGTTAATAGAAATGGGTTAAGTTGTAAGAGCTACTTAGTAACAAGCCTGAGCTATCGGCCAAACATTTATAATTAATATCAGCCTCAGTGTGGTTATTTGGGAAACGGCTGCCAGGTCAGGAAAACTCTGCCTGCAGAAGGTCTCCAGAATAGATGGTAAAGCCAGAAAGAAAAGTGATGCGCAAACCATGTGGATCAAGAAATAAGTTTTAGTAGACATGAGACTAAACAAAGGAGTGTTTTGAGATTGCCTTAGGTTTCTATTGCTTTGATAAACACCATGGCCAAAAGCAACGTGGAGAAGAAAGATTTGTTTGCCTTACACTTCCATGTTACAGTCCACCTCCTGAAGCAAGTTGGAGCAGGAACTGAAGACAGGAATCTGGAGGCTGAAACTGAACCAGAGAGGCCATGGAGGAGTGCTTGCTCAGTCTACTTTCTTACATAGCCCAGAACCACCTACCCAAGGTTGGCACTACTCACAGTGGGCTGGGCCTTCTCCCATCAAACATTAATCAAGAAAATACTCCACAGACATGCCCTCAGGCCAATCTGATGGAGCACAGGCTCTCTAGCTGCTTCGCTTGACTGAAAGCTGCCTTTCCATTAAGCTATCTCCCATAATTTGGTGACTAGTCCTGCCATGGCAATTCTCCAGGTCATTGGCCTATGCCTGTGACTTCTTGCTACCCTGCCCACATCTTTGTAAACAATTCCTCCATGAAACTCTGAAATTACTCAATTTGCAGTACCATGTGTTTCCCTCTTGATTTATGTAAAACTTTGAAGTAAATTACCTTAAAAAGCTAAATATCATGCAAAACTCTGTCCCATAGGAAAACTCCTATTGCAAAGAAATCCACTCCCAGTGTTTCCCAGCAAGAGAAGTGTTGCAGGATATTCGATCACACTGTGGACCCTGAGACTGCATTATTTAATAAAATCACCCATAGGCAAAGAGGTGGAGCAAGCAGCCAGCTGACTGGAAGTGACCATAGAGAGTGAGGAGAAGCCAGGAGGTGTAGGGGGAAGAAGGGAGATGCACAGGAAGTAGAAGAAGGGAGGGACATCCAGTTGGAATTTCATTTCATATGGGATAGAAGAAAACTCTCTGAGGTGGAGGAAGGTCAGCCAGCTGCTCTCTCTGCCTCCCTGAGCTAGCAGGTTTTCACCCCAGCATCTGGCTCCTGAGTCTTTATTGGCAAAATAAAAAGACAGAAACTTATTTAAAACAACATTTGCCTCTCTACATGGAGGCAGTTGAGTTAGCAGCAGGATGTGCAGGCTTTCCCAGGCCGAGGCTCCCCCAGCCCGAGGCTCCCCTAGGCCAAGGCATCAGCAGCAAGGTGGTAGCAGCAATAGAATCAGGTGTTGCCACTGTGCTCCAGATAAAAACAACAGTAGAGGGCTTCTCGGCCTGGCATGTTGACTGGGTTGTGTGATGGGGCAAACAACCCCACTGCACAGGCTCCCCAAACCTTGCCTTGGAACCAGATGTGGGGCTTTGAAGAGTCAGCACTGTATACAGCAAGAGCATCCATGGTCAAAGGAAGGATTGGACTCTGTCAGGTTTCATGTTCAGGCAGAAGGATTGAGCTCAGCTGAGGGTTTCTATGTCAGGGTGGCTTGAGCATATGTGTGTCTATGGTAAACATAGGCATTAGAATTCACTTGTCACAAATTCCTAAGCATTATGCTTGGAAGAACTTGCATCTTTAATTCTTAGTACAACAAGAAGTGAAAATTTATAAAAATGACATTCTATCTGTCTATCTATCTATCCATATAAGCAGTCACACATACAATGTGAAACAGGAATTAAAATTGGAACATTTGAGCTTAAAAATACAACTGAGAGGCACTCTATTCCCACCATTACCTGTGATTCCAAAAAGCTAAGTAGCTTAACTGTGAAGTCACATAAGAAAGTCATGTTAAAAATCAGGGACTCTCCCAGTAGACCCTCAGGTAGACCAATAGGCTGGCCATTCCTCACCAGAGCATGAGACATTTGGGGTTTTGTAATGACAAACACAGTTCAAAGAATGCTGATACATACATATATGCCCACAAAGACACGATCCTTCAGTTCAAGCTATAATGTTATCCCATTCACTATCAACATAACTACATTCTCACTAGAACAGTCTGTGGGGGTTTCTGTCATGCCCACCCCAGGAATCGTTAACTGCCAAAGGCACAGTGGGAGCCCGAGATAAAGGCTGACTGACATGAGCAACAGACTAGAGAAAGCAGACCATGAAGGCCAAAAGGACAATGACACATGTATGGAGGAGAACCCTGAGTAATGACAAGGCCATGTGCAGCTCAGTCTGAGCGATATCTATAACAGACTCAGTGGTTTCCCTTGTGGCAGATGCCTGGTAGAATGCCACAGATCATCACCAGGAGCTGTGGGATGGATATCCCTGCTGATGGACACATTTCAAGGCTCTGGTCAGCACTTCTCCTTTCCCTGGTGCTGTTTCTATGTTCTCTGTCAATTGTTAGGAACACTAGGAAGAATTCTGTATCCCCACTACCCTACCCCATGCCCTTTTCTCTTACCAACCATTGGATACTTGTCTAGATGTAGAAAGGGCAAAACCACAACATACCACTCTGCTGTCACACTCACTTTACATATGCTTAATACTTTCCCAAACTCTAGTAGCATGAACACACTAGCAAACATTAGCATGAAATGCTAGCCCCTCTAGCTCTAATGCCTCTACTTCCTAGATTATAGAGTTTGAGCAAAGCACACAGCACCCATGGCTTCCAGAATATTCATGAATTCTATTATTACTCCTGGGAGTCCTACCCACCCCACCACTCCTCCATATTAAAGGACAGAATGACTCATGGACATCAGCTTCCTGGTACTCAATCCCAATCCTGGTACTCACCAGTATCATACCCCAGTGCCTTTGATATTTGTCTTCACAACTGAGTCTCTAACAGAATTAGATCTCGTTTACAAGCACCTTAAGAAGCAATGCTGTCTGCACTGGGTACCAAGACAAAATAGAACTACAGGCTAAGAACTCTGGGAAGGTTTCTGTGTGTGTTTGTTCCTCTTTAGATTCCTTTTTAAGCAGATGATTATCTGAATCCTTCCCACCAACCACCAACTTCTCAGATGTTATCCATGCCAGTAATCTTTTTTTTTTTTTTTTTTTTTTTTTGGTCTGAGACAGGGTTTCTCTGTGTAGCTTTGCACTTTTCCTGGATCTCACTCTGTAGACCAGGCTGGCCTCAAACTCACAAAGATCTGACTGCCTCTGCCTTCCGAGTGCTGGGATTAAAGGCGTGTGCCACCACTGCCCAGCATCAGTAATCATTTTAAATAAATAAAAATTAAATGTCTATCCAAAGAAGAATTTCTAGTAAATTTCTCAGCCCATTCTATAATTTTGTTTTGAATTCAATCTTAGTGCAAAATTATTGACATTAAGAAAGTATTAATAAGACTGGGGAGATGCTCAGTGGGTAAAAATCTCTGCTGCCCAAGTATGGGGAATCTGGTTTTGAATCCCCAGGATCTACATAAAGGCTAAGCGTTGCCTTTGGGTATCTGTATTTCAGCACTTGGAGGCAAAGGCAGGCAGACCCCAGGAGCTTGCTGGCCAGCCAGTCTAGCCAAAACAGCAAGTTTCTGGTTGAATGGGAGACCCTGCCTCAAAAAATGTGAGGTAGAGAGCTGAAGAGATGAGCCGCAGTAAAATGTACTCACTGCCAAACCTTACAACTTGAGTTCTGTCTTCCAGAGCCACATGGCTGAAAGGAAGAACTGATTCCCAGAAGCTATCCTCTGATCTCCCAAGGAACAGCCCACACCCCTGCAACCAACCAACAAACAAATAAATGCAATATTTTTAGAGGTAGGGAGACACCCTAACATCAACCTCCAGCCTTCTAGAACACATGGGTGTGCTCACCTGCACACACATGCATACAACACACATGGGTACACAGAGAGAGAAAAAGAAAGAATTAATAATATGAAAGGGATAGTTGCTCCTTGGAGTACAGAACACATTTTATCTTGGTTGATCTGATTGCATTCTTATAAAATAGGACTGTTGTAGACACCATTTCACTAAATGACCAATGCTTTGCTACACAATGCAGCCAGATGGTTTATTATTAATTTTATTAATGAGTACAAGATAGATAAATATTCAAGGTCACATGGCCAAGCCAGGACCCGAGCCAAATCTCTCTGACACCAGAGCCATTTTCTCAGCCTCCACACGAAACTGGAGATGGAGGAGGGAGATTTGATTGGCTCCTAACCTATATATATATAATGCTGTTTCCCCATTGTTCTTTCTGTCTGCAGTCTTGGGAAGGCAAGAAGACAATGAGCCTCAAAGCAATTTGACATTTGCTTGAGCTAGCTCAGGGACAGTTGACCTCGGGAGAACTCGGCAGGTTTTCGTTTACAGCTTTGTGGAGTCAGAGTTTACCCCTGAAGAGAAAGACATTGAAGCTAGAAAGAAGAAAGGAAGAAGAGAGAACACGAAGACCCAGCCCAACACGAGCAATGCCAAAACTGCTGGATTTGTCAGGCTTCTCACATGAATGATTTATTTATGATGGAGTAAGGACAATGTGCAGATGATTTGTGAGTGTGTGTGTGTGTGTGTGTGTGTGTGTGTGTGTGTGTATGTAAGAGAGAGTGTGTGTATAAGAGAGTGTGTAAGAGATAGTGTGTTGTGTGTATGTCTGTATGTATATGTTCACGTGTGTCTATATCTGTCTGTCTCTGTGTGTGTATGAGTGTTTGTGAGTTGTAATTTTGTGTAATGTGTGTGCCTGTGTGAATATGTTCATGCATGTGTCTCTATGTGTGTCTATGTCTACCTGTCTCCTAACTGTGTATATCTGAGTGAATGTGTGTGAGTGTGTGTGTGTGTATGTATATGTGCTCTGGAGATGAGGTCAATATGAATTAGAATATCATTTCATTTTTTAAGAGATCAGAGTCTCTGATCAACCCTGTTCTAAGTTTTAAGTTTTTGTGAAGACTCCTAAATTGTTCTTACCAAGAGGAAAGCCAGTGTCGATGCCCCACCTCACCATGGGTTAGTTCATTCATTGAAGAGAGTCTGAAAACATGTGTCATTTTAGTTACAATATAGTATATATAATTCCATAACACACTATGGTATTATATATGCACACACACATATACATGTATATGTACATATAGTATTGCATCCTAGTATTTCCTCTGGCTACTACAGATATGCAGTATTTAATGTTGTGTAAATAATAACAGAGAGATATGCACACTTATAGGATGAATCTTAAAAGGTCTTATTAATAAAACACAAAAAACAAAACAAAACTCAGGATCCAGATATTGGGGTTAAAGCTGGAAGATCAGAGAAGCAGAACAAGCCACAGCCACCTCACCTCACCAATCCCTCAGCTGATCCTGTTTCCTCAGACTGGAAGCCTCTCAGTCCTCATCCAGAATGAATCTCAGCTGAACTGCTGCACAAAAGCCTAAAAGCTTAACAGACTCTAGTTGCTAGTTTTGATGCCTTATATACCTTTCTGCTTCCTGCCATCACTTCCTGGGTTTAAAGGTGTGTGACTTTGAACTCACAGAGATCCAAACAGATCTCTGCCTTCAGAATGCTAGGATTAAAAAGTGTGTGTGACACCATTTTCTGGCCTCTATATCTAGTGGCTATTCTGTTCTCTGACCCCAGATAAGTTTATTAGGGTGCACAATATATTAGGGAACACAGTATCACCACACACACTTTTCATTTTTCTTTGTGTTTTTGGTTCTCTCAGTTTCTATAATATAAATATATTACATGTGTATTTAGAAAACAGAATAATAAATCTGTTTCTCAGGAATATAAGCAATGAGTAAACCACAGTATGCCCTCATATTACAAATGGACACTTCTTATCTGCCAGCATCATCTCTGTCAGAGAAACGTTCAGCCTTGTGTGACCTTGTTAGAAAATAATTTGGCTTCAAAAGTCTACATCTCCACTTATCAGATATGTTCTGTGCAAGTAGAGAAACGGACAGAAAATGAGAGCAGAGAGAAAGAATATCAATGAGAGGATCAGGCTAGCTCAATATGGCAGCTACAGCTTTCCAATAGTAGCTGGGAAATGGTGGCCTCAGCACCAGAGAAGCCCTGTTCTGCCCACATCCTCCCAAACATTCATAACTTCCTTCCCCTAATTGACACCCACAGCATCACAAGGACTTTGAGTTAAAGGAGGAGTGTGGAATGAAACAGCAAGGAACGTGTAGGAGAGTGATACAGACGCACAGTACAGGGCACTGTCCGGGTCTGAGGGGTCAATAAATAAGTGGATTTAACAGATGCCAGCACAAAAGCTTTGTATCACAGGCACAAGGAACAAACTTTTCCTGCCCAGTGTCAGATCCGGTGGGTTAGGATTCCACTTCCAGTCTCCTCTGCTCTTTACCTTCACCTCTGTTGTTCCTCTTCCTTACTCTTTGTCACAGCTGTTCTGCCTTGAGATAGGATATCACTGTCTAGCCCAGACTGGCTTCCAACTCGTGATCCCCCTGCTCCCACTTTCCCAGTGAAGGGTCAGGACTGTGCCACCAGGCCCCCCTTGTTTCCACACTGTTCTCTCACCCCATGTATCAGTGCACACTTCATGAGAAATAAACACTCAGATAACCTGATGTCTTCCATTTCAACTAATGATAGAAGAAATAAAGAGAGTGTGGTGCTCAGTATTAGTCATCAACTTCCCAGAATAAAGAGCCACTTAGGAGGTGAACCTCAGGCCTGTGGAGGATTGTCTCAACTGTATTAACTAAGATGAGAAGAGTCCCCTACTATTCATACCACCCTTCCCTGGATGGGATCCTGAGTGTGTAAGCAGAGACTGGAACTGAGCGGCAGCAGCTTCATCACTCTGTTTCCAGATTATGACCATGATGGGGTCAACTGCTTTAAGCTCTGCAACCTGACTTCCCTGCATCTAAGTCTTTATTTGTGAGCTGGAATAAACCATTTCTCTGTTAAGTTGCTTAGACAGAGAGATGTTGCAGTAAGCATATACGTATGCCAGAATGAGGATGGCCATTTTTATGCATAAGAATATTCTTAAATGTTGATTCTTAAACCAGTTCTTTCCGCAGATATTGCATTTCTTTAAATCAAGTGGTCCTCAATTGATGGTGATTTTGTCACCTCAGAATCATCTGGCAACATTTGGAGACAGTCTTGGTTGTCACATTTAGAAAGGTACATTTGGTATGCACAGGACAGGGATGCTGTTATATAGCCTGTGCTGTACAGCCTCATAGCAGATCATTATCAGCTGTAACTTAACCCAGGTGAGCTGAAGGCAGGTGGAGGCAAGATCTGGAGTTCAATGTCATTCTTGGCTACATAGTGACTTCTAGGCTAGCCTGGGCTACATGAGACTCACATCAAAAACAAAACAAAATAAAACCCCACAGGCATCAACACTGAGATAGCCATTGTTAACCATGCCCTATATTCACTTTCTATAGCTTTACGACTTATTTCATAACAGACGCTTTACATCTGAATTACCACTGTGGGTATCAGTTGCCTTCTGAGATCATGATTTCCAGGTTCCTTCCTGGCCTTCATTCTTCCCTTTGAAAGGTAGTCATTGGCACAGCCCAACTTGGCTGGGGAGTAATGCTCTACTTTGATGATGATGGACTTCTGACATGACCAGTGGATTCTTACGTAAGAGGTGTGTCTCTTGCCCACTTATTTATTCAAGCCTTTGACTTACACATCACTCATGGATGCTTGCCATATACTTTCTGCTGTATGGTATGCCGTTCCATTTATTTTCTTGCTCAAAAGTCTCCCCCAGTTTAACCATTGGGATCCCTCTGTCAGGTCAGGTTTTTTAGTACATTGCCACATGTACGATAAACATTTATTTTGTATGCTTTCTACCTGGTTCTAGAATCAGTTGTTTACCTAAGGAATTATGAGTCTTTTTATTGGTGCCTAGAATTAGATACCAAGAGCTGCGTGTGCTTATTCTGGGACCGTTTCTTTTTCATTTTTAAAATTCTCGGGTGCATAAGGTACCTTTTGATGTTAGTTAGCAACAGTTATGCATGTGTGTTATCTATAAGTAAATACATATGAATATATCAAAAGCATATGGCCCAGTTTTAACTCCCACATAATGAAAAAATTCTTGGCTCCTTTGCTCTACAATATTGCCATTAACAGAACCAGTCCTAATAAACACAAGTCACCATGACTCCCACTATGATCTCATATTCCTGAGAGAATCTGTTGCTAAGGAGCTGAGGATAACTCCTTGGCCAAGAATGACAAGGTATGGTTTCTATAGAGCCACCCCATGGAGTCAGGAGCAGTCCCCGAGAAGCAGTTAGTGCTGTGAGCTATGCATTTGCTTCTGAAAGAGTTGCCTCACACAGGGCCACAGCATGAGCACAGTCAGGAGAATCCTCAGCCAGGACTTCTGGGACATAGCTATGGCCAGGGTGCAAGGTGACAGCCATAGCCAGGATGCTGGATGACATAGCTGAGTTTCCTCTGACTTAGAGCTGGACAGACCCTGGCAGGTTCCTCCTGGCCATCTACCTGATTCCTGGACCACTTTGAGCATCTGTCTTCCAAGTACACACCTGTCTCCACCTGGAACACCTGGGCAAAGATGCAATTGGCCAGTGCCTCTCAGGCCTGAGAACAAAAAACTAAAGACGCTTCTGCCACTGTGAACATATTAACACAGGAATGGGAACATATTACTGAACCCAGGATCACAGAGGTATGTCCCCATTTATAAGCTCTCAAGTATATCTCACTCATCTGAGAATCACTGGGCCCCACAGCAGGAGACAGGTTAATGCTGGGGCCTGTTTCTTCCTGAACAGATAAACACCCTGAAAATCAATGCTCTTGAAGAGAACACCCCTAGGGGCCCCCATTGCTCCCTCAGGCTACACGCACGGTACAAGATTGCGATATAGACTAATGGCAGAGCTTGATCTTGGATTTCACAGCAGCCTAACTTTGCTGGACTACTGGTGGTGACTTTGGCAGTAGCTGGGCTAAATCATGGGCAGGGTGGGAAAGCTCTCAAAGACAGTGTCCAGCCTGGGACAAGGTTGGGTCACCTTAGAAAGCCACCTCCCACTGGGAGAGGCCTGTTCCTTTCTGGCTTTCCAGAGAGAAGAAATGACTTCATTTATAACAAGGGGGAGGCATCTCCCTGAGACTTTTGCCTCGGTCTGTGCAGATGTGTTCATGAGCACCTGATGTTCTGCAGCCCGGCCTGGGGCAGCCACAGCGCCACTGGCCACTGCTTCCCCTCCCTTCCTATTGGCCCAAGGGGGATTCAGCCATCAAGCCTTGCTCTTTAGTAGCTGGAATCCCAGCTGAGAAGAATCCCCATGGCAGCTCTGTTTCCCCCAGTCCTTTCCCACCCTGCTCCCCTGTCCCCTAGTCCTCCCTCAACTCCTCCCCTGCTGGCCTCACAAAGCCCTCCCTCACCACAGCCAGGCCAGAGAAACAAATGCATTTTTGTCAGGGAATCCACAAGCCTTCAGTTTGGGGTTAAAAGCACAGAAAATCCCAGTATCGGCTGTCATTGTTACAACCCTAATGCTCCTCAGTCAAAGCTCCACTGATTAAAACCAGAGCAGTTAATAAACCACAGGCTTTATTTCCCCTCAAATGTCTATAACCACTTTCTTCAACCCCTAGTAAAAGGCAAAACCCCAAGAAAAACACAGCTTTGGAGACCAAGTGCCCTTATTCCCCAGAGGAAGAAAAAGTGAGCCAGAAAGAAATTGTTCATTTTCTCTCTCACCTTTCCCCCACTTAGCAGAGTCAAGCATTTTTTAATAACTAGAGAGAGAAATCAATAAAAAGCAGGCGAGAGCTATCCGTGGTCTGCAATGTGAGATCAGCTGCAAGCAGGCCCCCTCAGCCTGGCCTCCTGCACAAGGTCTTTGCCAGCAATTCCCGGCCTCTGACTCACATCCTCATTACCTCCCTCTCCTCCTGCCTTCCCCTTAAGGGACTGAGTTTTCCTCCCATCTAAGCCAAAAGAATTTTTCTGGATTAAGAGGACTGATGAAAGCATTTTTCATATTTGAGTTCAGGTTTGCAAGCTCCATAAAATGGACTTGTTCCCAACTGCCTGCTTTGTGTCCCCACCTCCCCTTGGGGACAGTTTTTCATCTTCATTTGCTCTGCAGCAAGCAGCTAGGACCCTCTGCAGGTGGTGTCTCTGTCCCATGGAAGCTTGGCCAGCAGTCCTGTTCACCTTCACAACCTCACTCTGCTGTCCGCCTCCAGTGCAGAATGTGACATCTTTCAAAAACACTTCACCCAGTGGTGGAGGGACTTAGAGGACATCTTTCATGTTGATGCCATCTGTCTTTCAAGTTAAAAACTGGTTTGACAACATGCTGAGCAGCTCAGAGGGGAGCAGGTCTCAAGCCTGGAGGGGAAAGTTTTGACAATTGATTCTAGGGAAAACTGGAGCCCCCTCCACCCACCCTGCCCTGGACTGACAAAGAGGGAGGTTGGTGTCTTTCCAGGACTGGAAGATATTCTTTGTTCTTTGTTCTTCTTACATGTGCATGACTATTCCCTTGCTCTCACATTAGGGCCAACCTTACCTTAAAGCCTAGGAACCCTGAAGTTAGTAGGGGCAAACTGGCCTTTTATGGAGGATCCGTGCCAGGAACTACACAAACTCAGCTCAGTTAAATGGTTCTGGAGAAGCAAGGGGCTTGGGCCAACCCTAGCACCATTCTGAGACCTGACTGATGCTCTGGGAAATAACTCTATCCACACAAGTGTTCCTCCTTATTGTCATACCAGAAGTCCCTCTGGCCTCCCAAAGTCTCATTCTGAAAGAGTAAAAAACCCTCTCCACCAAGTGCCTCCCTCCCCCTGATGTTTCCCATCTTGTTTCACATCCAATCACACCACCACCCATGGGGTAATTATTTTCAGACGACAGTAATGTACTAAATGTCACACTTAGAGACAGGGTGGGGAGTGTGTATGTAAGCATGTGAGTATTCAAACGACATTATAAATGCAACCTGAAGGTACACTGTCCTGAGGAAGTTGGCTAACTCAGACCACTGAGTCATGCAGGAAAACTGCCTTTGTCTGGATGAAGACATATTAAAGTGACTCCATTTTTTATTGGGTATGCTCTAGCAATTTCAGTGCTTAGGGCAGGGCAGCCAATGTTTCCATTTTAAACATTTCAGCAAGAAAAAGGAACAAAATTCCGTCTCACTGTTGCTTCTCCAGAGAACTAGGAAAACGAGCACATGCCCAATCAGGGCCATTCCTCCTGTAAGTCAACACGAGAAAGTGCCATCAGACATCTCCCACCTCCTTGTCTTTTGAGATAGGGTCTCCCATTGAACCTGGGGCTCATCTGTTCAGCTGGCCCAGCTGGTCAGGGAGATCCATCTGTCTCAGCCTGATATAGAACAATCCTTTTGTACACTGTGAAGATGTGTTGCTCTCATTGGTTTAATAATGAACCAACTGGCCAATAGCTAGACAGAAGAGGTTAGGCAGGAGAGCCAGACTAAGAGAACACTGGGAAGAATAAGGGTTGAGTTGCCAGGACATGGAGAAAAGCAAGATGAAATTGCTGTGCAGAAAAAAGGTACCATCACAGGGTAAAATGTAGAGAAGAAATATGGGTTAATTTAAGATGTAAGAGCTAGTTAGTAACAAGCCTAAACTATCGGCCAAGCATGTACAATTAATAAGCAGTCTGTGTGGTTCCTTGGGAGCTGGCGGGACAGAAACTCCTGCCAACATCAGCCCCCAGCACTGGGATGACAAACGCATACCCACCTCTGGCTGTTAATATGGGTGCTGGAGATCAACACTTAGGCCCTCTTGTTTGCCTGGCAAGTACTTTGATGACTGAACTGTCTCCTTGACAGCCCAAGACACTCCTTTTCAGATACATCCATGGGTGCCATGATCTGTGTCCACAGGCAAGTCTGCCAAGCCTGTCATCATGTAGACAGTGCTGGTTAATTTAGTAATGAAACAAAAAGCATGAATATAGGAAAGAGATCTGTAGGGAAGAAAGAGGAACTACAGGGGTGGGAGGGATGTGACAGAATGTGAGAAGGAGAGTAACTAGAATACATTATATATATATATATGTATGAAATTGTCCAAAGAACAATTTAGTTAATAAAATAATATGAAACACTATTTGTTATCCCTTTGCAACAATAGCAACTCACTTCACTATTAAAAAGGAAAACGTAAACATACATCCTGGTGAGATTTTATTATCAACCTAGACTTACCTGGGAAGAGGGTCTGGTGGCCACGTCTGTGAGGATTGTCTTGATTGAAAATTGATAGGGGAAGCTCAGCCTACTAAGAGTGGCACCATCCCTAGGCAGGTAGTCCTGAGCTACATAAGATGGTTAACCATGAGCCAGAGAACAAGCCAGTAAACATATTCCACTAGATGATGAACTGTAGCCTGTAAGATGAAATTAACCATTCTTCCCCAAGTTGCTTTTGGCCATGGTGCTTATCACTACAACGGATAGAAACTAGGGCAGCATGTGTGGTGGTTTGGATGAGAACAGCTGCTGTAGGCTCATGTGATTGGATGGGAACAGCCCCCATAAGCTCATGTGATTGGATGGGAACAGCCCCCATAAGCTCATGTGATTGGATGGGAACAGCCCCCATAAGCTCATGTGATTGGATGGGAACAGCCCCCATAAGCTCATGTGATTGGATGGGAATAGCTGCTGTAGGCTCATGTGATTGGATGGGAACAGCCCCCATAAGCTCATGTGATTGGATGGGAACAGCTGCTGTAGGCTCATGTGATTGGATAGGAACAGCCCCCATAAGCTCATGTGATTGGAGGGAACAGCCCCCATAAGCTCATGTGATTGGATGGGAACAACCCTCATATGCTCATGTGATTGGATAGGAACAGTCCCCATAGGCTCATGTGTTTAAACAATTGAGCCCCGTTGGTGGAACTCTTTGGGAAGGATTAGGAGATGTTGTCTTGTTGGATGAGGTATGTCACTGGGGGTAGGCTTTGAGGTTTCAAAAGACTTTATGCTCTCTACATCCAATTTGTAGTTTGAGATGTGAAAACTCAGCTGGTCCTTTCCTCTGCCATCATGGACTCTGACTCTCTGGAACCATAAGCCAAATTAAACATGTTCTTTTATAAGTTTCCTTGGCAATAGAAAAGTAATTAATACAGCATATGACTTCCAAAATGAGGTTAGCCTGCCCATATCTGGTATCCTGTGCGCTCTCTCTCTCTCTCTCTCTCTCTCTCTCTCTCTCTCTCTCTCTCTCTCTCTCACACACACACACACACACACACACACACACACACACACACACACACTTTGCCCCTGAGGAAACCAGCTGTTGAGTCATACAGTCAAGAATTCCTGCAGAAAGACAGACTATGAAACAAGGAGCCAAGGACTCCTGTGACAGTCACACAATGGAGCCATCTTTGACAGCAGATTCTCCAGACCCATTCAAGCCTTCAGATGGCTGCAGACCCACTGAAACCTGGAACTGACCAGAGACCCTGAGCAGAACCACCTAGTTAAGTCACTCCTAATTTCTGATCCACTGTGAGATGAAAACCATTTGTCACTTGAATTGTCTACATTCTGGGCTAATTTGTTACAAAGCAGTAACTTGATGTAGACACTTCTAAGACATATTTCTTAGAGAGCAACTCTAGTTGTCCAGCAGTTCACAAATCTGACCAGAACAAGGAAATGAAAGTGCTGTTTGTTCCACTTTCTCAAGACTTGGAGACATATCTCGTGCTCTGAAACTTTGTGAGTAGTCACTCTGACTATACATAAAATCATAAAGCATTATACCTGGCTACCTAGGAGCTCAGCTAGTTTCCTGTGACCCAAACTCAGGTACAAGTTCCTGTTGCTTCTTGAATCCATGTTTCAACTTCCTGAAACCTTCACATAAAGATGTGGGAGCCTCCTCTCACCCACCATGTGGTATTTGAATGTGGGTCTCACACTAGGTTGCCACCTCTTGACCAAGAACACTAGAGACTGGCACTTTTGTCCCTTGAGGTCACTTTTGAATGGTAGAAAACCTTTCCCAGGGAAGTAAATGAGCTGAGTATGTCCCTTAAATGCCTATGGGATTCTGGTGTCACAGGAGATATTTGGACATCTTCACACTCAAGACTGAGTTTCTCAGCATGGCTTTGGCTCCTCTGAGGCTCACCAATCCTAACACAAAATCACTGAAATGGTGGAGAATCGTCCATGCTGTAACAACACCTGTTGTCACAGACACAATTCAGCACAGTCCAGCTGCAAAGGTCGAAGGGGCTGAAGAGGTTTCCAGACGTATCAGGATTTCAGAGACATCAGACTCATGCTTTCTGTTGCTGCTTTCCAGTGTTTAGACATTCCTGTGCAGAAGATTTAAAAAAAGTGGAGGCTTTGCCTCTTTATAGAGCTGCACATAAAACATCCCCAAGAGAAGGTCTCCCTGATGGAGAAACACATGCCTTTCACTTGACTGTCTCTGCAAAGAGCTTTTAAAGCAATCCAGGAGAGCACTGCATGGGCCACAGCACGCAGGCCGCTTGCTCCCCAGTCCCAGCACAAGGATAACACACGTCATGTTTCCCCTTTCCCCCCTTTTAATCAAGAGCATTAGAGCATGCAAGCAATGGAGGAGGGGTGCATTTCTCCAGATGGTTTTCCAGAACCACTGAGAGCTCCATCAGAAGGAAATGGAACAGTATTTGCCAGCTCAGGACCTTAAATTGGTGTATTTTCCCCAAATCTCAGTGCATGCTGACATCACTTTCTACTGAGCTCTAAGAGACTATGAGTCTGTTTCATACCAGAAAGGAGAATGCACCTGGGATTGTGTGCCCATGCCCAAATAAAAGTAGCTTTCTCTTCCCATTATGGGACTGAATCATGCAAAATGTTAATGCAAATTCATGAAGTTATGTTCACAGAAGAGTTTTCTCTTGACTCTGCCCAGTTCCTGTCTTTGTTTGAAAGACCTATGGTGTTAGGACTAGAAAAAAGTCAGTTCATTTCTATGCATGCCTCTAGGCTAGGGCTCTATCAAAGTTGTCTTCTTCCCAGGATAGCCACTGGTCCTGTAGTGAACTGCTCCCTTTAGCACCTGATGCCAATAGCTGTACTCACCCCTCAAGATTTGTCCCTTCAAACTCAGAGCACAGAAGCCTTCTCTCTGGTGGGATGTTCCAGAAGTCAGTGCCTACCCACACAGATGGTGGATGACAGTGTCTGTTAGGACTGTCTACTGGAGTCACCATGTCCCAGGCACTGTGTTCTGGCCTCTATGGTATGCTACTCACTGGCAGTAACCTCTCTAGATGAACTGAAAATGAAGCTGAGGGGAGTTACACAACGTGTCCGTCAAACGACAAGGTTAGGACCCAGGCATCTGAATCTGAACAAGACTAGGCAAGACAGAAAGGGGGGACGCTAAAATCCTTGGGAAACCACGTGCTAAGTCCCCAAGTGCCATATGGAGCTGTGATGCCCCAGACAAGCACAGAAGTGGCTTGAAAGGAAGAGTGGAAGGAGGCCTTCATGAAGTCCAGGATATTTGAGCTTGATCTCAGATGGTTGGCATATTGGCAAGGTTGACAGGGAGAAGTGAGAACCTGGAAGAACTTTGAGGAAATAGCACATCATGGCACAAAGGCCCAAAGAGTGTAGCAAAGGTATGAGCCACCATGATTTTCTGGAAACAGAGCAGAGAACATTTGAGAAGAAGAAAGACTGGAGGTCAAGTCTTGTAGCTGAGGACAGTCACTGTAACTGTGATGCAGAGACACCTCTGGGGCTAGCTGGCAAGGGGCACCCATGTCTTTTTTAAGCAATTGGCAACATAGATTGAAAGGAAACTTGCACAATCTGCTTAGGAGCTAGACTTAGGAAAGCAGGTGGGTCTGGAGAAAAAACAAATAGAGGGACTGGGAGTCGGGTAGCAACGGTATTTCTGAGTGGAGCAGCATTAAAGGACACAAGGACAACTCGTGTCTGTGGGGATACAGACTTCTCTGTACATGTGGTGAGTTTTCTGTGAAGCACTGACATTTCCATCTGGGTGTGCCAGAAGCACCTTGGGGATGATCTGGGAGGTGCAGGCTTGTTGGAAGCATCAGTCTGACGCTGAAGCCATCTAGGGAGAAACTAGTGCCTACTCCCTCACCCCTGGAGAGCCTGGGAATGGAACCCAGTGTTTTCAGCTGAAGCCTCATTCGCTCATCCAGCTGGCTGTGTTCACTCTGTAGCAGCTCTGAGCCTCTCAGCCACACCCATGCTGAAGGAAAGATGTTCCTCGTCTGATGAACAATAATGGAGAAGATTGTAGTTAGAGTTTTCCTGCCTGGCCCAGTCAGGACAAATCTCTCTCACCCACCAGTCCCACAGTCTCTCAGACCCAACCAAGAAAGCATACAGAAACTTACATTGTTTACAAACTGTATGGCCGTGGCAGGCTGCTTGTTATCTACTTCTTCTATCTTAAATTAACCTATTTCTGTTAGTCTATACTTTGCCACATGGCTTGTGGCTTACCAGTGTCTTTACATGTTGCTTTTCATGGCGGCGGTAGGCGGTGTCTCTCTCCAACCTTCTACTTCCCAGAATTCTCTTCTCTCTTGTCCCGCCTATACTTCCTGCCTGGCCACTGGCCAATCAGAACTTTATTTACACAGAGCGATATCCACAGCACTTCCCCTTTTCTTTTTTTTAAAGGAAGGTTTTAACTTTTATATAGTACAATTACATATAACAAAACAATTATCTAGCAAGAATTACAGTTACAATATTAAAGAAGATATCCTATCTATCTTATATTTGTGAGTCTAAGGTTTTATATCTAACTTATCTTTTATCATAACTGAGAAAATTATAACTATCTAGTCTTCAACCACATCAAAGACCTCAGAAGGATATAATATTACCTGAGAACCGGGAGAAGGATGTAAACATTTTTCAGGAGTCTTGTAAGAGTAGAGAGAGACAGCTGGCAGCCTGGACAGTCACCTAATGTTCCTTTGTAAAGTTGGGGCATCTGTCTTCAGCCCATAGGGCTAGAGTCTCTTGGTCACTTCTCTCAGTGTCCTGTAGAATGTCTGGCCGTTTCCTCTGCAAAGCAGGAACCTGAAGGACCATTTTGTCAAGCAAAGTTTACTGGTCTCCTTTCTATGGGTCCTGCATGTCCAGTCGATCAAGCAGTCCAGGCAAGAACAGTTTCTGGCCCAAATGGCTATTTTTGCCAAGGTGAAGATAAGATATGAAGTGTTTTCAATGCCCATCTTCCTCTCTGAAGCAAATCGGTGCTGCCAGGAGCAGACATGTCTCACTGTCCAGAAAGTCTAAATTTTAAAAATATTTTAAATGCCATATTCTGTAGGTCTTTGAAGTATTTGAAGATTACCTATCTATCTGAAATATCTCTGTGTATACCTAGAAGACTTAACTAACATGGCTACGAGTATGATTATCATAGATGACTAATTATCAATCTATTTTTAATTATCCATTACAATTTTAAATGAGCTATATAAACATAATACCTTAAACAAGAGTAGAAATATACATACAATATAACAAAATTAACTAAGTTTGTATCAATAGACTAAAATCTAAACCAATGTAAAACATTTAAAAAAAGTTGTTGCTCTTTAGAAGTAAGTTCCCTAATCTACCCTTTCATCCTACTATATCTATAACATATCCCCCTTTCTTCTTTAGAAAGAGATCTCATTTATAATCAACCTGGTTTAAAGAAAAATATTGGTTTTTCTCTGTCCCACACCAGAGGGCTCTTCTGATTTAGGACACAAGAATCTCTTAACCATCTCTTTTAGCAATATGTCTGGGTTTAGAGAAGGAGTGAGCCAATTCCATCTCCAAAGCCAGCTTGATAATTTTGGGAATGTGGGCGTAGTTTCTCTTACTACTTCCTGCTGGAGGGGGGCGCTGTATCTTATGGGGATACAAAGAAAATTTTAGGATTATAGAGTAGTCCATGAGGGTGAACCTCTGAGCCAGTTGCCTTGAAACCATTCTGGATGTCAGATCATCTGGGCCATGGTGTCATCGGAGACCTTTCATGTGGTCTTGGCTGATCAAACCTGATATATCTTAATCTGGAACAAATCCACAGCCTCTGGCTTTCTGTGGAAACAAAAGCAGAGACTCTTTTCCAAAGCAACATATCCTTATATCCAAATTTTGAAGTCAAGCTACCTTTAAAATTTACATATTTGTTTAACTCAACAGTTTTTACGATCAAATCTTTTTCTGTAGTTAAAAATCCCAAAGACAAGACAAACCAGATTCTCTGTGTAATATCCATCTTTGTAAGACTGAAACGCCGTTGTGGCTGCTGGCTCCGCCCACCTCAGCTTCCCAACATGGTGGTGGTACAGTTTACTGCCAGCTCTGGGTCTAGAAGCAGTTCTATCAAAGCAGTACATAGCCCAGAAACTTTTTTTTTAACTAGCAAAGGCTAAATCCATCATGCAGCAGAGTAAAGTGCTGCTTGTAGACTCCTCATTCCCACCACACTGCAGGTCAGACGCACACACCAGGAACCCGCCATAGTAGCTCAAAACGGCAGGCTGCCGCTAACTTGAGAGAAACAATTAGGAAGCTGTTTTTAGCTCTGTTTTAGAATCTTTTTTCTCAGGTTTTAGGTGGAAACTCTTGCAAACACGTTGGGCGCCATTTGTAGTTAGAGTTTTCCTGCCTGGCCCAGTCAGGACAAATCTCTCTCACCCACCAGTCCCACAGTCTCTCAGACCCAACCAAGAAAGCACACAGAAACTTACATTGTTTACAAACTGTATGAGCGTGGCAGGCTTCTTGTTATCTACTTCTTCTATCTTAAATTAACCCATTTCTGTTAGTCTATACTTTGCCACATGGCTTGTGGCTTACCAGTGTCTTTACATGTTGCTTCTCATGGCGGCGGTTGGCGGTGTCCGTCCTCCCCAGCCTTCTACTTCCCAGAATTCTCTTCTCTGCTTGTCCCACCTATACTTCCTGCCTGGCCACTGGCCAATCAGAACTTTATTTACACAGAGTGATATCCACAGCAGAAGATCGCTACCTTTCTACCCAGCTGAGCCTGGAATCAGGCTGGGCTGAAAGGTCTTTTCTTTAATAAAACCAACCTTTCTTGGATACCCATTAAATACCGCTCATTACAGAAAACACTGGCGCTAAGCTAAGCTGGCCCCTGCCTTCGAGGTGTTCATAGTCCACGCACAGCTATAAGAAGAGTGAGAGTGTCGAGAAAATCTGAGGGACAGAAGGGATGCGCCTGCGGGTCTACTCTCAACCATCCAGATCTCGCTCAGTCTGTAAAGACATCTGCACACCATCAGAGAAGCTTTCAACTTCTTCATGTAACCTACGCCCATCCTGCACAGACCTGTAGTGGGTAGCCATCCCAGCCTTGGCCTGGAAGTTCCAACCCCCATTGGGGCTTCGGGAATGGTCACGCCTACAAGGCGGGGCTGAGGGAGGACGCTGAAGACCCAGGATCAAGAGGAGAGGCTTCTCTTGGTTCCGGGACCCTGGACGCTGGAGGTAGACAGAGCAGAGTTCTCCAGAGAACACCGCCGGACTGCGCCATACCTTTCCCAGACCCTGCAACCTATTCTTTCACTTGTAAGTTACCCCACAAAATAAACCTCCCTTTTAACTACACGGAGTGGCCTTAATAATTTCACCAATATCTGGTGCCCATGATAAAAGCTAAGTTAGATATAAAGCCTTAGACTCACAAATATAAGATACTTAAGATATATTGTCACTGTAATTCTTGATAATTATTTTGTTATCTGAAATTTTACTATATAAAAGTAAAACCTTGCTTTTTGAAAAAAAAAAGGGGGGGAAGTGCTGTGGGGTGTTCTGTATGTCAAATGTGTTGCTCTGATTGGGTAAAATAAATAAAGTACTAATTGGCCAGTAGCCAGGCAGGAAGGATAGGGTAGGCGGGACAAGGAGGAGGAGAATTCTGGGAAGTGAAGCCTGGGGCAGGGGGACGCTGCCAGCCACCGCCATGATAAGAAAGATGTAAGGTTCTGGTAAGCCACAAGCCACGTGGAAAAGTATAGATTAATAGAAATGGGTTAATTTAAGATAAAAGAAGCAGATAACGAGAAGCCTGCCACAGCCATACAGTTTGTAAACAATATAAGTTTCTGTGTGTGTAAATGGTTGGGTCTGAGTGTCTATGGGCCTGGCAGGTGAGAGAGATTTGTCCTGACTGTGGGCCAGGCAGGAAAACTCTTAGCTACACAGACTTGCATGGTCTCTAGTTTACTCCTAATACCTAAACCAAGCAAAGACTATGTAAACAGCTACTGTATTTTTTAGTAAATAGTAACAAGGGTGCATGAGTATGCTTGGTATAAACCTGATCTTTTCTAGATATTGTCATGCATGCTTGATTGAACATGAGAACATGAAACCCATGGATGCAGAGGGCCAACTCTGTATTGGCCCCTCCTCCAGCAGGGAGACACTTCAGGGCAGCCTTCCACAGGCCAGACTTTATCTCACAAGCCATTTCTTCAAGCCTGGAATTCCTTGAAAGGATTTCCATCACAAACACTGCATACAAAGGAGCCTGCTTTGAAATGAACTGACACTACCAGATGCTCCTCCATTCATTCCTCACCTGGCTTTCACTCTGGAGACCTTGTACTCTGAGCACTTATTACTCTTCAGTAAGCTGTGCCTGTTTCAAAGGCTCCAACTATCTATAACCCCTTGAGAATTATAACAGACTCAGCCTTGACTCTGGCCCCACCAACCTCTCCATGCTGTGGCTAATTGAGTCTGTGCCCGACATGGCTAACCAAGACTCTCTCAATTAGACACAGTCTGAGTGGCACAGGCTTCAGCTATGTGTGCAACTCAACATTTAGAAAGTCAGAGGACATGAAATAGAACACACATCATGTTACAAAAATGCAGGATAAGTCAACTCAGAGATTGGATTTGCTGTATATGTTCTTAAAGAAGAGGTATGCATATCTTTGTTGAGGTAACGACTCACCCAGGACTTGGCTCACAATATGCCCTCAGGAAACATCTGAAGAACTGTGATAAGCGTATACCACTACTTCAGGCTCTAGGGGTGCTTGTCTTCAGGGCTACCACAACAAACGTTTACAATCTAGTGGAACACTGCACCCCAGAGAGCTCCTGTGGAGTAAGGACATACTCTGACTGGCTTACCAAGTCTTACAGATGTGCACTCACACATTCAGTCATGCCCACACTCAGAAACCGCACTCAAGACTTCCAGATAAATTATGTCTAATCAAAAGCAGTAAGACTAGTTCTTATTCTTGGAGTATAGAGGTAAATCGAGGCTCCTGGGGTGGGCTCAGCCTTACCCAAAGGCTAAGACAGCCTTAGTCCTCATACATCAGCAAAAACAAACTTTACGCATTCAAGTGTAATAAGTAAGGTTGTCTTTCTCCAGCCCAGTCAACTTTCTAAGCCTTGCTCGGTGCTGCTCCCCATGCTCTCCTCTGGGCAGCATATGCCCTCAGAGTGTGACATTCCCTGGCTGTCCTACTGAAACTCTGTCCTTAACTTTTGTGTTTTGTTTTGTTTTTTCAGTGAGTCATTTACACTTCAGGAAGAATTTTAGCCCAGGTGCCACATCTGCAGAAGTACTTGTTCCTTGCATTCCATTTTCAATTATAACAGGAAGAGCACGGGGTAGGAACTATTAAAGCCCTGAAAATAACCAAGGCAAAAAAGTATTTGCTGGTTTCCAACCAACTCGTTGTTGACCCAGCGAACAGGCAGCAGAAGCCAACCTTGCTCCTCATTTCCAAGGCTGTGCTTGGGTTCTAGGAACCCAGTCCTTAGATACTGTCCTGGAGCAGAGCTTGCTGAGGTAGGTGAAGTAGGCGATCAGATGCACCTCAGTCCCGGCTTTCATCCGCATGCTGGAGGGGCAGAAGTGACTTGGAAAGATCCAGACTTGTTTAGCACGTGCTAAGCGGAATCCCCTCCGTTCGCTTGGGGACAGCACTCAGTGAGGCTATTTTGGAGCAGTTGTTCTCTGTCAGCTTGAGCCCGTCTGCTCTTCAAATGTCTTTGGCTTTTACCCCCACATCACTAAGCTGAGAAACTGGGCTGTGGGTGACTTCACTGGTGCACATGAGGGGCCAAGTTGGGAAAGTCGTCATTTGGTCGAGTAGATCATTTCAGCTGTGACCACAGCTGCTTGCAAGACCCCGGAGTAAGACAAGCTCGGCTTGCTCCGTGTGAATACATAGCCCTCCCTCCTCTCCTGTTTCCTCCCTTCTCCCTTCCTCCTCCTTGCCTCTCGCCCTTCTCCTTTCTCCCCTTCTTGTGTTTTATGAAAATGGGTGAAGCCTAGTGGATCAGATCTTTGTCCTTCAGGGAAGGACACAGTTGTCACAGGCTTGGTGCTGGCCCAGGGGACAGAAGGGGAATGACTGGAGTTGTTTCTGTCTGTTGCTAGCCTTCCTCTGGATTAAGTTATGGTGAGAAGAGTGTGGGCATAGCTTCCTGGCTCTGTAAAGGATAACTCGGGGTCTGATAGCTGAAGCTGAAGATCATCTAATAGGTTTTTTTCATTCCTAACCACAGGGGCCAGATACTTAGTTGCTCCCTCTAGGTCACTTGTTTGGAAGGCAGCCGGCCTACACTCAAACCTAGAATTCTGACCCCTTCTGTTCAGATCTTTAAATACCAGGTTATCTTAGAATTTAATTTGCCAAGAATCTAGCCCTGATTTCCCATGCTACGGGTTAGGATGGAGACCCCCTTCCCCCTAAGTGATTAGAAAATGTGTGATCTTACTCATATGTGGACCTGAAGAAGCTGACCTCATAGGAGCTGAATTAGATAATGGCAGCTGAAGGCAGAGGAGGCTAGGGGTTAGGGGACAGGGAGAGTCTAGGCAGGCAGTACAAAATTGCAGAACAAAAACTGAAGGAGAAAGCCTGGTGCTCTGAACATGCAGCAGGAAAGTTGGAAATATTAGACAAATGTATTCAATTGACAAGAGGCTGTAAGCATCAAAGGTGACGGTCAGGTGACTACCTGTCCTGATGGTGACACAGCTACCTGAGTGACCAGCGGGAAAGACACCAGGTGCGCTTGTTCTGGCGTCCTGACAATGGCACCCACAGGATAGGCTGGTGTCCTCAAAGTGTTTTCAGAAATTCTTAGCAAACAAATTCAACGCTCTATTACTCTTTTTCTTTTCTTTTTTATTTTTCTTGGACACTCTTGATTTTAAGTCTTTATTGGATTCTGCCTTCAACCAATCATTTCCCATCTCTGGGCACCAATTTCCTCTCCTATTAAATGAAAATGTGGCCAAATTATTTCAAAGATATCATCCCACTTTTAATACCCTCTTAATCATATGACTTCTTTCAAACATGTGGCCATTATTTTTAACAACAAAATTTCAATTACACAGGTCACTAATTACACAAAAATGAAAACATTTTCTTTATAAAATAAATGTAATAAAAATATGTAACTTAACATATTTATCCTAATTCCAATGCCCCCTCCATCATTATAAGCAAGCTCATTGTTTTTTTTTATTATTTTTTTTATTTTTAAAGGTCTTTTAATGACATACTTTGCTCATGGAAAATATACAGCCCTGTTTTACTTATTTCCCCATGAATATTACACCATGAAACATACCATTCTGCAATCCATTGTCTCCATGTCAGCAAAGGCAAATGCTCCTCAGCCTGCAGTGTACCCCATCAGGCTTCTAGCCTAGCTAAAGATCACCTTGCTGAAGTTTCTTGTGTTCGTGGCAGTGTGTGGTAGGGTAGGTAGGAATTAACTTCCTGGGTCATAGACAGGAATCTTCAAACTTTAGTAAATGACAAATTGTCCTCCCAATTATTATTGATACTGCTGATGAGGGTAGGTGTTGGTGAGATAACTCAATGGGTAGTGCACTTGCCATTCACACCTGAAAACATGAGTACCACCCTGAACTCACAAAGAGATGTATAACACAGTTATCCTCTGACCACAACATGCACCATATTGCACTCACATGCCTCACATGCTCACACACACGCACACACACACCACATCACATCACACACAAGCAGCAGCAGCAGCAACATCAATAATAATGATAGACAGAAATGCTCAGCAGCATATAGTCAGCGCATACTCGGGTTGACAGGCTGCCTCTGCTCTTGCCTGTGAGACATGAGAGCAAGTGGAAGAGATCGGCTCTCTGCACATGTGCGGGTCCAGGGGAAACAAGATCTCATGAGGAGAGATTGATGACACAGGCTGAGTGAAATCTGGGGCCCACTGTGTTGCTTGGTTGGGAAACAGAAGAAATCTGAACCTGTCTCCCTCCTCCGTAGACCCCTGCTACACACAAACACCAGAAGAAGCCTCCTCTAACTGCCACAAGAAATACATGTGTCCCCAGGATCAGGCCTGTCTCACAGGAGAACAAAAAGCAAGGGCCATATAAGTGCTGCACTAATTATGGACTGGAATGTGTCAGCCAGGAATGAGTTACAAGCCAGTCAGGGCCTGCCAACTGCAGTTAGATATTTAATAAAGTTGAGGCATGCAGCTGCGAACACTCCTGGATGCTTGCCACCTTTTATTATGGCGGCACCTGGCCACAGGCTGCAGTTAGGGCTGTCAGCCTCGCCAGGAGGAAAGTCGTCCACACAAGGAATGCCATCTGTGAAGGACCACGGCTCTCTTCTAGAGTTTCACACTCTGGCTAGCCGTAACTGAGGAGACTTCATGGTGGTCATAAGTGTTGCTATTTGCTTTGCAGACTTAAAGAAATTAATCTTATTCTGCCATTTACTGTTTAAAAGTATATATTAAAATGGCAACAGAATAAATAGTCAATAGGTTGTCAATTTGGTCCCAATTTTTCTACAGGCGTGAACTTCCTTTTTTGAACTATTCTGAAAGGGAAAATACATTCATCATCAGTTAAGAATTTGTTTGAAAGATGAAATTCATCTTGAGGTAAGTCCAAAGAGCACCATGGAGTGAGAACAGCGCTCTCTCTATCAAGATGGTTAGCTCTGAGAAGATTAGTAACAGCTCCCTCCTTATGTTGACCTTCTGCAAACAGGTGGCTAACGCTTCTTTACGAATGGCAGGCAGGGCATGTGTGACATAAAACCAGGACAGTAGGGTCTTCCGTCCTTCCACTACAGACACACCTACTGGAGAGTGGGCACATCGGCCAGTGGTGCCACAGCCTGCCACAGACTTTACCACATCTGCCACAGGGACAAAGCTACCAGCCCACCAAATGGGAGACTCAGGGGAAGTGTGAGAGGAACATAAGAAGCAGAGCTGAGAACTCACACTGTGAAGACAGGACTTTGAAAGCTTGGCTGCAGAGGTCTGAGTTGTGTGGCTTAACTCAACAGCAAGTCCGTTTAGTCTTCGGTGAGTAAAAATACTACATAAAAGGAGACAATCCCTCCACTGGAGAGAGCAGTCATAGATGAGGGAAAGGAGAAGCTGGAATGAACATGTGCATCAGAATGGGAGTACTGTGAACAGATATTCCTGCAATAGATGACAGACAGATAGATAATAGCTAGCTAGCCAGAAACATAGATGAAAATAGATGAATAGATGATAGGTAGACAGATTATGTATATGTATACACATATATAATGCAGTGAGGACTTAAGAACACTCTTAGAGGACAGGAATTGCAACCCTCTTCTGAATGAGCCCTTTGCAGGTGTCTTCAGCTCCTGGAACATCTAGAGGCTGCAAATGTGAAGCCACGTGAATTTCAAGGATGAGAAAACTCAGGCTTCCAAGGGTGGCTGAGTCCAAGTGGCTCTCACCCTGCACTGCTGTTCTCTGAGGGACATTTCTAGACAGCAATGGCTGAGAAGAGCAGAGAAGTGAGCCATCACTGTCCACGGCCGTGAGTGCAATGAAGTCCCATAGAGCTGAACTTCCAGAAGCAAATTGACTCCATCCTGCATCACAGCTGTGGGACTTTGGATTCTGAGCCTCTTTTCTTGTCCACAGTAAGAGGTTCATTTTAATAATTAGGCTGTAAGGGATGGAGTAGTAGCTGTCTGTAAAGTGCTTGGCATACAATCAGGGTGGCTGGAGACCAATCTCTGGAACCCACCTGAAAACAGCTAGGCATGGTGGCCTATGTAATCCCAGCAATGGGTGGGCAGAGACAGGTGGATCTTGGGTTACTGGCCTTTGAGTCTAGACTAATTAGGGAGCTCCCAGATGGTGAGAGATGCTGCCTTGAAATAAGGTGGATGGCATCTGATATCTAAGGTTGTCCTCTGGCCTCTCCACACATGTGCATACACATGCATGCATGTGCTCACCACACACACATACAGAGAGAGAGAGAGAGAGAGAGAGAGAGAGAGAGAGAGAGAGACTAAAAAAGAATTAGATTATAAAATGGTCTCACATTAGTAGCATATAGTTAGCTCTCAAGAAATGATAAAAAAAATTAATAATTCAGATATGTCACTTTTTAATAAGTAAATTAGAGTGATAAGTGCATTATTATCTATGCTCTCCCCTATGTATCCACTGCCTCATCCACAGACCTATGAATATAGTACGAAAACACCCCCAAAGTATCTAGATAAAAGAACTCTAAATACTACTGACGAGTTAGCATCTGATGCAGTAATCAAATGGTTGTTTGCATCCCACTGCTTGTAGGACACTGGCTTAAAAGAGCTTGGATTTTTCTTCACCTCATTCTCTTATAGTTTTTGCCTTTGAACTTTGCTTTTGAAGATAATATTTTGAAGTTTATTTATTCTGTTCTTATGTATTTGTTTGTGGGAGGTGAAGGAAGGGGTATGCTATGGTGCACGTGTGGAGGGTGGTGACAGCCTGCAGGAGTCTGTTCTTTCTTCTACCATGTGGCTCTCAGGGATCAAACTCAAGGCCACAGACCTGGCAGCAGGTGCCTTTACTCACTAAGCCATCTCTCCTTTCCACACACCCCCAAAACTGGACATTGTTTGTATTTATCCTCTCTTGTTACTGTAACAAATCACTGGAAACATGATATCTCATGGTTTTACAGCTTAAAGTCCAACAAGGTCTTAGTAAAGAAAAAAATTAAGAGCTGTGTTTCTTTCTGATACACTAGAGAACAGCCCATCACCTTGCTGTTTCCGATTTCTAGCATCTGTCTGCATTCCTTGGCTGAGTGTGAGCACCAGAACTCAGTTCAGTGCTAGAATCCCTCCATCACATAAGGAAGAGGAGCAAAGCCAGGCAACTCACTGTGAACTCAGAAAACTGAGCAGAAAGCCTGTATATGTGTTTGTATCTAATGACTCCGCCAACTCATAGACCCACAGTGTCCTTCTGTGAGATAACAACTAGAAATCCATTTTCCATCCATCTACCCTGCTAGGAGAGCTGTGTTTGAAACCACCTTTAGGGTGTGGCTCAGAAGAAAGAAACAGGCTACTTCTGAGAGGACTGAGGGCTGAGGCTCTGTGTGGTAGTTTGAATGTAATTAGCCCCCATAAACTCATAGGGAGTAGCACTATTAGGAGATATGGTTTTGTTGGAGTAGGTATGGCCTTGTTGGAGAAAGTGTGTCACTCTAAGGGTGGGCTTTGAGGTCTCATCTATGCTCAAGCCACGCCCAGTGTCTCAGTTCACTTCCTGTTGCCTATGGATCAAGATATAGGACTCTCAGCTCCTTCTCCAGCACTATGTCAGCCTGAATGCACCACCATGATGATAATGGACTAGATCTCTGAATATATAAGCCACCTCAATCAAATGTTTTCCTTTATAAGAGTTGTTGTGGTCATAGTGTCTCTTCACAGCAATAGAAACCCTAAGACATTTTGCCATGGTCCACTGAGGTTCTCTTATACAGTTTGTGTTCCCCACAGTCCAAACCCTTTTCCCACATATTTCTCTATCCAAACAGATAGGAATTTCTGTGAAAAACTGAGCCTCTGTTGCATACCACAGTATTTTCCAGAACATTTTTCTCAAACAACAAATAAGCTCCCCAAGCCACTTTTCTTCTCCTTCAAAGAAGAAGAGGAGGAAGTTTGCCTATGTGTACAGTCTTCCTGCTGTCTCTAGAAAATTATTCTCACATGTAGATTGCCAGATTAACCAACTGCTGAAGGCCCACCCTTCCCACACCTGGGATGACCTATCTCCCATAGGGCTCAAACCCAAGAAGTAGTGTAGGCCAACTCTGCTCCATGTTCAACTATCCATGAGATTATGAAGAATTATAATTAGTAACTGCTGAGGCAATGAGTTACAGCAAATTACTAGTGTGGTCTTAATCCCAGCCACCAATGAGATCATCTCACAGACATCTCACTCATCACTGTAGCGAACACAGTTTGAGGTTTTAGTGGATGTCAGTGCACTGGCCATCATGAACAGAGTCCAGATCCACTGGCAATTCGATCACCAAGTATTTCAGCCTGTAGGGTTTTCTCTCCCTCACTTCAATCTGCTGTCACGTGGGCAACTCAACTTCCTTTTCTCCTAGGCAACTTCATGGGTCCTTTGTCAAGAAGCCTGCTAGTGATTCTGAGGTATTGTTTGTTTTGGTTTTGTTTGTTTGTTTGTTTGTTTTTCTTTTTTTCATTTTTTTAATTAAGAAATTTATTTTCGTTTTACATACCAATCAGAGATCTCTCTCTTCCCTCCTCCTGCCCACCCCAGACTTCCCCCCAGCTGACCCCCCATTCCTCCCCACAAGAAGGCAAGGCCTCCCAGGGGGAGGTACATCCAGTAGAGGTAAATCCAAGCCTTTCTCCCTACTGAGGCATCATTTTTAAGATGAATGGAAAGAGCAGATATTGAAGGTGTTGGGAAGATAAGAGCATAGGTCAATGATGTGTCTGTTGCCTCCTTGTAACTTACCCACAATGCTTTGTGAAAGTACAGAGTTACTACTGCTTGTAATGTTGGTGGTAACTGATGCCTACCTGGGTCATTGTATCATACAGGGTTTACTGAACAAGAAATCTTAGAGACATTTACTCTCATTCACTAAATCTCTATGTCAAGTGTATTAATTCCTCTGCTCTGGGATGTCTTCAATAGTATATCATGTTGCCTGTATTTGGAGATCCAAGTATTCAACACATTTCACAGGCTAGTCAAGACCCTCAAACAGGGGCTTTTGTCCGACTATAGGCTGCAGTGGGCATTGCACAGAGGCCGGCATCTGGGCTGGGCTTTGAGGGTGGGTAGTCCAGCTGCTCCAAGTACATTTTCAGTTGCTACTTTACCACGTGCATCTGCATCCAAGTCTCCCAAGACCAAGGCACAGAAGAAGTCAAACAGATCCAGGTGCAAATCTCATGCTCTCCTCCAGGGAGATGAAGCTAGAGACTTTGGGTTCTAGATAAAAATTCATCCAATACTGATATATACTCTAAATCAAACTCATAATTATTTTAACAACAACATTTTAAGTAACTCCCAGTTAAACAACACTTCACCACAATCACACCAATTTTAGAATCAAACTGTGTTTCAGAAAATATATATTTACAGTAGAATTTGCCTATTCCCAGAGGTCAATGTGTACCTCATTTTCAGAGGCAAACATGTGGAAACTTAGAGAAATCAGAACACCATGGAAAGAACCCAGCTTCATCCTCCCATACCCTCATCTCACACCAGGCTCTAACTCAGAGGGAGAAAGCTTAACTGCCTGGGAGGCTTGGAATGCAAGTCAGTGTAAAGATAGGACCTGGCCAAGAGCAGACTTCTGCCCCTGCCCGGAGGTCAAGCGTGTCTCTCATCTCCCCCCAAGTGTTTCCAGGTGGGAGTACAGGCCAGAGCAACAGTCTGTTAAATCAACAATTCATATTTTTATATAAATTCTTCCAATTTGTTCAGTCTATGCCATCAAGTGGATGAGGAAACTAATAATTCATAGAAATGAAAACCAAGAAAATAAAACATGGGAGATGATCCTCAGAAACTTAGAATGAGAAACTACGTCTAAGCATGAGAAAAAACAAAAGACAAGAAAATAAACTGTTTGGCTAAATATATATATATATATATTTAATTTTGGAAGATGAAATACCAGAAAGACAGCAAACTGATGTGTAAAAAGCTAAAAATGTGCATATGAAGATAAGCGTCATTTTCCTAATACAAAATATGTTGTTGGAAGTGAATTTTATATGTTAAATATTCTAGCACAAAACTGTTGGCAACAATATATCCACAAATGGTTCATGAAAAAGGAAATACAACTTGTCTTCAAATACATGAAAAGACATCACTCCTAATAAGGGAAATGCTAATTGCACCATGGTGGCATGGCTCACTACTAATTTGGCAGACATCAAAGGGCTCCAAATCATACAGTTGGCAGAGATGGGAAATGGACCTGTCCTACATTGGTGGAAGGTTATAAACTGATAAAAAAAAAAAAGTCTTCAGGAGGCATTCAGCAGACTTTACAAAATTCACAATAATACATATCTTTTGGCCCAGAGAGTTTGTATACAGATATGCAAAATTAAGCTGGGGGTACTCATAGGAAGTGGTTAGGCAAAGTAAAGAGACTCCTGAGGGCTAAGCCCAGAGCCAAATCACAAATTAGAGAACAGCAGGGATGGGGCACCTCTCCCACCAGGGTGCAGAAGGCAGGATGAGATCTTAGGCAAAACCGAAAGGGAAGCTATGCCTGCCTTCAGAACCATGTCCAGGCTGCCATAGCATCATCCTCTCTGCCTTCTCCTTCTATCCTCAAAAAAGCACTCAGGTGTGTGGCTTTATTCTCAGCTTTTACTGACACCAATATCATCTCCAACACATCCTGGGTGACTTGAGGGACAGAGTTTGTGACTGCCACATCCTTGTTTTCTAATTTGGAGTGGTAAATATCTTATCTTCAGAGAAGAAGCTGGCTAATTATCCACACAGGAATATGCATGGGCTTGGCTTTAATACGTCAACAGTGGCAGTGAAGAGGGCAGACTGGGATAAGGCCTGTCTACTACCTCCTGTATCCTCTAAGGAGCGGGTACCAACTGCCAGCTGTGAGCCCTCTGGGCCAGTTGTTTGGCATCAGGAGCATCCGCTTTGCTATCTGGGGACAGTAAGGCATAGTCATTGCTTCACAGCGGTGCTGACCAGCGTCAACAGCACAATTTGGGGACATCATTTACAAGCTGTTCTCATTGCTGTCACGGAGATCTCCCACTGGTAGAACGGGCACTCCTCCATCAATTGGTAAAGTCTATTCTGCTATTCCCTCTAATGTGGCTCACCCTGGGTCTGCCTTGACCCAGGGAAGGTGGAGACAGTGATAGCAGGCAGCCCCAGTCACTCCTCTAGAAGCCCACTACAGCAGGGAAGTGGAGCTTCTTCTGACAGCTAGGGCAGGAGAAGCCCAGGCTGCAAGACTGAAGGACAGACACTACATGGAAGGAGGGAAGACCAGGAGCACAGAGGAGTGAAGCATGTGAGTGATGAAAAGGAAGAAGAATGTAGCCCCAATACCCCACCCACACCATGTATGCAGAAATAAACGGCCCAGCCATGTCCATTCCAAAGTCCTGGACCACAGTCCATGCCTGAGTACTCACTTGCTCATATTGGCTTTGTGAACATGTAACAGTGGGTGACTAAAATATCTAGTGTAAGAGACTTGAGAACGACGTCCACTGTGATTTTAATGCTAGAGGCACACGAACTCCACTGAGAAACACTGAAATAAATATCTACAAGAATTTCATTTGTGCAGCTGGAGTGACATCTTGTTCAGCCACTCTTGCTGTGTAAGCATGATGGTGTGAGTTCAAATTCCCAAGCCTATGTAAAAGTCCAGGCATGGTAGCACACATCCAAACCACCCCTTCTGGAGAGCGGCCAGTCTGTTCAAAGCAGTAACTACAGTTTAAGGGAAAACTTCATGTCAAAACTTGGTGGAGAAGAAAACCTCCAGACACCAACTTCTGGTCTCTATACTTCTCTGTACAGGTATGCACACCCACACACCCACACATACACACAAGCATCCAATCCACCCACCCACACACACGTTCACTTATAATTTTAAATATTAAACACTGGTGCCAAGAAGGAGGGCTTTTAAAAATTCTCCCAAAACTGAAGAATGCAAGGGAAAGAATCAATTAACTCTTATCTACACACTATTCCCAAGAGACACCAGAGTTATCATGAAAGCAAGCCTTATTTCTAGAGTAGAAAAACAAACCCAAATTTTCACGTGTCTCAGCATTTTAGAATCGGTTTGCTTGTGAATGAGCATGGAGATGACACTCACAGTTCTAGTGCACATATAAATGTTTATATCTTAATGCATCCTTATTGTCAAGAATGATTGGCAGGATTCTTCCTCACTGTATGGAATGATTCTCAGGCTGAAGCTGTGGTCAGAACTCTTGGGCGTGAGTCTGTGCTGTAGCACAGCTCATACGACACCTCACTTTTATCAACTTTTGTCTCCTAACAGCTTGTCTGGCAGATACACTCAAGCTGCGTGAAGAAAGCACACTTAATTTGCCTAGTATTGACACACTCTACAAAGCAGCACCCTCCCTATTGTCCACACCCAGAAGGAAAGCACCGGACAGTACTAAAACTGCTCACATTTAACCCATCCCAGAAGCCTAGGAGTCCTCCCGAGCCAGCTGCCTTCCAACTACTTTGGATAAACACCATCTCCTACATCAGAACCGGTTTATAATGAGGAAAAACATCT
This sequence comes from Onychomys torridus, assembly GCF_903995425.1. Classification (NCBI taxonomy): domain Eukaryota; kingdom Metazoa; phylum Chordata; class Mammalia; order Rodentia; family Cricetidae; genus Onychomys; species Onychomys torridus. The sequence continues at coordinate 133,259,414 of NC_050447.1, read as the reverse complement.
TTATTCTCTTACTGATAAAACATGCCCTTCCTGTGACTCACCCACTCAATGTGATTCTGGAGGGATCCAGCACCAGAATCTTCTCTCCTGACCAGTGACCCATTGGGTCCACTCTCTCAAGACGCTGGAATCTTACCAAGCCATAAACTGTCAGGGGCAGGGGTGAATCAGTCACAGAGCAGCAGCATCCAAAAGAGACAGAACAGTTGGTGGGTGCTATGCTCTCAATCTCAACTTCCCTGCTCCTTCTCAAGGAATGATGGGTAGTTCTGCATGTCTTCCACCAGTCTTGTTAGCTGCCTGGCATCCAGCACACAAAAGTGGCTCATTCTTCATGGGACCCACTGTCTGTGGTTTAGCATCAAGCACTACTGACAACATAGACTGAGTGGCGTGAAGTTACCACACTGAGGTGGGAACAAGTAAGTGGGTTCCTGCTTGGGACCTGGGAGTTGGAAATGAACATCACCTGTCAGCACTAAGGGCTGCAGGTCAGATTAGTACCTGTGGTCACCAAGGCCACACACCCCTGGGGACAGAGCAGTCACTAGACCCAGAGGTAAGTAAAGAACACACAAGGATATTTAAGCTGTGGGACCCACGCTCAGTGGCTTTTCTGTGTTTGCAAAGTGCCCTTATCATCTCACAGTTATGCTGACAGGAAACAAAACCTCAGAAGCTGACTGTTTGCTGAGTCCAAGCACAGGTCAAGTCCGCAGCCCTGCCTAGTCTCTTACTTAGAACACTATGCCTGGTCAGTGATGTTTGGATCTTAAGTAACTCAAACAGGACATATTAGAGGCCAACTCCCAGGAACCTCACACCATGGTGGAAGTACATGATGGAGCAAAATTACCCACGCAAGCCTGGGAAGCAAAAATGAGAGAAGGAAGCTGGACTCCACCTTCCCCTTCAAAGTCACATCTCTACCCTCCCCTTAATGGTTCCACCCTCAGTGGCAAGGGAACATGTTCTTGCCCCATGTCTGAGCAGCAGAGTAGCAGCTGCTGTGACAGCAAAGCATGTCTGATTATCTGTGTGACCTCGGTCCAGCTGCACAGAGGCACTACTTTTGAAAGGATCACACTGGAAAGAGGAATTTGAGTGTTTGGGGAAACACCCACGCTGGTACAAGAACAGCTGGAATGCAGAATTCTGGCAAAGAAAGAAAACACACAGAGCCAGCAGGTTTCCTTTGCATCCCATAAATGATTTATAAGAGCTTTAATATGGCTATGGAGGGGACCTGCAGACTTGTTACGTGGTTTACTTTTTGACCAGGGAAACATTTGTAAATTGAAGACCCCAATGTGTTAATGTAGATTCCAGAGTACATGGGATGTTCAAGCACTGTGGAAGAAGATTTGCTTTGCCTGGTCTTCACCTGTGGCCATTTTGACAAATGCATACATTTCCTCAGTCATTAAAACCCAGATATTAACTATATAAAGATAGATCGCATATCTGTTAAGAATGTAGTACTACCGTCAGCACAGTCAACTAAAACAGGAAGGGACTGAAGGAGGTGTCAGAGTCTCCCATGCTTGGTCCCTGAGGTAAGATGCACTCAGGGAAAAGAGCTTTGTCCTTCATCTTTCATGAATGGCACCATGTGGCTCAAGAGAATGATGAAACTGCAAAGGCAGCCATGTTTTCTTTAGGTCTACTTTGTTTTTGTCAGATTTGCAAGGAAATACTATACCAGAGAAGGGAAGTCCAAGAGGGGACTTGGTAAAGACATTTGGGGACTACAACATTTGCAATAAGCCTTTGAAGATAAATAAGATGTAACAAAGTGAAAGGCCATCCTGAGCTGAAGAATGGACAAGGTGCAGGACAGAAGGAAACTGCCCTAGGAAAAAAAACAGTCTGGATGTCCAGATGGTCTTTGGGCTTCTTGACCTTCCAAAAACATTTGCAAGATTGAATTACAGATACAGGCACATCTCACAAAATAACCAGCCATGAAGGAATGCGTAACTACTTCCTATTAGACATCAGTACCAAAAAAAGACAGTTTCTGCCATGCTAATGCAGATGCTGGAGATGGCCTGTCTGCCTCTTGAATTCCACACTTGCTCATCAGTGTTTGGAAGGAGGATAAGCAAGAATGGATCAGTCCAGAGACCGGGGTCAGTTATCAGTTACACCTTTTCCTGCTGTGATGAACTTGAAGCTATCTCCAAGTGTAAGGAGAGCTGTTTTGACTTCCAACCCACAGTCTCTCTGCACCACAAAATACTGCTTCCTAGAGCCCAGACCAAGCCCACTGAATCAGCACTTCTGATACTAAATTTCCAAGGGACATTGTTCCGATGAGGGAACTCAGTTCAACCATTACCTTTCAAACTTAGTCTATTAGAATTAAATGTGATGTTGGTATTACAAAAGCTTTCTTCTAAAATGAGTAGAATCAGACACAGTGGTACACACATGTCATCCCAGCACTGGGAGGCTGAAGCAGGAGGACACTAAGGTCAACCTAAGCCATATAACAAGACCCTGTATCGAAAACGAGAAAAGGTAGGAGACTGGGGATATAGCTCAGTGGGTTAAAGAAGCTTGTCATGTAAGCATGAGGACCTGAGTTCGAATCCCCAGAAGCTGGTCCAGCTAGGATCATTCTCCACACATAGAAAACACACTAGAATGCATCAAAGATCTCTTAGGCATTGGGGCTCAGTCCTCTTACAGTTACCCATGGGGCAGAGCCAGCTACATGCCAAGTCCTTTTCAGTAAACCTTTACTTAATTCAGCTGAGCAATTAAAATCACCAGGTTTGGAAGTCGGGGGAAGGTTTTGCTGAATTGCCCATGCTAAAGCTTCAATCATCAATGTTATTTGTGGACTTCAAAAATAAAGGATGGGTCTTTAACTGGACACCCAGGGACAAAGCTTGGGGAGTCCTAGAAACTTTAAGAATTAGAGCCTGTGGGAAGTATGTCCTCAAAAGGGGCTGTGGGCTCCATCCTACTCCTGTCTCTTACCGCCAGGAAGTGAGCTGTTTTCCCCTAAGCCGCACCACCACCCCCTCTCCCCCACCATGAAGCTCTGCCTTCCCACAGAGCCACAGAGCCAAGGAAGCATGGACTCTCCAGAACCATGAGCCAGGATAGCTTTCTTTCTTAGTATTTGTTGACTGTATCATGCACTGTGTTACAGTGACAGAAAACTGACCAACATACCCAGGAACACGTCCTATAGTCAGCATGATTGATACCATTTGCTCAGCCTTTAGGAGTAAACTAACCAGGAAAATGAGAGTTTGGCCTTGAGATGGCCTAAGTGAGTGGCGACTCTTTAAGTCTCAAAAAATATTGTTCCTGCAAGTCCCAAGACCCAATGACTTCTCACCTCGCCTCCCTTCACTGTCAGCTTTTATTACTTTCCCTTGCAGATGTCCCTGTTTCTAATTAAAGCGGGGGCCTGACCCCCGGAGAGCTGATAACAATTTTGCCTTGAGCCCAGCGTTATTGGCTAACTGGAAAAGGCAGGTTAATGGTGTCCGCATGGAAGGTATATTATTAGAAGTGAGCCTGTGAAGCGAACGCCCTGTGACTCTAATCTCCAGAATGCTGACTCCTGAGGTCAGTAATTGGGCACCACAGAATTCACCGGAGCAGCAGGCCTAAGCCTGTCTTCAGACCTCTTTGAAATGCAGTTCCCGAGGTCAGGGGAATAATTGCTTCATTTGGAGGTAGAGGGGGGGGGGGGAGAAACAACCTTCATTATGCGTCCAGTTGATCAATGCACCATGTTCTCAATATCCCACTCTCATTAAAATAACACAGGCTGCTTGAGAAACTCAATCATTTCCACAGTGATTCTTGTCAGCTTGCTCTTCCTGCCAGCTCAGAGATGCTTAATGGCAGATAAGCCCAGAGTCTGGGACCCTTTGCTCAGCCATTAATTCAGCAGCCAGGGTGCCATGGTGCTCATTAACGTTCTTTACGCCCGCTATATTAAACCCTTAATTAACAGGGAGGATATTTTAATGTCAATGCTTTGCAACTTTCCAAAGAAAAATGCCAATGTAATCAACTTGATCTCTTGACCACAGCTTCTATGGCTCCAGGGAAGATCACTGGCCCTTCTGCTCAACCCTGAAGGCTAACTCTGGGCTCAGCTCCATTCCAGAATGGAGCTTGCAAGCCTGGCCCACAGGAGAGCACTTGAGAACAGAACCCACCACCCAGGGATTTCTCTGAAGTTCAGTCACTGTATTGCCATCTCAGACAGCTGAGAAAAGCTCCACTGATTCACATTTGGTGTTCAAATGAGAGGAGGGGAGGGAGGGAGGAAAGGAGAGAGAGAGGGGGAGAGGGAGGGAGAGGGAGAGAGAGAGAGAGAGAGAGAGAGAGAGAGAGAGAGAGAGAGAGAGAGAAGAGAATGTCTGTACAGCTCCTTTGGACCAGGCTCAGCCTTTTATAAAAAATGAAAAGTGCTAATATAGTAACATGTATTTCTGTACAAGTGGTTCCCTTGGTAGAAGGGATAAATAATATACTTGCCAGTCAAGAGAACCACAGAGGAAATTTAGTTGTTTCTATCATTGTTTCTTACAGTTGCACCATCCATGTCAACTTCCTGGCCCCAACACAGGTACAAAGCCTGCCAGAGACGCTAGCCTGTCTCAAGTTGCCCTGGTATTCCCCCACAGAGGGACTCTGGCAGAATCAAAGGGTCACCACTGACCTGGCCACAGCAACCACAGCATGGATTTTCCTTTAATGCATGCACTTTGGGGTCTACCCCTTGGTTGTAGTTTTCATTGCCACCCTTGTGGCACAGCCATATCTGAATGGAATGGCAAAAGTCATAAAGCCAGCACAGCTGCTTGACAAAGATCCAGCAAAGCTGAGCCACATGATGGCTGCCATGCCACATTTGGTTTTGATCTCTGTCTGTTGCATACTTGGGGGACTTTTAATAATTGTACAATTTGGGGATAATGGATTGATGGGAAATTTCTTGTGAATCATTTATGCCTTCTCACAGGAGTACTGCTTCTAAGCTTCTCCAGGATAATCCTGAACATACTACCCCTCCCGCTTTGAGGGAGATATCCTTATCTACTTGAAGGTCTCCCTTATGCCTTGGAGGTTGTGACACATAAAGAAGCCAGAGGTCTCTTTGAGAGACTATGAGATATTCTTGAAACATCTGTCCCTGTACTTACTCAGGAACAAGATAATCAAAACAAAGTAAACTTGAAAAGGTCAACAAGATTCAGTGGGCTAGAGGAGTTGGCCCCAGATCAGGCAATTAATGGCATATACAGCAACAAAGGTAGATTAGCTGAAGTTACCTCCACCCTACACAGAGACTTATATTGTTGGGCAGAGAATGATGTAGTAAGATGAAAAAAGGATGAGATATCAGGACCTTTTTAGAAAAGTTAGCACATGCAGAGCCACTGTGATGTCATGTGACCAAAGAACAACAAATACCAGGATTATACATATAGACAAATTCCATAAAGATATAAAATGTAAGCACTGTATTATGCCAGAATTTGAATAGTAACTGTAGCAGCTTTGGCCTGAGGATTTTTCTTGGGCTCTCTGACCATTAAGAGTTAATAATATACTGCTTGAGACATGGGATCTGCTCGGGCTAGTTTGGAGATTTTGTTTTGGACTAGCATCCTTGAAGCCAAAGAAGCTACTAGCCTGAGAACAGGCTGTCTGTCACACGCCTCTAGATTCTTAAAAATTGAGTCATGGGGTTGATGAGTAAAAACGGTTATAAAAGATAGCTGTTTATCAATGATAACTAAACTTGAGGGAAAATGATTATAAAAGACAACTCTGTTCTGTCATGGTTTATCAATGATGACTAAAAGATATGCAAGAGAAAGTGGACACATGCCCAAAACCAAAAATGATATGATCTATGTTTGGGAACAACATGAATCTATCCCTGCTTACTGAATTCTGTGTAATTTAAGAAACAATCTGGCTGCTAGTCAGTCAGGCTGCACGATTCTCCAGATCCCCATGTCTGGCTCATCCTTCCCTTGTAGACTCCTTATCTCCTCTCAGGACCTGTTAGCTGCTGGCACTGGCCCGGACACCTTTGTTAGCCCCACTTCTGACTCTGTTTGTCATCTTCCCACTATGTCCCCAGATACGCCATGATCTGGAGCTCTGGAGCCACTGGATTCCTGTCTCTGTTCTATCTGATCCAAAACTACAACCACTACTTCCAGAGCCCTGTGACGGCTTCACTCCTGACCCAACCAGCTGCTTAGGGCATAAGATCTCACATGCTTTTAGCAACAATGCAGGCTGAAGTATTGAGGAGATAATTTAGACACCACATAAAATACATGGCATTAAAGGCAAGAAATGTTTTCAAAGAAATAACCATCCCTTTCTGCCCCCTAAGACACCATCCCTGATGTTTCTAGGCTAATTTTAGAGATTGTGTAAATTTCCTTCTTGCATTCATGTTAATTGCAAGGCAGATGGGAGTGCTGACACCACCCCCACCTACTCCTCAGGTCACAGCAGAAAAGCATTAGAAAGGAGTAGATCAAGGCTTAGAGACTGGAATCTGAGAAATGAGATTCAGATGTGTCTATAAATCTGACAAGGAGACCTTTAAGCTGGTGTGGACAAAACATGCCTGGAATTTGGTCTGTGACCTCACCTGGCCATTGGCTTCATTAACTCTACTGCTCTGGGGCACATGTGGGTCTGGGGTCAGCTGACATGTTTTCATCCCCCCCCCCCTTGAATGCACAGCAGTGTTTGCTTGCCTGGGGGCTGCAGAGCCTCCTACCTCCTGCTCAAGTGTCATGACTCAGACTTGAGCAGAGAGCAGGAAAGGGGGCTGGATGGATTCACCAGTTTGATCGCTAGAGACAAATCCCTTGTTGTGACTTCTGTCAGTGGTAGGAGGTGGATGGGAAGGTGGGTAAGAAGCCTCCACTCTGACATGCTCCCTGCATATCTGGTCCTCCCTCTGCCCCAACATGCTACCTGTACCTCCCTGTCCAGAGATCATAAAGTGCCAAGGAGTAACACACAGAGAGGCATCATATAAGAAGCAATGAGATTTTAGAGCAAAGTGACTTGCAGATAATGCCAGGGGTTACTGCTCACCAGCTGGGTCAGCAAGCACCTTGGTATCCTCATCTGCAAAATGGTAATGACAATATTTGTGTCCTAATTGTCAAGAGGAATGAATCCAGTAATGTATGCAAAGCGCCTGCACAATGGGTCTTTTATTAATATGCTAATTCAGGTCCCCACACTACAGAAATTGTGCTCTCTGAAGCAAGTAAAAGAGGGACCTTGGAAGTACAGTCCTCAGCAATGGAGACATATGGTGCTGAGAACTGAATCTGGGTCCACTCTGAGACCAGCAAGTGCACTTAACCATCATCATTTTAAAGGCTGTTCTTTCTGCTTTTATAATAGATGCCCTTACTATAATAGATGCAATGTGGTATGTCAGGCCATTGGCAGCCTCAGAGAGCTGTCTCCTGGATCTCTTAGCTGAACTGAATAAAAGTGACTCACACCACCTAGGTTTGCAGCAGGACACTTAGATATCTGCAGTACAAAGTTTCTTAGAATGCAACCTCTTTGGTAAACCAAGCAGGATGGTAATTGTTTTTCTATTTCTGTTCATTTAGGTTTAAGAAAACACACGCAGAATTACTAGCTTGTCAACAATCACCAGTTGATTCCAGGAACAGAGTGCACCCTCTTCTGGAGTCCTGGACCACTGTTTTGTGATCTGTTGCACTTTTAGGTAGGGCAGAGTTTTGCAGGATCTACTTTCAAAGCAAGCCATAAGTTCAAGGTCCTAATGTCAAGATGTGAAATAGAAATGTTCAAAATTCAAAACATTTTCAAGCACTGACATGATTCCATAGCAGAAGTTCTGCAGCATTGAACTTTAACCATGGACAATGATATTAAAGGCATTGAATAAACTTATTGAAGGCTGTGTGTGTCAGGTGTGCATTAAACACAGATGTACTTCATGTGTAGACTTGGGTTTCCTCTCTAAGATATCTGTTGTGTTGGTACAAAAAAAAATTTTTTTAATCCCCTATTATCAGAATCTTTTTTGCCTTACGCATTTTGGATAAGGCAAATTCAATCAGTATTTTGAAAATGAAAGCAGTCACCATTCTATTCTCTGCCCATCTCCACCTGGACCCTAATGGCTATTGGATATCCATCACTTTGGGTATTCATAGAACTGTTGTTTGTAGCATGAATTGTTAGAAGGTCTTATTAATAAAAATAAACCCACAGCCAAATATTGGGGTGAATGCTGGAAGATCAGAGAGACAGAACGGGCCACAGCTTCCTCACCTCGCCAATTCCTCAGCTGATCCTGTTTCCTCAGACCGGAAGCTTCTGTGTCCTCATCCAAATGGATCTCAGCTGAATTGCTGCTCAAAATCCTAAAGGCTTAGCCAGGTAGTTCCTGGTTTTCACGCCTTATATACCTTTCTGCTTTCTGCCATCACTTCCTGGGATTAAAGGCTCACTTCGTTTGGATTAAAGGCTTGAGTCACCATGCCTGGCCGTTTCCAGTGTGGCTTTGAACTCACAGAGATCCGGATGGATCTCTGCCTCCAGAAGACTAGGATTAAAGGCGTGAGTGCCACCATTTTCTGGCCTCTATGTCTGTCTAGTGGCTGTTCTGTTCTCTGACCCCAGATAAATTTATTAGGGTGCACAATATTTTGAGGAACACAATATCACCACAGTTGTTCCTCTGGATAGCCAGAGAAGTTCATATCTGCCTTTGTAGCAACTGTTCCTCTGAGTATATCCACTAACATTTTAAGTCCTTATTCAGTGGCTGCACTGTCTTCAAAGCCATTCCCTCACTTTTCATTTCCTACAGTGGCACCAAGAGCAGCTGAGGCTCACTGAGTGATGTCCCCATTCAGCCAGTCAGTAGCAGAGCCAGAAATTGGCACCAGGATGGCAACTTGTGAGTTCAAACTCCGAAGAAAGCCTCTCTCGACTGCAGGTCAGAAGCTGGACAAGAGGCTCTGTCTACATGCTGAACCTGCTTCACACACACACACACACACACACACACACACACACACACACACATCTCAGCACAGCAAGGCACATGCTGGCTGAGCAGTCAAGCATCTTTCACAGCAATGGCCTGTAGTGCAGTGACTGCTGTGGGGTTAGAGTGGTCCCCTGACCCCGTGCCTCACTTACAGACAGTAGGAAAGCTTTTCATGCAGCACGGCCCCAGTCCACAGCACACAGGAGTCTTCAAAGCCTCATTTGCCATGTCGCCCACTACAGTGCTCTAATTCTCACTGGAAAGAGAAATGTCAAGGGCCATAAACGTTTTGCCAATGACATAATTTGTTCATCTTTGAAAAGCTTTATAAATGAGCATAAATTAGGGAGTGGAAGTCCCAAATGAAGCATTTTAAGTCCTTCCTGTGTATTCATTCTATTCCATCCAAGAATTACCACCACCACCGATGAGTGAGTCCTGCCCACTCTGTCCCAGGATGACCGTGGTCTCCTCTGTGGGATCCCAGATGCCAGAAAGACTGAGCAAAGTTCAGCAAATGCTACATGTGGGTTGAAGGTCTCTCCATCACGACTGTCCCCTCTTTGCCATGCTTCACAGGCAGGATTTGAACTATAGTCATGCTTATAGTTTTAAAGGCTTTTGTAAGATGGGTCAGGATTTTTCTGGAGTTTCCTTTTCCAATAACCCCTCTGGCTTTGCCTCCTCTGTGCCTGAGTCAGCTCAGCTCCAAGCTCATTCCCTTCCATGAGAATGTCAGAAGGAAGAAGAGAGAGGGTTGTCAGTTTCTTCCTGCCCACAGCAGTCTCTAGTCTAAGATCTCCAGGCTCCACATATCCAAAGCTGCGACAGGTCAGCATTCACGTTTGTGAATCTGGACCATCTTGGCTGATGACAGCATTTCAGATCTCCCACCTGACAGGAATAGTGAGCTGTCTGAAGATTGCTGCAACTTGGCTCCACCATATAAATATCTTTTGGTGATAATAATCCATGATTAAAGCATTCCATGGGTGGAAAGTTACATTCTCTTCCTGCCACCATGAAGGTTGTCTGCCTCGATGAATTCTCCTGGTAAATTCTTCAGCAAAGTCATTCAGCCCTAAGCAGGTTCTACAATAACTTAAGGGTTTCATGTTAAAATAGAAGTCAGTAGGACATCTTGGCTTATTGTTATGTTATTAGTCTGGTTCCTATTGATATGACAAAACATTTGAAATAACCAACTTCAAAGAAGAAACTCTATATTTGGACTCACGGCTTCAAAAGAGTCAGCGCACATTGCTGGGTTAGTCCCTTTTGGGACTACGGAAGATGGAACATGACCGAGTAGGTCTGTGGAGCGTGTAGTAGGGCTACGTTGCTTACCTCATGACAGTCAGGAAGCACAGAAAATGGACAGAGAGGCAAGGGTCCCAATATCCCCTTCTTTAGTGGGCATACCCTGTGAGCCAACTTCCTCCCACCAGCTCTCACTAGCCTAACCGCTGGGGAGCAAGCCTCTAACACATTAACTTTGAGAGAACTTCCGATCTAAGCAGTCACAGACATGAAACATCACCTTGCTTGGCTGCCAGACTGTGTTAGCTAAGAGTGTGTAGCCTGTCATTGAGAGGATAAAAATCCTCTCAGAAATGGAAATTGTGGCATTAAACTTTTCTTTCTTGCCTCAAACCCTTGAGGCCTAAGACATACTCGCCAGTCACTGCTGCCAACTCAGGGTTGTCCCTAATAGGGGCAATGGGCCTGTAATCCATTTTGTCAAGGACACAATGTAGCCTTTAACAGTTCCATGAGATCAGAGTGTGCCCACCATCATCCCCAGCAGCTCTCCACTCCTGCCTCATTGCCCCTAAAGTACCCCAAAACTAAGACTATAAGGCATCTCTAACTCCGGACAGATTCTTAAAATGATTGTTTATCCAACCAGGCTGCATTTACCAGGAGGGCTGCAAAAAGTACCATGCAGTAATATAATCCACCAGGTTCCTCCTGTTATGATTGCATAGTCACATTATGGTTTTCTTGTGCTACCAAACTTAGCAAAATTTATACTTACAAAGCTGGTTTAGCAGCTTTCACTAAGAAGAAACAGGGTTTGTTTTTTTTTTCTTGTTTTCACTAGCACCTTTTAATTTGTTCCCTCACATGCATTATTTGTATATATAACTTGGTAAAAAAAAAAATGTCATATAGAATGCTTAGATAAGGATATGTGAAATATTTCTGCACACTATTTTCTTAGGCAAGCCCTAAACACAGTAAACATAAATGGCCTAGATTTAAAACATAGTAATCTAGCCCCTGAATATATCATAAATGTGTAATGCTGTTGATCAAAACATATTGAAAATAAGTTATTCTTTTTCTCTCCTTCCCTTGGCACTATGTAGAAAAAAGAAAATAGATAACTTTTGATTTAAATACAATCCTCACCTTATTACTTGAGTGTGTACTCAAACTCTGAATGAGGAACTACACTTCAGTATCTAGAATGCAGGTTTGGAAACAAGGAAACAATACCCGCTATTCAAGTCAGAACAAAGATTCAACCCTTCTCCACACAAAGACAAAACCCTTCCCCATCCCAAATATACATGGAAAAGCATGAGCATTATCCAAAGGGAAGTGTGGTAGTTTGAATGTCATTGGCCTCCACAATCTCATAGGGAGTGGCACTATCAATAGATGTGGCTTTGCTGGAGTGGGTGTGGACTTGTTTGAGGAAGTGTGTCACTGTGGGAGAGGACTCTGAGATTTCCTATGCTCAGGATACCACCCAGTGAGTCAGGAAACTTCCAGTTGCCTGCAAGCCAAGGTGTAGCCAGCACCACCTCTGCCTGCATGCCACCATGCTCCTGCCATGATGATAATGAACTCAACCTCTAAACTGTAAGAGCCCCTCCATGAAATGTCTTCTTTATGAGTTGGCGTGGCCCTGGTGTCTCTTCACAGCAGTGGACCCTGACTGAGACAGTAAGTAAACAGTATTTGAAGACAAGCTGCTTTAGCTGCACTTGTGTGAGAAAGCTGTCATCCACTCACACTTTGCAATTAACATACAATTAATATATTATAATTAAGTTCCTGTAATATTAAATTAAAGGCTAGTGTTAAATGTTGCCATTAATCATTTTAATGATTTTTAAAAGGCTCTTCAAAGGCAGGCATGACGTACTAAATACTGCTCACTGAGATGGAAATGGTAAAATTTAAGTATCCTAATTATTTCTTTTATTAAAAATGTGTGGGGCTGGAGAGATGGTTTAGCAGTTAAGAGCATAGTCTGCTCTTGCAGAGAACCCAGGTTGAGTTCCTCGAACCCACATGGCAGCTCACAACTGTCTGTGAGTCCTGTTCCAGGGGCTACAATGCCTTTCTTCCCTCCACCAGCATCTGACATGCAGGAAGTGCACTTATAACCTCTCAGGCAAGCGCATATGTATATGTACATTAAAGAAAATATATTTGAAACTCTGTGTGTGTGTGTGTGTGTGTGTGTGTGTGTGTGTGTGTGTGTCTACAGGAACGCATGTATGTGCACATTCATGGTGTGGAGGCCAGAGGAGGACACTCTGTATCCTTCTCTGTCAGTCTCCTCTTATTCTCTGAGACAGGGACTCTCATTAACCCTGGAGCTAGGTTGGCAGCGAGCAAGCCCCATTGATCTTCCTGTTTCCAGCCTCCACAGTGCTGGGATTTTAGGGTGCTCTGCCACACTGGACTTTTTATGTGGGTGCTAGCCATCTGAACCCAGGTTCTCAGGCTTACCCAGCAAGTACTCATACCCAGTGAATGGTCTCCACAGCCCTAGTATCTTAGTTATAACCCACAAAACAAACACGTGACATGGGCATATACCTATTTCTATTCTTTTTTTAGTGTATATAAATCTAATTTAATTTGGGGGGTCAGGTCTGAGTTGTATGTCCCCTGTTAGAAAATGTTGTGATATAGAGTCTTCCCCTCCACTCTAGATGGATCCCACTGAGTTAGAAGGGAGCTAACTACAGAAAAAAAACCTGGGCTTAAATTTGAGGCTCTGTGGCAAAGTACTTAAAAATTACCTGGTATGTGTGGCATGTTCCTAGTGGTAGGACTTTCCTCTAGTTACCAAACTTCTCTGAGACCATTTCATAGTCTATAAAATTAAAATAATATGTGTGAAACTTTTAGAATCTCTTCTAATTGCATCAAATGATGCGACACACTAGCTGCATAGGGAATTTAATGGGATTTCCAATGATTTCTTTCCACATGTACCTCAGACTCAATGATCGATGGGCCTCCTCTCCCAACTTCCTTGGAAATAGAACACAGAACACAGAAGAGTGTTCAGCCCATATACTGCCCCCAGAACCAACCAAGCTGTCGCCAAAGCCCGTTGTTTGTTCCTTTGGGATGGTAGCCCTTGTCACTGTACCTCCACCTGAGCCTCCACATCTCAGTGGAGTCCTTTATCACCTCCTCCTCTGCACAGCCTTGGCCACTGGATAGCACTCATCCACAGGACATCATCTTCCAGTTTCTCAAACTGCATTTTCTTGAAACGCTGCTGCCATCTTAGTCCCAGCATTTGGGCTCCTCCACAAGCTGGTGAATGGAACATGCCATCACCCCAACTAGTCAATGCACATGAAAGCCACAGACAGAAAGGATTCTTTTTTAGCACCCACATGTATCATTTCAGCAGCTTAGCTGCAGTTCTGCTCATGACCCTTTGTATGTCTTGAGCAAAACTCTGAAACATGGGGTCTGATAGGTTAGCTAATACCCACTATGTTCCTGCGAGGCAGACTGTCCTAGGTCTTCAGCCTGTCTCTGGAAGGCTCTCCCTCCTACAGCCTTCTGTGCCCAGCAGGAGCATTCTTAGCTCCAGACCCCCACAGCTCTATGTGAACACCAGCCATGCTGCATCCGCTCCTCGGGCTACCATCTTCTAAGCTCAGACTTCCTTCTCACTTGCTGCTGTATCTGCAACTCATGACTTCTTGCTTGTCACTAACACCTTCACATGCTTCAGACCTTAGTTGTAGTGTGGTTCCCTTAAGACTCCTTTCCTGGCCTCTTTGAAGAGATTGAACACCCTGTACCCACTTTACTCCAAGCCTTGACTGGTGCTATGCAGACACCAACCAATCAGAACACAGGATCATCAGAATGGCTACTATGACAAGATGCTGGAGGCTTCCTGAGAGCTGGAAGTTGAAAACACTACCAGATAGGTGGGGAGCAGGGTCCTGAGACCAATTGTCCCCAAGGCTTTAGGAGCCCAGAACACAGGGGATTCCCAGAGATACCAGATACCCAGAGAGCACTAGGAAAGAGACCTTGTGTCATATAAATTCCCCTTTCAGACTTGAACTTAAAACAGCATTTATCCATTCTCACAAGTTTACAGCCTGGGCGCACTTCAGCTAAGTGGTGTCTTGGTTCCCTGACAGTGTCCACAGGGGGGAGGGTGGCTTCTTGAATATAATGTCTGTATCAGCTGGCATGAGAACAGCTGGAACCTGGATTAACATCACTCTGTCTAGATTAAGTTCTTCACAGCATGAAGGTCTCTGCATAGCTGAACTTTCAATATGGAAGGAACAGAAGCCACTGAAGACCTCAGGTCTATAGTCACATTGTGTCCTTTTAATGCAGTCTCTTGCTTCAAGCAACTCTCAGGACCAGATTGAGTGTGTGGACCAGAAACTACACATATGGAGAGAAGAGGAGGGGGGTGGCCACTGAGGGCTCTGTCCACCACAATTAGTGACACATTTGAAATTTTAACACAACAGAATTGGTGTTTTGGGGACGAATACCAGCTGAGTCTATCTGCCCTTTAGGCTACTAGTGCAATTCCACATCTGCTGGTGACTTACCTGATGTGCTCACTTTGCTGCCTGCTGCGCCACCATGTCCAGCCCTGTGCCTGCCACACCAAAGCACCAAAAAAGCTGGGTGGAATGAATGCCCACCACCAACAACAACAACAACTGTGGTAGCCCAAATTGCAGAAGCGCTGAACTGCTTCAGGGACAGAAGTACCTCTACTTTTGTGTCCTGAAAATGTGGTTAAATGTTTCTGAAGAATAAGGAAGCTGGGAGTTGAGATTCTTACTGGCAGAAAAACTAGTATTGCTTGAAGGCGTGAGGATTCAGATGTGTGTGCATCAGACCAGAGGTGTCTGTGGGAGGCAGAGTGAGCGGAGTTGAAAAAGATGATTTTGTACTATAGGTCTCCTCACCTCCCCTGAGTTATAGATGTTCTTAGCACCACACAGATTCCTACAGCTGATAAAGATCATCAATAACAGAAGCCACCCACCAAGACCCAGGGAGACACCTCCCAGGAAGCCTCTCCGGAGGCAAAAGTGAGTATATTCTTCCAGTTAGGAATGTTTGCTGGAGGTAAAGGGTGGACTGGGGCAGGCAGCCAGGGAGGAGTAAACAGAAGAACATGGAGACAGAAAACCTGAGCTTCCCTTCAGATTTGCCAAGCTCTGATGACTAGCCCCGAGTAAGGTGACTCCCCTGTGCCAAAGCACCCCCAACATCTGCTGAGGACACAGCGGCTTCAGCTCTGGACTCCCCTAATTAAACCACCCTCTGCCTTGTTATTGGCTGTGACTACCCCAGCCTTCCAACCTCTTCACTACTGTTAGTGATATTCCCTCTTTCTGTTGATCCAGTTTTGGAAACAGGAGAGCTGCTATTAGTCTGAAGAGTCATTCTCTTACCTGCTATATCCACCCAGCACCGGGACTTGCAATGCTTCTCCAAAGATCTCCTGCCTCCCGCCTCCACTGTAAGGCCACAGACTCTCCCACATTCAGGGCCTTTTGAGCACCAGACAAACCAGTCCCTGACACCTCTGACCCCAGAATCTCCCCCATTTCATTCCTCCTAAAGAAATCTACCTTCCTTATAGGTTCCATGAGACCAGAATGTCTGCTGCAGGAGTGTGTCTTCTGTATATGACTCAGAAGCTGCATTCCTGAAATCTCAACAATATGGATGCCTCAACAAGACCTGACCAATGGCAACACCAGTTGATATGTCAATATGGTTGGGGAACCCCCACAAGGCCCCACACCTAGATGAAGAGCCACAGGCAGGTAATGGGGGCTGAGAGAATGAAAATGAGTCTTCTCTAGAGATGAACCCCCTAAGTGATTGTCCAGTACTAAGGGCTTAGCCCTTAAATACTGTACATACAAGCAACACCAAGTGGACTCAGCTGGTTGTATTTATATATATATATATATATATATATATATATATATATATATATATATATCTGTGTACACATGCAATGATAATAAGGAAATAAAAAGGGGCCATGAATTTGAGAGGAAGAAGAGGGGCATATGGGAGGAGTTGGAGGAAGGAAAGGAAGGACAGAAGAATATAACCGTGGTCCTCATATGAAATTCTCAAACTTTCTTTCATGGTCATAGCAGCCTGTGGTGGTTACTCACCCAGGAGTCAGATGTAGATTCAAGATAAGCTGCTGAAGGTATACTCCTGGCCACTCATTGGTCCTGGCACAGAGAGAAGCCTCCCCAAGGCTGCATGCTCACCACTATTGGTTGTGATTCTGACACTTCGTACCCTTTCCATTCTCACATCCCTGTGTTGAATGGTGGTGAGGATGTGAATGACACCACTCACAGGGTAAAGTTAAGCCAAGGATACATTTGTTTGTGCTTAGTGGAATATGTTTCTGTGGCTCACTTAAAGGTGAACCCACAGGGGTTGAAAGCAAATAGTTAAATTTAGGAACTTCTGGATGCTGGGGGTGTGGGGCAGTGATGATTAAATCATGAGAGTCATGACTAGGCTCTTATACTGTTTCACAGTTTGTTGAATTTATACCAACTATGAACGGATGGATTTTATGTTGTTTCTAGACATATTGGAGACAAGTTTAATTTCTTGCTGGAAATAATAAAAATATTGAATTCAGCAGCTTTAATGAAGGGAGGAAATACATCATGACCTCATGTGGAAGTCTGGACACAGGACCTAGGTTAGATTTTTTTTCAGTCTCTTCATACTGACTCTGCTAAGACTAGCTTTCCTTGTGGTCTCAAGGTGGCTACACAGTCCCAGAAATCACATCCAAAGCTACTGGACTCAAGGTTTTCTATCATTTCCAGATCAATCCTCCAACTGAAGGACATTATGCTAAGTGAAACACACCAGAGTATCTTTATTCTCAGGTCAGTAACTTACATATGTAGTCTAATAAGGTGTAATAGAGCGTTTAATCAAGTTCTTGTCATAGCCACACATTGTCAAGAATGTAAGAAACCACACAGGTGTCTGAAATCATTTCAAAGCATATTGCAACAATTTTCTTGATTCTCTGTGATCTTGCCCCATCATGCCCACAGTCCACAGTCCATAACTTCCAATGCCCTCTCAAATCTTAATGGAACACACACATGTGCTCTTTCCCACATTAAACCCACATTCCCCTGTCTAGTTAACACTCCCCTTTATCTCTAGGGTACCCAATCTGGCAGGTACACATGAAGTTCATCTCCTATTTCTACACTTTCCTACAGCATCTATAATTTTATCATACATGCATAATATTGAATAAACCCAATTGTGGGAAGACTTACTCCTCTGTTACCCTGGCATCCTAGTTATGTGACAGCAAAGAACAGTTCCTGTGCCTCCTTCCTTCTTTACAGTTCACAAGCCCCAATCACTCTATTCTCTGGGACATGCTTTACAATTACCTTATAATACTATCATGTTTCTTAATTACTTGCCTCTCAATTACACATAGCATGGCTTAGGGGAAGGAGTCCAGATGATAATACAGGGTCAGCCTCAAACTATCACTCAAAGCCAGCTGGTGCTAAAACCCAAGACTCAAAGTTAACAGAAGCCAGGCACAGGGTTAGATCTTAAAGGCAGTTCTTTCCATTTGCATATAAAAATGTATGAAAACAGTGTCTCATGATAAATTATTAGCAATACTTGCTTTAAGCTGGGTGTGGTGACTCGCTCCTGTAATTGGAGAAGCTGAGGCAGGAGGATTGCCATGTTTCAGGTCATCTTAGACTACACAGTACAGCCAGGAAAACCCAAAGTAGAGTTATAAAAAATATTTACTTTAGAAACTTTTTAAAATATTTCACAGATAATATACTCTTGCTGCTGTGTAGTGGGTGACTGGCTACAGTAGCATCTTTGAGAATGAAGATAACTACGCAGGTGTTTTGTGTAGACCCAGGACTAGCAAGGCACACACACACACACACCCCAGTTTTTATGCTGCTAAAATATGCTCTCGTACTTGACTTTACAGCCATGAGCCTGCAAAGCTGTCTTCCGTTTGTAGATCACAATCAATCATCTTTCTCCCTTCTGAGCTTTCAGTCAAGAAACCTGCTGGTGGTGGCTTGTGGACCACACTAGCAATTCTCTCTCCTCTCCTAGACACCGTCTGCACCTTCTTATAGAGAAGGCCATTCCACCCACACAGAAGTGTTCAAGGAATGCCCATCAATACTCATCTGCAAGCTTTCGTTCTTTGTCTGAGATAGTTCAGTAGCCCTCATCTGAAATTGGGTGTTTCAGATTTATAGCTTTTTCAGATTTGAGAACATTGGTTTATACACAGTGAGGTGTGTGTGAGAGTGTATGATTATCTATGTCTTTATCTATGTCAGGGATGTGATCCAAATCTAAGCATAGAATGTGTGTGTGTGTGCATTTCATACCTACCTTATACACACAGTTTACATGTGATTTAATATGATATTTTTAGCATACTTACATGTTTACTGTCACAAGACATCAAGTTTCCACTTGTAACATCATATGAATGCTCCAAAAAATTCAGAGTTTGGAATCTTGGAGTTAAGGATGTTTAACCTCTAGTTACTAAAAGACATGAAGTTAAGTTTACTCCACAGATTTCACAGTCTAGTGTAGGGGCCAGAATTAAATCACCACAACACGAAAGCTATGTGACCATACCACTTTCTCAGGAGACTAAAGTGTGCCTGCAGTTTCCATCGCTCCAGTCATGATCTGCACCACACAGTCCTGACTGAAGTTCTCTGGCTGTGCTGGGTCCTACCTAAGTCTAGCTCCCAAAAGTCTACCTCTCAGAAGGCCAGGGAATAGCTCTAATCAGCACCACACACACACACACACACACACACACACACACACACACACACACACACCACTTGTTAAAGCTCATCACTCCCATAGAGTGTAGCACGGGATATCTATTTCCCACTGGTCTGAGCTGCAACTCTGCCTGGACTGAAAGAGCTGAATTCATGGAGCAGCCTATGCCATGCCATGGGAGGAGCTGCCACCAAAATAAGAGTGGCCGCAAACAAAGGCACGGAACTTACCCTCCTTTAGTGTCCTCACTCAAGAACCCCAACCCCTTCACCTCTGAAGATAATTACCTGCTTCTCAAACCCACATCACATTCACAGGTTACAACCAGAGCTTGACAGAAGTCCCCACCTAGCCAGAGACAGCAGTATGAGGGGTTCCAACCTTCCATGTGCCTGGCAGGGAGGGATAAATATTCCTGGGGAGTGCTGATGACTAATCCCGTGGGTTCTATGGGTTCAAAGTCCAGAGAAAGGCTAGGATGTGGTGAAAGGCCTATAGAAAAGATTGTCTCCAGTTTTCTCTCTACAAAACATTACCCTCAGCCTTTGTTTTTTCCCATCTGTCAGTGACAAGGCTCTGGCTCTCACAGAGCTCTGAAAGCCAGAGCATGGCAATAACTGAGAAATTAAATTTGATGATGTAGATAGCCTGGACACCAGAGAATTGGTGGGTGATAACTCCCAGTTTATTGATGAGACTATCTCAAATCTGATAGCACAGCTCTGGCTGTGCCCAAAGGTATCGTTGGAATAAATCATGTGGATGCCTATGTTTGGACACCCACCAAAACAGAAATCTCCATGACACATGGACAGGGAAATGGCCATTTTACCATGATCATTAGTATCCCAATGGACTGTTGTAAGGTGGTTCCAATGGACTGTTTATGAGGTCTCCACAGTAAGAAGAAGTGTGACAAAGTAGAGGGATGGCAGCCTTTTCACCCAGGCGGAGCAGACTCCAGGAACCTCCCAAGGGGTCCCTCACCTGAGTGACATCTGGACTTATTAATAGCTGCACCCAGTGGGGGAAAATAAGGAAGAAACAGACAGACATGGCCTCTGCCCTTGTGGAGCTTAGAACCCAGTAGAAACTGGAATGTGCATTGTAGCTCACTGTCAAGACAAGAGGTCAGGAACTCCTGTATGCTCTCAGACTTCCAGCACAGGAATCACCAGCTAGGCAGGGGAGTAGTAGGCAAAATAGA
The DNA here is from genome assembly GCF_903995425.1 of Onychomys torridus. NCBI lineage: Eukaryota > Metazoa > Chordata > Mammalia > Rodentia > Cricetidae > Onychomys > Onychomys torridus. The sequence continues at coordinate 133,239,015 of NC_050447.1, read as the reverse complement.
CAGAGGAGGAGCTGTGCAGACATGTGAACACACGAGGAAGCAGAAGGGAAGAAAGAGCGGCTGCCCACCATGGTATCCTGAGAAGGCCTGGGGAGGAGACTGGAGGAGAATGCTAGCTGGTTCAGAATCTTGCTGAGCAATAAAGAGAACTGAAGTTCTATCATGAAAACATAGATTGGCTTCAAGTAGAGGATTTTATTACCAAGAATATATGAATTCCATGAATGCACATGTCTAAGGCATTTACAACAATGGCTGAGAGAAATCACCATGAAAACATCCTTGTTATCATTAAGGCCAAGAGTGGAAGCAGGCAGGTGTGTAGGATGTTTCCAGGGTCCTTGTCAGAGCCTGGTGCAGGGTGGTCAAGGCTGTGAGAGCAGAAAGAATCGGGGCACATAAGACAAAATGAACTGAGATGTATAGTAGGAGGGTTTGCTGATAGATGGGGGTCAGGGACATAGGGGGCCCCAGATTTCTGTCAAAGTAAGCAGATAAGTCTACAGTAACTGATTCATCCTGAAGAGGGGTAAACTAGAACAAGCTAGATCCAGAGTATAGCCAAGCATGGTGCTCAGGATAAGATCCCTTCACCACCATTGACCTTAACTCCTCAGAGTTCAATGCCCTTAGGAGAACCTCGGGCTCTTTGCTGACCTAACTGGATTATGGACTTGAATATAGCAGTAGCATCAAATTAACTGCCTACAGGGATCTTGGATCCTGAAAACCTCAGGGATTCAGGATCCTGGAGCCCAACAGGCCTGACTCTCAGTGGCCAGGTAATTTACCTACACAAAAGGAAGCAAGAATCATGCCTGAATGGATAGGTAGCACACCATCCTATAACATAAAAATGGAAACCTAGTGAGTGTACATAATTTTGTATCCGTACCTGGCTTTTTATGTGGGTACTGAAGATTTGAACTTGGGTCCTCATGACTGCAAAATTCCAGCTTTGGGGGGTAGAGCTCTCTGGTCAGCCAGCCTAGTAGAAATGGCAAGCTGCCAGCTCACTGAGGGACTGAGGCAGACATTTGACATACTATTCTAGCTTCCATGTGTGCATGCATGAACTTACACACTCATTGCAAACCCCACACACACACACACATGCAAAGTCAGAGCTAATCAGCATCAGCAAGGCCAGAGCATATATAAACAATTATGTTTATTAATAACATGCATGTAGTGATAGAACTTAAAAGGGCAACAGGATGAACAACAGTTTTGGGGTTTTTGTTTTGTTTTGTTTTGTTTTAACAAAATGAAAATAGAACAGATAAACTGTATGCAGAACTGGCACTGGAAACATGAAACAAAGAAATCAGAGGCACAGATGCCTTGTGTGGACATGGACCGGCGCACACAGCTAAGTCCCAATTCTCGTTTACAAGACCATTTGTGAAACTTAGATGGAAACACAGGGAAGTGAAGTACCTAAGCAATTCTGAAAATGAATAATGAGATGGGAAGAGCCCTCCTGCCAGATTTCAAGGCTTCACTGAGACTCTGTGGGCTTCATGGAGAAATTCCGTGGAATCAAAGCGAGACACTGTGAACAGACTTGGACTGATACAAATTTGGCAGCATTGCAAAAGCTACACATGGAAAAGGGTCTTACCAACTATGGGGCTCATGTAAGCGGACATGTGTAGGTGAGACAAGATTAACCTCCATGTAAGAGCCAATCTAATATAAAGCTTACTTCAAAGTGCATCACAGAATCAAATATGAGATTGCAGCATTAAAAGCTTTGGGGAAATCTTAAGTACCAAAAGTCTAATGTATGAAAGGAAAATTTAATAACTGAACTTGATCAATCACATACAGAAGATGCAAAGATTCCAACCAGGCATGGTTCCTTAATCCAAATAGGTTACATCCCATATGACAGCACTTACTTAACATTATTTAAATGATCAAATTATAAAGGAAAGGGAGACTAGGGGGGACCAGAGTGAAGAACTGCATGATACACACTGTACATGTCTCTATCAATATCAGGGCCCTGGGTTGGACACTGTAAGATTTGATCACTGGGAAAAGCTGAGCCAAGTACACTGTGGTATTTCTAACAACTTCATGGAATCCCTAGTTATCTCACAGTACAGTTCAATTTTTATTTAATTTTAAATTATATGTATATGTTAGTTGAGCAATGAGAATGTATAGGACACACTACAGAACCTGAGAGATCTGACAAGCAACACTCAGAGGAAGAAAGAGAGAGGAGGAGAAGGGACCCTGGCTTTTAAAAATGTATATAATATTGGGGCTGTTTAGAGGGCAAATGTAATCAACAAGGAGACACATGTATATCCAAGTGACCTGACATCTGTGGTGCTCACCCCACCCTCCTCAGAAGGGACACGGAACTAGCCTTCATCCCCCATGCTCTCTTGTCTCATGCCTTTGCTGATCATGAACACATAAACAGCAGAGAGAGGGTGTTCTGTTTGTCCATGGGTCTCTGAACCCCAAAGCACTCCAGCAAGCCCCAGCCTCTTCATGGAGGCCACTGCTACTTCAGTCCCCTTCGTGGAGATTAGAAAAGGCTTAGCTAATGAGCCACTGTTTGCGTATGAGGTATATCTTTTTAAACCAATGAGAATGAAACTCAAAAAAAATTGGTCTTTTGTCAGCACCTCCCAATTCCCTGCCAGTGCATGGTACAGTATCTGAGTCTCCAGGATCCCACTACATCAGCTGTCTGTCATGTGTTTCCAGAAACTTCTTCACCTGCGCCCCCTGCCCCTAACTTCCGAGCCATGCCCAGCTCCCAGTCCTGTAGGCCTTTTCATTCTGTGCAGTGGAGGAAGGGTACAATTCCCAGAGTGAAGAGCTGGCAGTGAGGCTCACAGAAGCCCAGCTACCACCACCAGGGAAGGCCATTCAGAGCTCTATGTGGCTCTCCTTTGTGCCAGTGGGTGAGGCTTCCCACCCTCGGTTCCGGTGACTTGGAATGCCCAGGGCCTAAACTTAATTAACTTCTCCAGGCCGGGACTTTTCCGTGCTGGCTGCATTCTGCTTCGTGGGGCGGCAGAACTCAAGGGCTCGCTGCACAAACAGAGGGCCAGGGACCTTAGCGGCAGCATCAGCAAGTACAACGGGGCCAGTAGCATCCTCATTAAACTCTGATTAGCAAGTGGACTTGATCCAGGCCAGTGCAGAGCTGAATGAGATTTCTTTCTTTCTTCTCTTTTTTTTTTTTTGCCGACAGTTGATCAGATGTAGGCAATTAAGAACCCCCACACCTCCAGCCCTTGTGTTTTTTGAAGCAGGGAGCTCATACCAGCCAAGCCATAAAGACACCATTGTCCTAAGAACAATATTCCCCACTAATCTCACTTCTGGCAATTTACTTTTTCTTCCCAAGCAGATTTAGAAACTTAAAAAAAAAAAAATTCTTTGAAAGAGTCCGGGGGAGGAATACTCCATAGTATCTAATCCTACGGCAAAGTGGGAGTTTTCATGTTCCCTCAGCTTTTCTTTGAATGGGCACTGGATAAATAAACTTCTACTGCCTGGCCACATTGAGGCGGAGACCGTGAGGATCCAATTATGCATATGGGGGCGTGTGCTTTCTGGTTTACAAATCAAACACAAAGAGGACAGTGCCAGAGGGCCTTATAATCAGGCTTCACCGCAAACTCAGACCTGCCAGGTGAGAACCGCCTTTGTTAAGTGTTTAAAAGCAATTACTGCCCTTCTTTAATTTTCTAGTGGCAATTAGAGCTCCCTATCCAGCCCAACCTGGTCCACTTCAGACTGTGTGGTGTGGTGGTGAGGTGATGGGTGTCCTGGAATCAGCCAGCCTGGAGGGAAGGGGGCAGGGTGAGTAGTGGGGGAGGAGAAGGGTTTTTAAGAACCCAGAACATTTTCAGCCTACCGGCCAAAAAGTTTGACAGGTATACACTGAGAAGTTTTTGCCCTTAAAGAGAGAAAAGGTGGAGAGGAGAGGAGAACAAAGGAGGAGACATCAACGATGGGAGAAAGCAGGGGTGGGAGCTCAGGACAGCATCAGACACATGTGCCTTGGAAAACAACAGCAAAGGTTGTTTTAAAATGAAGGGAAGGCAGAGCATGTCTTGCTCTGCTACTCTTCTGTTTGCCAATACAGCAACTGCATCCCTGTTAATGAACCCCGCACCTCCAAGGCCCTGGGACTCCATGGTTTTGGCTCCTAAAGAGAGTGAGGGGTTTTTCTGAAAAGACAAAACTCAAGAAGAGGAAGCAAGTGACTGTAAAGGCCCTGGAAAGCAGTTAATCAAAAAGCTACACTTTCCATGATGTCCCAAAGGGATGTGGGAAAGAGTTGCCAACAGCTCCAGCCTACTGGGACCTGAGATGGAGCTGGGGCCAGGCAAGCTATGTCAGTGACACGGATATTGTGGTCTATCTCTGGGCAGGCCCAAATGGCCATCCTGTGCATTTTTCGATTGGACAAAGGATTTTTCAATTGTTCACTATAGAGACTTGGCCAAGGTAAATGAGCAAAGACCCTTACTAGAGTCTAGGGTCTCCAAAGAGCAGGAAGGACATCTCAGGACTTTTAGAATCGGAAGGCACAGTTTGCATCTTCTTGAATACACAGTACATCTGTTTTCATCAGCTGATGGTCAAGAACCCATGCTTCTTATGCTATTGGGTTTGGAATCTTGCAGCCCAGGTTCAGATCCTGGCCCAGCTCCTTACTGGCTGCTAAAATTCCTGATATCCATGCCATTGAGCTCCTTCAGACTATTAAATGATATATCTAAGTCCCTTAGCAATATGCTTATCATACTCAAATGACCCTTATGGGAAAATCAGCTTCAGACTGTATCCACATCCATGTCTGATACCCGAGAGACTATAAAAAGGAAGTACACTGCTTCCAAAGAAAATAGCAAAGTAATTGATTGACAAGACAAATAGCTGGATCTATTTAAATATGTAGGGGTGCAAAATGAAAGCGCTGCATCAAATCACAAATGCAGTGTATGTCAACTGCAGATCAAAACAGGGCATGCATCCAGTTCCCACTGTGCACCGGCTTTCTGCAGAAGCTATAGACGCATACAAGCATCATGTCTAAAGAAGTGGGCATTGGTAGACGACAAGCAGGATAGCTGTCCTAGGAGGCAGAACGTGGTAAGAAGCGAAGGAGCCGAACAAAGAGGTGCAGGACACCAGGGAAGGAGAGATTAGTTCCACATAGGAGGATTAAGAGAGGCTTTAGGTGGGAGCTGGCACCAAACCAAGGCTTGAACTCGATAGAAAGAACCTTGCTAGAGGAGGGGACAGCATGAATGTGGAAAACACAAGGTGTGCCTGAGCAGTGGCAAGCAATCCTGCCTGTGCTGGGGACACAGAAGGTCCATGCATGCTGGGCTCTTGCTGTCAGTTGCAAACTGTACCTGTGAGCATATGAGTGGATCAGAGACGGGAGGACCCCAAAAGCCAGAGACCAGAAATGTCTGAGCAGAGAACGGAAGACAGACTGAGACAGAGTTGGGAAGACACCTGGAGCATGTGGAACTATCAAGAGAACTGTCACTGGAGTGGGAGGAACGTGGAGAGGAAAGTTGTTGGTGACACTGAGGAGCTGAGCACAGTGAATTCAATAATCCAGAACTGTCACAGTCTTAACACACAGAAGGAGGAAATGGAAAGGATCTATTTCATAGGAAGTGATTGAAGCTGCATTTGAGCAGGCACTTCTTCTATGCTACTGTTGTTAATGGGGCTTTGAGAACAGCGACAAAATCTGGAACCCTGGATGACTGAGAGATTAGTGGTCAAGGAAAGAAAGCAGAAATGCATGCAGATATCATATACAAAGGGAATTTGACTTGGGAAATTGATCCAACAATGATGGGAGGATTGAGAAGCAAGCCAGGAGATAACACAGAATTAGAAGAGCAGGAAAGGCCAGTCTCTAAGGCCAAGGAAAGCAGAGAACAGAGGAGGGGTCACCAGAGCCCAAAACTGGAGCTGTCAATGAAGAGTTCTGGAGACCCAGGCCAGAGCAGCAGAGGAGAGGGGAGCATGACAGAAAGCTGTGGAGAGCCTGAGAGAGCCTCTCTAGTTTTTGCCTCGTGATAAATGAGTGGACTGGTGGGCAGAGACAAGTGTCTTTCTGGGAGTGTGTGAATGTGTGGAAGAGGTGGACAAAGTGCAAGGGCTGTGGAGTCCCATGGTGGTGACAGCGAGCTAAGGTGGCAGAGACCAAGAGTCCACCTGTTCTCACCCCTAGGTTACAGCACCAATAGCAAAACTGGGGACAGGGTTGCCCACACCCTCACCCTCTACTGCATGTCTGCTGAAATCAGCTCCTCAGCCTCAATTTCTCCGCTGTTCATTTGTCCCTAAGGGAGGCTTCCTTCTTTTATATCACTGTTTCCAACTGTTCAAAGAAAGCAACTCAGAGCTGCAGAGCATCCACAACTCTAAAATGTATCTGACTTATTGCTCTTTTCCTTGATGGAACAATTGAATGATATTAAAGTCTTCTTAAAGCTTCCCCAGAGTGAACCTTAGCACTCAGAGGTGGGGGTGTCCTTGAAAAAATCCATATACCCATATTAAAATCTCACACCCAAGGATACTGAGAAGATGTTCTAACACCATGTTTCTCTGTGTTCCAAGTCTTAAGCATCAACTGAGACCTTTATTAAAAATATAAGTTCCCAGCCTCAGCCTAGGACTCCAGAATTGGTTTCTCTGTTGGTGGAAGTCTGGTTTTCTGCTCTTCATTTCAAAGATGAAGCCCAGAGATACAAGGGGCTCCCCCAAGACTTCAATGGCAGTCTGTTGGAAAAATGGGATAGGGTCCAGGTATGCAGACCCCAGGCCAGCTTATCTTCTGATAAAATATGCCATATAAGAAAGTATAGTAGTCGAGGAAAACAGAGTATTGCCTGACCAAGAATCGTTTTCCCTCAAATTCATCTGTTCATTAAAAATAAACAGCCTGTCTGCATTCTTCAGGTCTCTTTCTGTGTATGGTAATCCTCTCCCCCTTGTTTTACAAAATCTGTGGATGCTTCACACCAAACAGTACCAAGTCCTATAGGCTATTTCCCTATGTATCCCTGTAGTAAGTTTTAAATTATAAACTGGGTACAGGAAGAAATTAGCGATAAGGTCACATGTAGTGCACACACCTATCAATGAGTAAGCAAACAAACAAAATCAAACATGACTGGAGGGGAAAGCGTCAATGTAAGGATGCCTAATAATATTCTGCTATACTCATAGATTGGTGCCCAGCCCAGTTGTCATCAGAGAGGATTCATGCAGCAACTAGTGGAAACAGATGCAGACCCACAGCCAAACATTAGGCACAGCTGAAGGAATCCTACAGAAGAGGGGGAGAAACGATTGTAGGATCCAGAAAACCCAAAGAATCAACTAACCTGGGCTCACAGGAGCTCACAGAGACTAAACCAACAACAACCAGGGAGCCTGCATGGGACTGACCTAGGCCCTCTGCATATATATAAAACAGTCATGTAGCTTGGTCTTCTTGTGGGACTCCTAACAGTGGGAGCAGGGGCTGTCTCTGACTCTTTTACTGGCTTTTGGGACCCTACTCCTCATACTGGGTCTCCATGCCCAGCCTTAATATGTGGGGAGGTGCTTAGTCTCACTGCAACTTGATATATCAGGTTTTGTAATATCCATGGAAGACCTGCCCTTTCCTGAACAGAAATGGAGGAGGAATGGATTTGGGAGTGGGAACAGAACAAGGTGGGAGGAGAGGAGAGAGGGGAAACTGCAGCCAAGATATAAAATTAATTAATTAAAAAAAGAAATTAGCAACAAGGTCAGGTGTAGTGCACACACTATCAACAAGCAAACAAACAAACAAAAAATAAATTAGCAACAAAATTAATAATGAGATAGAAGAATTAGGGAAAATATACTACTGGAAAGATTATTTAAAACTAATGTAATATTTGTTTTTGGAATTTGCCATATAATACTTTGGGGCTGTGATTGACCATGGTGGATGACAGAAGCCACTAAAAGCCAAACTGAAAGTGTATTTGTGTAGATGAAGGTAGTATGGTCTAGAAGTATCTGAAGAGACATCTGGTAAACCTGTGACTGACATTATCCAAGAATTAGCTGGAGTGCTGAATTTCTCATGTAGAAAGTTGTGGCCAGACAAACCTGGGCTCAGAGCAAGCCTCTGCACCCTAAAGACCCAAAGCCATAGAGCCACTGCCCTGCCTTTATACTTTCCAGGGGTGCCAGCTGTGCTCAGGGGAGGATTTTCTGTGTCTATCCTTGAGGAGGAGAAAGAGGAGGAGGAGGAGAAGGAGGAGGGGGAGGAGGAGGAGGAGGAGGAGAAGGAGGAGGAGGAGGAGGAGAGGACCTGTGGATGGTTCTTTTACTAGAATTTCTCCAATAAGGAAGTGTGAGCAGAGAGATTCTCAGAGTTAATGACCTGCCAGCACCTCCTCATTCCTGTTTGCCCAGCTCACTCAAACACATAAATGCCACTACAAACAACCACTAAATCCACAGAGGCTTGTTCTAGCTGTCAAACACAGCCATAAAAATAATATGCCCTCCAGCACAAGAGGGGGAGGCAAGATGGTGGAGCACTCACTGATTTTCAACAATCCCTCCTTAGAGACATAGTCTTCAGATAAATATTTAACTTGTTCTGTCTTCAGTCTTAGATTATTTACAAATCGGACTTTAAAGGCATTTAAAATGATCCTTCTCTGAGCTATTTGCACACCTAAAGTAGCCAGGGGGTTAGGAATGAGCCTTCCCTGAGACCAGGGGAATGGCTTGCTTTACCATACAAGGCCTGCATGCAGACCATGTATAGTATGGGGAAGGCAGACTCTCTGTGGCTGGAGCTCCTGAGTCTATCAGGTCTATGGCATTTTTGCCACTGTGAAAGACTGGGTGGTTGTAGCACTTGCCATGCAGAGCCCTTGAAAAGCCGTACATTTCAATCTAGTTTCTGTTGTTGTGACCAAATACCTGAGATTGGGTATTTTACGAAGAGGTTTATTTTGGTCCATGATTTTGGAGGTCAGAGGGCACAGCATGAGTGCTGTTCTGAACGAAGCTCCACCTCAGCCGCTAGCACTCATATACCCAAAGAGTCTGGAATGTTCTGGTGAAAGCTCCACCTCAACTCCCCTCCCCCATCTCTCTCTCTCCCCAAACTCGCCCCCTCAAAACCTACCAAACAGAAGCCCCTCCCCTAGAACTACCCTCCTATTCAAGATCCCCACCCCCCTCAAAGCCAACCGAAAGCAAGCCCTCCCTGGGGCTGCTCAAGACCATGCCTCTCGGGTCCTTAAGGCCTGGTAGACATATTTGCCGTGTGACCCTTCCTCTGTGACTCTTCTGTAACTCCTCCCCAGTGACTCTTCCCCTGCCTTCCCAAGGGCCATCCAGGATTGCTTTGCTCATTAAACCTAGATTTATTAATTCAGTTTGATTGGCTTATAGCAGCAGCAGCAGCAGGAACCCAGCAACCAGGGATTTAAAACTTGTCACGCACCAGCTCCCTTCACTTCCGGTGAGGAACACACTGAAGGCCACAAACTGCTCCGTGTGTGATGGGAAAGTGGAATAATAGGAAAGAACTTGGGGAGCAGAGAGAAAAGAGGGCAACACCCCCGTTGTTAACCCATGCCTAAGAGAAAAGTGTGAATGCTTTCATGCAGGTGGAGCCATTGTGGTCAAGCAAATCCAAAGGTTCCCACCACCTTCCAGCCTATCATACTGGGGACCAGCTCTCAAAATGAGCTTTACTATAGATGAACCATAGCAAAGTGAGGGAGAGAGTTTCAATACCACAGTTCTTCAGAACACTAGGCTTAAGAGTCACAGTGAAGGCGATGTCTAACCCTGGAACTCACAAGGGATAGGGCAGAAGGCACTGTGAAGGAAGGCGTCTGGGCCCTTCATGGCAATTCTCCAAAAATATTTGAAAATCTCAAGATGTTAATGGGTGGTTCAAGTTTTTTTTTTAAAAAGTCAAGAAGGTGGGGACTGTATGTATTCTTTCTGCTCTTTGAAGGTCCAGATAATCAATGTCTCCAGCATCACACAATATCTTCTGAAGACAGTTAGGTCTATTTTGCTAGGAATACAACTGAGGAGAATACAACTGGATGGATGAATGTTATTGCATCCCAATAAAACTATACTTGTGAAATCAGGTGGCAAATTTGACCTATGGGCAATTCTACCCAGTCCTGCTCTAGAATGTTAAAGCTGAGACACCCTATACTACAGAAATCATGACCTTCAACCAGCCCAATTTTTCTTCTCAACTATCTGACTGAAAACCTCTTTTAATCCGCCACCCATGTATTTACTGACATCATGCTCCAAACCAGGGTATCCCATCAGTTTGCAAATATATATATATATATATATATATATATATATATATATATATATATATAATGCCCATACACATACATTTATTGCAATATGTTCCCAAATCACAGATAGATACAGTCTCATGTCATTCTTAAAACAACACTGTGAGCAGGCCAAAAGGTCTCATTCTGCACATGACAATACTAAGTCAGTAGGGCAAATGAGGTCATAGACAGTGAGCCCCAGAGCAGGACCTAGACTGTGGTGGCTTGGATGAGAATAGACTCCATGGGCTCCTATGTTTGAATTCTTGGTCCTCAGTTAGTTGAACTGCTTGGGAAGGTTAGTAGGTGTGGCCTCGTTTGAATGAATGCAGCTTTGTTGGAGTTGGTATGTTCCTGAGCGTGACAAATTCTAGTGTCCCAAAGTAACCTGAGCTACATAACCCTGCCACATGTAAGCCAACTGAGTTAGTATAGCCTGGTATAAACCTCCATTCTAGAGCAATGCAAAGTGAATAGACCAGTGTTTTTGACTGAAATCTGGAAGCTTCTGGGATACTAAAAGTGTCTGGTGTATCCAATATCCATAATTTTCTTTGAACAGGTTGCTTTGGCTTGCTCTACTTGTCTTCCAGATGCTCTGTTCCTCTTTAGAGAAACTACATTCATCTGCTCTGACTTCCCTAATGAACCATCAGAGACTGATCCGCTTTAACAACCAACCTCACATTTCCTCACAGTGTCCAGCTCAAGATGCCAGCCAGGACAGGGCCTACTGAACTTCCTCCTGGGTTACAAGTCTTCTTCCTTGTCACTTTACCTTTAGATGGCCTCTCACTTATGGCCCTGTGACATAGGGAGAGAAACAAAATTTCTCCCTATTCTTATAAGGGCACGAATCCCATCCTGAGGTCCCATTGCCCTGGGGGTTCAGGCTTCAACACATGGACTTTGGAGGATCACAGATACTAAGATGACAGCACAGTTCTGTTCATGGTTTCACGAGGAGAACACTGAGTTGGGTAGGATGTAGGGAACACAAAAAATATTATTTTTAAATTATATTTATTAATATTGCGTGTGTGTGTGTGTGTGTGTGTGTGTGTGTGTGTGTGTGTATGTATGTGTGTGTGTGAAGCTAGGGATAAAACCCAGGTCCTCAAGAATGTGAAGTGAGCACTCTGCCCCTGAGGTCATTCCTAGCTAGAGCCAGGACCTTTGCAAAGGAGATCAAGTTAGGATAGGCCCTAATTCAATTTGATTGACATCCCCACAGGAAAAACATTCAAACATGAATAAGAGGCACCAGGGATGCTCAAGATAAAGGAAGGAGTTGCCACCCACAAGCCACAGAGAAACTTCAGGAAAAATCAATCCTGCTGACAACTGACCTTGGGTTTGGCTATGAGGTGGATGTCTACTCCATAAGCCATCAACCTATGATGCTTTACCCCAAGCAAATGGAGCCTGCAAGCAGGACATGAGAGGCACTTGGCCTTGGAATGAGAAGGTCACACTTCCTGGCTAAGGCACTTACATTTCCAAAAGAGTGAGGTTTCTGGATACCACCAGCTATGTGATTGTGAAGTTGCTTCTGCCAGCCTCTATGACTCTACTTCCTTTCATGAACCACCCAGCACTCAGCAGTGTGGCCTCCCCCAGCAGCAAAACTTCCATTTGGTGGCATCTACATAGCTGCCTGGGGCTTGAGATATAAGAGAAAACTGCATTTTCTAGTGGCGGAAATTAATGAGTGGGGAAGCAGCAATGTGGGCTTTGCCACACTCCCTAATTGGTTCTTGTCCGGGGCAGAGATGGTTTTTGCCTGGAAACCTTTGTAATTCTGACTACTCAGGTATTCAGCCTACACCCACAATCCCTCTTCTCATACACACCTCTCCCCAAGGCTTTTTTCTGGCTTGAACTGCTGCCAAACTCCCACCCAGCTCCCAATTAAATATGCCATTTGAGGTTGGTGTCTGATGGTGAAAGCCCTCATGGCAAGGGGCTTAAATCACTTGACATGTGCATGCCAATTTTCCCTTCATATCACGTTTACTGATTAGTCTTTTCTTTGTCCTTTTTAAAGAAAATGACTGCTACTCATTATTTTTAGAGACACCTCAATGGGATTTGGCTCAGATACAAAACAATATTTCAACCAGTGGCAAAGAATGCAGATTGTTCCTAAGGATAAAAGGCAGAGCCACTTAAGACCACCTAAGCATGGTTAACTAATAACCCAATGTGCCCAGAGTCATTGCCTGTGTCCCAGCTCATCTCCTGCATCCTCAAGCAACTCCTGTTCTCAAAGCTCCCTGGATGTCCAGCTGCTGCTTCTCCCCAGGTCCCCTCTCATCTGCTCATTAACATGAGCAGCATTAGTGAATGTGTCCCACACTGCGGAGGAAAAACAGCAATGATGTGACGTTTGCCAAGTGACAGTGTTGAGTTACATCTTTCAGTTCTAATATTTCAGCTAAATGTCATTGAACAATAGGAGATTGGAAATGGCCAGAAGGGAAAGAGCTTTGAGACAATGATCAGACTTCCAAGCAGCTTTAAGCTTCTAAGTCATTCCCGTTCCATCTGGAAACTAGCTTGCTGTGTTCAAACCTCTCACAGCTCAATAGTAATGGGACAGTCTGAAAGGTTGTGTGTAAACCCCAAACATCCTCCTTTAGATGATCAGCTCAGAAAACTTCTCAAAACTGCACAAACCCATACAGCATCTAATAGAGAAATAGCTAAAGCAGAAGGGGCTCGAACAGCCTGAGCCCTAAGAGAGAAAAGCTGCTCTGATTAAAACACATGAACACCACAGTTCTAGTGTGGACTAGCCCTTCTAGAGTGAATGTTTAAGTCTTCCACAATGTGTTGAGAAGCAAGACCCCAAGCAAGATGTCTGAGTCATTAGGAATTGATGTGCTCTGGTAGGATCAGGCTAATTTTTCTTTTCTTTTCTTTTTTAATGATGAGACTCTGACTGTCAGTGTTCTCAACCAAAGGAGTGGGTTGGTAAACAGTGCAGCACCTCCTGTGTCTATGTTCTCTTCTGCCGTGGTGACTTGTTCTTCCATCCTCTGCCATAACATGAAGCAGTCAATGGTCCTCTCAGCCTCAGAATCAGAAGCCGAGGTACACTTCTTTCCTTTATAGATTTCCCAGACTCTCATATCCTGATATAGCCATGGAAAACAGACCAAGACATTGGACTTTCTGCAGTCTGAGGCAGAAACTCATGACACCAATAACATAAAGATCTCTGATGTTGATCAGTTGTAGACCAGATAATATGGGACATGGAAATGCAAGGCAGCAAAATGTATAAAAACACCAAATAAAGAGAGGGGAGAGGAGGAGGGAGATAGGGAGGGAGGAAAGAAGGGAGGACAGGGCTCTGACAAGTCTTGAGCCCACAGGAGTCTGGCCCTCCTGGAGGTAGTTCCACAGCCTCCAAGACACTATCACCTCGTCACTCCTTTTTGAACATACGTTTACTCCAGTAAGTAATTAGGGAGTTACTGAGCATGCCTGAGAGGGGCCTGGATCTTTTTGTATCAGGGTGACAAGCATCCTCTATTCTAGACCTTTATAAACCTATGAAAAAGATCAAGAGACCAGACACAACCAAAGACCTTCCAAAGATAGATGAACTCAGAAGTTTGTCTTAGGGTTGACTTTTCCAAAGAGGAGATACTCTCTAGCCATTTCAGAATCCATTCAAGATTACAACACATCATAACTACCTTCACTAGCTAGGCAGCTGTCCCGGGTTACCTGTCCTATGATGATCTAATCTACACTACTCGGTAACTGAATCTAGGCAGCCTCCTCCATGGCTACAACTCTCTCCACAAGCCCCATCTGCAGAGAGTTAGAATTTGGGGAAACAGATCCATGTTAACAGCATGATACTAAAGACAGCAACAGAAGAAAGTCAAACCAGGAGGAAACGATGCTATGTTGGGCAAAGAGCACAGTCCCTCCTTCCTTATGACCATCAAGTGGCTCTGGTCACCAAGGAAAGACCTGAATTGCCTTGCCCAGAGGCTTTGGGAAGAACCTCATTTATTTGTGTGCTTGTGTGTGCTTTGCTGGACTCCATGCTTGCAAGCTGGAAGTGGGGGTCAAGCCCTATGTTCTCTTCCAATACTTTATCTTCTGCTCCCACCTCTACAGTTGATTTAGCACTCAACAGTGGAGCTCACTCAGAGAAACGCATCATTAGTTCCTTTTGTCCTTCGCAAACATCCCACAAAACCTAAAACAAGCACTTGACATGGCATCTTGATGAAACCAAGACAAACATGAGACCTGTGAGGCTGCTTCTGGTAGAACACAAGATAACCATTGTCTTAGTCAGGGTTTCTGTTGCTACAATGGACCAAAAATCATAACCAAAAAGCAAATTGGGAAGGAAAGGGTTTATTCAGGTTACCCTTCCACATCAATTGAAGTCAGGACAGGAAGTAAAGCTGATGCAGAGGCCATGGAGGGATGCTGCTTACTGGCTTTCTCATCATGGCTTACTCAGCCTGCTTTCATTTATAGAACCCAAGACCACCAGACCAAGGAGGGCCCCACCTACAATGGGCTGGGCCTCCCCCACCAATCACTAACTTAGAAAATACCCTGCAGGTTTGCCCACAGCCTGATCTTATAGAGGTGTTTCCTTAGTTGAGTCGTTCCTCTCCAATGACCTTGGTTTTATCAAGTTGACATAAAACTATCCAGCTTGTCTGTTTACAGTAAATGCTTGTGTTTTATGTGTGGAAATGATCTCCAATGATAAAATGTACAGCTAACACATCGACCATCAGTACAGAGGTTCATGATCATCACCAAGTACCATGTTTTGCACGTAGAGGTTTGTGTTAGCCTTTGGTGGTATGGTGGGTGTGTTTATTTATTCAAAAATCACAGTTGATACAAGTGATGAGTCAGACCGTCGATACATCCCTGGGTAATGGAAATCTCTCAGCACAATGGGCACATTTGCACCATCACTGCTGTCTGAAACATGATTCTGCAGTGTGTGACTGTATGTCACCCACAGCTCTTCCTAGAGATTGTGTCCCCCTTGTTTTTATTACTGTCTGCCTATAAACCAGGAGCTACTTGGCAGCTGCTCTTTTGCCTACTTTATTTTTCATCTCCAACCCTTGAATATTTGCATTGTCAAAGAATTTTTTTAAAGCCTGAGTGGCTCCCTTAAGGAAGGCCTCAGTGTTTAATCTGCAAAGTGAAACAGTCCAGTTCTGTCCCTAGAGGGGCTTACAGTGCTGTGGAAAGACCAGTAACTTGCACATAAATGATGGAAACAGTGAGACAAGAGCACAGGCAGAACACGGTACACCTGGAAAGCAGAGCAAGGAACCAGCTGAGAGAGCATTCAGAAACAGAACGTGCCAGCTGCAACTCGGGAACTTTTCCAGACGATCAAAGGAGTAACCTTTAGAGAAGTTATACATAGGTAAAAACAGACAAAATTGCTGTCTGCATAGGAGACTTTGAGACAAATACAAATTAACCAATTGAATGCAGTCAACAAGTGGTAGATGACCTCTGGCATCTTTTTTTGAAGTACTAATCAGGGTTCTCTACTCACAAAACAGATAGGATGGATGGATGGATGGATGGATGGATAGATAGATAGATAGATAGATAGATAGATAGATAGATAGATAGACAGACAGACAGGATTTATTAGAGTAGCTGGCAGGCTGTGGCCCTACTAGTCCAACAATTGCTGTCTACAAATGGAAAGTTTATGAATCCAGTAATTGTTCCGTCCACAAGGCTGGATGTCTCAGCTGGTTTTCAGTGTCTGTCTGAATCCTGAAGAAGCAGGCTCTAATGCCAGTGAAGGAACGGACTTGCTACAAGGTGAAAGCAAGCAGGCAGAGAGAGAAACCTTCCCTCTTCCATGTCCTTTATACAGGCTGCCAGCAGACAGTGTGGCCCACATTAAAGGTGAATCTTTCTACTTCAAAAGCTCCTGATTAAAAGTGGGTCTCCCTGCTTCAGATGATTCAACCAAGAAAAAAATCCCTCACAGGTGTGCCCTGCCACTTCAATTCCACATGTAGTCCAGTTGACAACCAAGAATACTCATCACTCTTGCCTTAAAAACAACTATTATGATCACTCAAGTACAAGCAATGTGTTCAGCTATGAATAGGGCATGGGAGGTGTCAGATATAGCCTTGGCCCTTAGGAAACATGCCGCCTCAGTAAAAGTCCAAACAGATGCATCTGCAAGTGTATGCACAATTGTGCCCAGCTCTGTGTGCCCTTCAAAATGTAAGTTAACTGACAGGAAACACCTAGACTTTCTGTTGGATGAGCTTCAAGGATGATGATCACCAAGACTCAATGAAAGGTCAAGAGAAACTTTGCATTGTGTGGACCTCGATATAAGAATTATACTCAGCCACATCTAGAATGACAGCACCACAGGAATAACAACATAGGTGAAACTTTACTATTCAGAGACAGAATAGTAAATCACCATAGACAGAGTGGGATTTGAAAGTCTGAAACAAGATGCAAGATCTGGACAACAGAGAAGACTAGGCAGAACATGCCTGACTGGAAGACCATAGAGGTTTGGGGGATACTTTTCCACGCTGAAAGACTTAAATAACTCTATACTGTTCTTGTTACCCAGCCATAATAGCCAAAGGGAACCGATACTGCTTTTAAAAAGAACTGTAGAAGGAAGCCAACATCCACACATGTTGAAGGGCTAGAAGGCTTAGCAGGCACATCAAGTACCAGGCTGCACTCAAAACCTTGAACTTCCCCCAAGGAGTCTGAGTCTATGTGGTTTGTTGAGAAAAAGAAACTATTAGGAGGCAAACAGCAAGGCCAGTTCCAAAGCTCAGCCAAGCCCTGGCCAGTGGAAGCAGAGACTGGACACCAGAGTTCTGGAAGACACAGGAGAAGGATGGGAAAGGTGGTGTGTGTTGGAAGGGAGGGAAGGTGTCTTGTTAAATTTATGGCGAATTAACATTTGCCATAAAGCAGACTCCAGTGTTCAACAGGTCTTCTTGACATTAAAGGCAGCACTTTGAACAATAGAGTGCTTTTCCTGTACTTCACAGCTGTCAGAGATTATTTAGCTCTCTATATATTTCAAAAAGGAGATGCCTATTTTAATAAGCAGTTTTAACACTCGGGTTAGACATGGGGGGTCTGACTTAGGTGCATGGCATTGGTGCAGAGATTACCTCTGTCAGAGGCTGAAGAGAAGGCTCAGCCAATCAGGACACACACTGCACTTGGGGGGGGAGGGGGAGGAGTCAGGACTCAGGCTGATGAGGAAGGCTTGGAGGAGAAGTAAGGAGGGAACGGAGGTCAAGGAGAAGGGGACAGAGGAGAGGAGAGGGTAACATGGAGATTAAACTCTGACAAGGCCTAAAAATGCAGAATTAAAACTCAATTGCCTTTTTGATTAAAACATTGTATACTCGCCTTTTTCATCATTGGCCGTCTGAAGGCAAGATGGGTCACCCGCGGAAGTTCGGCCAGGGTTCTCGCTCTCGCTCTGCTCTAACCGCCGCGGTCTGATCCGGAAATACGGCCTGAACCTGTGCCGTCAGTGTTTCCGCCAGTACGCGAAGGACATCGGCTTCATCAAGTTGGACTAAGCGACCTTGAATGGATTATTCAAGACTGTCTACACAATGAAACAGATCATGCTAGTCTTTGTACATAAAGAATAAAAATGAAGACCTTCAAAAAAAAAAAAAAAAAGCCATTGTATACTCACAGGTCGGATGGAAGGGACACAGGAAGGAGAGTCCTCTCTTGTTCAAAGCACTGCTTTGGGGTTGGGAGGAGCTTGCTGAGCGCTGGAGTCACTCTGACAGCAACCCATCTCTCTTCCCTGTGGTGAAAACGTTCAGAATCCTTCTTCCAGTCACTCTGCTTATGCACAGCTGCCCTAACATGCAGTGGCTTGCCAGGACTCTCAAAAGCAGCAGGTGGTTACAGCTAGAAAGACTAGCTCCTCACCCCTGCTCCCCCAGCCTCCATCTCTCCCCACCCCTGCTCCCCCAGCCTCCATCTCTCCCCACCCCTGCTCCCCCAGGCTCCATCTCTCCCCACCCCTGCTCCCCCAGCCTCCATCTCTCCCCACCCCTGCTCCCCTAGCCTCCATCTCTCCTCACCCCTGCTCCCCCAGCCTCCATCTCTCCCCACCCCTGCTCCCCCAGCCTCCATCTCTCCCCACCCCTGCTCCCCCAGCCTCCATCTCTCCCCACCCCTGCTCCCCCAGCCTCCATCTCTCCCCACCCCTGCTCCCCCAGCCTCCATCTCTCCCCACTCCTGCTCCCCCAGCCTCCCACCTCTCCCCACCCCTGCTCCCCCAGCCTCCCATCTCTCCTCACCCCTGCTCCCCCAGCCTCCATCTCTCCCCACCCCTGCTCCCCCAGCCTCCATCTCTCCCCATCCCTGCTCCCCCAGCCTCCCACTTCTCCCCACCCCTGCTCCCCCAGCCTCCCATCTCTACTTATCCCTGCTCCCCCAGCCTCCCACTTCTCCCCACCCCTGCTCCCCTAGCCTCCTATCTCTCCTTATCTCTGCTCTCCCAGCCTCCCATCTCTCCCCACTCCTGCTCCCCCAGCCTCCCATCTTTCCTCACCCCTGCTCCCCCAGCCTCCATCTCTCCTCACCCCTGCTCCCCCAGCCTCCATCTCTCCCCACCCCTGCTCCCCCAGCCTCCATCTCTCCCCATCCCTGCTCCCCCAGCCTCCCACTTCTCCCCACCCCTGCTCCCCCAGCCTCCCATCTCTACTTATCCCTGCTACCCCAGTCTCCCATCTCTCCTTATCCCTGCTACCCCAGCCTCCATCTCTCCCCATCCCTGCTCCCCCAGCCTCCATCTCTCCCCATCCCTGCTCTCCCAGCCTCCCATCTCTCCCCACCCCTGCTCCCCCAGCCTCCCCAGCATCTGGTGACAACCATTCTGCTCACAACTTCTATGAGTCACTTTCCTTCTTAAGACTTTTCTTTTTGATTAAAATGTAAACCTGATCATAAAGGAAGAGGTGAAACCTCATTTTTCAGACTTTAAGTAAATTTCCTAATTATTAAGAATTGAGCCTGGGCTCTATCTCAACACAGCTTATATTTAATTTTCAACATATTTTGCTACAACAGATCCAAGCAACACATATAACATGTACCAATTTTTTCGTTTTCTGAGTTCTTTCCATGGCCTCACTATTCTTCAGAGTCAATAAAACCATTGGTGTGATGTTCTTCCCTTTGGGTTAGGATTCCATATTAAAAATTAAAATCTAATACAGGTACTACGAGATGATCATGATATTTAAGAAATGGGCTCACTCTCCTAATTAGACAAATGTTATCCTTCTAAACTGGTCTTCAGACTGTCATCTAACTTTGTCTTTGTTTGGGACAGGGGAAGGGTCAGTAGTGAGTATTGACCCTAGAGCTTCATGCATACTAGGCGTGCACTGTGCCACTGAGCTACAGTCACGGGCCTTAATTTTGTCCTCTTAAAGCAATACTTATATTTTGATCAAAGTAAAGAAAACTGAGCAATTTAGAAAATTTCAAGAAAAATCCTCAAATCTTATGAACCAGAAATAAGCAACATTATGTGTCTAAAGTTTTGGCTGTCAGAGAATCTCAACTAGTACACAGATAGGAAAAAGAATAAAAGTGGATGGGTAGATGGGTACATAGAAAACAAGTGAGAGAGGTGGTTGATAGGTAGGTAGGTAGACAGATAGATAGACAGACAGACAGATAGATGATGTAGGTAGATGAGAGATAGATATAATAAATGATTTGGATAGATATGTGATTTTTAAAAATTATCTCTGTGCATGGGTATTTTGCTGTGTGTGTGCCTTGTGTCCACAGAAGAAAGCTTTAGATTTCCCAAACTGGAGTTACAGACAATTGTGAGCCTCCATGTGGGGGCTGGGAACTGAACCCGGATCCTCGGGATGATCAGCAGAGGCCAGGGATGTGACGCAGAGGTAACACAGTTTTCTAGTGTTACCCTGGGTCTAAACCCAGACTACAAGGGAAGAGAAACAGCGGAATACTGAAGGCCAGAGTTCAATCCTATCAATGAAGCAACAAACAAGGAAAACAAGCAGGAAACACTTTCATCTAAAAATATATCATGGGTTGTGTCATTCGATGAAAAGAATGAAAGTTTAGATAATGTAATTGTACATTTAATAAGAGGGATGGATAGCGTCATGGCTTCAGGCAACTCAGACTTCAAAACACCAGAGATGCCATTTGCAGAGAACCCCAAGGCTGACAGGAAACAGGATGGAGATCCATGAAGGGGAGAGAGGAGGCTAGTTCTAGCTAACCTCTTCAGAAGTGACAGGGAGACAGCCAAGGTCTCTCCACATAGCACTCACCTGAGAGCCAGCCTGGGTTAGTTACTTCTTACCCTGAGATAAGGACTTCTCTACATGATTGCTGTGTCTCCTCATCACGCTGTGTGTTTAGACATTATAAAGCGACTTCAAACTCAGGCTATGGAAAGCTGAGAACACCATCCCCCTGAGGTGGCTCTCCTCAGGCTACCTCCCCAAGGTGGCTCTCCTTGTGCCTGTGTCAGTGGTGAGAGGAGGCACACTTGCCCCCGGGTAACAGACCAGCCATGTCTTGGCCTTCTCTGACAAACTATGTTCACCTCACCGCCATTTCCCCATGTCACTAACCTGCCACCATTATTCCTTAGGGTGACAGGTTACAGCCTCTCTCCAGTACACATCCCAAAATGGAGAAATGTACCCAGGAAATGAAGTGGCCTCATGAAACTTCTTAATTATCATCAATTCTTTATCCCCAAAGAAACAGATTTCTCAGTTTTATTGTTTATTTGTTTTTTGTTTGGTTGTTTTTTTTTGTTTTTGTTTTTGTTTTTTTTTAGAAATGAGATCACTGGGGAGGAAACCAAAGAGTTTAGTCCTGTGGGTCTGTGAACTGCATTAGGCCATTTTCTATGGCTAGAACAAAGTGTCTAAAGCTGTACAGATGTCGTTTATCTGATGCTTTTGGAGGCCAAGAGTCCAAGATCAAGTGGTCCCATGTCTGTGACCCCTGACGGCGGAAGCAACAAATGAGGGAAGATTGGATGAAGACAGAGGGCCCAGGGACTAGCTCCTCTTCATTCTTCCTACAGACTCACTCTTCGGGAATTAACCAGGGTTCCCAGAGCTACACCCTCCCACGAGTGGGGTCTCTGGTGACCTAACCACCTTGTGTTAAGACCCATTTTTGAAAGGTTCCTCCACTCCATCACTGGCACACTCAGATCAAGTTTCCAGCATATAAACCTTACAGGACACACTCAAACCATCTCTAAGCCATAGCTCAGACCATGTAGTCTTTGTTGTAATAATTCCACCCTGTAATTGAGAGTACAAAATCAAGCTTAGACAATAAAGAAATAGCTGATACAGCTGTGCTCCAGCCCAACCTTGTTTACAAACCAGAACTAAATATTTGAGCAATAATTAACACCAATCTTAAAATCAACAGAAAATAGAAGGGGAAGATAGGAAAGCACCCCTACAGGGACCTCCATTGGTTTCTAAGCACCCACATGAGGGCTCACAACCATTTGTTAACTCCATTTTCAAGGGATCTGATGCCCTCTGTCTCCAAGATTAGCTCTATGTACATGGTACTTACAAACTCACACAGGCACACATACACATAAAAACAAACAAACAAACAAACAAATAAATAAATAAATAAATAAATAAATAAATAAATAAATCTTTAAAAGATATCTGCTGACTCATTCTATGCATCCAGTGATTCTCTACCATACAGATTATATAATCCTTCAACTCGGCAATAAAAAGACAATCCAATTTTTTAATGGCAAAGGAATTGCCTTTTTTTTTTCCTTCAAAGAAACTTTAAAAATAAGTAACAGGCACACAAAAAGATCCTCGAAATCACCCATGGCTTGAGAAATGAAAATCAGAACCACAGTAAGATTCCATTTCACATCCACTGCTGTGATGGTTACAACATCTGGAGTGGGGCAGAAGCGGGTGACAGAATTACCAAAGTTGTGGGAAAGCTGGAATCCTATACCCTGTCAGAGTGTAAAATGGAGCCACTGCTGAAAAAGGTTGTGGGTTCCTTCAAAATGTTAAGCACACAATAAAATGATCAGACACTGGGTAGATATAGACCCCAAAGAGTTAGTTCTGTTGGGTGATTAATCACCATCAACTTGAAGGTGAAAGCATTTATTTCACTTTACACTTTACAGGCCATCCTCAAGGAAGCCAAGGCAGGAACTAGACCCAAAACTGAAACAGAGACTGTGGGGGTCTCCTTACTGGCTTGTTCATCTCCTGTTCTAATATAGCCCAGGCCCACCTGCCGAGGAATTGTACAGCCCACTGTAGGCTGGGCCTCCTCCCTCAATTATTAATTGAGAAAATGCCTCACAGACATGCCCACAGGCCAGTCTGACAGAGGCAATTCCTCAACTGATGACCCTCCTCCCAGGTGTTTCTAGGTTTGTGTCATGTTGACAAAAACCAGCACAAACACTAACCACAATTATCTGCTTCTGGATATGCTGCTGGAAACTTTGGGGACTTAGATTATCTCTCAGATAGACTCTTGCCAAAGCCACTCCCTGGTCCTCTGTGCTCCACCCTCACCCCACCAGGAGAGCAGTTTGAGCATTTTCTAAAGCACACATTTGAGGTTTACAGTGGTAAGATCTCAGGCCCTGGCTGAGTTCTCCTGGGTCCAATCCCACACAGCATCACTTTCAAGCCCTGTGGCTTTGAAAATGCTGTTCTTTATGTGGGTTGAGTTCAGATCTTTAACAAGGTGACTAAGTTAGAATGAAGTCACTGGTATGGATGGACCCTGACTCAAAATAGCTGCCGTCTTTGCAAGAGGGGGGCTTAAGACACAGGCACAGGGTGGCCATGAGAACACACGTGGAGGAGGTGCTCATCTGAAAGTCAAGGGGGCCAGACAGGTCTTAGAAGAACCTGGCCCAGATGACACCCAGATCCTGGATTTCCTGGTCAGAGAACTGAAACAAAATAAATCTCAGTTGTTTAAGCCACACAGACCTGATGTGTGTGTGGTTACAAGGGCTTCAACAGATGTGTGGTCCTAAATGTACTGCTTAAACTTAATCATTTGCATTGAAAAAACAAAATTATATCTACCTCCCAGGATTGCTGGGGGATCCCTAACACACTGCCTGGCATGTGGACAGCTATAGTGGGGGAGGTGTTCCTGTTCTAAGTTTTTCACTGGCTTCCCACTACCCAAGGAAGAAAATCCAATCTTAGCATGGCTGCGTGATCTAGGCCCACAACTCTTAGCTCCCACTTGTAGATACTCTAACCATTCTTAACAGCTAGCTTCCTACAGCACCATGTTGTTCTTCGAATCATAGATGGTCTTTTAATAAAAATCCCAGAGCCAGATATCAGGGCTGAAAGATGAAAAATCAGAGAAGCAGAACAGCCAGCCACTGGTTCTTACCTCCACGAAATCCTCAACCTAAAGAAAATGAGTTCAGTTCCTGTTTCCTCATGCCTTATATGCTTTCCTCTGCCTAGACATCACTTCCTGGGATTAAAGGTAAGAGTGCCTCCCAAGCAAAGGCATGAGATCTCAAGTGCTGTGGTTAAAGGTGTGTGCTACCACTGCCTGGCTCTGTTTCTCTCCTATCCTGGATCAATCTCATGGCCTTCAACTCACAGAGATCCAGACAGATCTCTGCCTCCCGAGTGATAGGATTAAGGGCATGTGCCACCACTGCCTGACCTCTGTGACTAGTAGTGGCTGGCTCTGTCCTCTGATCTCCAGGCAGTTTATTAGGGTGCACAGTCTGTCACCACACTGTGCTGTCTGTCTGTCCTTTCCCTCTAACATCCCTGTCCAGACTGACCGCTCAGTCCAGGTCGGCTCAGATCTTCCACTACCTGCTCCTGACCCCTGCGGAGACAGGTGCCCACAACCCCCTCTTTGATTCGATGGGATTACACACCCTGTGTAATGAGTGCTCCTGTCCCGTCGGACTTTCCCAGTGAGCTCTGGGTTCCCTGAGAACTAGCACCTGATTCATTAAGTCCCCACCACTGATCCTGGCCTAGCCCATGAACTATCTGTTGAATGAATGAATGGTTCTCTTGGTATCTTCCACTGTGCTTCTATTGGAGGTAGAGGGCTTTATAGATGTTTCCCACAGTACAGTCTGGAGCCTGACAAAGCATACCCAAGTTCCAGAATCACACAAGTCTACATCCAGCAACTAACTCCATATATCAAATGATAAGAAAGTAAAAACTGTGTTGTATTCAACAAGAGAAACCCTGATGTGCAAGTAGAACATTTATAAAGTCTCAAAAAGACAACACTTTTTAGAAAAAGGAGATGAGATGTGTTCAGCAAAACTAAGGAATCCATTATTTATAAGCATTCTCCTGGCATTTTTGGCCACCGGGCATCTCTCAAATAAAATGCCAAGAATGTGCCTGAGAGTGGCAAACTCCTCCCCTTTGGAGGAGCCTCTCTGTGCTCATGTCCCCTCAAGCTGCTCCCCTATGCCTCACAGTTCTGCTTCCTCTGATGCAGGAACAGCGCCATTTTCCCAAACAAAGACTGCCCAAGCTCTCCTGGTTGTAGAGGGTGTTACATCCCCCCAAACACTGGCATGATGGTTCTCTGTAAACTCAGTATAAGGAATTCTGGACTAGTGACTTCTTCACTGTAAGGTCCCATTTTGGCTTTGGCTCCAAGAACTTAAGATTACAGCAGTCCATTGCCCTGCCCCACCCTGCCCCACCCCCATCCTCCAGAGTGAAATCCTGAAAGCCCCTTATCTATGCTTGCACACTATGTTTAATGGATAGGTTAGGCATAGTTAAATGTTAACAACAGAAAATATTAGTAAAGTAGAATAACTGGGGCTAGAGAGGTTGCTCAGTGGTTAGAGTCCCTACTGCTTTTGTAGAAGACGTGAGTCCAGTTCCCATTACATCTGATGATCTGACACTCCCTGGACACCTGCACTCACATGCGTGCACACACACATACTTCAAAGTAAAAATAACTATTGAAAGCAGAACAACTACACCAATATATAACAAGATTTTAACAAACTTTATTAGTCCTGTGATATGCAGACAACATTAAGTAAAATAAGGGTTGCTTGAACACAAATGCTGAGTTTTAGCAATGGTAGTTTTAATAATGAGAGGCTACTGAGTAACTAATGGGTGGGTAAGGTATACAGTCTGGACTCCTGGGATGGGGGATTATTCATACCTTGGGCTGCATGGAGTAGCACAAATCAAGATTTTATGTGCTGCTCAGAATAGTACATAATTTAGAATATGTAAATTTGCCCTCAGTTTTTTGGTCAGTGGTTGGTGCTGGATGACTGGAATTGCAGTAGGTGAGCCTGTGTTGAGAAGACACTGCTGACTAGTGACCTCACTGATTAATGCTACAGTCCCTCTTCTTCCTCTAAACACAACAGGAGATTGTCAGATGTACTCTAGCATTTTTTGTAAGTGCTGAGAGCCTGAGAGTGGGCTCTAAAGAGGCCATCCCTGCAGACACTGGCCCTGCTCACACTAGCTGTATCATCTCCTTGTGTCTCAGTCTCTTTGTCTACAAAATGGGCACAGCCAAATGATTTAATGCATGTAAACAGAATGTAGTTGTAAAGATATGAACGGACTATAATGTGAAGGGAGAAAAACGGTGCCTGGTACAATTGAGGTAAAACTTATTCATTTCACAGCTATTAATGAGTTGCTTCAAGTATCTTTTGGCAACAATATGATGAGAAGTTTCAAATATATGACATAATTAATAAAACATATTTTCTCTTATTATTTATAGACTATTATTTCTCTTTTTGGCAGCATAATGGTCTAAAACCACATAGCATATGTGTACATACCACACAATGCTTCTTTACATACAAGCATACATACAAGCACATGCACACATACAAGCTATGTTTATCTTAGAAGCAAAGCTATAGTAATAGTTTATCCAAAAATGCGTTTCTTCTGTTTAAATTGTGTGATTTGAAGCTAGGCATGCTATATCATGCCTTTAATCCTAGCACTCAGGAGGTCAGAGTAGTTGGTTCCAAGCTAGCTAGGCTACAATGTGAGTGCCAGGGCAGGTCCTGCCTCAAAAAGATACCATAGTTTAAATTGCTGAAAATGCTGTTTACCAAACTACTGATTCTTGCATTTTCTATGTTTAAGAATCTGAGTCTGTAAGGCAAAGAGAAACAAAGAGAACAGCATGTTACTGATCTTAAGTTCATGGGGAGTGTAGCACTTTATGCTGAGTAAGGACTCTGACATCAGACCATGTGGGCAAAATGCCACAGCTCCTGGTATCTGTTTCAAAGGTGACATTTGCCTGCCCCCCCCCCAAAAAAAGTCAGAATAGTACACAGAAAAGTAAAAATGCCTTTTGTTATTGAAGTGTGTGACTCATGATTCAAATTTCCTGTCCCAGGCAATGCCCTGGCTGGGGGATCTCATTCAGAAGAATGCTTGTAGAGGTGAGGGGCCCAGATAATCCAGAGGTAAATAAATACCTGCTGTGTTGTGGAGTCTTAGCTTCCTAGGCAAAGAGCAGCTCACTGCAGATGTGCAACTGAGCAGGGATGCTTACGCTGGAGCTGCAGTGTGCACTACCAGGATCAGCTGCAGTTTTCAGGGCCACCAGGGTCCATGCTGCATCTGCCAGTCACAGAGATCCAGGTGAGAAATAAAACAAACCTATCAGCCACTTTCAAATGGCTGAGTTCATATTTTCAGTGAAAACACTCAGGGTTTGCAATGCCCACTAAATCATCTGTTGCTCCAATGTTTGCTCTTCTCAAAATATTTTTAGACTCTTGGGGCTTATGCCTTTGTGTGAATGGCTTTCATTATGACTGTTGATCAAATGAGACATGTTTATGAACCTTCAACTCCTATGACAGAAATTCTAGCATGTTCAAAAGCTAATAAATCAAGCTTAGCTTTTACAATATTGAAGAAACTCCACACTATACTTTTAAAGGTTTAGGATGATACCTATTGAGATACTCAAGTCTACAATACAGGCTTACCCAGCATGCACTGGAACTAAAGAGGTGAGGTTCAAAGTGAGTCTTGGGAGTTGTATGACAAGTATTTTGTCTGAGGGATGGAGAGTCTTGCATTGTGAATTAGGGAAGGAAAAAAGTGAGGTTGCTGGGCACAGAAAAGCTCGCAGCTAAGCTCTAAGTTGGGAAGAAGCATAGCCTGGCTACAGGAAGTCAGGAAACCAATCCAAATAGAAACCTGCAAAATTGAAGGCTGTAGGTGGGACAGAACCTACCTACCCTGACTGACATGCCAGCACTTGTCACTGTGGACTGTCTTCCCCCAGTGCAGCAGGCAACTCAGCTAGCACAAAAGAGCAAAATCCTTCATTTTTTATTCTGTGATTGCAAAGTGGTCCCCATCGTTACAATTTTTACCATAATTCTGCAAGATGACTCAGTAATCAATTTGTATACATCAATATACTCTCTTTTACAGAGGATATATAAGATGGTTTTCAAAGATAATATGCGCAGTGAAAGACCATAAAACCAAATGAGATGAACAAAATGGTAAAGAGAAAGTAAAGGTGTAGATAGATGAAAAGGAAACAAAGATTAACAGTGCTGCTTATAGGCCACATGGCGCTATAACTTTGCCTCCTGACAGCATGGAGAGAGATTTGGTGGTGACAGAAACTTGGTCATTTAATCTGCCATAGTCGAACATTTTGGTACAACCATTAGTAGCATTAGGAATCACCTGTCTCAAACCTTTTAGTTTCGGGAGGTGAAAGGTCAGCCTCTGGGACCAGCAAGTATGATCACAGAACTGGCAAGGGTAGACAGAAGCCAGGTTTCAGAACTATGGGAACTCCTTCTCCAGGGAGGAGATTAAGAATCAGAAGCATGCACACAAGATTGGCTTGCCACCTTTTCATCATGCATGGATGCCTGAGGGAGGAGCTCATCAGGCCCCACCCCTCACAGGGGACAATGAGCAGTCATTGACTGCTGGAGGAGTGGCCATCAAGCATGTGGCCACTGAGAAGCTTAACAATCTCCACTCCTGCTCCTGCTAGAAACCATAATTAAACACGGTGTTTGAGGCATAGATGGAAGGGCTTGCAGGGAAGAAGGGTTTCAGTGAGAGAGCAAAGAGGGTGACAGAGGGTAATGGACATGAAAATGACCCTCCCAAAAAATTCAGTGTATGAAATTATTAAAGAATAAAAATTTTAATTTTTTTTAACCAAAGCAAACCAATGAGTAGATATCACTGTCTGAAGGATCTAGAAGGCCCTTCAACTGGTCATATTTCTTCTGCAAAAGCTATCATGGAGATGTAAATGAAGAAGCATTCTAGGTTCCTAACTAGCTTGTCTAACTGTTGTTGCCAACAACAACCCCAAAACCAGCACAAGGCACATGGGACAGCAAGATGCTTGTGCGTCCTTCAGCATAAAATCCACCATCTCTCAGTGAGATCACAGCACATCCATTTTCTGGTCTTTCACACAGGAGGATTTGGGGTTTTATTTATTCTAGGAGGTGGTGTGACCACATACCCTCACCCTGGTGGAGAATGTGTTTTCACTGGGACTATTAATTTACTTCTCTGGATCTCTCCATTTATAACAAAATGGTGACACAGAGGAATGACCTCCTTGTTCAAATTGACTGTTGTCATGAAAGAAGAAAGGCAGAATGTGTGGGCATCATCAGCCTTGGACTAAACTCTGCTAACAGCAGATATACTGTCTAGCCATAGCACAGTAAGAAAGAAATGGGGCAGTACACCCATGTGATCCTAAAAAGGACCCAAACTAGAACCAAGAAGGCCACAGAGACATCTGAGAG
This sequence comes from Onychomys torridus, assembly GCF_903995425.1. Classification (NCBI taxonomy): domain Eukaryota; kingdom Metazoa; phylum Chordata; class Mammalia; order Rodentia; family Cricetidae; genus Onychomys; species Onychomys torridus. The sequence continues at coordinate 133,209,699 of NC_050447.1, read as the reverse complement.
ATTTGGGATGAAGTACATCAGCGGTCATGTTCTACACTCAAAGGTCAGCAGAGGGTTCTCATTAGTTACTATGAAGGCCATGCTCATGTTAGTGGACACAGGGCTGCCCCCTTCTGCAGCTGCCCTGTCTTCAAGCCCTGGCCAGGTGTATGCTTTGCTTAGTTGATTGCTGAAGTCACTGAGATTGAAAGCTGAATAGCCATAGCTAGAGCCATAAAAGTACCAGTCCTTGGGGCTAAGAAGATGCACAGTCAGTAAGGCACTCACCTTGCAAGCACAGGACCTGAGCTTCATGACCAGAAGCCTGTGGTGGCATGTGCTTATAATCCCAGAGCTGGGGAAGTAGAGACAGGAGGATCCCTGAGGTTCACTGGCCAGTGAGGCTAGAAAAATTAGTTAGCTCCAGGCCAATGAGAAACCCCATCTTTACAAATGTAGACAGCATTTCTGAGAATGACACCCAACATTGTTCTTAGCCTCAGTGTATACACACACACACACACACACACACACACACACACACACACACACACACACACACATACACACACACAGTGACCATCCTTACTTTGAGAGAAAATGTCAGCAGCAAACGCCTTTGATTCTCTTTCTATTGGCTAACATAGTGTCCAAAGGCACAGAGAGTCCCCATTCTGGTACTATTTGGGGGTTTTCCATTCTTTGAGAGTTTCTATAATTAGATGAGGTTTGTTCTTTGCTTTTTGTTTTGTTTTGTTTAAAGAAAAAAGCTTTATATCTTTATGAAGAAGTAGTTTTAAATTTTTAAAAATATTCCTATCCCATTATTCCTCTCTCTAGTATGCCAAATGTTTTTCTCTCATCTTACAATTCACAAGAGCACCCAGTGAAGAGAGCCCGGAGGCTGCACCGAGGACTCCTGAAGGCTGTGGGGTTGATGATGAATGCCTGAGAGAACTTGCAAGCCCCAGAGTGGGCTGGGAGCATGCACAATGCTGCAACCTTCAAGAAGAAGAGATTCCCTTGTGCACTTTATAAAATAGGTCTCTATTTCTCCAATTATTTCAGGTTTGTCAGCAAGACTACAGAGAAAGTGACAGGAAGTGACAAGTTCAAATGACCCCATGATGCAGAATGCCTTCCATCAGTTAGTTACCAGATTACACATCTGGGGTTTCTCAGAAGATTTGTTTGTGGGCCCCGATCTGACTGAGCTGTCTGTGTGACAGGTTGGAACACCACTCAATAAGCTTCCTACTCAAGGTCCTTCCTTGACCTAAGCAAAAGTCTCATTCCAGGTCTGGCACAAGAAACATAAGCCCTAAGACTCCTAGGTTGTGGAATCTTTGGGCTTGCTAGGCAGGTATGACACAAGGACCTCTTGTATGTTTCTTCTAGAAGTGGCCCACACTGGCTGGAGATTAAGTAACATCAGAAATCAGAAGACACAGATTGAATTATATCAATTTTTTTAAAATCTTGTCACTGTGTCATCATATTAAAATATTAAACAAAATTGAGTGGGCATTTCTGGAGCTAAGTGAGCCACCAGATGAGAACTTATAAACTAAGAGATCCCTGCACTCACCACCACTCTTATTCAGGCTGCTTCTCAGGGTGACCCCATAGCGGCAAGAATTCTAGTCAAAAAGCACACAGGAAATCACCTCTTGGCTTTGGTGGTCCTCAGTGGTTGGTAGAACCTACTATGGAAATTTGTGTGAACCTGGAGCATGGACAAATCCAGCTAGTGACACCCAAAGCCACAGATTGTAACAGCATCCCAGAGAAGCTGGCTGTCAAACAGAAGTAAACTCCTGGGGTACAGGGCAGAGCACACCTGCCACATGAACAGCCCCAAAGTGCCCTTGAGCCTAATCAAACACCTGGATTAAACTAATGGTTAGTTATTGAGAAGGAGCTAGAAGAACATGGCAAATGACACAAAAATGCATACTCATCGATCCAGGATCTGGAGAGTAGAAACCTTGTGGAGTCTCTGGCCTTTTGAGTCTAGTAACCTTATCATTAACCTGCTACCAACCCCTGGTCATCCCTTTGTGTCCTGTCTTAAACTCATAGTCTGTGGTGGCTAATCTTGGCGGTCAGCTTGACACACCTGCGAAGAAGGAGCCTCACTGAAAACCGCCTCCATCAGATCATAGGCTTCACTGTTAACTGATGAAGAGGAGTCCAGCCCACTATGGGCAGTGCCAGCCGTAGGCACGTGGGCCTACACTGCACAAGAAAGCAGCTGAATGTGAGCCTGGGAGCAAGACAGTAAGCAGGTTCCTTCACGGGCTCTGCTTCAGTTCCTGTCTGCAGGCTCCTGCCATGCCTTACCTTGATGATGGACCTGGGAGCACATAAACCCTTTCCTCCCTCAAGCTGCTTATGGTCAGTGTTTTATTACAGCTGTGATGAGTCAGAGCAGCTTTTCTCTACCTTGATGTAACCAGTGATCTGTGGTGGTACTGTGTTCCCCAAAATATTGTACACCCTAATAAATTTATCTGGAGTCAGAGAACAGACAGCCACTAGATACAGAGGCTAGAAAATGGTGGCACTCACACCTTTAATCCTAGCATTCCAGAGGCAGAAATCCCACTGGATCTCTGAGTTCAAGGCCACATTAGAAACAGCCAGGCCTGGTGACACATGCCTTTAATCCCAAGAAGTGAGCCGTTAATCCCAGGGAGTGATGGTAGAAAGTAGAAAGATATATAAGGTGTGAAGACCAGAAACTAGAAGCATTTGGCTGGTTAACCTTTTAGGCTTTGAGCAGCACAGTTCAGCTGAGATCCATTTGGATGAGGACACAGAAGCTTCCAGTCTGAGGAAACAGGATCAGCTGAGGAACTGGCAAGGTGAGGTAGCTGTGGCTTGTTCTGCTTCTCTGACATTTCAGTATTCACCCCAATAACTGGCCTCAGGTTTGATTTCATTAATAAGAACTTTTAAGATACCTGCTACAGTGATCATATTACATCACTGATTCTGTCTCATCTACATAAGCTATCTTTTTGTTTTAAGTGTTCATCACGCATGTTAATTAAATATCACAGTGTCTCCATTTAATAAGTGTCTGTCTCATTCAGCTCTAAAAATCCCTGTGAAGGCAACCATGACTCTGATGTCATCTGTTTTCCTGGCATATAGTAAACACTTCAGAGAGACCATTTGGGGGCTGAATTTCCTTTCAATTATTTCACAAAACCACTACCCCAAGATTTTCCCAAGTGTGATGGTCCTGTCATAGAAGTGGTTCTCATCTAAGAATTGTGCTGAACTTCCCTGCTTCCTTCTGAGGGCTCTAAATCCAGTCCCTGGTATTAGGTGGTATGTGAGCATGTATGTATGTATAAGCATTTGTGTGTTAGAGAACATGTATGCTTGTGTGTGAGAGAGCATTGGTAAGTCTATTGCATATGTGTGTGTGAGTTTATTATATATGTATGTGTGTGAGTATATGTGTGTAAGTGTATATGTGTGTTTATATGTGTGAGTGTATGAGTTTGTGTACAAGTATGTGTGTGTGTGTATGAGTGTATATGTGTGTTAGTGTATGCATGTGTGTATGTATGTGTGCATGTATGTGTGCATGCATGTGTGTTTTGAGTATGTAAAGGGTGGAGAGAAAGATTTTAAAGAGTTGTCTCATGCAACTGGTTGGAAACCCAGGGGAGAGTTCAACCTCAAGTTCCAAGCGACCAACAGGCAGCGTTCCTGCTTGCCCTGTGGAGTCCTGTCTGTTTAATTAAGATCTTCAGGAGATTAGATAATGCTCACCCACAAGTCTGCTTTACTCAGAGTTCACTGATGTAAATGTTAACTGTATCTAAGAAGCATGATCCTGGAAACGTCCAGAATATTTGCACTAGAATCATTTGGGGACAAGAATTTAACACATTCTTTCCATACCCAAACACTTCCCACCAGCCTCCAGCTCTTGGTAGTTTCCTTCTCTGATACTGTAACAAGTACTTAGAAGCTGCTTTTGCTAAAAACCACCAGATCCTCACATAGGCCGATAAGGATGAAACCCAGACATCTCTGCTTCATTCTGTGTCTGCCTTCTTTACAAGGTGCTGCTGACTCTGTGTGCCCATGCTAAACACTCAATGAATACCTTCTCACCTCACTTATTCCTCTCCCTTCAAGGCTGAAGGAGCGATTTGAGTCATGTTCCTATACCTGAAGTCTCTTCGGATTGCAAGAGAAAAGCCTCAGAGGGCAATCTACTCACCTGATGAGGGAAACTACAGAAACTATACTTTGTCATATTCCCCTCCAGAAATTCCCCCACAGGTATTTTGATGCAGAGGGAAGATATTATATTGGAATGGATATTCCTACCACGTAAACCAAATAAGAAATAAAGACTTATATAGAAAAGATCTCTTATTTGATTCAAAAAGGTAAATTAAGACTTCGTCAGTTGACAGGAATGGACCTAGCAGAAATTGTTGTACCTTTAACTAATGAGGAAATTTCATCACTATGGAAAGATAATGAATACTGGCAGAGAGCCTGCAGTAACTTTTTGGGAGAGATTAACAACCATTATCCCAAAAGCAAGAGGATAGAATTCATAAAGAAGATCGAATGGGTCCTTCCTCACATTGTACAATACAAGCCAATTTCTGGAGTCCTCACATTCTATTCTGATGCAAATAAATCAGGGAAAGCAGGATACAAATCAGGAGACTTAAGTAAAGTGGTACAAAATCCATACAGCTCTGTACAAAAGGCAGAACTGTATGCCGTTCTTATGGTACTGATGGACTTCACAGAACCCCTCAATATAGTCATTGACTCTCAATATGCAGAGAGAGTTGTTTTACACATTGAAACTGCTGAATTTATTCCTGATAATACAGAATTAACTTCATTATTCAGACAATTGCAGGAAATCATCAGAAAAAGGGAACATCATTGATATATATATATATATCAGATCCCATACAGGTCTGCCAGGACCTCTAGCAAAAGGTAATGATGAGATTGATCAGTTACTAATAGGTAATGTGCTAGAAGCCTCAGAATTTCATAAGAAACACCATGTAAATAGCAAAGGTTTGAAGAAGGATGTCTCCATTACTTGGCAACAAGCTAAGGATATTGTGAAAAAATGTCCTACTTGTTCCTTCTATAACCAAACTCCATTACCTGCAGGAAGCAATCCAAAAGGTATACAAAGAAATGAAATTTGGCAGATGGATGTGTTTCATTTTGCAGAATTTGGAAGATTAAAGTATGTACACCATACCATTGACACCTATTCAGGATTTCAGTGGGCAACTCCTATGAGTTCTGAAAAGGCTGATTCTGTGATTATACACCTATTAGAAGTTATGGCCATCATGGGAATACCTGTACAAATTAAGACAGATAATGCCCCAGCATATGTCTCCAATAAAATGAGACAGTTCTTTGCTTATTACAATATAAAGCATGTTACAGGTATACCACACAATCCCACAGGCCAAGCAGTCACAGAAAGATCCAATCGATCTTTAAAGGATATGCTAAATAAACAGCAACAGGTAACAATGACTCCTAGAAATAGATTGCATAGTGCTTCGTTAACCTTGAATTTTCTCAATGCTGATGAGAAAGGAAAAACAGCTGCGGCGAGACATTGGATGACAGACAAAACTCCTGAGCTAAACCAACCTGTTTATTTCAAAGATGTGTTGACCTCAGAATGGAAACCTGTATATGTCCTATGTTGGGGAAGGGGTTTTGCTTTTGTTTCCACAGGAGAAGAAAAGCTATGGATACCAACAAAATTAATAAAAATTCAATTCAAACAGGAGAAACCCCTTGATGAGGAGAAGTAAAAGATCATCCACCAATGTGACATCTCTTCAGGTTGTAAGAAACATTTAACAATCAAAGGTTGGGGTAGGGTTCTGTTTTTGTCTTTCCAGGATAATGTAAATACCCATCTTCCAGAAATCATAAGGCCTTGGATCTCCGGATGTTTACAGCAGAAAGAATCTATTGGTACCAATCTACACAGGGTAAGATATCACTGTCTAACATCTATATCTCTATCAATCTAGAATAGTTGTAGTTCCAATTTAATTATAAACCAAGCTGGCTTTGGAGATGGAATTGGCTCACTTCTTCTCTAAATCCAAGCATATTGATAAAAGAAAAGGTTGAGAGATTCTTCAGTCCCATATCAGAAGAGCCCTCTGGTGTGAGACAGAAGGAAACCAATTATAAGGGACCATTATCTTCAAGATTCTAATTCTCTCCATGCTTACTCTTGATTTCTTGGAATCCTTTCTTACATGTCATGACATCTTTAAATCCAAACCTTCCATTCTGATAAAAAATAAGTTTTTTCCAATAGCAATCTCTGAAGTCTCCAGAAGGAAGATGGGGCCCCAACAACAACAACTCTGCTCAATCCAGAATGATGCATGGTAATCATCATCATACTACATTTCTTGCCAGAATTTCAGACAATCTTACCCATTACTCTGAGAGTTGCTGCAGAATCTACAGTTAGTCTAACTGAGATTTAACTATCTGAGCTTTCTCACAATACCCAACAGAGATACCATCACCCCCTAATAATTCTAAGAAAGCAATTCTAAGAAAACAATGCCCCTTATCCCTAAGGTTTCATATTTCTCAGGGTTATGGATAATGGTTCTAGGGTTGGGGTTGGAAGAAACTGTTAAACTCACTACTCTCCTTAAGGAAAGAAAATATGTCTCAAAAAAAAGGGAAAAGAAGAAATAGAATGGATAGGTATAAGATATTATGGTAGACTATCATATACATTAGTAAACAAATTTAGTAATATAGCAGCCTTTGCACTGTTATGAATTCTTATATGTTGATACAAATATAAACTTTTTATATTCCTATTTAAGATAATTTGTATATTGATACAAATACAGAACTATGTTTGTTATATTGTACACATATTTTTACTCTTATTTGAAATATTTGTATATTGATACAAATGTGAATTTATATCTGTCATACTGTATGTATGTTCTACTTCTGTTTAAGATATTCTGTATACTGATATATATTTAGGATTATCATATTGCATATTGCACTATACATTCCTACCTCTGTTAAAGATATTTTGTGTATTGTCACAATTTAAAGTCATTGTCCTTTTACTGTACATTTGCTTACAAACTATTTGCCTTATTTATAGGAAGCCTTAGTCCTTAGGTTGTTTAGGTAGATAAGACTTACAGAGTTATTGTCACCTATGCTTGTCATCTCTATAATTATGTTAGTTAGGTTATCCAGATTTATAAATACATAGGTCAGATGGACAGGTAATCTTCAAACACTTCATGGACCTAGAGAATATGGCATTTAAATAACTTAGAATTCTGTTGACGTGAGACACAATTGCTCCTGGCAGCACCAATTTGATCCCAAGAGAATGTTGGGCTTCTAAGACATTTCCATTTGGAAGTTTGTCTTCTTGGCACAAAATGGCCTACTGGGCAAAGAACTGCCCTTGCCTCAGCTGCTGACAGTACAAATGCTGTCCTTTCTGGACAAGCGGGACACAGGGAAAGTGACCACTATACTTTGCAGCTTGAAGGGCAGGTGGACACACCAGAGACCCAGGCATCCACAGCCCTGGCTCCTTGAAGCCTTTACTGAAAGGACACAAAATTAACCACTTCTCAGAGACATAAGGGACTTTAGGAGCAAAACTAGTGCTCTACCCTTCAGGGCCATCCAAGGAGGGTGTAACAGTAATGTTATCTGGCTTAGCCTTGCAGATGAACCTTGCTAGAGGAATTATGTCACTGGGTGGAGGGCTTTGATAGTTTACAGTTTTTGTGGGGTGCTGTGGGATGTTCTGTATGTCAAATGTGTTGATCTGATTGGTTAAAATAAATAAAGTGCTGATTGGCCAGTAGCCAGGCAGGAAGTATAGGGTAGGCGGGACAAGGAGGAGGAGAATTCTGGAAAGTGAAGGCTGGGGCAGAGAGAGACTGCCAGCCGCCGCCATGACAGGAAAGAGATAAGGTACTGGTAAGCTATGAGCCATGTGGCAAAGTATAGATTAATAGAAATGGGCTAAATATAAGAGTAAGAGCTAGACAATGTCAGGCCTGAGCTAATGGCCAAGCAATTTAAATAATATGAATGTCTGTGTGTTTACTTTATAAGTGGATTGTTGGACTAACAGGTCTTGTCAGGGGCTGGAGAGAAGCTCTTCAATTACAAATGGCTCCCAATGTGTTGGCAAGAGTTTCCACCTAAAACCTGAGAAAAAAAGATTCTAAAATGGAGCTAAAAACAGCTTCCTAGTTGTCTCTCTCAAGTTGGCAGCAGCCTGCCAGTTTGAGCTACTATGGCAGGTTCCTGGCATGTGGGTCTGACCTGCAGTGTGGCGGGAATGAGGAATCTACAAGCAGCACTTTACTCTGCTGTGTGGTAGATTTAGCCTTTACTAGTTTTTAAAAGAAAAAAGTTTATGGGCTATGCACTGCTTTGATAGAACTGCTTCTGATAGTTGATGGTACACATGGCTCTAGACCCAGAGCTGGCAGTAAACTGTACCACCACCATGTTGGGAAGCTGAGGTGGGCGGAGCCAGCAGCCACAGAGGCGTTTCAATCTTACAAAGATGGATATTACACAGAGAATCTGGTTTGTGTTGTCTTTGGGATTTTTAACTACAGAAAAAGATTTGATCATAAAAGCTGTTGAGTTAAACAAATATGTAAATTTTAAAGGTATATTGACTTCAAAATTTGGATATAAGGATATGTTGCTTTGGAAAGGAGTCTCTGTTTTTGTTTCCACAGAAAGCCAGAGGCTGTGGATTTGTTCCAGATTAAGATACATCAGGTTTAATCAGCCAAGACCACCTGAAAGGTCTCTGATAACACCATGGCCCAGATGACCCAACATCCAGAATGGTTTCAAGGCAACTGGCTCAGAGTAGCCTCACAGACTACTCCATAATCCTAGAATTTTCTTTGTGTCCCCATAAGATACAGCGCCCCCGTCCAGCAGGAAGTAGTAAGAGAAACTACGCCCAAATTCCCAGCTGGCTTTGGAGATGGAATTGGCTCACTCCTTCCACCAGGAGGTGGTGGCACATGCCTTTAATCCCGGCACTCAGGAGGCAGAGGCAGGTGGATCTCTGTGAGTTTGAGGCCAGCCTGGTCTACAGAGTGAGTTCCACGAAAAGCACAAAGCTACACAAAGAAACCCTGTCTCGAAAAACCATAAATAAATAAATAAATAAATAAATAAATAAATAAATAAATAAATAAAGTTTGTCACAGCTGGGCGGTGGTGGCGCATGCCTTTAATCCCAGCACTCGGGAGGCAGAGGCAGGTGGGTCTTTGTGAGTTCGAGGCCAGCCTGGGCTACAGAGCGAGATCCAGGAAAGGCTCAAAGCTGCACAGAGACACCCTGTCTCTGAAAAAAACAATCCCTTCCACCCCTCTACAGGAGCCAATTCCATTCCAGTCAGAAATCACCTCTTTCCCTGTCTGACTCTGATTCTCCCACGTTTCCCATCCTGCAGAACCTTCTCTAATTTCCCATACTTCTGTCCTTTTTGCCCAGGAGCCAAAGAAAAAAAAAAAACCAAAAATATAGATGGTTGGAGTTGCAAGGAATCTCAGCATAAATTAAGTCAATGTAACCCCTTTGTTTACACTGATGCAGCATAAGGCAGAAGCTCCAGCTCCTGGAGAGCCTGGGGCTAAACTCAGCCTCCAACTAGGCTGTGGTTGATGAGGACCACAGCAGAGTGATCACACATGTGGAGTGCAGCAGCATATATTAAGAAAATACTAGAACCCCTTGATTTTAATCTTCAACCATTCCGCATTTTCTATGTCTAAACATATTTTAATGCACAGTATACATTGGTACAGAAGAGCACATATGTAATTTATAAATAAATGTAATGTGGCACATATATATGAGAGCATTTACCTCTATGTATGTACCACATTGTAATTATGTATGCATGTACCACAATAATTTATGTATATATAAATTATTTTACAGATGGGGTTGTACCACACACTCTCAAACACACACACACACACACACACACACACACACACACACACACACACACACCACTGCCTGTAGGCTGCCAAACCAATTACTATACATCTAGAATTCCAAACTTTCTGGCCCACTGTTAGCCAAGGAAATGTTGAGTCATCTTCAAGGAGCTCCCCTCCTTTGCACACTTTGAAATGCTTGCTTTTGAAAACCATTCCAAAAACTCTGTGGCTTCAGGTGATCTCAATCTGTTCAGATTCCTGAGGACACTTAAAAGCATCAGCTCCATTTAGAGAGTTTGTTCTCTAGAACTGCAGGGAGGGGGGGGTGGCTCAAGTGTGTGACCTCTATTCGCTGGAACACCTGGGAAATATTTCACTGTGAGCTCACTGATGATGAGTTTCTTTCTTACTTTCTGCAAATGAAGCCAGACCTAGTCAAAAAGCAAGCATTTGCACATGGGGAGAGAAGAAGCAAGCATTAGGGAGAGTGGGCGTCAGGCAGCCCATGCTGGCAGGGGCTCAGCCAAATGCTTATGTCCTTGCTAGCTCCAGAGATGGGGTCATACCAAGCTCTCATCACCCTATGCTAGGTCCAAAAGGGCAAAATGAAGTCTGAGAAAAAGGGTTCAAGTCTGGTTGCTCATCCTGCGTAATAGATATGGGAGAGAGATGCCTGCTGAAGTGGATGCCTGTGTTACTTACAAGGACTGTGCAATTAATTTTTACAAAGAAAAAAAATTAAACAGTCCATTCTGGCTACTTGATCCTGGGGCTAGGATCAGGTTTAGGTTCCTAGTGGCATTAAAAGAGAATCATATTTTTTTAATGGGCAATCTCTTTAGAAAATGGCTGTCAGTCTTGGTAGACCTCAAGGGAAAAACATCAGCTGTGTCTCCTAAAGGGTGAACAAGGATTTCCAAAGAATTACTTAATCTTTTCATACAAATTGGAAAAAAAAGAAAAAAAAAACAGACCCAAAAGTAGTCATCATCTAACATTCTGTGGAATACTTCTATAAGTATGTCTTTCGGAGAAAATTATTTCTCTTCAGTCATTTATTCCTCTTATCTAGCCCTGGCCCAGCAAAATAGGCAAGGCAGTCTGAGGTAGAGTTAATCATGTTTGCAAAGCTCTGCTCCCTAGAGATGGCTGGGCAGCTGCAGATGTCCACACCTGTTGACCACATTACAAGCCCAGCCTCACTCAGCCCAGGAAGTTACTATCATTCCTGTTTCCTTCCTGCAATCAGACACATGCCAAGCAGCAGCAGCATACAGCACTCGTCTCAACTAGAATTACAGTCTACACTGATCACCATCCCCGAGCTCAATGCTGCCTGCCTGACAGACCCATGAGAAGGACCTTAGGGCATGGGGCAGCCCAAACACTCTCCCCAGGGGAAGCGAGTCTTTGTTCTCACTGAATCTCTTGGACTTTGAGACAAAAGAGAAAGATCTGAATGTATGGTACCATCCAACAAGACTTTAGGTGCTGCTTGTAGAAAGCTACTCAAAGGGATTGAGGAAGATGGGCTTTTTCTTCTAGAAATTAAAACTAAGCAACAGTTAAGTCTAAAAAGCATATTTGGAACAAAGCAAAGACTGTGTTTTGTTTATGAGTCTCTAAGAATCTAAAATTCAAGGTAAAAGTGCTCAGAACCATCAGTCATGAGGACATTGGCCTCAACCAAGACCTGGGCATCAGGGACAGAGATAAGAAGTCCAAATTAAAGCACATTGCCAGTCAGTGGGCAGAGCCACGATTTAGAGGGAGTCTCTGCCCTGAACACGATGCAAAAAGGAGTTTGGAAGAACCACACTAATTAATGAACTAAGTTTTGAATTCCTGAGCCATGAAACGAGAAATCAGATTTGGCTGATGAAATCTTTACTCATTGGGAGGGAAGATAGGTTATTTTCCTTTTTCAAATATGTGATGCTTGGCTGGCCAGTTAACTCAGCTGTGTGAGCTTGAAATCTCATTATGTAAGCCCAGGGTTAGAAACCCACACAGTCTGGTTACTCATAAACCTCACAGTAGGGCCACTGTCACTCACCTGAAGATTTGTCTGTTCTCTCTAAACAATATCTGTTTAGAATATGACCATTTTGAGCAAGATAAAAATGATAATAAGTTTAGGGCCTACCAATAAACACATTGGAAGCAATTAAGATGTCTCTTTGAACTTGGGCAGGTATCCTGTGAGTCTAGGTATTCTGATTTTCAAAGCTCGGCTGATACTACTACTACTACTGATTAGCCAGGGATGATACAAAGAGTTACTCCAGAGAAAACTCTTGGAGGGTCGTAAGGATAATGTTCAGTAAGTGTTAGCTACGGCCACTGCTTCAGTCAGGACCCAAAAACCCACATGCTAATGGCTTGGTCCCCAGCTTACCACTATTGGGAGGTGTTAGAAACCTTCAGATGTGAGACCTAATGGGAGCTTTGGGCCACTGGAGCATGTCCTTAAAGGAATACCATCCCTCTTCTCTTCTCTTCTCTTCTCTTCTCTTCTCTTCTCTTCTCTTCTCTTCTCTTCTCTCTCTCTCTCTCTCTCTCTCTCTCTCTCTCTCTCTCTCTCCCCACTCCTCCCTCTCCTCCCCTCTCTCCTCCTCTCCTCCTCCCTGCCCCCGTTACAGCCATGAGATAAATGGTGTGCCTCTGCCAGTCAGTCATGGACAGATGTTTCTGGAACAATGAGCCACATAAGCCTTCCTTCTTTATAAACTGATTGCTTCAACTATTTCTTACAGAGAGCTAGCCCACTGTAACACTACTATTTTCTTACAAAATGTGTGGTTCGGATGAGAATAGTTCCAATAGGTTCATGCATCTGAACACGTAGTCCCCAGTTGGTGCTATTTTTAGTTTCTCTGTCTCCTGCTTGGGGCTGGAGTGAACTCTTGCTGTTCTTGCCAACGTGACTATCACATGCTGCCATGACTCCCTACCATGATGGACTCTTAACTCTCTGGAACCAAAAGCCCAAATAAACCCTTCCCTCTACAAGTTGTCTTAAAAATTTAAAAAGGCAGCTAACAGAAAAATGAGTAGTGAGTCGGTAGAATTTTATTCTTTTGTAAAAGCAGCAAGGAACTTGACACTGAAAACCAAGGAGCAAGCCCCAAAGCAGACCAGAGAGAAGAATTTCCTGGAAGACTCTATAGGCAGAGTGTGAAAGTTAAGAGTCTCAGAGTAGGAAGTAAGTGTGGACTTGCTTGACCAACACACTGTGATCTGAAGCTGTCCAGTGGTGCTCTGGGCTTCTCTCCAGGCAGAGACAGGAGGTAAGAAAACTACAAACAGGGAGCCTGAGCCCTCTTCCATCTCATCCTCCTAGGAAATGCCTTTTCACTAAGTCTAGCTGGAAACACTTCCCACGTAGTTACAGGAGTGCATGTAGAAGGACAAACTCCAACAGTCCCAAAATACAAATGTGGGCAGACAAGTAGAACTCCTCCTCTGAGATCTGCAAGGAGGTGTTGCTCAGGGCGGGAATTGTGGGGCACTGGCTGAGTTGTTCTAATGGGGCAGAAGCTAAGTCAACTTCCTCTGTGACAATAAAGGCAGCTAAACCAAGGATTATCCCCAAGTGGGAAAGAAAAGGATGTCTTTGCTGTCAATCACCACTCTCTCAGGGAAAAACCTCCTACAGGCAGGGAGCAGCTTCCCCAAATCTGATTATGAGCCCTGTGGGCTTTGACATTGTGGCAGCTTATGAAAAGTAACCACAGAGTCCTCTGTGGGTGTGGACCAGGGCTCAGGGAGGGAACCAGCTCAAGCCCAGGCCCTCCGGGTCCATTGCCAAATACAGAGACTTCTGTCAGCACAGAACCACTTGAACTTTAAAAAAAGTACTTTTTGTTGTTTTATTTTTCTTGTGTAGATATTTGTGGTTTATACAAAATGAGATCCATCCTAAAATTACAAAATTTCTAAACCCAATATAAAGCAGTTCAAGCATATAATCTCTACAACACAAAGAAAATGTAAAGCCTTGGAACTTTTCTTTTTTTCATTCATAAATTTCCACAAGAACTAGCACTACTGGGACAGCCAAGAGGGTCCTCAGGAGTGGGTGGTCCTCCATCTTCTTTCCAATGATACTGCAGCTTCTCAACAGAAAGCTCCAGGTACTCATTCATCCATCTGAAATAGCATGGAGGCTGAGGCCAAACTGAAAAGTCCTCTAAACAAAACCATTTATAAAGCAGTACTTTAGACAAGCACAGAGTGAAAACCAAACATTAGGTGCAAACGCTGCTCATTAAACAGCAGGACCTGTAAGAAACCCCTGCTGGACTTCCTAAAACATGTGGGGTCCCACAGCTAGAACTACTGAACTCAAGCCTCAAGAATTTATTTTCTGATGAGGCTCCAGCTACCTCAGATCCTAGACCAGGGTCCACATTGCAGAACTGCTGAGATGGTTTAAGACCACTGTAGCAGATTCATAGCAGCTTTCAAAGGTATGTCTAAGCCCCACCTCTAGAACCAAAGAATGACAGTTCATATGGTGCCGTCGTTAGCTTTAAGATTGCTGTGTCCAAATGCCCAGCAGAAGCAACTTAGGAAAGTTTACTTTATAGTGATTTCAGGAACAGAATGCATCAAAGGAAGGCCTGGGGAAAATGTCTGTGGTGTTTTCCATGTGCTGGCCAACCAGGACATAGAAACTCACAGCAGAACCCACAGTGGCTGTTACCTTCAAAGCCTGCCCCAGCAGCCACTTCTGATAGTTTGACCACAGTTCCTTAACCTCCCAAACACCACCAGCTGGGCACCAAGAGTATGGTGACATTTCCTTCAATTAAAGGTGTGGAGGTGACTTTGCCCTGCTTTGGACTGGGTTTTTATCCTGCCTAAATGCCTATGTTGATGCTTTGCTCTCCTATTGCTAAAATATTTAGAGGTGAAGCCTTCAGAAAGCAGTGAGACTGAGCAGAAGTCATGTGGTTTGGGACCCCTTAGCTCTTAGTATTTCCCACCCCACACCCCCGGCTTCACCTGTTTGCTCACTCCACCACGGGAGGACATAGGGAAGAAGCAGACAGATATAAGACAGGAAACCTTATAAGGGTCCTCGTGGGAAGCTTAACCATGCTGGCAACCTGGACTTGGATTTCCCATCCTCCAGAATGAAGACAAACAAACGTGTTATTTAAGCCATTTGGTCTGAGGTGCTTTGTCTCAGCAACTTATGGAGCTATAACAGGACCTAAAGCCAAAGAAAGCATCCCTGTGAGAGAAAGGTAGCAGGAGGTTAGAGATGTGAAAAGGGAGGAAGACGTGTAACCATGAAAACAGAGATAGGGTAAAGAAACTTCAAGGCCAGGGAAGGTGTGACCAGAAAAGGCAAGGAACCAACTCTCCCTGGAGCATCCATTGTGAGAAGGCCTTCCAGATCCCTTTGATTTGAACCCAGAGAAACTGATCTTGGACCTTCTGACCTCTTAAAGCCTCCAAATATCTCATCATTGGAAGAGTAGAGCTTTAGCAGGAATTCCGACAGACATAAACATCCATAGAAAGCTAATACACAGTCTCAGAGTCAAGAGACTAACATACAAAACAAGCTGTTGTTGGTAAGGGAGCTGTCAGCCACTGCAGTAAGCAGCCCATGGCACTCCAGCTACGGCCACTTTCCATGAGTTTTATCTCTGTGTCCAACAAGGCTGAACCACACAAATCCAAATGCTTTCCAACAACCAATTGCAGAAGGTTGTCCGCTTCCGGTCAGCTTTTCTCCAGTCTCCCCACACCCACAACTCCCAAGCCAGAATATTTCCCTCCTTTTTATTATGAACTATTCTTGCTCCCTCACCTGCCTTTGAGCCTCTGCCAAGTAAGTCATCATGTGCTCACTGTAGCAAGCTCTTAAGAAAGGACTTCAGTGTTTTCTCATATACTCATTCCCCCTCAAGTTTTTTGGGCTGATAACAAATGTGTACATGTATTTCCTATAGTACCAAAATACTATAGTCCTTTTCCTATAGTCCAAAGTTCTTTGCTCATAGAAGACAATAGTTATTTTAAGGCAAATTTATTTAGTACAACCTCCCACCTTACAGATGAAGAAATTGAGACCTGAGAGACTTCTTTGCTACAGATTATGTTTAAGGGCAAGATTAGGTCACAGATGTCCAAACCTCTCCCCAGACCTCCCACCAGCTTGACCCACTTGGAGTTCTACAGAACAGTCTATAGAGAACTAATGAGGTGAACTTCCAAGACTAGACCATAGAAACTCCCTGCATGTGGACCATATAAGTGCTCTCTCTCTCTCTCTCTCTCTCTCTCTCTCTCTCTCTCTCTCTCTCTCTCTCTCTCATCTCCCTCTCTCTCTCTCTCTCTCTCTCTCTCTCTCTCTCTCTCTATCTATCTCTATCTCTATCTCTATCTCTATCTCTATCTCTCTCTCTTTCTCCTTTACTTGATCGACTTCAGTAAAGGAAGAAGCCATGATGTAAGCAGGATTATGGAAAAGTCCATAAGGTGAAGTTCAGAAGTGATCTTGGAAGATGATTCTTCAGTTCACCTCAAATCCTCAGAACCCTGCAGCTCTACCTTGATAGCTTGACTCAACTTCGTGAGGGACCTGGAGCCAGAAGCGTCCAGGTAAACTGTCGTTCTCACCTCTCAGAAGCAATGAGACACTATATACGTATTGTTTCAACCCTTTAAATTTGGAGACAGCTTGTTATACAGTGAGAGAACACTAATACATGGACAGTTAGGCTATGGTGGTCCTTTGCAAAGAGTACTTCTGGCCAAAAGCACATAGAAGTATTTTGGTAGACAATAGAATGTGTATCCCAACTCAGTTCAACAAATATTCATATGCAGAAATTGTGGAAGGTGGGAAGTTAAAACAAAATTTTTGTTTTCAGTGAGCTTCCTCTCACTGCACGGTAGCAGAATTGTCCTGCCATCTTCAATATGTCATCCTAAACTCCACAGCCTCATCAGCAGAGCTAAAGTTACACAGTCATTGGTGATAAGAATTAAACAGGGTTCTACTTTGGTAAAGCATCCATGCCAACACAGTACCATCTGCCGGTGACCATTCACACCACCCGATATTTTCTGCTGGTGACCTAGTTGTCTTTACCATGGTTCTGTTTTCAAAATGCCCTGCAATGAATGTATGTCAAGTAAAAAGTAAAACAAAAGAACACGAAATCTTTCTGAAAGATCACGCATCAGTCCATTAAGAAAAGTGAGTTGCTGCGGTTAAACATTGATGATCTGTTTGCCTAGCCCCCTTTCTGCAACAGCATGGTTCAGCAGTGTGGGCCCAAATGTTTCCCACAGGAAGTGAGGCAATTCTCGCAGAGGGTCATGTCCCAGAAGGAAAACAGTAAAAGCTGAGCATCTGATGGGGGTTTATTTTGAGGTCTTCCTGGAACTGGGACTCTGTGTCTTGTTTCTACAGTTCAGAACTGAAAATAGAAAGTGCTGTGGGCCTTGATGTTCTGAGTGCTCACAGCTGCTCAGTGCTGGCTCCTGTACATGTTATAGAAGCAGGATCTAGGTAAACTCAGGAATCTAGATAACACTCGGCCTCATCACTTTTATTGGGTGTTGTATTATAACTTCAAGCTTGATTAAAAGCAAGGACCATTCTAACAACTCTCCCATCCTTTGCAGTCTTCAGGAGGCTCCTTGCACACTCGCAGCCCCTCCTCTTCCTTCCATCCACTAGGCATGGCCCTACCCCCACTAAAAATTGTCCATGTTGCTACAACCCAGGGCAAATCCACCAACATCACACCTAACAGCCCCTGCCCCAGTCCATTCTTCCAGAGGTGACACCCCTTCTAAATACCCCCAGTCACCTTACCTCCAAGTCCACGCAGCTGGACGTATTTATTGAGCACCTGCTATGGCCTTGTGCTATTTGGATAATAGACACCAAAGCTTGTAGCCTTGTCCCCAGTGAAGGGGCTCCTAGACTACAAGCCAAACTGGAAAAGGAGGAGGAGGA
The DNA here is from genome assembly GCF_903995425.1 of Onychomys torridus. Taxonomy (NCBI): domain Eukaryota; kingdom Metazoa; phylum Chordata; class Mammalia; order Rodentia; family Cricetidae; genus Onychomys; species Onychomys torridus. The sequence continues at coordinate 133,191,692 of NC_050447.1, read as the reverse complement.
GGGTCTTATTTGGGGGGAGAGATCCACGGAAGAAGTGACGTTAAAGTGAGATGATGGCTGAAGAGCTAAAGGTGTGGACTCAGGGACTTCTAGGCAGAGGGAACTGCACAAAGACTTCGCGTCTGAGAACATGCTCACTGTACTGACTTCGCGTCTGAGAACATGCTCAGTGTACTGACTTCGCATCTGAGAACATGCTCAGTGTACTGACTTCGAGTCTGAGAACATGCTCAGTGTACTGACTTCGAGTCTGAGAACATGCTCAGTGTACTGACTTCGAGTCTGAGAACATGCTCAGTGTACTGGCTTTGAGTCTGAGAACATGCTCAGTGTACTGACTTCGAGTCTGAGAACATGCTCAGTGTACTGACTTCGAGTCTGAGAACATGCTCAGTGTACTGGCTTCGAGTCTGAGAACATGCTCAGTGTACTGACTTCGAGTCTGAGAACATGCTCTGTGTACTGACTTCGAGTCTGAGAACATGCTCAGTGTACTGACTTCGAGTCTGAGAACATGCTCAGTGTACTGGCTTTGAGTCTGAGAACATGCTCAGTGTACTGGCTTTGAGTCTGAGAACATGCTCAGTGTACTGACTTCGAGTCTGAGAACATGCTCAGTGTACTGACTTTGAGTCTGAGAACATGCTCAGTGTACTGGCTTTGAGTCTGAGAACATGCTCAGTGTACTGACTTCGAGTCTGAGAACATGCTCAGTGTACTGACTTCGAGTCTGAGAACATGCTCAGTGTACTGACTTCGAGTCTGAGAACATGCTCAGTGTACTGACTTCGAGTCTGAGAACATGCTCAGTGTACTGACTTCGAGTCTGAGAACATGCTCAGTGTACTAGAGCTTATACAACACCCCTCGCACCATGCAGTTGGGACCAGGAAAGGGAGGCGTTCACTCTGCTGATACCAGGTGGGGATGCTGGGCTTCAAAGACCAACAGGACAGTGCTCAATCACAAACTGACCACACAACATTTAGACTTAGTAGTTTGCCAGAGCCTTGGTTTTGTTTTGTTTTTCTATCTCTAAAATACAATCCAAAATACCAACTATGTAGTATTATTCTCAAGATTATAAAATTGCAATTTATCATCAAACTGAACACCTACCCCTATGCAAGTTTGAAAATTAGTTTCCTTCTGGTTTCCATCTCTTGATTCAACCAATAATAATCCATTAGGTAACCATGGCTCTATGCATTTACAAAGTAACAAGTGAAAGTAAATCAATCAAAGGGACTGAAGGGACCGACAGCTCAGTGATTTAGAGCACTGACTACTCTTCCAGAGGACTGGGTTCCATCCCCAGCATGCACATACCTAGTGTCTCAAATTGTCTGTAACTCCAGTCTCAGGGAATCTGACCCTGAGGCCTCTCCCTTCTGGCCTCCAAGGAAACTGCACACATGTGATACATAGACATACATGCAGGCAAAATATCCATAGACATAAAAAATACATAATAAAGGTTAAAATTTTTAAGTTAAAAGTCAAAGAAAGATGCTATATAATTCAACAGCATAGCTGTCTGTTCTGAGGTGTTTTCCCCCTCTCTGGTTATTTGTTTACTCACTGAAACATCAATATGACCATACAGGAAGATATTATTTCCATATTCAATGTAATAGCCAAGAACACTAAAAAGAGAGACTGTGTAACACAGCTAAGGAGTGGCAGAGCATGGGTTGGACCCCAGCCACCTGGATCTTGAGTTGGCCTTCCCACGCTCTCTCCATTTAGACTAGCTTGCCTAACGACACCCCTCGTCCTAGGAAAACCAGACAGTGGGGCTGTTTCACCCTGGGTGTCTGGTTCTGGACACGGAAGTTGCGCGGGAAGAGACTGCTGGGGTTGACCCTCATGGCTCAGCAAAGATGCTCAACTTTCCGACACACACGGGCAGGGCCTGACACAGACCCACTGGTCTTAAGCCCTTCAGGCAATGATGAGGACAAGTTCTTGACCAGAGGTGAGAGGACTGGGGTCCACCTGCAATGCCAGTGACTCCCCGTGGTAGAGACCAGTGAGGGTGAGAAAGCCTCTCTGCACTGCGCTCCTGAGCTCTGGCCCGAGTCTCACCTTCCAGTGGGAGCCAGAAGTACCAGTGTATTTTTTGTTGGTTGGTTGGTTTGGTTTGGTTTGGTTTTCCTTTTCTACCTTGCAGATCTTTCCACGAAGCCACAGGCACCCTTTGTAAAAACAAAGTTGTTCTCATCTGCCTCAAACACAGCAAGAGCAGAGAGGAAGGGCCTTGGTACCAAGTGCACCTGGAGCCTTTCATCTCATATATCCACCCCCTGCAACCTCCATAGGCCCCCAGCTTGTGTTCATTATAAAGAGGAACAAGATCCTAAAACTTCAGTGGGTGCCCTTCAAGCTCAAATCCATGCCTGTAACATTACATCAGACATTTCTCAACCATGTTCATCCTAGAGGGGACCCCAGAGCTGAATTCACTGTTGCCCACAATTTCCCAGTGTCTCCATCACCACCAGGTCAGTGATCAGCAGTATGACCTGGCATGGCCCCGTGGTCCTGTAGACACTTATAAAATAATCACTCCAAGGCTTATATTAATTACAAACTGTATGGCCTATGGCTTCAGCTTCTGGCTAGCTAACTTTTTCATCTTAAATTAATCCGTTCCTATTAATCTTTATGTTGTCATGTGGCTGTGGTGTTATCAGTCTGCTGGCAACTTCTTGCTCCTTCGGTGGTGGCTGGCATCTCCCTTAACTCCACCCTTCCTCTCTCTGTATCTCTGCTTGGATTTTCTACCTGGCTGTAAGCTTGCCATTAGCCAAAACAGCTTTATTTATTATCCAATAGGAGCCACACTTTTCACAGCATACAGAAAGACATCCCATAGCACCCAGGTCAGTGATCAGCAGTCTGACCTGTCAGGTCGCTGTTTTCCTGTAGGCCACATTTACAGATTGAATTGAACGACCTCTAAGGGACCTTCTTGTCTTGAGGACCCAGACATTAGAAACTATCATTCTGCTTTCCCAGTGATGAAAGAGGCCATCCACCTGCAGCAGCTAGGCTCCCCACCATTCCTTGGCCTCTGACCTGCGAAGGACTCTGAGGGCTACAAGATGAAAGTCCATGTCTAAGAAATGAGACCAACTCAGGTAATCAGGCCTTGGATTTGCACTGTTGATGGGTTCTCCGTGAATTATAGACATTTGTTTTAAAAGCTATTGGAATCCACATTATAATCTATAGAAGATAAGTACCCAAAGAATACACAAAGACAAAGTTAGGAGTGTAGTTTGAAGACCTTTTATGTGTAAGTGTGCACATATGCATACAGGTATGTGTGCCTGGGTTTGGAGGGCAGAGAACAACCTAGAATGTTGTTTTGATACAGGATCTTTCTCTGGCCTGGGTCTTACTGATTAGGCTAGGCTGTCTGCCAGTGAGGCCCAGGGACCCACATATCTGTGCTTCCTCAGTGCGGGGGGTTGATTACAAACCCATGTCACTACACTCCACTTTTTACACGGGTACTAGAGACTATATGCAGGTCTCCAAGCTTACGAGGCAAACCCTTCATAAACTGAACTATTCTTTTTACTGTATTTCCCAAGACCTTGAAGATCTTGGTCAGTTTTTATTTGTGGTTCTAGAGCCTTTTATGAAACGGTGACTGTTTTAAGCAATGTTTGTTTGTGGCTGTAGAAGCCACAAGAGGATGAGGGCGGCACACGTAGAAACCCAACTCTTCTAAGCAACTTTCTGGTCAGAAGTTGAAGCAAAGTCAACATCCTTGCGATATCAACTACACACAACTCGACTGGGGATTTGATATTATTTCCCACTTTCCTGATTTCTCAGACTGTCAAATAAACAGCTTAGAGGTGACCCCAACTGGTCTGTTAGACCTAGAATAAGAGCTGAGTGCACACTGAAGGCCTGCCATGAGTCTAGCAATCTGAAGATGTTCTCCAGCTCTACACAGGGCTTTTAGCAAAACAAAGCTCAGAGAGGAAAGAGCCACTTTTTCTTTAAGTTAGCCTAAACCTGCAGGTAGGAAGAAAGGCAAGGCCTTAGGAATCATAGAGCACTGGCTGCCACTGGGCACCAATGGTCCCCAGCTGTGCTGGGATCCGAGGCCAAAGCTTGAGATCCTTCCTAGCTCCCTTCAGCATCAGCTCTGGCCTCAGGCTGCTTGCTCAAGCCATTGGCGAGGTCTTTCCTGGATGCCTCTCTTCCTTTCTGCTCTCAGCACACTTCCTTTGTAATAGATAGATAAAATACTTCTCTGGGTCGTTATCTTCTCCTTCACTTATTCTTCCATTTGGCTGACATTCAGTGGACCAGTACAATGTGCCATCATCTCAAGGCCAAGTGTAGAACATAATTTTAAAACAAAAACTGCCCTGCCCTCCCAGAGTTCAGAAGGCTTGAAAACTCGGGAGTAAGCAAGCCATTAGTCATTACTGGAATAAATGCAGAGATGTATGTCCAAATGTGCAGCTTTGGAAAACTGCAAGAGGGTCCCTGACCAAGCAGTGAGAGGTCTAGGACAAGCAGCTCCATTGCCCCAGGTACTTTACCAGCAATCTCCTTGTCCATGTGCATCTCTCCCACCCCTAGCCAATAGCTCACAGCTGAGTATAGGAAGTTACCAGAATACTGTGCACAGCCTCCCTTCAACAGAATGGAGAAACGGCTCTGGTTAGAGGCTTCCAAAACACGTGACAGCCTGTGGAGTCTGCTTTTTAAGGAAGGGATTCTATGCTCCCAACATGCTAAGGCAAGGTCCGAGGGAGAAGTTGTGTAGTTAACAAACCCATTTCTGATGGTTTAATCTTTGGAGGAGGGGTTGAGAGGGTGGAGTGGGCTGGGGTGTGTGGAGTAGGGGTGAGGGATGAGTAAGGATGGGTGTGGAGTAGGGGTGAGGGTGGAGTAAGGATGGGTGTGGAGTAGGGGTGAGGGTGGAGTAAGTATGGGTGTGGAGTAGGGGTGAGGGTGGAGTAAGGATGGGTGTGGAGTAGGGGTGAGGGTGGAGTAAGGATGGGTGTGGAGTAGGGGTGAGGGTGGAATAAGGATGGAGTGTGTGGAGTAGGGGTGAGGGTGGAGTAAGGATGGGTGTGGAGAAGGGGTGAGGGTGGAGTAAGGATGGGTATGGAGAAGGGGTGAGGGTGGCCTGGGCTCCTTGGTGCTGTCAGAGGGAATGGACTGCAGATAAGGGAGATTACAGATTTCCAGACAGAAGAGCATCAGTCAGAAAGAATGAAAAGAAAACAAGATCCTGTTAAAAGCATTTTGCAAGAGAGAGAGGTCAGGGAGGGTTAGTGAAGCTTGGAAAAAGGAATTAAGCCAGAAGTTCAATGTCCAAAGCCAGTATAGAGAGCCTAAGTGTTCTCTCTCTCTCTCTCTCTCTCTCTCTCTCTCTCTCTCTCTCTCTCTCTCTCTCTCTCTCCCCTCCCTCCCTCCCTCCCTCCCTCCCTCTCTCCCTCCCTCCCTCTCTCCCTCCCTCTGCCCACCTCCATTTTCTATTTCCCTGTCTTGCCATGACAGTTCAGCATGACAGCAACTGGAAAGAATGGAAGAGATAAGCCATATCTTCATCTCCTTGCAGCTCTAGGTCCTGCTTGATCCTGAAACCCTGAGCTCAAAAGGACTTCTTCACATTGCTTCCTTGTTGTGATCATTTGAGTTCACCCACTCTATATCTACTCACATATATATGTCCTTTTCCCAAAATTGTCTCTGGAGAGGGCACAGAGAGCTCTCCAGGTGAGGTTGTTGCAAAAACAGAAAAGGAAACACATTTGTCCCCCTGTAGCGATATTGTCAGCAAAGCAAAAGCTTGAGACCAGTGTAGAATTGAGGCAAAAACACTCACAATACAAACAGGATACTGTGTTAGCTTCCTCCTGATGTCACAGTAAATTACCCCAGATTGCATGAGTTCATTGCCTTACAATCCTGAAAGCCAGAAGTCCACAGTGTGCAGAAATAAAGGCGCTAGTGGGGTAGTAATACTTCTGAAACCCCGAGGAAGAACCCATTCCTTATCTTTTCCTGTCTCTGGAAACACCATATATCCCTTGACTTGTGGGCCAATATTGTTCCAGTCTCTGGTTCTTTGGCCACATTCCCTTTTCATTCTCTATCTCTCTTACAGGAACATTTGGATAAATCAAACAATTTCTCCATCTCAAGTTTCTTGGTTCAGTTGCACATACAAAATCCCCTTTACCAGGATTCTGGTAATTGGTGCATGAGTGGGGGGCATTCTTCAGCCTACCAGAGAATATACATAACCATTTCAGAGGGAAATGAAAACCTTTGGAGCCCATGGCATAATGCTGAGAAACGACAAAAAGGAAGTAATCCTCATATTGCTTCCCACTTCCCTGACAGTGTGATTGATCCCTGGCCCAGAAACTCAGGATGCATGCCTCCCTCCCAAGCCCCCATAGGCTAACATATCATTATTTTCCATGGTCTCGCCTGGACCCTTTTGTTTTAGTAGTTAATCACTCAGCAGATATTTACTGAGCACCTCCCTTGTAGAAACCATGTTACAGGCAACCAGGACATTTGGGTGAACAAATTGCTCAGCTGCTCCCACCCTCAAAGAGAAGAGGCAGATTAAACAACAAAGGGGGGAATTATGCAAGTTATTGGAAACTGATCAAGTGCTATAAGGGGAAATGAATCCAGAAAGGTAATTAGAGAGTGCCAAGTTGAGGTCTGTGGCAATGCCAGACGTGGTGATTTAGACAGGCTTCCTTTACCAAGCACTTGGAAGCTGGAGGAAACAGTCTCCCAGACTTTTGCAAAATCCTAACATCATTGACTGACCCAGAGAGCACATGTGTTACCTCAATGCCAGGGGCTGGGAAAGGGAGAGGTTATGGATGGCAGGCCGGGTCAGTAACAGACCACGTGGGCAAAAGGCTTTTGCCCACGAGACTACTACAAGACTACGAGGGACCATGCATTCAGGACAGCAGGGACACCTCAGCCAATAACAAGTTGCAGTCAGTCAGTCCTGAAGGAAAGTGCCTGAGCTGAGGTTTCCCACTAGGCAAGGGAATGAAACTTGATTTTCTCTCCCCACCTTCATTGAGGACTTCACTTTCCTTCCTGCACCGGGACAGAGACCTAAGCTGTCAGTCATGATGCTGTGTGGAAGCTTAGGTGTGCTGCACACTGGCTCCTCAGCCCAGACTGTGTTGCAGCTTCTCTGCTCTCCTGCTGGGCCCACCCTACACTACCTGTGGCAATGAAAGTCCTCCATCCCCAGAGATCTGCCTTTCAGTACCTGCCCTGTACACAAGCCTCAGCTGACATGTGAAGAGAAAGCAAGAAAAAGAGGGTGCAGTTGTCTGGGGTATGAGGAGAATGGAGACCTGGACCCAGGCTATGGGGAAAGGGGACTTTATGAAGCCCCTTTGTTCCTCTTGCTGCCGGAGCGACAAAAGCTTGAGCGATTTGCATTACTGTATCTGTGTGCAAGCCTAGAGGGTCCAGGCTGCTCCTGGGTGGTCTGGTACAGTCTCTGCGACAGCCTATTAGCAGCGGTGTCTCCGTGTAATTTATGGAGCTGTCAAGTTGCCTTCACCAGGACAAGGGAATCATGGGCACACTGGAAGCCTCACTCCCTCTGAGTGGGATGTAAACGGAGGTGGAGAGAAAGGAAATATCTCCAGGTGCCACCCCCCCCTCCTGGTCTTCTAATGACAACTTCTCTCTATAGAAAAACATCCAGCTGCCCACTGGAGACCACATTTACAGAGCCCCTCTGTCTGCAGCAGGCCAGCGAGTGCAGCTCTGAGGGCTGGCCCAATGACCAGGAGGGCAAGGAAGGCTGGCAGAGAGCCATAAGAGCCAGCAGCAGCAGCAAGAGAGAGCACAGATGCTGTGTCCATCCAGCTGGAGAAGCAGGAGCAGGGACACACTGTTTCAGTCTAAGGGTGATGTGATGGGACAAGAGCACAGTTTGGACTACTCCATCCTGAAGCTAAGGAAAGCACTCTTCCCAGGGTGTACCAACCCCACCCACACCCTGTACCAACCCCCCCATCCCGTTCCAACTGCTGGCCAGCATCCTTCACTATCTCCCATGAGCAAGGCACATTCACAGGCTGGCAAGGGCTATGAGGTTGCAACAGGAGCAGAGTGGATACAGGAATCCTGCCAAACGTGATAGTGGTGCATCCTCTTTGCCTGCCCTCATCTTGATTAGAACTCTCTTTCAGAGGGTGACCCTCCTGAGATTGGTCAACATTTACAACCACCAGACAATTCCACAATCCCAACACACACATACACACACACCCCTCTACACTTCATACACACTTAAACACATTTTTATCCACAGAAGCTGTGTCCCAAAGTAAGACTGCATCTCATTTAGTATCTGATTAACATAGCCAGAGATGTGCACACTTCAGAGGCCAGGAGTCAGTCTCTCTGTCTCTGTCTCTGTCTCTGTCTCTGTCTCTCTCTCTGTCTGTCTCTCTTTCTCTCTCTTTCTCTCTCTCTCTCTTCTCTCTCTCTCTCTCTCTCTCTCTCTCTCTCTCTCTCTCTCTGAGAGAGACAGACAGACAGACAGACAGAGACAGAAGAGGAAAACAAGGGGCCAGGAGGGGAGAGGAGAGAGAGGGGAGAGAGAGAGGGGCCCATGCAGGGCCTCACTTCTTAACATCACCAGGGACATTCTTCCCAGGCCTTTTCCCTCTCCCTTGCCAATTGGCATGTGGTGTATTGTGCTTGTGGTCCCACAGTGGATGGCAGGTGTTTCTTACTGGATTTGATTCCCAGCCAGAGCATTTCAGAGGTGGGGCAAGGCAGAGACCAATTCTTGGTTCTTGCAGGATAAAGAGAGGAGAAAGCTGTGTGCTTTCAGCAAAGGGTAACTACGAACTGTGCTGCACACCACCCCTTCTCATTCAGCACCTTTGCCCACTCTTGACATCATAGGATCCATCATTCCCTAGTGGGGTGTCCTGAGGAGGAAGTCTCTTAGCTATACTCAGACACAGGTGGCACCAGCAGCTGCATGTCTCCCTGAGTTTCTTGACTTGGCAAGAGCTACGTGGACTTGGTCTTTTGACAGTCCTTTCAGCAAAGTCCAGAAGGGACAATGGGCATTTTAATCAGCTTCCTGTTTGCTCAGATAGGTCGCCGCTAATGCCTCACTTCCAAATGGTGATGGAGGTAACTGTGCCAGCGTGCCCTCCAGCCTCCTGATGGCTCCTCTTTGCAAGGGACCTTGAGCATCCATTCAACCGGAAGTTTACAAGTTTGACAGTTCAGTTCAGGGCATGGCAGGGCCCCTATTTCCTCCTGCCAGAGGCCTTTTGAGGACCCTGAGGCCTTTTGAGGACCCTGTGCCCTTCTGTTTTCCAGTGCAGAATTCTTCCAGCCTGGATCTGATATAAAGAGAACAGCTGCCCTGGAAGTTGGGCCCGCAGAAGGCCTGGCCAACATTCCTTTTGTAATTCCTATCTCAGCCTCCAGCTTCTGTACCATGTCCAAAATTATACACAGTTCTTGGTTCTTTGTGTTTGTTGTTTTAATTCCAAATCCCAAACACGAACATCTGTGCTGTCCTCCCAAGACTTGCACTAGCTACTTCCATGACACTTCCTCCCACCACACCACAGCCCAATTTGGGATTCACAACATGCATGGACCCTTGGGGAAGCTGTTTACTAAAGAGTTGCCTGAAGATTCCAGACAGAGAGCTACACACAGGTAGAAGGAGCCTTTCCATCTTGGGTTAGATAGAAAAAGATGGGTGGCAGAAGCGTGAATTCTGGTTGGTGCTCTCCTGATACACTTCACTAGGGACACCATGCCTAGAAATAATAGCAGACATATCCCAGTGTGATTTTTGTTTTTCCAGTTAACACTTCATATTTTAAGTCATTTCTAACAAGTTTATGTAAGGAGGTAAAATTTCATACTAGAGTTTTATGCCTCCTTCCCCAGGAGCTGTGAGGTCAGCCCCACCTCTATTTTTCCTGGCCTGAGTTGTCTTCTGGAACGGACTTTAAAATCTAAGCAGAAAGTGATTGGTTACGCCCACAACATTCATACCACTACTGCACTAATGGGCCTCTCTTGCCAGGTCAATTGGTGTTGTAGGTTTCTGGGTTTACAGCTGGGTAAGATTGTTTGTTGATTAATTTTCTTCCCTGATAGCACCTTCCATCACCATGAAAGCTAGCCGGTATGAACGAAGCTTCCATGTTGGCACCAGCTTGATTTTTCCATGTTTTGTGACCCAGGTATGCGGTGCCTTCACCAGTAGAGCCTTACCATCAAGTTCTGAGGGGTAACAGAGCAGAGGCAATAGCCTGAAGTACCCACAGGAGGCACAAGTCCAATAAGGAGCCTGGGGAGGGGGCCAGGAAAAGGGGATAGAACACAAATGCTACGAAGGGGTGATGGAACAGGGAAGGTTAAATGTGGTGGGCAATGGAGGGAGTGTGAGCAGAGACAACTGGCATCAATGGAGTTTAAACAGAGCTACCCTGCAGCAGGGAGACAGCGCCTCTCCAGATACCACAGGCATCACATAAAAAGTCCTGTTTCAAGTTGTTACCTCTGTCCAAGCTGTTAATCTCTAGGGTTCTATAGACAACCCCTCAAATTGTGTTGAAAGTTGACTTGTGGACCCTGGAGACCCAGAGACCACACACAATTATATGTACCATGGAAGAAAATGTAAAGTACAGCAAAAATCAAAAAGGAGTGAACAAGCAGCTGGGGCATGTCCCCAATGACTAACTTCCTTCCATTAGGCTCTACCCACTAAAAGTTCTCCACCTTCTTGGTTGCCACAGGCTGGGGACCAAGATTTTGGTGGCATTTAAGATCCAAACACAGCTGGACACATGCCTATAGTCCCAGCACTTGGACTTGGGAGGCAGAGGCAGGTGGATCTCTGGGTTCCAGGACAGCCAGGGCTATGAGGAAACCCTTTCTCAGAAAAAAATCCAAACATTAAAGAAATATAAAAATTATAAATTAGAACTTTTATAGTGATTTTTCTTACTCCTCTGGGTTTGCTTTTGTTTTTTATCCCCACTCTTTCTAAATAATTTCATAAATTTCACATGTTAGTCAGGGTTCTCTAAAGTAACAATTGACAGAATCGACATGCAAACCTCAAAAGGAGGGTTGTTAGAGTGGCCCACAGGTTGTGGGCCAGTTCATCCAACACTGGCTATTTCCTGATGGAAAGAACCCAGCAGTTATTCAGTCCACAAGGCTAGGTGTCTCAGCTAGTCCTCAGTATACATCAGAATCCCAAAGGAGGAGGCTCTAATGCCAGTGAAGGAATGTCTCAGCAGCAGGGTAGATGAACTTGCCACTGACAGTGAGGGCAATCAGGCAGAAAGTAAAAGCTGCACTCTTCCATGTCCTGTTATGCAGGCTGCCACTAGAAGATGCAGCTCAGATTTAAGGTGGGTCTTCCCACCTCAAATAGTCCAGATTTAGGGGGGCTTCTCACTTCAGATAATCTAATTTTAATAAAACCCCTCACAGTGTGCCCAGCTGCTTAGGGTGTAGTTGACTCCAGATGTAGTCAAGTTGACAATAAAATCAGCCATCACAGCACCATAGCAAAACAGTAGGATGCTTAGGAGGCTATGAGCCAAAGTCTCAGGAGCCAGCACATACAAGACACATTTGGGGATGAAGTTGACATGTGTACTTTGGGTAATATGTCACCACACCAGCTGGGAACAGCCATCATTATTATCCCCAGTTCACAGACTCAGGAGAGCTCGTCATTCACAGAGATAAGTGCATCTGTCATGCAGAGCCCAGGTCACTTCTAGACCAGCACAACTCTAAATGTACCTTTCCTCCAGACAGAAACCACTCCCGCCAACTGTTATATTAAGGAGGGTGTGTATCAACCCGTGGGCATGATCCTCAGACAGCACTGACCTCATCTGTCACAGCATCTTTTCCAAAAGCAAAAACGTCTACTGTGCTAAGGTTCTCCTTGTTTGCCCTAGCAAAGAAAAACTAGCATGACCTCCCTCACCTCTCCAAGCCTATATCAAGAGCTGACACTGATCTCTCAGGTGTCACCTACACAGTGTTGTATAGGCTTTCTTTTCTAGATCAGATATCAAAAATGTCATGAGTCTAAAACCATTGGACTATGGCCAATCAGGCCCCAGATGATGGACCTCAACACTGCCTTCCCCTCTGAAAAGAAACTTCTCTCATGAAACCTCTTTAAAGTATCCGGACATAGTATCTCTACACCACAACCAAATCTGCCAAGCTTACCTTTCTTAATCACCTCACAGCATGAAAGGGGAGAGATATATTTAAGCCATTCCATCTTCCAATATATGTGTAGTCTGAGTCATTGCACCCAGGAGTATCAAGCATTTGGCTCAATGTTTCCCTCAAACAGTTCATTCCATGTCTGGCTGGCTGCTGCTGCCCCATGCCACCTCCTGTTTATAGCCTGAGATGGGAACACAAGCAGAGTCTAGACTAGTCTTTAGTGGTTCAGAAACCATTTGCAATGTTTTCCTGTTTTTCCAGACGCTGGTGGTGAGCCCTTTTCTCCTAATTATGCCAGTGTGCAAGAGAGACAGATACAAATGACCCAGGAAGCCTGTCATCCGTCCATCCATCTGTCCATGTATGTAAACACAAAGGACTTTTGCTCATTTGTTTCACATTCGTCTCTTTCTGTCTTCATGTTTTCCCATCAATGTTCAACCTGCCCAGAAAAGGGTTCATATTTTATGAAGTGAAAATCTTTCCCATTTTGTAGTGCTCTGAGGATGAGTTAATGGTTTTTGGTAAAGTGCACTAACATTTCAGACCCGTGGGTCTCAGAGTTGCTACAAAATTAAAAGCGACAGGTGGGGTGTTGAGGTTGAAACAGCCCAGGCCTGCAGAGAGGCAAGCTGCCCTCAGCCCCACTGCTCTGGATGAGAAGCCCTCAAAGAGGTAGACTTGCCCACCTCTAGTTCAAAGTGTATGTGCACTCCTCTCGGCCCCCAGCTTCCTCCCCGCTGAGACTCCTGCTGTGGCCTCAGGTGCTGCTTTGGGCCAGAATCATTTTCTTTTTGAAAAAAATCCATTTATTTATTTATTTGTTTGCGTATTTATGTATTTATTTATTTTGTGTGTGTGTGTGTGTGTGTGTGTGTGTGTGTGTGACCAGCCCCAGAGCCATGATCTTGTCAGCTGTTTTCTCTGTAGCTCCAAAGGGAGTGCTAAGCAAAAGGTTTCCACAGCACGGACACTTCCTTATAGCACAAAATCTATAAAAGTCTTCTAATAAAAAAAAAAACCCAGGAGCCTGATATTGGGGTAAATGATGAAAGATCAGAGAGACAAAGGAACAAGCCACCAGAGAAACTTCTCACCTCACCAACTCCTCAGCCTGAAAAGGCCTCTAGCTGAAAGGGGTTCCTCAGCCAAAAGCACCCCCAGCCAAAAAGCTCTAGCTCCTGTCTCCTCACTCCTTATGTACCTTTCTCCACCCAGCCATCACTTCCTTCCTAGTGCTGGGATTAATGGCATGTGACTTCCCAAATACTGGGATTAAAGTGTAAGATCTCATGTGCTGGGATTAAAGGCATGTGACTCACAAGTATTGGGATTAAAGGTGTGTGCCACCACTGTCTGGCTCTGTTGGCTCTGTTTCTCTCCTAAACTGAGTCAATCTTATGTAGTCCAGGGTGGCTTTGAACTCACAGAGATCCATCGGAGTGCTAGGATTAAAGGTGTGTGCCACCACTGCCTGACCTCTATGTTTAATCTAGTGGCTTGTTCTGTTCTCTGATCTTCAGGCCAAATTTTGTTAGGGTACACAATGAATCACCACACTTCTTGATTTCTACTCACAGCTCCCACACAGGAAGCCCTAACCTTCTATAAGATTTCACCATACTCTTGGGATTGATACATATTCTCCTGAACATGAATGGGTGGTGGGAGTGGTTTCAATCTGGAGGAAAGGCACAGGATTTAGAGTTGTGCTGTAAAAGTGACCAGGGCTCTGCAAGATAGATGTTCTGTGTGTGAGTGGCAAGCTTGTGAACCTTAGTTTCTTTGTCTGTGAACTGAGGATAATAATGATGGTTGTTGCCAGTTGCTATGGTGATGTATGCCCCAGGTTCACATGTCAACTTAATCCCCAAATGCATATATGTTAATGCACATGGAGGTGAAGTTTGGTGGGTAATTAGGGTTAGAGGAGATTGCAAGACTCCTGTGTTGGAATTAATGCTTAGAAGACAAAGGGAGAGCTGAAGAGGTGGCTCAGTGGGTGGCCACTAAGCCGGAAGGTCCAAGTCCTTCCCTGAGACTCACAGGAGAAGACCACCTCCCAGAAGTTGTCTCCCAACCTTCAAACATGCACCATGGCATGAGCATACTCAGATGTATACACTAATAAAGGAGGGAGTCTAAGCTAGCACTCTTGCATCACCTCTCTGTGTGATGCCCCCCTCACCCCACCCCACCACACTCCCCCACCCCACCCCCGCTACACAATAACACAACAAGAGACCCTCGACAGATGCCAGATGGTCCTGGCACCATCGCTCTTGCACTTCCCACCCTCCAGACTAATTATTTTCTCTATCCATCACCCAGCCTCAGACATTCAGTTATAGCAACAGAAAAATAGATTCTACCAGTTTGGGAGTTCTAGTAGCCAGCACTCTTGCTCCAGCACTCTTCACTGTAATTCTGTGCAAGTCACAGATTCTCCCGAACTTGGTTTCCTCTGCCATGAAATGGAATTAGTAATATTCACACTTGCATGCTTTAGAGGGTTCTATCGCATGACCACTGAGATCTAGGAACTCTGTATTCCAAATATTAACCTGGTGACTTCTCTGTGTGTCTATTCAAATTTTCTAAACATTTTCTAATTGCTGGAAATAACAGAGAAATTCTGCCTTTCTGACTCTTGCTGACCCATTATGTGAAGAACTTCTCTCTGAATAAGGGATCTCCCTGGTCCTTTCTCCTGGATAAAGGAATGTGCATAAGCTTCTTCAGCAGAAGCAGCACCTGTCCTTGCACACCACAGGAACCCTCCCCAGGTCCCTAGGTCACCCATCTCTGTTACACCCTGGGAAGAGGCAAAATCCTAGATGAGCACATTAATAGAAAAATTACAACATGTCCACACAGTTGGGCTTGCCCGGCGGACTGCCTAATTATTTCTGGTTCAAAATAGCCATTTCCAGGTCAGAACATCTCGAGTGGCTAGGACTCCGTGGCTTTACATGGTTGCATAAAGCGCGCACGGCCATGTAATCTACGCACAAGCGTGGAGTAGCCACATGCAGTCCTGTACGCATGCACGGCCCACTCTTTAAAAAGCCGGAGCCATTTTGCACAGGTCTCTCTCCTCTCTTCTCTCTCTTCTCCTCACTCACGTGTGTGCTTCACACAGGCAGGCCTGTCACATCTCTTCCTATCCTACATTAATAAACAGCTCTTCTGTGGATTTGTCGTGTTCGGGACGTGTTCCTCGCGGGGTAAGAGCACCGCCTAAATAACTAACACACATGGCTTGGGTCCTTTCAGGAATGTGGAGTGAAGCCACAGGATTTCACTGTTCCCACTCACCTGTCAGGACACAGCTGTGAGTCAGCATCACCTGGCCTGCCCTGCCACAATGACCCTCATATTGTAGGGACCCACCCCTGTTTCCTAGGGTGAGACAGCTGGTTACTACAGGATTTATCCCTTTGGGAGTGAGCCAAGTTCTCTCTCCTGCTTTCTCCCACCATGGCCTGGTCCTGCCTCTCAGAAATGAAAACAGGCTGGCAGATGACTGTAAGCTGCAGACTCAGTACCTTTCCCATCTCACTCCACTTATCCTTTCATCTCTTCCTTTTCTCAGGATTTGTGTGTCACTTTCCTCCCGGACATCCCTTCATAATTATTCAGTTTTCTTTGAGGCAAAAATCATAAAATTAGCCATTTCACTTTATAAAATTCAGCAGTGTTTGTTACATTTACAATGTTGTACAATTATCACTTATATAAGATCTTCATTATCCCCAAAGGACCCTTCAATCAGCCATTCCCACCCACACCCTCCAGGTCTTGATGCACCCACTTTCTTATGCTGGATGTTTCTTATAAATTAAATCACGAGATATACATTCTTTAGTGAGGCTTATTTCACTTAACATATGCCTGAGGTTCGCCCATGTCATAGGAATCAGAAATTCATTCTTACTTGCTACTGAGTGATATTCTATTGTACCTCTGTGCATGCAGTTTTCCATTTGGGGGGTGCATTTTTCCATTTGGGGGTGTCCTCAGAAGTTCACACACAGCTTTTGGCTAGTGTGAACAGCATACATTTATTTGAGTCCTTATTTTCAACTCTTTGGATTAGAATTACAAGACTCCATGATGAGTTCATGTTTAATTTTTTAGAGGAAATAAATGTGTGACTATTTCCTCAGTTTTATTTACTATTAATTAATTGATTCTGCATTCCCACCAGCAGTGTGCAGGGCTTTGGGTTCTCCAATTCTTGCCAGTGCTTGCTATCTTGATTGTTGGCTTTGGTTTCTTCATAGCTATTTGTGTGAGTTTTGTCTGTATGCACATATGCGCACCACATGCATACCTGGTACCGTCAGAGGTCAGAAGAGGGTGTAGCATCCCCTGGCACTAGAGTTATGGATGTTGTGAGCTTCCATGTGGATGCTGGGAATGGAACCTGATTCCCTAGATCTGAGACTCTAGGACTCCTCCTAGACATGCTTTAGATTACATCATAATTTTTGAAAACCAACAATTATTCAATTGTTCTCATTATTGTTTTAGGAAAGTCATATTTTTACTATAAATATATTTCTTTCTGGGAAAAATGGGAAGTTGCTAGTGTCCCAACTCTTTATTGTCCTTTGGCCATTTAACAGCTTTGGTCACTGCCTAGAAATGCGAGCCTTTGGGCAGACTCCTCGGCCATAGATCTTGAGAGAGTGAACAACCTGAATGCTTGATGCCTAATACTACAACAACTCCAGTTATTATTCCTAAGCAAATGATGCTATCTCATCATTTCTTAGAGATTTAGGGCTATGGTCAGTAGGAAAGTAATTTGCCAGGCTAGAAACTCCAAGATGAATTACACAAGCACAAAACTTGAAGAGGGTAAATGGGCAAAAAACTGAATAAATACATCCAGGCATGAGTCTTATCTCTGCTAAGAAGAAATGAGCTATCAAGCCATGAAAAGAAATGGAGAACGCTCACATGCCAATTACAAAGTAAAAGAAGACAGTGTGAAGAGATGGCATTCTGTAGTACAGTCTAGAACACTCTAGACATAGGAACAGTACCAATCTCAGTGGCTGTCCCGGGTCAGATGAGAGAAGGGGAAGAACGGCCAGAGCAGAGGGGATTCTTCTCTGTATGTACCACAATAGTGGAGTACTGTAGCATCAGATGATGACAAAGCCTATAAAACATACATGATCAAAAGTGACCCTTCCTCAATGGCCTCCAGTAGTGATGACATGACAATATATGGAGTAAGGTAACAAGTGCATTGTTTTGAAGAATGTTTACACCAGAGAAGGCTGGGCCCACGAGAGGGATGTGGATGCTCTGTGCCTTTTGCTTAACTTTGCTGTGTGCCTAAATCCTCTCTGTTCAGTCTGCCTCTCAGAAATAGATGGGAAAAGAGCAATGACAATAAGAACAACAAAATGAGATTCGGATCATTTTGGCTCACTGTCAATTACGGAAATAATTGCCCTGTCAAAGTGGGGATTACAGAGTTAGGAAATAAACATGCCAGACACCCCTTTATATCTGAACCTCAGGTAAACAATGGTAATAACTAAAAATAAAAAAATAAAAAATAAAACCATTGTTATCTGAACTTGAAATTGAATTTGTTACCATGTGTGGTGTGTGCTGTATGTGTGGGGTGCACACATGTGTGAGGTCTCTCACTGAACCTGCAATGTGTGCTTCTGTGCTATGCTGGCAGCCAGCAATCCCCAGTGATCATTCTGTCTCTGGTCCTCAGAGCACCAGGGCTACAGACACATGCAAGTCCTCACCCGGCCTTCATATGGGTTCAGGATCTAAACTGGGGTCCTCATGGATGCCAGCAAGAACTCTTAACTAGGCCGGGTGGTGGTGGTGGTGGTGCACACCTTTACTCCCAGCACTTGGGAGGCAGAGCAAGGTGGATCTCTTTGAATTCGAGTCCAGCCTGGTCTACAGAGTGAGATCCAGAACAGGCACCAAAACTACATGGAGAATCCCTGTCTAAAAAAAAAAAAAAAAAAAAACCAACAACATAAAGAACTTTTTTTTTCTTTATTATTATGTGTTTTAAATTTTATACATCAGCCATGGGTTCCCCTGTTCTCCCCCCTCCTGCACTCACTCCCACCTTCCCCCCAGCCCCTCCCCTCCATTCCCATGTCCTCCAGGATCAAGGCACCCCTGGGGATTCATTTAAACCTGGTGGATTCAGTATAGGCAGGTCCAGTCCCCTCCTTCCAGGCTGAGCAAAGTGTCCCTGTGTAAGCCCAAGGTTTCAAACAGCCAGCTCATGCACTAAGGACAGATCCTGGTCTCACAGCCTGGGTGCCTCCCAAACAGATCAAGCTATTCAATGGTCTCACTTACCCAGAGGGCCTGATCCAGCTGTGGGCTCCACAGCCTTTGGTTCATAATTCATGTGCTTCCATTTGTTTGGCTATTTGTCCATGTGCTTTTTGCAATCTCGGATTCAACAATTCACTCTCTTGCAGACCCTCCTCTTTCTCAACAGTTGGACACCTGGAGCTCCACCTGGGGCCTGGCTGAGGATCTCTACGTCCACTTCCATCAGGTATTGGATGAGAGTTCCAAGATGACTGTTAGGGTGTTTGGCCATCTGATCACCAGACTAGGTCAGATCAGGCTTTCTCTTGACCATTGCCAGCAGACTACAGAGGATGTATCATTGTGGATTTCTGGGGACCTCTTGAGCACTCTGCCTATTCCTGGTCTCATGTGGTCTGTTATTCCTCATTCTCCCTTTCTGTTCTTGATCCAGCGGGGATCTCCTGATCCCCTAAGCTTTCTTTCCCTCAAATCTTGCCCTTCATTACTCCCACTGTTGTCCAGGTTGTTCATGTAGATGTCATCCATTTCTCTGTCATTGGGTGATCCTTGGGTCTTTCCTAGGGTCCTGGTTTCTAGGTAGTCTCCCTGGAGTTGTGTAGCAGTCTAGTCATCTTTGTTTTACATCTAGTATCCTCCTATGAGTGAGTACATACCATGTTTGTCCTTCTGAGTCTGGGTTACCTCACTCAGGATGATCCATCCATTTGCCTGCAAACCTCATGATGTCATTGTTTTTCTCTGCTGAGCAGTACTCCATTGTGTATATGTAGCATATTTTCTTTATCCATTCTTCAGTTGAAGGGCATCTAGGTTGTTTCCAGGTTCTGGCTATTACAAACAAAGCTGATACGAACATAGCTGAGCAAATGACCTTGTGGTATGATTGAGCATTCCTTGGGTATATGCCCAAGAGTGCTATAGCTGGGTCTTGGGGGAGATGGATTCCCAATTTTCTAAGGAAGCACCATATTGATTTCCAAAGTGGCTGTACAAGCTTGCATTCCCACCAGCAGTGGAGGAGAGTTCCCCTTGCTCCACATCCTCTCCAGCCTAAGCTGTCTTCTGTGCTTTTGATCTTAGCCATTCTGACAGGTGTAAGGTGGTATCTCAGAGTCATTTTGATTTGCATTTCCCGGATAATTAGGGATGTTGAGCAGTTCCTTAAATGTCTTTCAGCCATTTGAACTTCCTCTGTGGAGAATTCTCTGTTTAGTTCTATATAGCCCATTTCTTAATTGGACTGTTGGGCATTTTGATGTCTAATTTCTTGAGTTCTTTATATATTCTGGATATCAGCCCTCTGTCAGATGTGGGGTTGGTGAAGACCTTTTCCCATTCTGTAGGCTGTCGCTTTGTCTTGTTGACCATGTCCTTTGCTCTACAAAAGCTTCTCAGTTTCAACAGGTCCCATTGATTGATTGTTTCTCTCAGTGTCTGTGCTACTGGTGTTATATTTAGAAAGTGATCTCCGGTACCAATGCATTCAAGAGTACTTCCTACTTTCTCTACTATCAGGTTCAGAGTAGCTGGATTTATGTTGAGGTCTTTGATCCACTTGGACTTAAGTTTTGTGCACGGTGACAGATATGGATCTATTTGCAGCCCCCTACACATTGACATCCAGTTATGCCCACACCATTTGTTGAAGATGCTTTCTTTTTTCCATTGTACATTTTTGGCTTCTTTGTCAAAAATTATATGTTTATAGGTGTGCGGGTTAATGTCAGGGTCTTCAATTCGATTCCATTGGTCCACATGTCGGTTTTTATGCCAGTACCAAGCTGTTTTTATTACTGTAGCTCTATAGTAGAGCTTGAGGTCAGGGATTGTGATGCCTCCAGAGGTTGTTTTATTGTACAGGATTCTTTTGGCTATCCTGGGTTTTTTGTTTTTCCATATGAAGTTGAGTATTATTCTTTCCAGATCTGTGAAGAATTGTGTTGGTAATTTGATGGGAATTGCGTTGAATCTGTAGGTTGCTTTTGGTAAGATCGCCATTTTTACTATGTTAATCCTGCCTATCCATGAGCATGGGAGATCTTTCCATTTTCTGACATCTTCAATTTCTTTTTTCAGGGACTTAAAGTTCTTGTCATATAGGTCCTTCACATGCTTAGTTAGCGTAACCCCAAGGTATTTTATATCATTTGTGGCTATTGTAAAGGGTGATGTATCTCTGATTTCCTTCTCAGCCTGTTTGTCTACTGTATATAGAAGGGCTACTGATTTTCTTTTTAGTTGATCTTGTATCCTGCTATGTTGCTGAAGGTTTTTATTAGCTGTATCAGTTCCTTGGTTGAATTTTTGGGGTCACTCATGTATACTAACATGTCATCTGCAAATAGGAAAAGCTTGACTTCTTCCTTTCCAATTTGTATCCCCTTAATCTCTTTATGTTGTCTTATAAAGAACTTCAAGTACTATATTGAATAAGTATGGGGAGAGGGGACAGCCTTGCCTTGTTCCTGATTTTAGTGGTATTGCTTTGAGTTTCTCTCCATTTAATTTGATGTTGGTTCTTGGCTTGATGTAGATTGCCTTTATGATGTTTAGGTGTGTTCCCTGTATTCCTGATTGCTCCAAGACCATTATCATAAAGGGGTGTTGTATTTTGAAAAGTGCCATTTCTGCATCTAGTGAGATGATCATGTGATTTTTTTTCGTTGAGTTTGTTTATATGGTGTATTACATTGATGGACTTTCGTATGTTGAACCACCTTTGCATCCCTGGGACGAAGCGTACTTGATCATGGTGGATAATTGTTTTGATGTGTTCTTGGAGTCTGTTTGCCAGAATTTTATTGAGAATTTTTGCATCAATGTTTGTGAGGGAGATCGGTCTGTAGTTCTCTTTCTTTGTTGCATCTTTGTTTGGTTTAGGAATCAGGGTAATTGTAGCCTCATAGAAAGAGTTTGGTAATACACCTTCTGCTTCTATTATGTGGAACAATTTAAAGAGTATTGGTATTAAGTCTTCTTTGAAGATCTGGTAGAATTCTGCAGTGAAACCATCAGGTCCAGGGCTTTTTTTGGTTGGGAGACTTTTAATGACTGATTCTATTTCCTTAGGGGTTATTGGACTACTTAAATGGTTTATCTGGTCTTGATTTAACTTAGGTATGTGGTGCCTATCCAGAAAATTATCCATTTCTTTTAGATTTTCCAGTTTTGTGGAGTAGAGGTTTTTGAAGTGTGACCTGATGATTCTCTGGATTTCCTCATTGTCTGTTGTTATCTTCCCCCTTTTCATTTCTGATTTTGTTCATTTGGATACTCTCTCTCTGTCTTTTGGTTAGTTTGGATAAGGGCTTGTCTATCTTGTTGATCTTCTCAAAGAAACAACTCTTTGTTTCATTAATCCTTTGTATTGTTCTCTTTATTTCTATTTTATTGATTTCAGCTCTCAAATTTGATAATTTCCTGGCGTATGTTCCTCCTAGGAGACTTTGCTTCTTCCTGTTCAAGGGCTTTCAGGTGTGCTGTCAAGTCACTAGCATGAGATTTCTCCAGCTTCTTTATGTGGGCATTCAGTGCTATGAATTTCCCTCTTAGCACTACTTTCATAGTATCCCATAAGTTTGGGTATGTGGTGTATTCATTTTCATTGATCTCTAGGAAGTCTTTAATTTCTTTCTTTATTTCTTCCTTAACCCATTGGTGATTCAGTTGAGCATTATTCAGTTTCCATGAGATTGTAGGATTTCTGTAGCTTTTTCTGTTGTTGAAATCTAACTTTAAACCATGGTGGTCTGATAGAACACAGGGGGTTATTCCAATTGTTTTGTATCTGTTGAGATTTGCTTTGTGGCCAAGTATGTGTTCGATTTTAGAGAAGGTTCCATAGGGTGCTGAGAAGAAGGTATATTCTTTTTTGTTTGGGTGGAATGTTCTGTAGATATCGATTAAGTCCATTTGAGCCATAACATCAGTTAAGTCCATTATGTCTCTGTTAAGTTTCAATTTGGCCAATCTGTCCAGAGGTGAAAGTGGAGTGTTGAAGTCTCCCACTATTAATGTGTGGGGTTTTATATGTGATTTAAGCTTTAGTAATGTTTCTTTTACATATGTGGGTGCCCTTGTGTTTGGGGCATAAATGTTCAGAATTGAAACTTCATCTTAGTGGATCTTTCCTGTGATGAGTATGTAATGTCCTTCATCATCTCTTTTGATTGATTTTAGTTTGAAGTCTATTTTGCTGGATATTAGGATGGCTACACCAGCTTGCTTCTTAAGACCATTTGATTGGAAAGTCTTTTTCCCAGCCTTTTATTCTTAGGAGGTGTCTGTCTTTGAATTTGAGGTGTGTTTCTTGTATGCAGCAGAAAGATGGGTCCTGTTTTCATGTCCATTCTGTTAGTCTGTGTCTTTTTATAGGTGAATTAAGTCTATTGATATTAAGGGATATTAATGACCAGTGATTGTTCGTTCCTGTTGTTATTTTTATTTTTTTGGTGGTAGCGTGTGTGTACTTCTCTTCTTTCGGGTTTACTGCTGTGGTGTTATCTATTGCCTGTGTTTTCATGGGTGTATCTGCCTTCCTTAGGTTGGAATTTTCCTTCTAGTGCTTTCTGTAGGGCCGGGTTTGTGGATAAGTATTGTTTAAATCTGGTTTTGTCTTTGAAGGTCTTGTTCACTCCATCTATGATGATTGAAAGTTTTGCTGGGTATATTAGTCTAGGCTGGCATCCATGGTCTCTTAGTGTCTGCATTATATCTGTCCAGGTCCTTCTGGCTTTCAAAGTCTCCATCAAGAAATCGGGTGTTATTCTGATGGGTTTGCCTTTATAAGTCACTTGGCCTTTTTCCTTTGCTGCCCTTAATATTCTTTCTTTATTCTGTACGTTTAGTTGTTTAATTTTTATGTGGCAAGGGGACTTTTGGGGGGGTCTAGTCTGTTTGGTGTTCTATAGGCTTCTTGTATCTTCATAGGCATTTTGTTCTTTAAGTTGGGAAAGTTTTCTTCTATGATCTTGTTAAATATATTTTCTGTGCCTTTGAGTTGGTATTCTTCTCCTTCCTCTATCCCTGTTATTTGTAGATTTGGTCTTTTCATGGTGTCCCAAATTTCTTGGACATTTTGGGTCATGACTTTGTTGGTTTTAGTGTTTTCTTTGACTAATGAATCTATTTCTTCTACCATATCTTCAACACCAGAGATCCTCTCTTCCATCTCTTGCATTCTGTTGGTTATACTTGCCTCTGAAGTTCCTGTTCATTTACTCAGATTTTCTATTTCCAATATTCCTTCTGCTAGTGTCTTCTTCATTTTTTCTATTTCCCTCTTCAGGTCTTGGATTGTCTCCCTTGCTTTTTCATGATTTTCATTCAAGGATTTATTGTTTTCTTCTGCTTTAATTGTCCTTTCTTCTAGTTTTTTATAGCAGTTCTTCCCATTTTTTGTTTGTCTGTTCCTCCACTTTATTTTTGATTTCTTCTATATAAGGCTCTACTCTTCATGATGTTACTTATAAGGTTGTTGTTTTCTTCTTCTTCTTCTTCTTCTTCTTCTTCTTCTTCTTCTTCTTCTTCTTCTTCTTCTTCTTCCATTCCGTGATGTTCAGGTCTAGCTGTTGGATAAGGGCTAGGTTCTAGTGATGCTGTATTGCTCTTTATTTTGTTGTATGTACTTCTGCCTTGACGTCTGCCCATCTCCTCTTGTGTTCGTTCTTGGTCTTATCAGTGTACTTGGTCCAGAGAGAGTTGACAGATTAAGGAGCCTCTCTCTGGTCCAGCTGGAAGCTCTGGGCCAGATGGCAGTGCTGGTCCAGGTGAGAGTGCTGGCCGGTTAGGAGCTGGGGGGCTGGACTCTGAGTCTCGGGAAGTCCCTGATGTCTCCTTATTTTGTCCAGATGGGAGCTCCCCTTGTCCAGATGGGAGTTCTTCTGGTCTCTGGTCCAGATGGGAGTTCCAGGGCAGGATGGAAGCTTGGGGCTGGTCTCTGATTCTCAGGAAGTGGCTGTGGTATCCAGCAGATGGGTGTGGTGGCAGGGTGTGCAGACTGCAGTGTCTGCCTGCAGTCTTGGAAAAGGGCAGCCTTCCAGCAGGGCCCACCGATTGGCAGGAAACTGGGGCCAAGTTGGTCAGGTCCTCCCAGAGTGGCCTGTGTCCAGCGGTGGGA
Organism: Onychomys torridus; assembly: GCF_903995425.1. Lineage (NCBI taxonomy): Eukaryota > Metazoa > Chordata > Mammalia > Rodentia > Cricetidae > Onychomys > Onychomys torridus. The sequence continues at coordinate 133,166,938 of NC_050447.1, read as the reverse complement.
CCCAGGCGCAGTTGCCTCTCTGACTATAACCCAGGCACTCACCTCTGGTCCAGATGGGAGTTCCCCAAAAAGAACTCTTAACTACTGAGCCATCTCTCCAGCCCAGCATCCTTTATTTTACCTGACACCAGCATTTGTAAGGGAGCAGCCTCCTCCTCACTCCCTGTGCAGAGACAGGTCCTCCCTGGGCAGGTCCATAACAAACACCTGGGCTTGTAGATCAGGAAAGAGTAAGAAATATGTCTTGCCAATTCTCCCATCCAAGGCAGCACATGAAGTGAAGCCAAGCCCTCCCACCCATTCTTCTTTCCACTTAGGAAAGCTGGCAACATACAATGTGCTTTGCTTTCTGTCATAAATGAGTCTCTGAGTGGAATATGAATGACATCACATTGTAACTGGAATACAGTTTCTTCATCTAAGAAAACCCTGGAAACAATGGCCTGGCAGGGAGGAGCACCTGTTTCTCCTGCAGAGGACCCTGGTTCAGTGCCCAGTTCAGAACCACTTGTGACTACAGTTCCAGGGAATCCTGTGCCTTCTTATGACCTCCTTGGGCAGCAGACAAGCATGTAGAGCACACGCATGCATGCATATATACATACATACACATAAAACACTCATACACATAAAATAAAGTAAATATATTCTCTTAATTTTAAATAACTCTTGAAGTAAACATATACATATGCATATACAAAACTCCTTACTCTCTTACTATAAAAGACCACTCTAATTAAAACTATACTTCATTTCCATCATAGCTTATTCTGAGACCGAGAACTATCCACATGTGCTTGAATACACACACACACACACACACACACACACACACACACACACACACCTCTTAACCACTACCTGGAATAAAACACCAAGCAATTCTAACTGTTTTCAATGAAAAGGAAAACAGCACAGACCTGCTCATAGCCCACATCTCTGCTTCTGTTTAAGCAAAGAGTTGCCCAAATTTTCCCCAAAAGATGGGTTCAAATTTAATTACGGCTTTTGTTTTTTAACTCACACTGCATGGTGATTAAGACAACAGAAAAACCAAAGACCCTAGAAGCTGCAACTGAAGTCTGCTCCAACCAACTGGAGAAGTGTCTTCCTTCCCACAGTCTTTGTCCCTGTGAAGTAACCAACAGTGACTTTAAGACTGTACGAGAAATGTGCCCATTACAACCATTTGAAGATAATCTGAGATTATTTTCCTTGGGAAACTTGGAAAGGTTCTCAGAGGCTTCTCTGTGTTTAAATCAGTGGCAGGCTCTTCCTGATTCCTTACAAATTACCTCAGAACCATCCAAAATCCCACAGCAAACACTCAATGGATAGGCCTGTATGCAGGCAGCTGGTTAGTGTTTGAGGATTAGCCATGAAACATTCCCCTTCAAATTGGTCTGAAGGAAACAACAGGACAAAGGGCTTAGCAGCCAGCTTGCCTAAGAGGAAATCTGATCACATGCAGTTAGTGGTGTCATCAGGACCAAGACCCCCATTAGAACTGGTGTCCGATGAGTTCCAACTAACCCTTAACAGCAAACACAGCACAGCTGTCTTTTCCCATCCGGCCACAGCCAGGGCCAAAGCCACTCTGCCCAGAGATCACTTCCCCAGAGCCCCACAAGTCCTGGGTAGTACAGACGTTTCCTGATATGCCTTGGGAAAACAGAACATGGCATTGAGTTCAGGCACACGGTCCTTAATGAATGGGCCAAAGTCTGGGAACAAAGAATGAAATAGCCCTTCAAAAGACCCTAGAAAGGTGTGCACCTGCCTCCAGAGAGATGGGCTAGCTAGGCTTCAGAAGACATGATGTAGCCCCTGTGTGATCTACTTTAGTTGAAATCCTTCTCTTTGGAGGAGGCTGAAATATACAGAATGGGTGAAGGGTCTTTATCACAGGGAAGCACCAGCGCTGTCTATACTTCAGGGCTGCATAGAAAGAGTATAGATGTCTGAGTGGCACTTGGAAATCAGCCACCAGTTCCCATGTGTGTGAAACTGCCAAATGCTGAAACAGATGTGAACAGTTTGTGTCCTCTTTGCTAGAAACTAGAAGTGAATGAACATCCTTGGAAGGAGACCACAGTTACGAGCTAGGGGAGATAAGAATTGGAGGTTCAGAGAGGCTCCTGCACTGACAGAGGGTCTGTCCTGGTACATTAGTTACCTGTCTCCTTCCATGATTAAAGACCATGACCCAGATAACTTACAGAAGAAAGGCTTATGGGGTTTATGGTTCCAGGGGGTTAATAGTCCATCATGGCAGGGAATCATAGCCACAGATAGCACTGTAGCAGGAACAGCTGGGAACTCACATCTCAACCAGTAGCAGGAAACGGAGTGAATTGGGAATAGCATGAGTCTTTAACTTCTCAAAACCTGCTTCCTGTGACATTCTTCCTCCAGCAAGATCACACCTAAAACTATCCAAACAAAACCTATACCACCAACTGGAATACCAAATATTCAAGTATCTGAGCCAATGGGGGGCATTCTCACACCACCACACTCTGCTCTCAGAATGACTACCAGCATAAAAACCTCACTGCCAGCCCCTTTCCATACTGACTTTGCTACGGAGGCATCTTCTCCAAGGTCAGGCCCCTCCTGAGGCAGCCACAGGCAGTCACTACTCCACCTCAGCCAAATGTGGTCAAAATGTACAACACCCCTTTTATCGCCAAAGCCTCTGAAATACAAGTATGTTCCTCGCTGTGGCTTCTCCTTGCTCGGGGTACTCCATAATAAACATCCTAGGACACCACACGAGGAAACCCAACCTGTCATGGCCTCTGATCTCAGATTTCCCTAACAACCTTGTGATGCAAACTCCCTAAATCTCCATCAGAGCTACTGGTCACTTGGGCAACTGATTGCTCAAGCCTGAAAGTAATCCACAGGAAACGCAACTCAGCAGTTTGTGGGGCCATTGGACTGAAGGACGAGTGTGGGTCATTGGTATTAGCACAAACGACAGACCAAGAGGAGCAACAGAGGACAGCACTGGAGAACCGAGGGGGGCCATGAGCTATTTTGGCTCAGCTTGTCTTCGCTGTGAATCATTTTGCTGTGGAGATCTGACCTCATCCTGGTAATTCAACATAGAGCCCTTTAACTAGAAGTCAAGCCGAGCAATAACAATAAACTACTTAAATTCTGTTTGTCATGCACCACTCTTCAGTTTCCTTGGGGATGGCAGGGACTTGAGAAGAAACACCAAGGCAGACCCTTCTGCCTTTCATCCCTGCAATCTCTTGTCATAAAGATCATTAACTTCAAGGGCTTCCCTTGGTTTTGAGATGCTCAGCCCTTAATCTTGGGTCCCTTTAGCATCCTCTGGGCAGAGTATCTTTGGCCACTGACAGATACGCATGGATGTAGAGGGGGCAAACCCCATGCCCAAGCTTGAATCTGCTTTCAGCTCTTGTCCACTTCTCGGGCAGAGGAACCTGTTTTCAAAGCAATGTCGACCCCTGAAGATCATAAAGCTGAGAACCCTACAAATTCGAACAGACCTAGACTCTGGGTGCTGCCTGTGTACACATTTCAAGCTTGTGGGAAAACTGAAACACCAGGCAGGACAAGAGTCTGACACGTGTTCTTGGACTCTTGGGGCCTCCCCAGGCTCAGCCCATCACCACCTGTCACTTTCACAAGACAGCCTTTGAGACAGGCTGTACTTGAGTATTTTGTGTTAAGGATCATGTTTCTTCAATGACTTTTCAACAAAGGTAGCCTTCTTGGCCAACATTCCCACAAGGACTAGTGTCAGCCTGAGATGACACAGTTGTGCATATGCCACAGCCCTCCCTGTCAAGGGAGGGGAAAAAGAGGGGACCATGAAAGGCAGTTAAGGAGCCAAAGCCCCAGCAGGAAATCTGAGAGCAAATATCTTCTCTGCCCTAGCTGGAACGACTGTGTCCTCAGGCCTCCAAAGCCAGGGGAGGCAAAGGAACCAGGAAGAAGATGGCAAATGACCGGGAGCAGAGCACTGGCCTTCGGGCATCACAGGCTGGCTCTGAGCTCTCACGAAGGAGGTTCCTCGAAATGTCCAAAGCCCCATCCCTGCTTCTCAATGCTGGACTTTATGCATTCCCTTGGTTTGGATTGGGTTTTTGTTACTGTTTTGTTCTATTACTATCAGCTTTGTTGTTGTGGAACAAATCGAGGGCCTGTGCATGCTAAGCCAGTACTCTACCACCAAGTAAGTTTCCGACTACTTTATATGAGGATTGCCAGTGTATGTGTTTAAAAAGAGGGTCATGGGACCTGGGGGGATGGCTCCATGGGTGAAGTACTCGCTGTGCAAACAGGAGGACCTGGATTCAGATGCCCAGCACCAACAGAGGAAGCAGGCCTGGGGGCACATGTCTGCAACCATAGCACTGGGAGATGGGACATGGGCAGAACCCAGAAACTGTCCAGCCAGTCAGTCTAGGCAAAGCCAAATGGTGAGCTTCAAGACTCAAAAATAAAGCAAAGATCAGAATCAAAGAGAAGGAAAGCTGGCCTTGATCTTCAACATCCATGAGCACATATATGGAGACACACACCACACACACTTATGTATGTGCCTATATAAAAATACACCATGTACATACAGATGTACACACACACACACACACACACACACACACACACACACACACACACACACACTATTCCTAGAGTGCTAAAGGATGATCCTGGAGTGAGGGCTCAATCTTCAGTGATTCATTTATGTGTACAGTGAACTACAGGTGACCCAGACACCTGCTCACAACCTGAGAAATGAGAAGGAGTTCTGTGGCTGTCCCTTCCCTCTCTGTGTCTGTCTCTCTCACTCACTTGAAAGCTCACTGGCCCATTTAAGGCAGGCCAGGCTAGACTGTCGAACTCTGAAAGCCAGGTGGGTTAGACACAACAGTCTCTCTCTCTCTCTCTCTCTCTCTCTCTCTCTCTCTCTCTCTCTCTCTCTCTCTCTCCTTTCTGACATGGTCTAGCTGTGTAGCTCAGGCTGACCTCAAACTCATGCTCCTCCTGCCTCAGCAACCCAGCTGCTGACACTACAGGCATTCAGCACCAGGCCCAGCTTGAATGCAGTCTCAGTTCAAACAGTTTCAGCCAATATTGGGTTGACTGGGATGCACCCCACCTCATACTTACAGTCAAATGGAGTCATCTCACACTGAGCCAATGATACAAGTGTTGAGTATCTCTAGCAAAATATTCAGCACTGGACTGAAGGTAGACATGCTCACTGCTCACACACCTTGAGGCACCTCTATACAGTTACACACGTGCACACACACACATACATGTTTCTGTTATATAACTGAAATAAAGATGTCACAAAACTGATCATTTTTGCATGTGCCACCCACCAGATGTTCAGTGTCCAGCTCCTCTCTGTCACAGTTATTTAGACCTGCTCGGGACCCAGCAACCCTGTCTCATAGTCCACTCTGGACTGGTCTTGCCTGAGGCTATGGAGGACATGAGCTGGCTGGGGCTGTTTTCTGTTTTCATTTCTTCTCCAAACACTGGGACCACTTTCCTCAGAAAAAGTTATCTGTGGAAATGACCCACTCCATCCCATGTTGCTCCAGCTTGGCCCACCACAGCCTCAGGAGGCCACCCACCACTCCAACCCATGTCATTCAGAGCTTATGCCACAAGATTTTGCTTGCAACAGCTAGGGCAAAGAGGAAAAGTTTACTGCCCATGGGAAATGATAGGATGGGATGTCCCACAGAAGGGGACTCCAAAGAGAGATGACAGCTGATGTCTCACAGAAAGGGATTCCAAAAGGAGAAGTCCATCTAAATCATTGGTTCTCAACCTTCCTAATACTGTGACCCTTTAATATATTCCTCATGTTGTGGTGACCCCCGCGCAGAAAATTGTTTTGCTACTTTATAACTTTGATTTTTCTACCGTTATGAATCGCAACATAAATATTTTTGGAGATAGAAGTTTCCCAAAGGGGTTGTGACCCACAGGTTGAGAAGCACTGATCGAAATGCAGAGAAAACCTGGTTTTGAAAGTTTCTTTTGACCCCTAGATCAAGCCATCCCTGAAACTCCACCCCAAACTACCATGGATCTTTTCAATTAGGAATCATTAGATTCTCCTTTCTCCTTCAGCCTGAATGAATTGGGTGTTTTGTCACTAGAAACCAAAAGAAGCTGATTGATAAAACCCTTTGTGTGTCACTGCAGAGGCTTGGTGTCTTTTTATGGTCTGCCCTGGCAAGACTCCAGGCTTAATTTCTTTCCCAGCCAGTGCCTGCCCTCACAATGGTCCCTCCCTCTGTCCTCAATTCACAATCCCTTTTCTCTGCATTCTCTTCCCCACAGTAAAAAGTGTCTAACAGCTGTCTTCACTGAGCTTCTCCTGGGGATATTTGCACTTTTTAGACTCAGTCGTCGGAGTTCTCTGGGCAAAGGGGGCCGGCAGTTCTGCAGTCCATGAGGCCAGAGGAGATACAGGAGACAAAGATTCACCCAGCACCTGCTCTGTAACACTGTGGGTCCACAGCTACCCACAGGGCTTATTTTCCTAATTAATTGGAAGGTCACATTTGTATTGTTTTGTTGTTGTTGCTAGGGAGGGACTCCTTGAAACTCTAAGCTCCCCTCTGGGTAAATGACTCTCCAAAAATCTCTTACTTAATTTAAACAAGGTACCAAAGAGCCTTCCCGCAAATGCTTGGGTACTTAAAGCTTCAAAAATAAAATCCCTGCCAAAATTTCAGGATTGCAAACAGTTATGCCTAAAACCGTCAACCATCAGAATTAATCACTCAGATATGTAGAGGGCACCATCAAAATTAATCCTTCCTGCCTCCATCTGTCTGGACAAAGAGCAGGAGGCAACCTGCTGAGCCTGCGGGCCTTGGCCTCACACGGAACACTCTCGTCAGCTCATAGATGTTATTTTACACACACTGGTCAGCTGTGATTGTGTGTGTACTTTCACTTTACATAAGCATACTTTTTATCAATTCACGCAGGTCATGTCACATCAACTAGGAGATATTGACTAGGTCATCATTATGACATAAATTACAATACAAAAGAAAATAATAATATAAAACCAGTGTGAACCTTGAATTGCTATCCCCACTGCTCAGACCTAGAAATGGTGTTTTATTCTCCTTGTTTCTTTCATATCAGATGAAAACAAATTCTTTGGGGTTATTCTGTAGATCCTCTAACCTTCAACAACTCACTCCTGTTGGGACTTCCATGGCTATCCCTTCCTGATACATCTTTGTAGTTTTATTGCCTACTGTGAACCTGATACCCTGTGGCTTCATCTAGCTTGCCTTTCTACTAGGAAACATCTCTATTTCTGCTTACAGTTCCCTCCCCGTCCATACTCTCCTTTGCTTACAAGTTGTCCTAGCCTCCTTTCTGTTGCTGTGACAAAGACGATGACCACAGCAACCTGGGAGAGTAAGAGTCAGTTTATCACTTCCGGGTCAGACTCTAGCACTGAGGGAAGTCAGTGTAGTGGGTAGCCATCCCAGCATTGGCCTGGAAGTTCCAACCCCCATTGAGGCTTCGGTAATGGTCACGCCCACAAGGCAGGGCGGAGGAGGAAGCTGAAGACCCAAGATAGAGAGGAGGGGCGCGCTCTCTTGGTTGGGGGACGCTGGAGGAAGGAGGTGGACTGAGCAGAGTTCTCCAGAGAACACTGCCAGACTGCGCCATACCTTTCCCAGACCCTGCAACCTATCCCTTCATTGTAAGTTACCCCACAAAATAAACCTCCCTTTTATTTTATTTTTATTTTTATTTTATTTCCTACGTGGAGTGGCCTTGATAATCTCACCAATAAGTCAGGGCAAGAACTGAAGTGGAGTCCTGAAAGCGGAGACACTGGCTTGCTCCCAAGCTGTGCTGGGCTGTTTTTCTTATGCACTTCAGGACAACCTGCCTAGGGATGGAACTGCCCATAGTGGACTGGACGCACCTACACCAATTATCAATCAAGAGAACGCCCCTGCAGAGATGCCCACAGGCCAATCCTATGGAGTCAACTTGTCAATTGTGGCTCCCTTTTCTCAAGTGTACCTATTTGACAACCAAGATTACCTGTCGTACAGGATATCTGTTTAGTAATCCAGCATGCTGTTTAGGAGTTTGGGATCTGTCAGCTGACCTTATGCCTTCCACCTCTCATTTTTTTCCCCCCACCCTTATCATGTTCCAAGCTTCCTACCTATATTTGACACTAAGTAGTTAATGCTGATGAACTTCCATGCATCCTCTGACATTTTCTCTACACTGCCCAATCACACACAATTGCAGACAGGCAGACTCACTCAGATATTCACAACAGCCATGCCTTTATGCCGGCTGTCATTGCAAGTCTTTGCATGTCCTCATGGCAACTCTGTGTGGTGGATATTTCTGTTGTCCCCATTTACTATAAAGAGATCACTATGTACATGGGTTTCAATGAGTTCTCAGAGCCACATGCCAGTAAGAGCTACAGCCAAGACAACCTCAAGCACTCAGTTCTAGAAATGAGTAAGCACAAATGTCAAATCACACCTACTCCTTGGTCCAGAAAAGGATTCTATTATGCAATCTTTGTGTGAATATTTTGGGAATCCTTACAAGTCAGCCAGTGAACATGCCAACTGAAAACCAACCAAGGCCTGTACTTTTACCCATTTTGTCACTCTGAACACAGAAGTGTAGAAGTACACATGTGCTTTTCCTAGCTGCTGTCAACTGACTTCTGAATCCAGCAGTGACACCCAGGCACCAGTAAGAAGACTGCTTTCACCATCTACTGCTAATGGAGCCTCTCGGATGAGAGCTGAGAGATGCACTAATCTATGGGTATAAAGATAATAATTTAGGGAGCAGTTTATTACTATGTCCATTTAGTAGAATAAAGTACTGGGTTATCACCTAGGACCTAGTAACCCATAGATTTTTGGCCTAGTTAACAGTACCAGGTATGATGAGTTCTGTCTCACAGAGCAGGCTTTAAACCCAATCAGAAAGTGGTTAGTTACTGTAGTAGAATATTATTTTAAGATGTGTTACTTTTGTTTATGTTGCATTTGTTTAACTCTGTGAAGCTGTGTTACTGTGCCTGTGTAAAACACCTGATGGTCTAATAAAGAGCTGAATGGCCAATGGCAAGGCAGGAGAAGGGATAGGTGGGGCTGGCAGGCAGAGAGGATATCTAGAAGGAGAAATCTGAGAGGAGAAAGAAGAGAGGATCCAGAGGAGGAGGAGGACATCAGGGGCCAGCCACCGAGCTACACAGCCACACAGCCACACAGCCACACAGCCACACAGCCACACAGCAAGCCACAGAGTAAGAAACAACGTAAGGTATACAGGAATAGAAAAGGAAAAGCACAGAGGTAAAAGGTAGTTGGGGTAATCTAAAGGATAGAAAACCTGGCTATAAACTAAGCCAAGCTATGGCCAGGCATTCATAATCAAGAAAAACCTCCAGGTGTGGATTTATTTGGGAGCTGGGTGGCTGGAAAAAGAGCCAAAAAACTAAAAACAACAGGTTATTCCCAATTTTGTGCCACTATTGCTAAGTCAGTCCTTATGGTAGCTCACAGGGTTCACAGCTGAGAAAGACCACTGCTAACTTTCCTTTGCTGATAGCATGTGTAGAACCTTCCATCACCACAAAAGTTAGTCAGTAGGAATGAAGCCTCAGTGTTGGTACCAGCTTTAATCCTTCACGTCTTATGACTGGTATATGTGGTATTTTCAGCAATAGGGTCTTACCATCCAGTTCTAGAGGGTAACCAAGAGCACTGGCAATTGCCTATTTGTTTGGGGGGGGGGTGTCTATAGAAGACCACTGACCACCAACTTGAGAAAAGGTAACCTAAACCTTGCTCTGGGCTTTTTCTTTTTTTTTTAAAGATGTATTCATTTATTATGTACACAGTATTCTGCCTGCATGTGTCACTACAGGCCAGAAGAGGGCACCAGATCTCATTACAAGTGGTTGTGAGCCACCATGTGGTTGCTGGGAATTGAACTCAGGACCTCTGGAAGAGCAGTCAGTACTCTTAACCACTGAGCCATCTCTCCAGCCTACTCTGGGCTTTTCATTTGATAGTCTATGGTGTCTGTGAGAAGAATCGCCCCTCTAGTATAGGGTAATTCCATTTAAACTCGCTATATATGTCTTTGTCTACGTTTAACTTTAGGAAGCTCCTACTACAGAAGTGGGCTTCCATATAGAAATGTCAAGGTCTTGAGTGTTAGTCATCCCCCCCATACTCCCTCCTCCACCTTGCCTTCCCATCTCTATCTTCCCTTGGTACCCCTATTTAAACACACATATGTAAACATTCAAAGATGGCATCCCATGTGAGAAAGAACACCTAGTATTTGTTTTTCTGGGCCTGGGTTACCTTATTTAGAATGATGGCATTCACTCATTTTCCTGATAACTTCACAATATCATTTTTCATTACAACTGAATAATAATCCATAGTGTATATGTACCACATTTTCATTATTGATTCTCTGTTTGATGCACATCTAGGCTGTTTCAGTTTCTTGGCTATTGTAAGTAGAGTGATAATAAACATGGATGAGCAGGTATCTCTGTAGTAAATATAGAGTCCTCTGGGCATGTGCCCAAGAGTGTTATGCTGGATGTGATAGAGTTAGTTCTAGCTTTTTGAGGAACCTGCACACTGATTTCCACAGTGGCTGATCCAGTTTGCACCCCCAAGCCGTGAATAAGGGCTTCCCTTTATCCAGACCAGCAATTGTTGTCATTTGTTTGGGGTCTTTTGCTGTTGTTTGAGACAAGGTCTCTCTATGTAGCCCTGGCTGGCCTGGAACTCACAGAGTTCAAACTGCTTCTCAGGTATTGTGATTGAAGGCATGGCCACCACACTGGGCGTCATTTGTCTGTTTCGTTGTTTTATATTAGCCATTCTGAATGGAATAAGAGGAAATCTCAAAGTATATTCTAGACACTAACCCTCCATGAGATGAATATCTGGTAAAGAATTTTCCCCATTCTGCAGGCTACCTTTTCAGTCAAATGATATGCAGAAGCATTCTGGCTCCATGAAGTACCCTTTGTCAACTGTTGCTCCAAATGTCTGCACTATGGGGTCCTGTTCAGAGAGTTCTTTGGGGGTGCCTATGAGTTGAAGCATAATCCTTACATTCTCCTTGAATAGATTTGGGGGGTCAGGCCTTGTGCTAACCTTGGCCTATTTGCCATTGAGTCTTTTGAAGAGAGAAAATCTGGATTTTATTCCTGTACATGTCTGTCCAACCTGACCAGCACCCGCTGCTGAAGATGCTGTCTTGTCTCTGATGTGCATTTTTGTCATCTCAGACAGCATTCACAGTAATAGAATGCCAGTCGACAGGGTTCAGCCAGATACAGTCTAGCTCAGCTGCCTCCTGCGGCAATAGAAGCATACAGAACGGACCCAGGTCTCAGGAAGGGAAATGACCTCCCAAAGCCACAGGGCAAGTGACCCCATGCTGTGGATATCGCTCTGTGTAAATAAAGTTCTGATTGGCCAGTGGCCAGGCAGGAAGTATAGGCGGGACAAGAGAGAAGAGAATTCTGGGAAGTAGAAGACTGGAGAGAGACACTGCCTACCGCCGCCATGAAAAGCAACATGTAAAGACACTGGTAAGCCACAAGCCATAATAAATAAATAAATAAATAAATAAATAAATAAATAAATAAGAAAAAAAAAGGGTTTCTGGGCTATGCACTGCTTTGATAGAACTGCTTCTGATAGTTGATGGTACACATGGCTCCAGACTCAGAGCTGGCAGTAAACTGTACCGCCGCCATGTTGGGAAGCAGAGGTGGGCGGAGCCAGCAGCTACAGCAGCGTTTCAGTCTTACAAAGATGGATATTACACAGAAAATCTGGTTTATGTTGTCTTTGGAATTTTTAAATACAGAAGAAAATTTGATCGTAAAAGCTATTGAGTTAAACAAATATGTAAATTTTAAAGTTACCTTGACTTCAAATTTTGGATATAAGGATATGTTGCTTTGGAAAGGAGTCTCTGCTTTTGTTTCCACAGAAAACCAGAGGCTGTGGATTTGTTCCAGATTAAGATTCATCAGGTTTGATCAGCCACAACCACCTGAAAGGTCTCCGATGACACAATGGCCCAGATGATCCGACATCCAGAATGGTTTCAAGGCAACTGGCTCAGAGGTTCACCCTAATGGACTACTCCATAATCCTAAAATTTTTTTTGTGTCCCCATAAGATACAGCGCCCCCCTCCAGCAGGAAGTAGTAAGAGAAACTACGCCCACATTCCCAAAATTATCAAGCTGGCTTTGGAGATGGAATTGGCTCACTCCTTCTCTAAACCCAGACATATTGCTAAAAGAAAAGGTTAAGAGATGCTTGTGTCCCAAATCAGAAGAGCCCTCTGGTGTGGGACAGAGAAAAACCAATATTTTTCTTTAAAGTAGATTGATTATAAACACGATCTCTTTCTAAAGAAGAAAAGGTATTGGTGAAATTATTAAGGCCACTCCATGTAGTTAAAAGGGAGGTTTATTTTGTGGGGTAACTTACAAATGAAGGGATAGGTTGCAGGGTCTGGCAAAGGTATAGCGCAGTCTGGCCGTGTTCTCTGGAGAACTCTGCTCGGTCTACCTCCAGCGTCCAGAGCCCCGAACCAAGAGAGCGACCTCCTCCTGATCCTCGGTCTTCGGCTCCCTCCTCTGCCCCGCCTTGTGGGCGTGATCATTACTGAAGCCTCAATGGGGGTTGGAACTTCCAGGCCAATGCTGGGTTGGCTATCCACTACAAAAAGGGGATATGATATAGATATAATAAGATAAAAGGATAGTTTAAGGAACTTACTTCTAAAGAGCAACAACTTGTTTAAAATGTTTTACATTTGTATAGACTTTAGTCTATTGATACAAACTTAAAGTTAATTTTGTTATACTGTGTGCATATTTCTACTCATGTTTAAGGTATTATGTTTGTATAGCTCATTTAAATTGTAATGGATAATTAAAAATAGATTAATAATTAGTCATCTATGATAATCACACTTGTAGCCATGTTAGTTAAGTCTTCTAGGTGTACATAGAGATATTTCAGACAGATAGGTAATCTTCAAATACTTCAAAGACCTACAGAATATGGCATTTAAAATACTTTTAAAATTTAGACTTTCTGGACAGTGAGACATGTCTGCTCCTGGCAGCACTGATTTACTTCAGAGAGGAGGATGGGCATTGAAGACACTTCATATGGAGTTTATCTTCACCTTGGCAAAAATAGCCATTTGGGCAAGAACCTGTTCTTGCCTAAACTGCTCGATCAACTGGACATACAGGACCCATAGAAAGGTGACCACTGAACTTTGCTTGACAAAATGGTCCTTCAGGTTCCTGCTTCACAGAGGAAACTGCCAGACATTCTACAGGACACTGAGAGAAGTGACTGAGAGACTAGCCCTGTGGGCTAAAGACAAATGCCCCAACTTTACAAAGGAACATTAGGTGACTGTTCAGGCTGCCAGCTGTCTCTGTCTACCCTGCAAGACTCCTGAAAGTTGCTTGCATCCTTCTCCTGGTTCTCAGGTAATATTATATCCTTCTGAGGTCTTTGATGTGGTTGAAGACTAGATAGTTATAATTTCCTCAGTTATGATAAAAGATAAGTTAGATATAAAACCTTAGACTCACAAATATAAGATAGATAGGATATCTTCTTTAATATTGTAACTGTAATTCTTGCTTAATAATTGTTTGTTATATGTAATTGTACTATGTAAAAGTTAAAACCTTCCTTTAAAAAAAAGAAAAGGGGAAGTGCTATGGATATCGCTCTGTGTAAATAAAGTTCTGATTGGCCAGTGGCCAGGCAGGAAGTATAGGCAGGACAAGAGAGAAGAAGAGAATTCTGGGAAGTAGAAGACTGGAGAGAGACACCGCCAGCCGCCACCATAAAAAGCAACATGTAAAGACACCGGTAAGCCACAAGCCATGTGGCAAAGTATAGACAAACAGAAATGGGTTAATTTAAGAGAGAAGAAGTAGATAACAAGCAGCCTGCCACGGCCATACAGTTTGTAAACAATGTAAGTTTCTGTGTGCTTTCTTGGTTGGGTCTGAGCGACTGTGGGACTGGCGAGTAAGAGAGATTTGTCCTGACTGGGCCAGGCAGGAAAACTCTAACTACATCCCCATCTGACCCTCCTTTTAAGACAAACACCTCCCTCTTCACAAAAGGTCTCGATGAACCCAGTGTGTGAAGCACTCCATCCCAGGCATGTCTATTTCCATGGAAACCAGAAAACAGTACCAGAAGCAGCAGACAGGCATGGAAACTAGATACAACAGCCTCCTGCACAATCCTTTAGCCCAGCCTCAGCCTCCCAAACCTCCAGTCAGCCTCCTCCAGCCCTCCACCTATTCAAGATGGCAGGGACCAGGGATACAATCCTCCAACGTAAGCAGCCAGCCTATCTGGTGACTCAGGTCACCTTAAGATTCAGTGGAAGCTGAAATGTTCCCTCCACACAAAAAGTAAAATGAAAATGGAAATGAAGGGGCAGGAGAGAGTGGTTTGCTTCACACGGGAAAGGACATAGCTGGAGGTCACCGGCTGGGGACAGTTCAGGTATGTGCCACTGATCGCACTGTGGGGCGTTGTTTCCCATTTGCCTCTGAGGCTAAAATATCAAACCTTCCACACATTCCCTCCAAAATGACCACAAACAATTTTATCATAAACAAGTCAGCACAAGGGTCCTGAGCTCCCAAACGAGTTTAGGAGATGCGATGCTAATCCTTTAATTGGGTAGCATGTTCATCTGTCAAACTGACTTTCCCTCTACTGAAAAGTATTTTGCAGCCACGGAGGCTGTTGATAAGTTATTCTGCTCAAATAATTTATACTGTTACAGGGAGCAGGGGATCCCTTCTCAAGAAAGGAAAGGAAAATAAAAACACCAGCAGAGAGGGAAAAACATAATCCTATCAAGGAAGCAAGTGCTACCCCAGGCCTGATCAAGAGCCTCCACCCCAGACACCATCCACTCTTAGTGGCCCAGTAGCCAGCATCTGGCCAGGATGCTAGAGGATTTAACTGGATAGAAGTCATAGAAAAGCCCAGAATCTAGCTCAGCTTCACTTACTCCAAGGCCTGAAGACAAGGTCCTGGTTAAGTCTGCAGGAGAATTCAGAAAGGGGCAGCTTGAGGTGACAGCTCAGTAGTAAAGCATCTGAATGCAAGAAGGCAGCTAAGGGTTCAGGGAAGAGCGGGGCCTGAATCCAGATTGTGCCAAATGGGGCCTGTGTGATGCTGGCCAAACTCCTCACCAAGGGTAAACAGGACACAGAAGCAGACCATGAGCAGCTTGCTGGGGCTCTTGCACTGGAGAGAAGCATCTGGGTTCCCACACAAAAAGATCCCTCTCAGTGCCACAGAAACTCCAAACAGAGACAAGTACTTCACCCAAGCAAGATTACATAGTTAAATGTGTTCAAAGCCTGTAACAGTTAGACTTTCCTAGTGCTGAAGAAGGTGGGTCGCTGGGACAGACCCATCCAAAATTGAGACAGAAAAGCATTTCAAAGAAGTAAAAGATAGCACAAGGTGAGCTGGAGAATTGGCTCAGTGGTTTAGAGCACTGTCTGCTCTTCTAGAGGATCTGGGTTTTCTAGAGGATGTGGGGATTCCCAGCAGCTCACAAACATCTGTAACTCCAGTTCCAGTGGATCCAATGCCCTCTTCTGCATATGCACACTGCATACACACAGTCCACAGACATGTGTGCAGTCAAAGCATCCATACACACAATAATATAAAACATAAATTTAACTACAAGAAAGAAAACTGATGCCATCACCTTTGGAAGCTACAAAGGGCCAGCTGCAGGGTCACTCCAGGTGTTCCTGAGTGACAGGTGAGATTCTTAGCTTTGGCATGAAAAGATGCACTCATTGACAGGAAAATTTGTGTCTCCTATGGTAACACAACACACAGAGAATTGCCTTAAACTCCCACCTCTGGAATTCATCTCCTACAGACAATAAAAAGACCTTATCTATCTAATTTCCCCAAGTCTTCCTCAATACCTGGCAAATTCTAGGTATTTTTAAATGTCCATCAAGTCAAAGACTAAATTAGACTCACAGGTGATTTCTAACCTTCTGCATTTGTCTGCATCTCCTGAATGTTGTACATCACAGATTCGGTAAGACACAGAATGCACACCATTTCCAAAAGGTGTTCAACTATCAAACATACTTTTCCCTACAAAGTTCCTTGCAGGAACTGTAAAAATGAGGTAGTTGAAAGTGGAGTGTCGGGCCAGCGAGGTGGTTTACAGGTTAAGAGCTTGCCATAAACGTCCAACAGCCTGAGTTTGGTCCCTGGAGCCCACACAAAAGCAGAAGGAAATTGCTAAGTCCACACAGTCATCCTTGACCTCTACACATGTGCTGTGACACATATGCCCCCATGT
This sequence comes from Onychomys torridus, assembly GCF_903995425.1. Taxonomy (NCBI): domain Eukaryota; kingdom Metazoa; phylum Chordata; class Mammalia; order Rodentia; family Cricetidae; genus Onychomys; species Onychomys torridus. The sequence goes on along the minus strand of NC_050447.1, from coordinate 133,150,454 downwards.
CTCACATATATCATGCGCACATGCACACAGACTCACACACACATTCACATCACACATGCACACTTCACATAGCATACGTACAAATTAATAACAATAAATAATATTTTTAAGTGGGAAATGTTGCCTTGCATTTAATTCACCCTTAAGTTTCCTAAAAGCCAAGAGCAACAGAAATGGCAAGTGCCCACAGAATCTCCCAGGCTCCCTAAACTCCCCATACTCCTCTGCTTATAAGCTTAACCTTACAGTTCCGCCCAGCAAGCAGGACAGAACGTGTGGGCCATGTCATTGCCATTTGACGGCACGTGGGAGTCAATGTGTCTTTTTCTCTGCCTTTGCCACGGTCACACTGGAAGTCTCATGTAAAAACAATGACCTTACAAGTCACAGGCCCTCCTACTCATCAGTTGTGGGTATCCCTGAACATTGCACATCAGTTTGTTGTGAGGAGCAACAGGCGCTTCAGTTGAACTAAGCTACTCAGATTTCAGAATTATTTGTCACAACAGCATAAGCTAGTTGTCATGACTAAATAAATGATCATCATGACATTTTCTCATATAGCAAGTGCTTACAATGCATAGAGTATCTGAAGCATCTCATAAAAGAATATTTTAAACTGTGAGCTGACCTCAATGCCTTTGTCGGAGAAGTTTCTCTTTCCAGAAAACAGAATGCAGAGATAAATGGCTGTTCAAGGTGCTGAGAATGAGTGATGGATGAGTTCTTCTCTATAAATAATAGTTCTGCCATCCCCTTGAAGGCTCGGCAGCACAAGATAAAATGGAAAGAATGCAAGATCCAGTAGAGAGTAAGGCTGCAACAGTCACCTGGGCAAGACACAGCCATTGCCACAGGCTCACAGCAGCTGCGGATGCATGGGCTAGGTCTGCACAAGAATGGGCCTGTCTACAGTCAGGCCCTGTGGTGATGCCACATAAAAGAAGAAAGACTCACTCTTGGTGTCATTTACCCAAGAGTGGGCCTGATGTATTCACAGTTTTGGTCTGCTGTTGTGTTCGAAAAGAAGCTTGGTCTAAAGCTGTCCTGAGCCAAGGTGGTCTGGGCTCTACATCGAACAGCACAGCAAACTTGGCAACAAAGGAATGAGGAGCCTCTGTCTCACAGGGCTCTGGAAGGGAGGAAATTGTTTGTCTGGCCTTACTGACTCAGGACAAGACACAAACTACCAAGAGATGTCGTCACTCTACACCCACATGTTGCTTCCAACATATCTAGGGAAAGGTGTTGCTTTTAGCATCTCTCTGCTTCCAATGAATGGTCTAAAACCTGAATACCTTGACGCATACACACCACACTGTTCTGAGTCAGGGACATGAATGGTTACAAATGAAAAGTAGAGAACATGGTACATTATTGTAGAGGTGAATTACATTGGACGTCCAAAAAAAAGTAACACTTATTACAATGTTTTCCTTAAAAATGTACAATGGAAAAAAGAAAGCATCTTCAACAAATGGTGCTGGCATAACTGGATGTCAATGTGTAGAAGGCTCCATATCTGTCACCATGCACAAAACTTAAATCCAAGTGGATCAAAGACCTCAACATAAATCCAGCTACTCTGAACCTGATAGTAGAGAAAGTAGGAAGTACTCTTGAATGCATTGGTACCGGAGATCACTTTCTAAATATAACACCAGTAGCACAGACACTGAGAGAAACAATCAATCAATGGGACCTGTTGAAACTGAGAAGCTTTTGTAGAGCAAAGGACACGGTCAACAAGACAAAGCGACAGCCTACAGAATGGGAAAAGGTCTTCACCAACCCCACATCTGACAGAGGGCTGATATCCAGAATATATAAAGAACTCAAGAAATTAGACATCAAAATGCCCAACAGTCCAATTAAGAAATGGGCTATAGAACTAAACAGAGAATTCTCCACAGAGGAAGTTCAAATGGCTGAAAGACATTTAAGGAATTGCTCAACATCCCTAATTATCCGGGAAATGCAAATCAAAACGACTCTGAGATACCACCTTACACCTGTCAGAATGGCTAAGATCAAAAGCACAGAAGACAGCTTAGCCTGGAGAGGATGTGGAGCAAGGGGAACTCTCCTCCACTGCTGGTGGGAATGCAAGCTTGTACAGCCACTTTGGAAATCAATATGGTGCTTCCTTAGAAAATTGGGAATCCATCTCCCCCAAGACCCAGCTATAGCACTCTTGGGCATATACCCAAGGTATGCTCAATCATACCACAAGGTCATTTGCTCAGCTATGTTCATATCAGCATTGTTTGTTTATAATAGCCAGAACCTGGAAACAACCTAGATGCCCTTCAACTGAAGAATAGATAAAGAAAATATGCTACATATACACAATGGAGTACTGCTCAGCAGAGAAAAACAATGACATCATGAGGTTTGCAGGCAAATGGATGGATCTAGAAAAAATCATCCTGAGTGAGGTAACCCAGACTCAGAAGGACAAACATGGTATGTACTCACTCATAGGAGGATACTAGATGTAAAACAAAGATGACTAGACTGCTACACAACTCCAGGGAGACTACCTAGAAAACGGGACCCTAGGAAAGACCCAAGGATCACCCAATGACGGAGAAATGGATGACATCTACATGAACAACCTGGACAACAGTGGGAGTAATGAAGGGCAAGATTTGAGGGAAAGAAAGCTTAGGGGATCAGGAGATCCCAGCTGGATCAAGAACAGAAAGGGAGAATGAGGAATAACAGACCATGGTAAATGAAGACCACATGAGAACAGGAATAGGCAGAGTGCTGGAGAGGTCCCCAAAAATCCACAATGATGCATCCTCTGTAGACTGGTGGCAATGGTCAAGAGAAAGCCTGATCTGACCTAGTCTGGTGATCAGATGGCCAAACACCGTAACAGTCGTCTTGGAACTCTCATCCAATACCTGATGGAAATGGACGCAGAGATCCTCAGCCAGGCCCCAGGTGGAGCTCCAGGTGTCCAACTGTCGAGAAAGAGGAGGGTCTGCAAGAGCGTGAATTGTTGAATCCGAGATTGCAAAAAGCACATGGACAAATAGCCAAACGAATGGAAGCACATGAATTATGAACCAAAGGCTGTGGAGCCCACAGCTGGATCAGACCCTCTGGGTAAGTGAGACCATTGAATAGCTTGATCTGTTTGGTAGGCATCCAGTCTGTGGGACCAGGATCTGTCCTTAGTGCATGAGCTGGCTGTTTGGAACCTTGGGCTTACACATGGACACTTTGCTCAGTCTGGAAGGAGGTGACAGGACCTGCCTGTACTGAATCTACCAGGTTTAAATGAATCCCCAGGGGTGCCTTGATCCTGGAGGACATGGGAATGGAGGGGAGGGGCTGGGGGGAAGGCGGGGGTGGGGTCTGGAGTGGGGAGGAGAGGGGAACCCATGGCTGATGTATAAAATTTAAAACACATAATAATAAAGAAAAAAATTTTAAAAATAAAATACAATGTTTTCCTTAGAGGTCAGACAATTCTGAACAGGTTGAGTAGGCCCATGTGTATGAGCACATAGCTATTATGACTTCAAAGCACACTATCAATTTGGAAAAAAATATTTCCATAAAGCGAGAGTGGGGGGAGGACTCAGCGAGTCCTATACTAGACTGCTGACAGATACAGGCAGATCAGGAATCATTGCATTCAATTGGAGCCTCACTCATACCTAGCAGTTACACAGATGTCCCTGGTTAGGCTCAGTAAGTCACAAAACTAAACCAAAAGTCATGAGTCTTAACAAGGAACCACAGTGATGGGGGCACTGATACAGATGAGAGGGGTAAGAGAGGCTGGGTGAGTAATCAGAACACATTACATACATGTGTGAAATTGTCAACCAAATTAATCAGTTTTTAAATAGTGTATTTACACTTCAGGACGCTGGAGCAAAATCACAAGTTGGTGGCCAGAGGCCATGTAGCTAGACCCTGTCACGGGTAAAATAACACCCTACAAAAGTGTGAACAGGGAAAGTGAGGACCCACACAGAGGAGTCATTGGATGCACAGCCTTAGGCCTGAAGGAAAACTGCTGGGGGGGGGGGGGCGGCTTTTGGTCTCTGCAAACCTAGTAGTTATTTCAGAAGCTTGTTCTGTTTCAAGCTTGACTGTAAGAATGTGTCTGCCCCAGATCCACTATCTGTATTTTCTCCAGAATACCATATGCTTTCTCTGTGAAATTGGGACCTGTAATCCAATCATATTTCTACTCTCCAGTTATAACTCCCCAGATTAAAAAACAAAACCTTGCAGATAAAAAAATAATATGGCAAGTGGCCTAGTACATGTCAGAAATTCTCACCAGCCCTTTTCAATCAGTGCCCTATGCTTAGATACTTAACAGACAGGGCTGTTTATAGACCCAGAACCTCCAGGGAACAAAATGCTCACATGATAAAAAAATAAAAAATAAAACAACATTGTATTTCTACAAGTGCTTCATGAGGAGACACACTGGAGAGGAAGTTTCCAAGTGTTGAGACAGGTGAATACAAGGCCTGTTGATAGCTTGTCCATTTTGAGAGGTGAGAAGTCAGAATAAATGGGAGGTGTTTGATCTCTTGGAATCCCAAGGATCTCTGTTAAAGATCAACATGATTTAATTTAAACAATTGTCATGATCCAAAAGAGACTGTCATTTCATTCCAGGTCATCAGAGAACCCCTAAGCCATGGGGGAACAAAATATTTTATTAATTTTCTACTTAGTGTTCGTATCGGCTACTGCATTTCACTTGATTAAATACCCACAGCCCCTCTGTGCTGTGTCTCCCTCCTTCTTTGACTTCCCTGTATGGCAAAAGAGTCTTCAAAGGGTTACTTCAAGAGGTTGTTCACAGGTCTCTGTGTCCTGGAAAGGGTTAAGCTCCTGGCCTCTTCTTGAAAGCACAAGAAGAGTCCAAGGAATCTCATGCTGGAGGAGCACACCTCACACCTTGATCAACCAGGCCGCACCTGCCTTGAAAGCTAAGCCCTGGAGGCAGAGTCAGGGTCAGAACAACCTGAAAAGCTGCATCCCACTAGCAAAGCAAGCCTGAAGCCAGAGTTAAATGCATCCCCTCTCACCCTCCTCATTTTCACTCTCTCACAGTTAATTTTACATTATTAAACCTCCTCCAACCCCACCCCTGGGCAGATAGCCCAGTTCTCCTCTGATAGGTTTATAAATGACCTTTCAGCCTTATGAGCTACCAGCTTGCTTCTTTTCTTTCTTTTCAAGAGTTTCACACAACACACACACACACACACACACACACACACACACACACACACACACGAAATTTTATTGTGCTGCATCTATTTTCTAAGTTGGTCCTTTCATACAGATTTCTCTGATCTACATTCTTCTCATTTGATTATTTCTGGATGCTGCTAGCTCTAACCCACTGTGGTAACCATCTATGTATCCCAGCCAAGTGATACCAATGATCCCACTGCCAGTTTCTCTGTGGCTCTTTTTTCTAGCTAGCATTTATTTCCTCTCTCTTTACATTGACCAACAATACTCAGCAAGCATCCTTGTAATCTAAATTTTCTTGTGTACACTTCAATTTCTGAAGACTATGATGGGCATACCATGCTGATTTGAAAAGCACAGGCATCTTTTAATCTCAATAGGTCACTTTGGTGGCTAAATGCACCAGAGCTTGCCGCATGCTTTTCCATACACCTTGTGGCAGTTCTCATCACTACTAGCCACGGAGGGGGAGGCCCTTTCCCAGCATCTTCACCAGCAGTGAGAAGGCCGGCACATCGCTGTTCCATAGAGCTGCCTTTTTCTAGTTATTAGTGGATGCAGACATCTTTTCATACTGGATCATGCCAGTGCATTCTTCTAGTAACTGCCAACCTCCTAACTGAGTTGTCCTTTCCTAATGGCCTCCTGAATGCCGGGTCCACAGCATGAGCAGAGAGTGGGTAGAAAGCCCTGCCGAAGTCTGCATATGGAGGCGTGTGCTAAGAGTGGAGTTAGGAAATAGGATCACGTCCAATTTCCCCCAAAGGCCAGAAGGACCAAGAAGGAAGTTGGGCTTTGAGACTCCACCCCTGCACAGGAGCAGATTCCCAGAGTTCGGGGCAGAACTGGCCTGCAGAAGTGCAGTCTTCTAGGAGGGAAAGAGACAAGAGAGAGAAGGGCAGGAAGGGGAAGGAACAAGTGGATGCCTAACTGCCCAGATATGCAGTGAATGCTGGGTACACAAATCTCAATCTGTTCCTTGCACTGAACTTGCAGGACAGAGTAGAGCTGATCTCCACAGAGAGGTAGTTTTAGTAATGACTGGGAACATCTCCTGCACCATTCAGTTAGCAAGACATGGAAGTCAGAGCACAGGGGAGTTGCATGTGGCATCTAGCCAGCACAATGAAGGTACCAGAAGGGCCTAAGCAATGTACTTTGCCCACATAGAAGACCCTGGAGACTTGAGGCATCATTAGGAGCCCTGCTTGGGGCCTGAAGTCCTCTGACCCCTCCACTCGCAGTATCAGACACTACTTGTGCCAAACTGATGGGATTTAGTAATTCAGGCAAAGTTTTTGGACTTCTGATATTATTAAGACTCTCTTGATTCAGTCCTCTTTGGGGTAGGACTCTCTAAAATTACTCAGATTGTCACAGTAAAAACAAATATTCATAGTACCTCTGACTCTGGGCTAACCAATCAGACTTATTATTTGCCAATTATCATTATACAATGTGTTCTTTAAATGAAATATGGTTATGTAAGGAGGGTGAATATCAGATTATCAGATAGCTCATCTGAAAGGAATGCCTTTGGAATGACAGCTTCAGACACCAATGTGGATATCACATGTCTACAAGGGGATTTCAAAGGTCTCTCAGGAGGTTTTCTGAACCATGTCATGTCTTCTTTTACAAAGTGTCGGTCGCCACTAACCATTGTTATTAGTCTTGTCTCCTTGCTAATCCAGACTTTTTCAGGACTATGCACGAAAGACTCATTCTGGAATGACATACAATTGCTCAATATTAGTTCACAATTTAGAGCTCTTTAGATTTCTGCATGAAGCAATTAATTGTGGAAAATATAAATGACTCCTCTGACAGAAGTCAGCAGCCCTATGCTGACGAAGGGACAAGGGAGCCCACCCCAAAGGTTCCAGGGGGTGAGCATCTGCTTGGGCTCGCATTTTCCTGTCAAGCCTCATTACATAAAGGTGGTTTGTGTTTCACACTAATTAGCTAAAAGGTTCTGACATTAATCCAATACCAAATAAGTCACCCTGTGCAATGAGGTATTTGAAAAGACCAGTCCCAGCTCCATTGGATTTATCAGAGAAAACAGACATGACACAATCTTAAACACCAGCCGAAAGGCATTGCTACATTACACTTTTAAACAAGGGATGTTTCCTCCTGGTTCGCTTGTGCCCTATGGGCACATCACTCAAGTGCACAGTAAGAGGTAAAAACCACATGAGAATCTCAGAAAAGAGGAAGTGTGCATGATGGATTCACATCATGGATATATAATAAGCCCATACAACTCAATAATTAAAGACAATGCAATTAAAATATGAGCAATAGCTGTTTCTCCAAGGAACAGCTGTGCGTGGCCAGTAAGCACATGAAAAGATGGCGGGCACCATAGTCAGTAAAGAGGCGCAAATAAAAACATAGATAAATATACATCACACTCTTTGAAAAGGCTAAAATCAAAATGTCAGGTAATGACAGTAGCCAAGAAGATGAGACAGCCCTGGGCTTCTTGTCCTCACCCCACCCCTGCCCCTGTGGTGAGAGTGCAGATTGGTGCTTTAGAAACAGTCTGGAATTTCTTCTAGAAGTTAAACCTGTGACACAGAAATTCCATTCCCAGATATATAACTAAAGAAATGAAAATGCATGATCATTTAAAACTGTGTTCATGGACCTCTATACCAACATTATTTATTCATTGTCACCCTAAATCAGAAACAATAGAAATACCCAGCAACTGATGGATGAGTAAACAAAAACAAGATGCACCTGTAAACAGAATGTATTCGGCCTGAAGAAGAAGAACTGATATATGCAACAGCATGAATGAATCTTGAAACCTCCTGTAACTTGAAAGAAGATAATAGGCATGAAAGACCTCATGGTGCATAGTTTCATTTGTGTGAAGTGTTCATAGTAAGGAAGTCTACAGACACAAAAAGGAGACTAGAAGTTTCTTTAGGATGGGAGGAGGAAGTGGGAAGAACACAGATAAAGGGATTAGCATTTCTTTTTGAGACAATAAATACAGCTGAGAAACCACTCAATTTTGCATTTTAAAGAGCCAAATTGTATGTGGGTTACATCACAGTGAAGTGTAAATGGCAGTTTCTGTCCCGACAGCAACTCCCAAATACCCAGCAGCCGCTTCCCAAATTATCACACAGAGGCTTATATTGATTATAAATATTGGCAGATGGCTCAGCCTTATTAGTAACTAGCTCTTACATTTAAATGAACCCATTCCTAGTAATCTATTTATTATCACGTGGTCTGTGGTTTTGTCCTATAGCATCCTGCTTCTTGGACAGCATTGGGCATCTGTCTCAACCCCACCCCTCTTCCTCTGAGGCCTAGTTTAACTCTTCTACCTGACCTTATCCTGTCTTGCCATAGGCCAAAACAACTTTATTATCAACCAGTGAGAGAAATATATATTCACAGCATATAGAAAGACCATCCCATAGTAGTGAAGTTGTTTAAAACAAAAATCTCCTTGAGAAATGTGAGCATCAGAAACTGCTCTGGCTATACCAAACAGAAGTGAACAGCAGGAGGAGGGAGGAAGAGGTGGCTAATTCTTCTTTTATAGTCAATTCCTGAGAAATCCATTACAGATTGAGAGACTCAACTATACCATAGCCCTCAGCCCAGCTCAGAAACAGCATAGAAAAGAGAACAGAAAGAACGTAAGAGCTGAGGGTGTGGAGGAGGGCTGTGATGCACTAACTTCTGGGCATGACATGTCTCTGCTCACATGAACTCGCAACAGCTGTGTTCACTTTGCTCAAGATCTGCACTTGACAGAAGCTGATCTTCTGAGTCCCCACCCTCTATGGAGGAGCTATCAGCAGTTGATGGCTGCAAAGAGAGAGAGAGTCAGTCATTTGGGGACATGGACAAAGATAGGTTTCCCAACCCCACTGATAACTGATGGCCACATACCCACACACATAAGAGCAGCACTAATTAGACTCAGGGGGCTCTATAAAAGAGAACTGACTATGGGAAGGAAGCAGTGGAGAGCATTAGAAGGAGCTGGAGGGAGGTAGTGACTAGTAGATATGATCAAAATGCATTATATAAATATATGAGATCATCTATGACTGAACAAAAATGTTAAATGTCAATAAAATACCTATAGCATATGTCATACTTAAGAAAAAGTAACTCTGAGCCTTCCCACTAGAGTCAAGAACACAGACAGATCATCTCTCATTACTCTTTTTTGTATTTTTATGTATATGGGTGTTTTGCTTGCATGTACATCTGTGCACCATGTATATGCCTGGTGCTTGGTACCTATAGGGACCAGAAGAGAGCATTGAATAGCCTATAGTTATAGATGGTTATGACCCACCATGTCGGTGTTAGGACTAGAACCCATGTCTTCTGCAGGAACAGCCAGAACTCTTAACTGCAAGCCATCTCTCCAGCTCCTCTTACTGCTTTCAGCATTATACTAGAAGTAATTCTAATGCAATAAGACAAGAAAAGTACTAAAATCTACCCACAATTAGAGAGAAGAAATCAAATAAAACTATCATTTCATGTTGATGTATTACCATTAAGCAGAAAAGCTAAGAGTCAACAATAATAACCAAAAAACTGGGACTAGCAAACAGGTCACGGGACATAAAGTTACACACAAAGTCAGTCACTTTCCTTCCTGCAGTTAAACTGTGGCTTAAAGCATGCAAAAAAAAATGAGACACTTAAGTCTAAATCATGTATAACACGTATAAGACCTGTACAAAGAAAACTACAAAGTCCCAACCAAACACACCAAAGAAATAAATGGAAAGCTGTTTACGTCCATGGAGAGGAATGCATAATATTGTTGAGACCTAAGATTCTCTCCCAGCTTAGCCTTATATATTCAGAGCAATCCCAGTTCATCACAATAGGTCACCTTGGGATATTTAAAAACTACTTCCAAAGTCTATGTGGAAAAACAAAGGGCTCAGAACAGCTTGTAAAATACGGGAGAACAAGCTGAGAGACTGGCATCACTTCTAAAGATGCAGGGATGAAAACAGTGGTGTCGGATAGAGAACCAAGAAACGGGCCCACATGAAGATGCAACCGGTCAGCAGTCTCCCTGCAAACAATCCTGGAGCCACTGCACACCCAGGGGCAAGAGAAGTCAGGATAGATGAAGGTCTACCTATTTATGAAAAATAAAGTCAGAAGAGATCATAAACCTAACTACAAGGGGCAAAACTATAAAATTTCTGGTACTACACCAGAAAAACTAGATAACTGTACATGGTGATTCTTCTAAGATGCCACACAGAAGGCAGAGCCTGGAGAAAGAAGCATTGATATAAGATAGACAATGTTAAACAAAAAAGTCTGCCCTTCAAAAGTCAATGAAGAAAATAATGGATAAACCATAAGCTAGGAAAAAATATTTGCAAAAGACATACCTGACTTAAAAAACATCTCAATAAATTTTATTTATTTATTTTTATGTGTACATTACATGTGCTCCACCTTGTCTGCATCAGTATCACATGCATGCATGTGCCAGAAGATGGCAGGAGATCTCCTGTAACTGGGGTTACAGATGGTTGTGAGCCTCCTGATATGGATGCTGAGAATTAAAGCCAGGTCCTCTGCAAGATCAGAAAGTGTTCTTAACTGCTAAGTCACATCTCCAACTCCCTGATAAGGTTATTATCTAAAAATGTAAAGAATTCTTAAAACTCAACAAAAAGAAGACAACCAACCATTAACAGAAATCTCCCCAAGAAAGACTCTAGATGACAAAGAAGTCACTCCGTCACTCGAGAAGTTTCAAACTGAAGCAATGATAGAATGGGCTCAAATCTAAAGGTGCACCATGAAACATTAGTGAGGATGTGGAAAATGGCCCCAATCCTTGAGAAAACAACAAAGCATTTCTTACAAGATGAACATGTTTCATCATACAGTCTAACAACAAAAACATGTACACAGAAAAGCTGCCACTCAACCTGGGTAGAGGAGCATGGACCTATCATCCTGTCACTCAGGATGCAAAAGCAGGAGAATCAGGAGCCTGAGGCTATTGTTGATTATGGAGTGAGTTCCAGGCCAGCCTGGGTTATGTGAAAAATCTGTCTCAAAAAAAAAAAAAAATTCCATGTAGATGTGACTTTCAAATGCAGGTGAATGGATAAATGACGAAGGAAAATGCCAAAAAATAGAAGGGCTATCGAGCCTTGGAAAACCTGCAAAGTGCTTATGATTACGACCGTGCTTAAGGCAGCTAGCTCTCAGCCTTAGTAAGTGAAGGCTGAGAGCTGAGGGCAATAGTGCATGACTGCATTCCCAACACCAGGAAGGCAGAACACTCAAGGCCAGCCTGGCTACATGGTGAAATCCTGTCTCAGAACAACGACAGCAAAACTGGAGGAGAGCCTGTCTGAAAATGTGAATGCTCTGTGATCCCACCTGTATAACACTGGCAAAGGGAAAACTACGAAACCAGTAAAAGGAGCAGAGGTTCTCAGGGAATAGAGGGGGTACGGGGACAAAGCACAGAGAAATCAAAGTAACATCTGATGTGGTAATTGTATTTCTTAGAGCTCACAAATGCACAGTATCCAGTAGGCCCTAAGTGGATTAGGAATTTCTGATAATTACAGTGTATAGATGTAAGTTCATTAACTGTGGTAAAGGCATCACTTTGTAGGGGATGTGGACAATGGAGGAAGCTTTGCAGAAGTGGAGGCAGGAAGAGCACAGCAACTCTGTTTACTTTTTCTAGGAATCATATATGTAGTAATATATATATTCACACCTCCATGTGTAATGATAAGAGCACGTGTTTTCACTAAGAAATGAGTGTAGGAATCAGGGTGGGGATGTGTATGCTTGCTTGTTGCTGTGCCTACATGCCACACACACTTTGTGAGACTTGACCATTCACTTTCTTACACACCTTGATATTGCAAAATTACAAACAAGAAAAAGAATGTTGGGGAAGTAACTAAGAAACGGAAGCCATATCTTAAGTTCACAACACTTTACCTTTAAGTTTGTTTCACGAACAGTGTTGTTGTGGGTTCACTACCTAGAAATGAGCACCCACCCAGCTCTCAGGAACTTGCATTAAGATGGGGATCAGCTGTGGGACACCCTCATTACCGCTCTACAGAAAATGTCACAAAAATCATCTGTAACACTTACGATAAGGCTACTGTGCAAAGACTGATTGCCACTCTCATCGAATCCAGGACTGTTTGTGTGTCTGGGGACAGAGCAGGCAGGAGAGTCTGGTATACAACAGGAAACAGAAAACTAGCCGAGCTGAGACTCCAAACCATTGGCATGTTCCATGGGCTGAGACTCCAGTCCACTGAAGTGTTCCATGGGCCGAGACTCCAGTCTATTGAAGTGTTCCATGGGCCAAGACCCCAGTCCATTGAAGTGTTCTGTGGGCTGAGACTCCAATCAATTGGCATGTTCCATAAGCTGCATTTGCCCTTTCCAACTCCAAAACTAAATTCTAGACATTTTCTTCAAATCTAAAAAGAACTGGAAACTAAAAGCTAATTTTAAAAGATTTATTTATTTATCTTTATTTTATGTGTGACTATTTGCTTGCATGTACGTTTGTGCATCATGTGTGTATAGGGCCTGCAGAAACCAGGATCCCCTACAACTAAAGTTACAAAGGTTGTGAGCTGCCTTGTGGGTGCTGGGAACCCAATCAGGGTCCTTGGCAAGAGCAGCCAGTGCTCTTAACCACCAAGCTACCTCTCTGGTTCCATAAAAGCCTACTTTTTAAGCAAATTACTCTTCATATGTGACCATCCTTTGAGTATACAGTGAGATGTGTATTGACAGTACCATACTTCAAAGGCATTCTGGGGATGTGGTTAAAGGCACAGTCCCTGAGCCCAGAGCAACTGTGTTCAATTCTTTCCCTCCCTGATTTAGACAGTTCCATGCAGCCTCCAAATATAGTCAGCTTCCCCACCTAAAAGGCAAATAATAAAATTACTATACCAGTTATTACAAAGATTAAACATGTAAATAAAGATATTTTAATTGTACCTGGCATTACATCACATAATTTTTGTGCATTAAAAAATTATTCAGCTGGTGAGATGTCTCAGCTGATAAAGGTGTCTGCTGTCAAGCTTGATGACCTGAATTCAATCCCTGGACTGACAAATGGAATCTGTTATTTATACAACTATACATGCCAGCCAGGAATAGTGTGGCACAAGCTGCATCCCCAAAAAGAATGCCACCAAGAGGAACAACAGGGTTTGACCCCTATCCAGCATTTGTGGCATGACTATAAATTACAGTCTTAAGCCAAATTCCAGAGCAGAAAGTTCACCCCTGTCATACAAATCTTAAATGGTCTTATTAATAAAAACAAACCTGAGGCCAGTTATTGGGGTGAATGCTGGAAGATCAGAGAAGCAGAACAAGCCACAGCCACCTCATCTCACCAGTTCCTCAGCTGATCCTGTTTCCTCAGACTGGAAGCTTCTGAGTCCTCATCCAGAATGAATCTCAGCTGAACTGCAGCTAGAAGCCTAAAAGCTTAACCAGGCTAAAAGCTTCTAGTTTCTGGTCTTCAAGCCTTATATACCTTTCTGTTTTCTGCCATCACTCCCTGGCATTAAAGGCTCAAGTCACCATACCTGGCTGTTTCCAGTGTGGCTTTAAACTCACAGAGATCTGGATGATCTCTGCCTCCCAAGTGATAGGATTAAAGGTGTGTGTGCCACCATTTTCTGGCCTCTATATCTAGTGGCTGCTCTGTTCTCTGACCCCAGATAAGTTTATTAGGGTGCACAATATTTTGGGGAACACAATACCACCACACACCCCATTATCTGTTGAATGTAAGAGGCTATCTACATCAATGTCTGATCAAGTTTATATTCAACCAAAACTATTCACACAGCACAGGTCTGAGAGAAACACACACTGACAGAAAGATCCAAAAGGTGCAGAGTTGGGCTCTATAGCTCACACCTGTAATTCCAGGACTTAAGCTGAGGTAGGAGGATCATGAGATCTGGACCAACATGGGTTACATAGCGATTGTAGGATAACTATCTCAACAATGACAACAATAAATTCTGAACAGGACATTTCTCTTTCTACATCTTCTAGGGTTTCATGAAATAAAAGAGAGGACTTCCTCAGAGTACATGACTTTTGAGTTATTTTGTTTTGTTTTAAGACTTTGGGTAGGCAAACAGAGATGTCATTGACTATGGCAATGCTAACTGGCCACTGGAAACTCATGACATCAGCAGTCCCTTTGTGGCTCAATGATTAACTTCCAAAGCTCTCTCTGTGGTTTCCATGGGGAAATGCAGCAAGCTCACATAATGCAATGTCTGGTATACCTTGAGAGCACACACTTCCCATCCCTTCATGTTATCATTCTTCAGTCACAATACTGTCTTCCAGATGTAACAGCACACTAAAACCTAAGATTACAAAGCTGTTGCTATTTGTTTTGTTTTGTTTTTCTTGTTTGTTTGTTTTTATCAGAGCAAAAGTAAGTACACACCTCAAAAGTTCATCGGGGTCAGTCAGAAAAGAATCATTGGCGTATTCTGTGGGCTGAGACTCCAGTTCATTGGTATGTTCCATGGACCAAGACTCCAGTCCATTAATGTGTTCCATGGGCCGAGACTCCAGTCCACTGGGGTGTTCCATGGGCCAAGACTCGAAACCATTGGTGTGTTCCATTGGCTGAGACTCCAGTCCATTGGCGTCTTCCATGGGCTGAGACCATTTGGACTTGCTTTTCTATGGAAGCTCTCAGCCTCCTATGTCATGTGTCAACTGACCAGAGTTGAAGGGCTGATTTCTCAGGCATGGATAGAGAGTAGGAGAATTAGAAGGTAACAGGCAAGCCCCTGACCTTTCCTATCACCATCCCCAAAGGAACACTAGTCAAATTATCCTTAGAAATGTTGCAACAATTGAGAATAAACAAACACTCTCAGCCTGGGAACACTGCCGGACATCAGGCACCCTGCTGTCCCCTGCAGCATGATGAAGTAAGCCCCTGTGTAACCAAACCCCTCACCTGCTTTTGATCTGCCCTTCTGGGAGTTGCCCCTCCATCCCGCATGAGTAAAACTCCTCCTCTATGGCCCTGTATGCCTAGACTCCTCTAGGGGCCTCGAAGTCATATTGTCATAGACAGCCATAAAATTTTTATAGCTGCCAGGATCCATTGATCAGCGAGTCAACCATCCATGCAGTAAAAGTGCTGTGTGTGAGAATTCAGAAGCCAGGGCACAGCAGGTCATACTTCCTGCTTGGCAACTGGGGTAGCGTTTCCTGGTGTCACAGAGCCCACCCGTTCATTCACCTCCCGCTAAACAGACAAGACACATCCAAAATTATCAAAGAAAGGCAGACTTTTTTAATTAAGTCAAAAATAGAAAAAAGTAGGTGACGGATCATATTTGTTTGGGACTTAAAGTATCTGGATATAATCCTTAAGCCACCCTAGAAGATAAAAACTGGTGGGAAATGGACAGGAAAAGAGGAGAAGGCTTTGCTGCGGAGGGAGCAAAGGGTCCCCTCCTCTGTCAGATAATGTCTCAAAAGGCCGAGGAACAGCTCTAGGTGGCTTATCCAAGGAGCCACGCCCAGGCTCACACACTGTCTAGACCAAGCTGGGCTATCAGTTACCTCTGTAGATTAATCAGGAACCTATTCTGACAGCCCTGGCCTAACAGACCTGGTGCTCTGGAAGATTCAGGAAAAAGCAAAGATTGCTTTCCACCACTGACAACTCTCAGGCCTGGCACTTTCCATTCTACCTGAGAAACATTATCTTCCACTGCTTACTAACAATGTTCCCGAGTCTAACTGAAAGAAAGAAGCCATCTCTAGCCCCACTCTCATAAAATGTCCCAGTCAGAAGGCCAAGGTCTGCATGAAGCTCCCAGTGGGACCTAAGAGAATCCTCCTGTGGCCTCCACCACCATGTGCCTCTCCTTTAAGACTCTCAGTGAATGAAGGACTGCTGTTATTGGCTTCCCCTTACTGGGCCCCAACAAGCACACCCATCTAATAGGTATGCAGTTGGTGCCACAAGACTGCAAAATGATTGAAAACTGTCCCAGCCAATAGAACATAACACTCAGGGAAAGGACACACTCCAGTGAGAGCTGTGACTACCTAGAAACCTCTTGCTCTGCTCTGAATATACTGTTGTGGGAAGCCTGTGTCAACCATAATGCAACAGTGCAGGGAGACGACATGAAGGCATGTCTGTCCCAGTTCATTCACTGCACACTCATTAAGTATTTTCCACACCTTCCATTACCACCGCACAGTGTTCCTATCAGCTCATGTAAACATTATATGCCCAAGTACAAAAGCAGATCAGTGAAAGACAGGGCACAGCTACACACGTTGCAGGTTTGATGCCACACATGCATCCACAGAGATGTAAGTGAAGACTGGAGTTGAGAACACACCACTCTTACCAGCCCAAGCCCCCACAGGAAGCTCTGTTCTAATGTCAGTGGCCCTGAGTGGAGAAACGGCCCACCGGCAGATGCTATGGTTTCCCATCACCTGTTCTGTCCCTGGAAGATGGCACAAGAATGGACGAGCCTCTTAATTTGTCGTTGCCTCAGTCTCCCTATCTGGAAAATGCAAACAATGTCCTCTGTGGGTCATGCCTTGAGATAGTCATTGTAAGGAGCAAACCGAACAGATTAGGAAATCCTCAAGAATATCATATTGACATCAACACCAAGTGTGAGAATCTACTTTCTCTTTCTGGGTAAAGAGGGTGCTTGTTCTTTATCAGCTACAGATTTTTTTTTCACAGTGGGAGAATAAACACAGTTCACAGTTCCTAGCAAGGAAAATGAACTGAAGTTTTTATTTCGTAAAGGCCACACTAGCCAGGATATGATACTGTGCATCTGTGATCTCGGCACTTAGAAGGGTGAGTCAGGAGGTTTGTGATCTTGGCACCAGCCTGATCTACACAGCAAGGTCTTGTTTCACAAACATTTTTTGAAATTAAAGAAAGACCTGGGTAGACACTAGCTACATAGCTACACTTCTATCCAGGGGTTCAGATAAACCCTCAGAAATCAGCTGTTCTCTCATGTCTCACTTGTGGTCACATAGGAGACTGGTAACAGGATTGTGGAGAAGGGCACAGCACGGCTCCTCTCCTCCAAGACACTTGGGGACCTGAAGGGAGATGCTGGCACTCCAGTCAGCGTTTATTGACACTGTGCTGCCAAGAGTGGAGAGATGTGGATTCAGATACTTGAGCTAAGAGAGTCCTGAATAATTCATACAAAATAATCCAATTTGACTAGGCCTGGACAGAGGGAACCTGGGTCCTTGTTTAGAAATGTCTTGCTCCCCTCAGAATTCAGAAAGTATTAATACAGTCAGAAAAGATGGCCATGAAGTCACTAGCATGCCTCTGCTTGTCCCAAGTGTGCAGAGATGAAACACCTTCATTTAAGAGGTACTGATGTAACCATTCGGGTGCACTGTCTAACAAGGTGAATTTGTTCTCCTGGGCACAAATCTAAATGGACTAATGTTAGTGTGCAGGCTGACTCTGAGCCCTGGCTATCAGCACAGTGAGAGCTTCAGAATTTTTTGACCAGTTCATCTATCTTCTAGTTATACACTGTGTTTTCAACCTTAAAAGGCAAAAGATGCTCATTATCTTTCTCTGATACAACCTCAGGACTGTGGCAAAGGAGAAAATCCTGTTCTATGGTCTCAGCCAGAGATCCCATGCTGGGGGACTGTAGAACTCATGGCAGGAAATCATCAGCATGGCTATTGGTCATTTTCACTTCCCCCCTGAACGTTAAGGAAGTTGTTTTTGAGAGAAATTTTCACAGAAACCCTCACTCAGCCTCACTGTGTTCATACTGGGTTCAATAGCCTCAATTCCCACCACAGATTAAATCAAGCTTTGCCACTTCCAGGCTTCTCTTTACTTGAAGCAGAGGGACATTTGAATGTGTTCACTGCCACCTGGTGGCACAGAAAAAAAAAAAAAAGAACAAAAAATCAAACAAAAACAACAAAAACCACCTTCTTCATAACGAGCTGATGGTGCTCAGTCTGGGGTCATTCTTTGAAATGTCAACCACTTTTTCTTCTCTGTGGAGGGAGGAGCCTTTGTGCTGATCTTGTTACAGGATCAACTCCCTGACTAGGGGGGGGGGGGGGCAGAGATACTGATGGTTCCTACACTGCCATGGTCAGTGAAACGGAGCTGCAACACACACAGCAAAAACTTCACTCCCAGCATCCCTAAACCTCTCTGGTGGTGCCAGGATTGAGCTATAACCCCAGATAAAGAAAGTCACTGCCCATAATCTCCCCCCAAAACAATGTCATCCACATATGCTTCGTAAAGAAGTCTGCATACACTGGTTTAGCATGTTCACATTTTGATCTTAGCCTAGAAAACTAGTCCAACAGTGATGCAGTGGTGTCTAAAATCGCCTGCCCTCCTGTGCCACACAGCTTGCTTTAAATGCTGTGTATAGCCTGGCTCCCAGATACAGTGTATTTTCTCTAGACCTGTGCTTCTCCAGATGAGCCTAAGAAAGGGTTTTTAAGATAAATATAATTGTTTTTTTCTTGTGATGAGCTATCTCACTGTGGGAAATTTAACTCTGGTAAACATATACCTTCAAACATAAAGATTTAGTTATAGTCAGTCTGTATGTGTGTGTGTGTGTGTGTGTGTGTGTGTGTGTGTGTGTGTGTGTGTGTACACTCATATTATGTGGCTCTACAGTGTCTTTTCTCTGTGGTTACTAAAACCATACAATATGGATAGCAATCATGAGCCACAAAAACATACCCAGGAGCTGGAATCTTCTGAACTCTAACATTAACTCTAGTGAGGGGTGTGACACTTATGTGGCCTCAGAGGCTCTGGAGTTAAAAGTTCAAAAGCTTTGACAGGAATGCTGGAGAATCTGGAATACAAACGGGAATATTTGAGAAAGACTCAAAACTGAAATTGGGAAGGACTCGACAGTGAAGGGACCTTTTCCCTAGTGCTGATGGCAGGCACTGACAGGTCTAGTCTCCACTTTTCAGTGTGTCCTCACAGCTAGATGGGGACACACAGGGTCAGGTCCCCAGGAACAGAAGTAACGCAAGGCAAATGATGTCTAGGAGAGTGGCAGACTGGAAACTAGCCTGTACTGTTGGTGCTAGAATCACCTCACAGTTTTTGAGAAGGACTAAAAGAGAACACCAGTGCAGTAGGAGAGGGGAAGCACTGTCCAGCCAGCAAATGTTTATTCAGTAGGCTGTGGCTGTCACTGTCAACAACTGTCCATTCCCCCAGGCTTCAGGGGAAGGTGGCACATTTGATTAGTGATGTGAGGGTCAGAGTTCTCCACTCCCTGCACCACCATGGCCTGCAAATCAAGGCTGCAGCCACTCAGGGGGTATCAGAGAAAATGTTGTGACCACAGCATTTATGAGTACACATCTGGGCTTAGCTACACTGGAAATGGGTTGTCAGTGAGGAACAAACTATTGTAATTTAGGCCAGAAACATCTGGGTGGTATTTGTTGGTGCAGCATGACAGAGCCAATCCTGACTAAATCATATCTGCTTTAAGAAGAAATTATGGTTGTCTTTTTGAAGTTTGCAGAAGGATGTAGTCCATAGGTTGAAGCAACAAAGGAAGGTGGACAGGGTGTTGGCTAGCATGGAAAGTGTTTTATGTTTCCAAGCAGCTCTCTATCATCTCATGGAAGATTGATGCTGCCTTCCTGGAAACTGTGACTTTATTTTAGGAAAAACACCAAAATGCACCCTGCATTGCATGGAAATAAATCAAGAATACTCTGGGCAGTTCTTAGGGGGAGGAGGGAGCCTCTAATTGAATCCATCTCTCAGAAGGAAGTGAAGCCTTGGTCTGGAAATGAGAATTGCTTCACAGAGCTGAATCAAAGCAGTGATGTACTGGCCTCCTGCTTTTTTGAGTGAGGGAAACACATTCTCTCTTCTTCCAGTCAGTTACTCCCTGTGAGTGGAGGCAAGCTGACTACTGCTTCCTAAAGGCAGCCAGAAGTGCCCTTCAGGAGAGCCTGCCTCTCTGGGCTTGAACCTAGCCCTAAGTTCACTTTCTCTGCTTCCCTTCTCTTCCGATCCCTTGACCTTAACAAGGGGCCAGCAAAAGCAGCTGCAGATGGACAGGCTGCACACTGGGACAGGGAGCAAAGAGAAGAGAAACTCCCAGTTGAGGTGAGGAGGTAAAGGGTCCTGCAGAACCTGCCGGTTGTGATCTGAAGGGCTCTGATGCCACCAGCCAGAGAAAGACCTGCTCCTTCAGCCTAAGACACTGTTGGGGTGACAACAAGAAGATGACAAAGAACTCCACCCACCCACGTCCATCTCCTTGGTGAGGATTCTGAGCTAGTGGGTAGTGACCACACCTAACTAATGTGCTGGCAATATCTGGACACATCCAGTTGTTCTGTTAGGAGTTTCCATCATGAAACAATTGTCTAACACCCATGAGGACTTAACAGGCACCAGGAGCAACCATCCATTCTTCAAATACATGTCCATCCTCACTCTGTGCCACCAGCTGAGAGGAGCACGAGGGTGGGACCAGGAATGAAGCCCATGGAGCCCCTGCCGAGGGCAATGCTCAGTTTACAGCTTTTAAGAAACAAGAGGTCTGGTTATAGTCGTGCTTTGGGTCTGGTTTGCCCCCCAAAGCCGTGCACCGCGCGAAGGGAGCTTTATCCTCAAGGCTGTGGGGTAAGGTGGTTGGGTCCTTAAAAGGTGTGGCTCAATGGGAGGGCTCAGGGCTCAGGTTCTCATCCCATCCTTGGCATGGGATTGTTGCTGTCTCCTAAAATGAGTCAGGTCTTGTGAGACTGGATTAACCCTGCTGAGAGCAAGCTGTTATAAGAAAGGCTGCCGCCTCCCTTGAGTCTCCACATCCCAAGCTGCTCACCACTATCACACACATCCCTGCCTTTGCTATCACGTTTTCCCTGAGGCCCTCAGGAGAGCCAAGCAAACACCCACACCATGTCCCTGAGCCTCTAGAACTTTGAACTAAATAAATGAAGTTCTTTTCCCTATGAAGTGCCAGGAGGCATTAGGTATCCCATTTTGGTAACACAAAACAAACTAAGTTTTATTTCATTATATAGTTATTACACATTAGATAGTTATATACACATATATATTCTATAGTCTATAAAGAAAGCCTGTAACATGTGGGAGAGGAGAGTGGGGTACTAGGTGAGCTACTAAGGCCCCTCTACTCACTTGACTGTTTTCTAGCAGGATGTAACTACACAGCCCTGGCTAGCCTCAAACTCAAGATCCTCCTGCCTCAGCCTCTAGGAGCTGACAGTTGAGCTGAGTTGTGAGAGATGTCAAGACTGAAGATGTGTGGGGCTCCAGGACACAGAAACATTTCCTTCAGATAAGCAGGAGTGATAATGGACAGGCTATGTTCTGTAAGGCTCCAGCTTGAGATCAGAGGGTGGCTCTTAACTTCAGACTTAAGTGGGAAGGCAAACATCATCTCATTGGCACTTTGTAAAGATGATTATACTCACAAAAGAGCATTTCACATTTCGAGTTCTTGCATTGTTCCAAGAATTCTAGGTACCCTGGATAATCTCTCTGAATCCTCACTACTGTTCTAGGAGGTAACATTAGCCCATTTCACTCATAATGGCATCTGACTAAAATGATGCAGCTGGTGAGATGGTTAGATGTCACTCGGTGCACATACGGCTCTGACACCTGACTGTCACAGTTGCTTCCTGTGAGTTTAGGATGGGCTCCCATGAAAGCAGATCCTCAAGGTGCCTCGTCTGTGCACCAACAGATCATATATGGCTCATATTTTGAATGTGTACTCTTAAAGGGTAGATTCACTCTATCTTGAGGTCATTTTGCATTTTCTCAAGCAATGAATACTCAAAGTATGTACCACGAGGATCCAGGGTCCACTGAACTACCTAACTTTAAGAGGAGTTTGAGTTTCACGACCACTGAGGCACCACCACTATTAAAGAAGTTTCTGAAACTAACAGTGGATGAGAGAATGAAGAGAAGGTTCACCACAACACTGCTGATGGCCTCCACCCTACTTCAGCCTCTGTAAACATCCTGTCCTCACACCACTTAGTGTTGTGCCCAGAAGGGCACAGTCCAGAATGCAAGTTCATCCCAGAGCAGACCTTGAGAAGACCAAAACTGAGACAAGGCCAAAGGGCCACAGACAAGGCCCTGCCCATATAAGTGCCAGGGGGGCGTCAACATTGGGTTCCTCAATCTCCCTCCACCTTACTTTTTGAGACAGGTCTCGCACTGAATCTGGAACTCTGGAGATCTGTCTGTCTCTATTTAGCCAGAGATGAGATTATAAATACATGCTAAGGGGCAGGAGTAACAGCTCAGCAGTTAAGAGCACTGGCTGCTATTCCAGAGAACCTGGGTTCAATTCCCAGAAACCACATGGTGAATCATATCTGTAATTCCAGTTCCAAGGTATCTAATGCCATCTCTGGCCTTCACAAGCACTGCATGCACATGGTGGACAGACATGTAGGCAAATACATACACATACATATACATATAAAAATAAAAATGCATGCACATACACAAACACATGCTGCCACACCCAGATTTTCTAATGGGTACTGGGTATTCAGATTGAGGTCTTCATGCTGACATGTGAGTCACTTTACCAACTGAGCCATCTCTCCAGCTCCTAATAAGCCCTTGGGACAACTGGGGTGCCACTTAGCCTGTCCTTACATTTCATGGGATTCAGCAGGAGGCACAACTTCTAGTCCCAGCACTCCTGGGACACACACAATTAAATGAAAGCAGGACGAGGTTTCCCACACTCTGCGACGTTTAGGGTGTGGCATCAGCAGACTTGTGCTGCCTTCCCAACCTAGTCTCTAAGGCTTGCCCTCCACTTCACCCAGGCTCCAGGATTTCAGACCTTATAAACTGTTCTTCTCATGTCTGTGTTTGCTCTGCTGCTCGCTGGATGATGTGTCTTCCTCACGACTAGCATTATTATTAAATTATTTGTGTTACTGTCTTTATTAAGTACAATAACCCCCCTAAAGCATAAGATGTTCTTGTCCCCATTTTATGAGTGAGGAAAATGCAGCTTTATGAGAGGGTTATTAAGCTCCCTGAGATAAGACAGAAAGCCAGCTCCTTAGCTGGTGTTCAAGAAAAGATCTGCTTCTGAAGCCTGGGTCTGTATTTAAGCCCTTCTTTCTGTCCAGAAACTGCAGTCTTCTGTTTGGGGCATCACAGGTCACTTTTTTAAAAGTTATACAAATTCTCCTTTGAAAATGGTGACTCTGTGTCACCTTCAAAGACAAGAGTATCAGAGAAGTTTGAATTATGAAATCACAGAAACCTGGAAAGTGGCCTTGCAACTGAGCAATGATGTGTTGAACTCAGTCACATACTGAGAAGTGGACAAGACTGTACTGAGAACTAGCACAACATCTCAGCCGAACAGCAGATGAGTGTTGCCTCGTACTGCTACCACGTGACACTGCCCACTAGTTCTGATTGTACTTCCAATGCCCAGCAACACATTCCTGGGGCCCCCAAGTGCTTACAAAGGCTCTTTAAAAGTTCTCACTAATCACTCCCTCTGTCCAAGTAGATTATCTCACTTAATCTCACATTTTCACTTACCAAACTTGGTTCTTAAATGGGTCTTAGTTGTTTTCAAAAAAACTAAATCAGACTTCTAAAAATGAAGATGACCTATCAGCTAAGAATATACAGTAGAAATACTTAAAGTGAATATTGAAATCCTTTTTTTAATCAAGGTTGTAAAGCTGTGGTGTTGTATACAAGAATGGTCCCATAGGCTCACATATTTAAATGCTTAGCCATCAGGGAGTGGCACTGTTTGAGAAAGATTGGGAGGTGTGGCCTTGTAGAAGGAAATGTGTCACTGGGGGTGGGCTTGGGATTTCAAAAGCTCACACCAGGCCCAA
This sequence comes from Onychomys torridus, assembly GCF_903995425.1. Taxonomy (NCBI): domain Eukaryota; kingdom Metazoa; phylum Chordata; class Mammalia; order Rodentia; family Cricetidae; genus Onychomys; species Onychomys torridus. The sequence goes on along the minus strand of NC_050447.1, from coordinate 133,126,208 downwards.
TTTTCTCTCTCCCTGCTGCCTGTGGATCAGGATGTAGAACTCTCAGATATTTCTCCAGCACCATGTCTGCCTGCACGCTGCCATGCTTCCCACCATGGCAGTAGTGGACTAAGCCTCTGAAACCATAAGCAAGCCCCAGTTAAACACTGTCTTTCATAAGAGTTGCCATGGTCATGGTGTCCCATCACAGCAATAGAACACTGACTACAAAAAGAGCTGTGGAGATGGCTCAGAGCATGTAGGACTCTCCTCTAAGCCTGAGTCTGACTCTGGAACCCACATTGTGGAAGAAAACAAACTCCTGGGAGCTGTCCTTTGGTGGCCACCCATATGTGCACAAGTTAATAATTGTAAAAATTATTTTCCAATGGGTTTTTTCAATGCTAAGGATCAGACACAGAGTTTGGTTCATGGCAGGCAAGTTGTCTACCATTGAGATGCACCCCAGACCCCTGCTCATCTTGGAAAATACACGCAGTCTTCCAGAGTAAACCTGGCTTTCCCCAGCTTGATTGAGGAATGATTAGCAATAATAATTGTATCAAAGCACACATTTACCATTTGTGCACACAAGCTTGCATCCAAGTGTTCTCACAGTCCACTCTGCTGGAGTCAGTTACCATGCTGTACACATCCCTGATCTCACTCATTTTACAGACCAGCTGTTTATGCACTGGGTATTTGCAATCAAACCTAATGGTTATTGCTTCATTCCATTCCCCAGTGAAAACTTACTCAGTATATAAATAAATACAAACATAAACAATTAAAGCCAGGTTGTTATCATTCATTATATACTCAATATTTGAGAGAAACACACTTATAATAAACATAGATACTGTGTTAGACATCTTAATTTCATATAATAAATATATACAAAGAGTAAGATAGAGTTCATGCTATATAATTGTCAAGTTACTAGAGTTGGTCAAGGTCACCTTGAGACTCAGTAGCCCTGACCCACTCCCTATTCACTCTCTGCTTCCTGAGTATGGATTCAATGTGACCAGCCAGCCTCAAGTTCCTGCCATCATGCTTCCCTGCCTCTGCTGTGTTATCCCTTAGCTTAGGGTCATAGCCTATCCTCCAACAAGCCAAGCTCAGCCACCAGTCACCTAGAAATCAATTAAAAGAGCCAAATTAATAGTGAAAAATAGAAAAGGGAGATTAATTCAATGTGACCACACTGACAAAAGTAACAAAGGGACCGAGAGATCCTACAAATCTATCTTCAGGGTCCTAACTGGAAGGATTCAGATGGAGGATGTGCTGGATAGTTTATGTCAACTTGACAAAAGTTAGAGTCATCTAAGAAGAAGGACCCATAATTAAGAAAATGCCCCTGTAAGATCAGGTTGTAGGCAAGCCTGTAGGGCATTTTCTTCTCTTTTTCAATCTATTTAAATTTTTTATTTTATATGTATTGGTATGAAGGTATCAGATCTCCTGGAACTGGAGGTACAGACAGTTGTAAGCTGTCATGTGGGTGCTGTATTGGTGAAATTATTAAGGCCACTCCACGTAGTTAAAAGGGAGGTTTATTTTGTGGGGTAACTTACAAATGAAGGGATAGGTTGTAGGATCTGGCAAAGGTATGGCGCAGTCTGGTGGTGTTCTCTGGAGAACTCTGCTCAGTCTACCTCCTGTGTCCAGCATCCCAGCACCAAGAGAGAAACCTCCTCTCCATCCTGGGTCTTCTGCTTCCTCCTCCGCCCTGCCTTGTGGACGTGACCATTACTGAAGCCTCAGTGGGGGTTGGAACTTCCAGGCCAATGCTGGGATGGATGGCTATCCACTACAGTGCTGGGAATTGAACCTGGGTCCTATGGAAGTACTCTTAACTGCTGAATTCGTGATTGATGGGGAGGGCCCCGCCCACTGTGGGTGGTACTAGCCCTGGGCTTGTGGTCCTAGGTTCTATAAAAAGTCAGACCAGTGAGTAGCAAGTCAGTAAGCAGCACCCCTCCATGGCCTCTGCATCAGCTCCTGCCTCCAGGTTCCCGCCCTGTTTGAGTTCCTGTCCTGACTTCCTCCAATGTTGAACAGTGAATGTCAAACCTGAAAAATCACAAGAGGAAAACCAGTTCCACAATTTTTGAGCCAAATATAAAGCAAGTTTTAATTAAATACTGGCTAGGATGATGGACTCTGGCCAGGTCCATTCCAGGATTCCCAGAAAATGGCTACAAGTCATATTTTGTAGGGGCTTAGAAAGGCACACTGTACAGCCACCATATTTCCCACCAGGTCCAATCTGGGGCAAGCATACATCCTGGTGTATTTCCTGCCTGTGGACCTACTGCCTACACGATAAAGCACATCGATGCAGATGGGTCAAACAAATTTGTTTAGGGAAGTGAAAAACATACACCACAGCATCCAGCATTTCAGGAGTACCTGTCCTTAGGCAAGGGGCTCACAGATTAGAGACATTTTTGTTTTATGGATCTCTTGCCTGATCTTGGGCAAGGGGCTCACAGATTAGAGGCATTTTTGTTTTATGGATCTCTTAGGCACAGTCACTGAAACTTAAAATGTAGCTTTGGCTCTCACATGATGTGGAAGCGTAAGCCAGATAAACACTTTGCCCCCACAGTTGCATTGGTCATGGTGTTTCGGCACAGCACGGAACCCTGACTAGGACAGGGGGTCCAGGAAGGACACTGAGACAGGTTCCTGGGCAGTAAGGGGTTTATCAGAAAAGTTATTAGCACCATGTTGCTTCCCTGTCTAGAGGCTGAAGAGAGGAAATTGGGGCCCCTTTTGGCAGAAGTGGGGATCTCTTCCTCTAGCTAGCTCAGTGGTTCTCAACCTTCCTTTAATACAGTCCCCATGTCGTGGTGGTCCCCAACCATAAAATTACCTTCGTTGCTGCTTCATACTGTAATTTTGCAACTGTTAGGAATCATTCTGTAAATATCTGATATACAGGATATCTGATATTTGACCCCTGCGAAAGGGTCCTATAAAGGGGTTGTGACCCACAGATTGAGAACCATAGCTCATTAAGGATGAAATTGGGTGCACAGCAGGAACCTCCAGCCAGCATTGCTTTCCAGGCAGGAGGGCAAGGACGGTGTAGAGAGCAGGATACCACCAATATCACCTTTGATGTAAACTCACTTCTCTAAGTGAGAGATGTGGGCCCAAGAAGTGGGTTAACTGGGTATCCACAGACAGCATCTCAGTGGGTGCCTCTCCTATCTGCGAAGGGTGAGAGGCCGCTGCAAAGCATTGTGCCACCCCAGCAGCAGCTGGACCCTAACATCACCCCCCAGCAGCAGCTGGACCCTAACATCACCCCCAGCAGCAGCTGGACCCTAACATCACCCCCCAGCAGCAGCTGGACCCTAACATCACCCCCAGCAGCAGCTGGACCCTAACATCACCCCCAGCAGCAGCTGGACCCTAACACCACCCCCAGCAGCAGCTGGACCCCAACATCACTTTCCTATACTGACCTGTGGGCGCGGTTTAAGTGGAAGGCAGGAGACTCACTCACTGAGCAGTCTAGCAGAGCATGGTCCCACCCACCCATTTCAGCTCTTGCACTGATCATCTGATAAGTTAAACATCTTTCTCCCAGAGACAAGTTCCTCCTCCGGCTGACAACCAGGCTACAGCCTCCTCTTCTTCTATGTAGGGCTCACTCTCAGGAAAGTCCATTGCTTCAATAGTTTGATAGCCAAAGGCAGGGACACAAGCCAGGTACAGTGTCTTCTTCACCATGATGGGAGGACTGCACCCCAGAACTATCAGCCAAAGTCAACCCCTTCACTCCAACATTGCCTTTGTCAGTATTTTATCACGGTGACAGCAGGGTAATAAAGACAAGTTTCTACTTAAAATCTTTTGGGTCTGTGAATAACGCTAAGACAGCCTCTTTTATCCCCCACCCTCTTTTAGTTCAGTTTGTTCAGGAATAATAGAGAAATTTCACTGAATTCTCACAGAATGAAGACCCCTGTGTAACTAGCACCAGGGTCATGGGACTCAACATCACAAGCTCTTCGCCACCTCACGCTTTCTCCTAGTCACAACCCTCCCTGGGAATCCACCTGGGCTGAGGAAACTGAAATTTTATTTGGCCTCCTTTCAAGCTTCAAGTAACTAAGACACACCACCCATTCTTCCTTAACTGGCCTTTGCCATTATGCTTCTAGACTTCATCTCTCTGTCTTGGACAGAGTTGCATTTGTTTTCATTGCTGTATTATATTCCAGTGTATGAATTTCTGTCTCCTTTGTGTTCTTTCATAACGTACTAAAATATTGCATGTTGTTTTTCTGAAATTCAAATTAATCAAGCCTTCTATATTCTGTCTGAGTGCCCTGATTCTGGCAACTTTGATCTGTCTGCAGAAGGGCCTACTCTGAAGTGTTTTTGTTTTTGTTTTAGGAGCAAAAACAGTGTGCTGTGATGCATTTGTAAATGTTGTGTCTACAAATAAAATTGGAGGTTTACAGATCTTTGACTCATCTGAGCACTGTGGACAGGGAGACTGGTTTATTCCAGAGTGCCTCTTCCCTGGGAGGGGACAGGTCAACGTCACAAAATGAATTACATCTTTCTGCATGTATTAAATGAACCAGAACACGGACAAGCCTCCCTTTATTTCTGATGGGTGAACGACCTCAATTGTGTTAATAGTTTGCTCACAAACACAGCAGTTGTAACAGTGTTTAGTGTTTCTAGAAAGTCCTTTTGTTCTTCAAAGTATATTACAAATTACAAATTAATTAAGTCTACCTCTACCCCAGGGAAGAAAGGAATTACTTATTTTTAAAGCTCAGACTCCCCGAAGCCAAGTGTGAGCCAACTGGCTGGCAGCCACGGAGTAACTTACAGTCTGCAGGTTTGGGCTCCAGCTCCAGCAACATCAAAGAGGTGTTCAGATTCTTCCTAGCAAGACTGTTGCTATCCTCTTTTCCATCCAAAACTATGGAGAGCTAGGGGTCAGGAAGCTCTGAACTGTCAGCAACTGTTTCAAGACGAAATCGCCATTTCATCAGGAAGATCTCAGCCTCAGTTGAGCTCTGGGTTTTTCTGATTATAAAAATGGCCTTTATTTTTAAAAGGCTCAAGGATCAGGCACCTGGTAGCAATGTGGAAATGCTAGATCATGAAACTCCCGAGAAGTCTGGATGAAATTCTGAGATTACACTTCTTGTGATGGTTTGCTGAGGGTGTGCCGACCCAGAACCATCCTGCCACTGCCTTCTAAACTGAAACGGGCCTGTAGCTCTCCTTTCATTGTCCTAGCCACAAAAAAGCTGGCATTGCAAAGGAGGTAAACACAGCCGCAGAACCTCAGGTGCACAGTGAAACCCATTGTTATACAATCAGTATATGCTGCTAAAAATAAATGCTAAAATATTAAATGTTAGCACGGGAGAATGCTTGTCCTAAATGGCTCCTGCTCAGCTTAGGTCAGAAAGTGAGGCCCTGGGTCCTGCTAGAGGATAGCTGTAATGGCTCTGGGGAAATCTTTCTCTGATTCCACATTTTCTCCGAACATTGAGCAATGCTTTATGAAGCTTTCCTTGACAATCAGCGTTTAAAGGAACAAAAATTACGTTTTTTCTCAAAGCAACCTTCCTCTAATTTCCTTAGTGACTCCAGAAATGTCTCTATCAGATTGCTCACATTTTTCATGCTCCCTCTTCTACTTTTTTTTTTTTTTACACTGGACTATGTTCTCTTGGACACAAACACACAAGCAAGCAAACAAAACCCGTCAGAACAGAGCTGGTAACAGATGGAAAAAGCTAAGTGACTGCTGGGAGATTCCCTGGATTTCCATGGTCTACTCCCCAGCAAGGGGCAGAGTCCTGAAGGGAGACATGTTTCCAGACAGATTCCAGCCCTGACTACAAGGTACAACATAAAGGAACAGTAAGTACATGGGGCTGCACACGCTCCAACGGAACTGAGTGGCCAACCCTCCTGCACAGCCTGTGGGAGTTCCTGCCCAGTGATGATGCCCACTTCTGAGGCTGCAGCCTGAGATGTATGCCCAGGAGGGTGTCCTGAAGCTATGCCTAGGCATTGTGCCATCCCCAGGTTCCATGGACCTCTCCTCATCTGCCAGAAGCCTTCCAAAGACTCTTGGTATCTGCTGTAAGTGGGTACCAAGACAAAAAACAACAAGGATGCAAAGACTTGGATCAGTCGGGTACATAATGTTTTTTTAGTTTATGGGGCATCCTGTAGGGAAGGCAGACCCCAGAGGTTCTGCCGAGTGATTGCTTCCTCTATATGTACCTACTCCCCAGTCACTGAGAAAACTACTCTCGTGGGTCTCACCAACCAGATTCCCAGGGCAGGACTACTCCCCATCAGTTAATATGATACAAAGGGTCTCTTTGGTCTGTGGGAATGGTGGCCACTGACCAGGTACTGGGCCAGTTTGGATGGCATGAAGCATCAGCAGCTCCCCACTCAGCTGAGTTGCAGCCATGTAGCTCTCAAAGTGACAGAAGCTGTGGGGTATGGGCACATCCCTGTAATCCCATCACTCACAGGCTTAGGTAGGTCTAGAAGTTTGAAACCAACCTGAGCAACATGCAAAGCCACATGGGAAGGCAGGAAAGAACAACTGGACCCAGAAAAATCACAAAACATGAGCCAACCACAGGAAAGAGCTGATGGATTTTTGTGTAAAAGGATTTCCTGAGGTGGTCCTTCACTGATTCTCGGTGAGGCAGGGTTAGACGACAACCCCACCGCTCCATCCATCCATCATCTGCCATCTGTTGTTAATACACATTTAGCATCCCTTATCCAAAGGGCTTGGAACCAGAAGTGTTTCAGATTTCAGATTTGCTTGGATTTTGGAATATTTGCATACATAATGAGCTGTCTTGGGAATGGAACCCAAGCTGAGCCAGGGAAATCACTTATGTTTCATTTGCAATTTATGCACATAGCCTAAAGGTAATTTGGTGCAATATTTTCTGTGCACCTGCGTTTTAGCCAAGGCTGGTCACATGGGGCCTGCTGTGGAATTTTCCACGGCAATATCATGCTGTTTCTCAAAATGTTTGGGGTTTTAGAGAAAGTCAGTTTTGGACTTTCAGATTAGGAATACCCCTATAACTCACTTCCCAGTTCTCATTGTGTGCTCAATTCTTCTCAATTATTCCTTGGTTTGCTGTTAAAAGACTTGCGTTTGGGAATTCCTCAAGAGTATTTATTCATTTATGAACTGAAAAAATACCAATTTTAACTACATTTCAGTAAGCATGAAGTTAATAAACTTCACTTGCACTGTCTAGACAAAGAATGCTGGGCATTTGCTTTTTTGACAGGAGGTTTTAAATAACAGTCCAGGAACAGAAGCAGCACTTAGCTGTGAGGAAAAATAACTGTATTTGTGAAGGATAGATCTGTGGGACAATTATTGTTTGTCTACTGATAACTATGTGCCTACGTCATCTGAGACAATCATCAATGAATGATGATGGGAAAGTCATGAAAACAAGGAGAAGTCATGCAGAAAAGATAGATTCCAATATCAAGCACCCACTTGAAAATATGGTTCAAACTTTGGAATGCTTCCTAGGGACCGTATGACAGCAAAAACAAAAGCCAACACATGTACAGATGACTCTAATAAACCATCATAGGGATCGGCAGACCCCTGGGGAGAAATAGGATGAGCCGAGTGTGTTTGTTTCAAATCAAGAATTGTACTACTGTAATGTGAACTAGAAGAGCAGGATCACTGAGTGCATCAGAAAGCAGACTTCTTTTGACTTCCCACTGCCCATTTAAATGTGTTCTGTAGGTCCATCTCTTCCTGTGACTTCAGGTGAAAATGTGGTCTGCATTTTAATTTTCTGATCCCTTCTATGAAATACAAACAGTGGGCATTTCAGGACACCATAGCAGTCTTGGGTTCAGATCAAAATGTCCAGGGTCATATAATGGTTAACGCTTCATCTTTTTTTTTCCACCTTTGTTCCGCCTCCGGATTCACAGTGAGATTAAACACAAGTTCACTGGACCCACTAAACTGCTCAGGGCACACAGTAGGATCTTCAGTGTGTCCCCTTGTGGTGTACTTCCCTGGGCTTTAGGTAAAGGGCAGGCACTCACAGCACTCTCCAGCAGCTGAGAAAAGACTTAGCACACAGATGGTTCTCCAAACCTTTCTTTCAATCTCAGAGTCTGATTCTGTGATGATCTTGATATGGGTAAGAAGGACAGATGAGTCACAAAATCAAGGCTTGCCCATATTCTTCAAAAATTCTGCATCTGCCAGGTGATGTTGGCACACGCCTTTAATACCAGCACTCAGGAGGCAGAGGCAGGCAGATGTGACTTTGAGGCCAGCCTGGTCTAAAGAATGGGTTCCAGGACAGCCAGGGCTACAAAGAAAAACCCTGTCTCAAAAAACAAACAACAAAAAACAAAATTGCATCTGATCTCCATCTTCATTGTGGGTGGATGGACAAATTGATGAATAATAATAGATAGATAGGTAGATTGATAGCTAGATAGATGATAGATAGATAAATGATTGATAGATGATAGGTAGATTGATAGAGTATAGGTAGATAGGTGCTAGACAGACAGATAGATGGGTAGATAGTCTTGGCCACTATCAGATAATACTGGGTAGTGTTTAGCTAGGATTTCCAATTTAGTGCACTTTGTGAATTAATTTCTTCAAAACATACCACTGAGGCTGATTTTGGCTTCAGTTGCATCAGTGGCTGGCTATGTGCAGAAGGAAAAATGGTATGACAAACACTCAAACAAGGTCCCACAGGCCATCAGGACACCAACATATGTCCACATGGGGTGAAAGAAGAAATTAGACTCACTTCTCAGATCATTGCCAAGTATAAAATGCCAAAAATGGGACCCAGTGAGTGTTTCAAACACCAAACTAGGCCAAGTCTTTTACCTCTGATACTGGAAAGCCCCCAAATACCTTTCCCACCCTTCTCTTTGCAAATACTGAACACTGGTCCACAGGCTCAGATGCCTTCACCACTGGTAAACACGGCTCTCAGATCAGTCACCATGGGTAAACAGAAGGATTACCATCGCCAGCAACCACAGACACTAGTGAAAGCAAAGGTCCTTACAGCTGGGAAACCCATTCTGAGGCAGACAGACGTGCTGGTGTCTGAGCGCCCAGCCTGTGCTCCTGATGGCAAGGCCCCTAAACCAGTGGTGGCTGGGCACTTTATCACGCCTCCTGAGGCAATGTGGGACATTAAACGTGGAACAGGTAAAAATTATCCTGTGATGGCCAGGATAGAGAGCTTTCTGAGTACGTTCACCTCCTGACTTCAAATAGCAGCAGGTCACCCTCATCCGCGGTGGGACTAAACCCCTGAGCATGCATCCACTCTTGTGTGGCTAGCTGGTTCGGTATCTCGGCTTCCACTGGGGTTTGTCACTTACAGCATGTCTCTAAGGGTCGGGTCAGATGTAAGAATAGTCTCAGATAAGCCTCGGACTCTTCCCATGGCTTAGAATCAAGAGAGCATAAACACTAAGCCTCTCAGTCTTCTAAGTTGCCTCTGAAAGTCCCAGAAATACACACTATGTGTCAAGTCCTCCACACACATGGAAATTCTCTTCCCAAGAAAAGCAAAGTCAGGTCCAGGAAGGATCACATTTATGGGAGAAAGAATATCAGGGATGCTCCAGCAACCTCATCTCATGGCCTTCTTGAAACAAAACTCACACAGAAAAATTTCAGTATGAATAGCCACATGTGATCACACGTAGCTTCATGATTAAGAGTTCCTACATCGTTAGAAAACATTAGCTCTTCCTGTTATAATTCCTAGTACAAGACAAAAGCACAAATAACCAGCTGGCTGTAGCACCAGTCTGCAGTGAGGAGCAGCAGCCAGCTTCACACATGGATGAAATGCCAGCCCTGCTGAAGGAGAGTGAAAGTGTAGCAGGTCTCCCTTGGACAACAACCAGCTATCAAATCATGACATGAAGACTTATGGTTATTATGAATGCTCAGCCTAAGCTGGGGCTAGTTTCTTGTTAGCTCTTATAACTTAATCTAACCTGTTTCTCTTCATCTACATTTTGCCTCGGAGCTTTTTACCTTTCTCTCATTCTGTGTGTCCTTCTCTGTGTCTGGCTGGCTGGTGGCTGCCTGGCCCCAGGCAACTCCCCTCTTTTGCCCCTCATTGTCTCCTCTCATTCTCTGGAATGAGCCTAGATTCTTCCTCCCATTTATTCTCTGTGACTGCCAGACCCACCTAGCCCTCCTCTGTCTAGCTATTGGCCATTCATCTTTTTATTAGACCAATCAGGTGCCTTAGGCAGGCAATATAAAACAGTAACACATCTTTACACAATTAAACAAATGCAGTATAAACAAATGTAACACATCTTTACATAGATAACGTAATGCTCCACAACAGGAAAGCAGCAAGCTTTAACATTAATTAAATGACTGACAAGCTGAGTCGGGAAATACAAGGTTACACAGGTTCTGAGACAGGCACTGAGCTGCTGGCTTCTCTTCTGAACCCGCCTTCCCCTCCTCTTCCTGAAGATGGTAGCATCTACTCTTCTCGCTTGGGAAGTGAGCACCACCAATACCCTCATAGACAGCAAGTTCTATTTGCTAAGACACAGCTCTCTTAACTAAAAACACGAACCTCAGCTCCTGATTAGCCCCAGAAGAATCTTCTTGGGGACATTCAAAGATGGTCACACGGTTATGACCATGCCTAACCCTATACCAACCATAAAACATTTCTGATTGAGACTAGTTCTGTTTAAGCAATAGTAGAGGCTACAGCTGTGTGCTAATTAATTTTTCCTTCACCTCTGAACGTTGAGAATTTCCAGCTGAGGAAGACTGAGGCCCAGCCTCAACTCCACCACACTCAGCCAGTGCCTCTCCAGAGACTCACTGTATCTGGACCTTCACTCACCTAAAAATAAGAGAGAGATGAGTGGTGGGGAAGAAAAGAAATTCTATTAGAGTATTTCTATTTTTATAAGTTTATCATCATTTCCGTTGTGGTGAAAATTAAGCAAATTTCCAGATTTTGTTGAGTATATTAAACTTGCGGATTTTGATTGAGAGCTCCGAAGAGAAAACGTGTTCTCTGTTGAAAAGGAGAACAAAGGCCTGTGGATTGCTGCTAAGCTTTACTATCTAAGTTCGATTCCTGGGATCCAAGTGGTAAAAGGGGAAAATAGACTTCAAAAGCTGACCTCTGACCTCTGACCTCCACACATGTACTGTGGCACATACACAGTTAAAAAAAATTAAGTGAAGGTAAAATAGTAGACAGGCATGCTAAAGCACACCTGTAATCCCAGCACTCAGGGCTGAGGCGGAAGGATTGCCATGGTCAGCCTGGGCTATTTGGTAAGTTCTAGACCACTTTGTCTCAAGAATATAAACAAAAGACAACAGATTGTTAATATCAAGCCAATGATATTGATCGAGTTATGAACTATTTCTACAGAGAGATGTGTAGCTCACTGGTCTATCTAGTCATTCTGTGTTATCAGCAAATGACTATCAAAGAATAAAAATTCATTCTCTCTGTCTCTCTCTCTGTCTCTCCCTCTGTCTCTCTCTCTCAGTCTCTCTCTCTCTCTCTCAGTCTCTCTCTCTGTCTCTCTTGCTCTCTCTCTCTCTCTCTCTCTCTCTCTCTCTCTCTCTCTCTCTCTCCTCCCCCCCCTCTGTCCTTCTCAAATTCTGCAGTTACCTATACATTTCTTCCCTTACAATTCACACTGCACTGATTGTGAGGGGCTCCATGTGTAACAGATCTTAGAGGAGACAATGACAGATCCATTCTGGCTGCCTAACATGCTTCTGTGAAACACTGTCCCATTTGCTCCCCCACGGTGAGGTGACTGCTGCCATCTCTCCATGCAGTAGGTGACAGAATGGAGATTCCCAAGGGCTAAGAAACTGGCAGAACACCATTCAGCAGGTGCATGGCCGATGCTTAGAAACCAAAATTTTCTCATTTTGTTGTTGTTTTATTGCTTCTCAAGAACAATAAGTTTGAATTTAATTTATAACTCAGGGCTTTGAAACACCTTCCACAGAAATCCCAGAAAGCAAGCAGTCTCAATATCTCTTGAGGTGTTCTATAGAAAAGATTTTAGCCCAAGAACCACAGACACCACCCTTATCTAAGCTCAGGAAGGCAAACTCTGAGAACAAGTAAAAAGGCAGCCAAAGGCATACAAAGAGTCCTGCTGTGCTCACCACTGGCCAGAGTTGTCAATTTCCCCTTCATTAGACAATTATGCATGAAATTACGTGGCTTCCCAGACCATCTGCTTCCCTTTAAAGTATTTCCTTTAAAAAAGAAAGAAAAAAAGAAATCCTTCTATTCTTTTAATAAGGGTCAGTCCTTTACAGTGGGGCAGGGAGCCAACATTATTTTACTTATACTGTTAAATCAGGCCACAGAAATTCCCAAGATCTTAACCCACATGTCACTTTCTCTCCCCCACATATAGCAGCCATTGCATGGTACCAGTGCTGAGAACTGGGAGGGCAGCCCTTCAGGCTCTTGCAGACTGCATCCCAATAATTAGATTTAAAAGTCACAAAGAGCCTAAACCTGAGCATCAGGAACAGGTAATGATGGACCTAAGTCAGCCTGACATCAGTCTCACAGCACCCCCAAACTCTCAGAGGACCTAAGTCAGCCTGACATCAGTCTCACAGCACCCCCAAACTCTCAGAGGACCTAAGTCAGCCTGGCATCGGTCTCACAGCACCCCCAAACTCTCAGAGGACCTAAGTCAGCCTGACATCGGTCTCACAGCACCCCCAAACTCTCAGAGGACCTAAGTCAGCCTGACATCAGTCTCACAGCACCCCCAAACTCTCAGAGGACCTAAGTCAGGCCTGGCATCGTTCTCACAGCACCCCCAAACTCTCAGCATCTCCTTTGTTAGTTTTCTGCACTGGAAAGAGGTAGATTCTTGTCTGCCCTAACAAAAGATGTACGCATCCACCAAGCTGCCTGGCATCTTGTGGATGTGAATCAAGGACATGCTGTGTTCCACTGTGATGTTCTTGCTCAGAGGGACTCTCAAAGGGGAGGAGGTAAAAAACACATCTGGACAGCACATATTCAAAATGCAGAACAAGAGAATGTTCCCCAGGAGATGCAAACATGTTTATGATCCCTAAGTTAGAGTTGAGTAAAGCAAGCTAGGGAAAACTTGAATCCCTTTGTAAACTAAATTGGTTAAACAATGCTTTATCTGGGGGAGAGGAAACAGTACAGAAACACATATTCACTAAACCTTCTGGAACATTCTAGGGTTGTTTTCTAGAGAAAAAGAGTGCATATGGGCCTGAAAACAGGGGGTTCTAGTTTCGCTTTTTAAAGCCTGCCAGGCCTGATGTGTTTTTCAGCTCTGTCTGACTTCCTCTTTGGGCCTGGAGCTGAAGGATAAGCACCAAATGTTGGAGGGAGAGTAGAGGGCCTCTCCCCAAGGAGGCCATCTCTTCCTGTTTCGGCACTAGTAATTAATCTGAGCTGTCTTCCTCAGGCATGGAGAAGGCAAGTTCTAAAATTCTTCCCTCTCCCTCCTGCCTCCCTCCCACCTTTTAAGGAGAAATGGGAAGCATTTTTCCTCTCCTGAGTTGCATGGCTGATGAATGTTGTTCAGCTTTAGGCTGTCTGGGCTCTGAGGTACCAAGTGGCAGGAAGTGATTTGCTAAAGATTTATCCTCAGAGAACAGAGATTGGAACACAATAGTGATTTTGTTAATAATATGAAAAGAAATTTTCTAAATATAAATCACATTGGCATGTGTTTCTAGGTTAAGTGTCCATAAGGTTCCAATTTAGAATAGAAAGAGAAAAAAAAATCACACAGCAATCTCATGTCGATATGAAACTAGTGAACTTTATTCAATAAAATCATCAACCATCAGTTGGCTAAACCAAAAATGTTGTTAAAGCAAATGCTAAGCTATTTTGAAGAGGAAAATACAAGGAGGAAAAAACCCTGAGATCTCTCCTGGAGCACACAAGCCATGTTAATTTATAGAGAGTTTGACATTTAATAGTATATTTCTAATGATCTTTATTAAAAGTCTCCCTCTAGCCAAAGGGCTGTAAGGAACACATTCTTTCTTTTTCAGCCAAAGAAGGGAGAGTGGGGGGAGTCTGGTATCTACACTCCTTCAAACTATTTCCTTTAAAAAAAAATGATTTTAAAAACAACTGAAGTAAAGGGATATGGGCTCCTTCCTTCACTAGCTTAACATCAGGAACACTTAGACATCAGAGACGAATAAGGCCTGAGCCGTCCTGAGCGAGTTCACAGAGTGGTGGGAGCAAGCATGGATGCACATAGAACACACATCTGAGTGCTGTCACCAGGACCAAATGGCCCACAAACAGCTCTAGCTGTGACTGGGTTTGTGGCTCTCTGAGGAAAGAGGCTAATGGTAGCATTCCCACATGCAGGAGACTGAAGATTACAGTCTCCCTCACGTCCACACCTCACTCAGCACTGTCATTCCATTTTACACATGAGAAATATCGAGGCCCAGTGTTTTTAACTCACATAGCTGTTAGGTAGGAAAGTGATTCCTGAGACTTATCATGATGATGTGAGTAAACCCAATGCCTGTGAAGGTCTCACCTCCACATGTCTAATCCAATCTCTATTGCTAAAAACAGAATCCCACTGACTAGGAAGTTATAAAGAAAGAAGGCTTATTGGGGCTCATAGCTCTGCCAGGGTCAAAGGTCATGTGAGGAGCCAGCCATCAAGTCTTGACAGGAGTGAGGCCAAGTGTTTTTGACGTAGTAGAAGAGAGGAAGCGTGCATGTGTGCCTCTTCTGGTCTCTCTGTCTTCAAAGAAACCCATCAGGGCTCAGTCCTACCCAATCCTGATCACTTTCCAAAGTTCCCTGCATGGAGACCACAGTCATATGAAGTTTCTACCCTTTTAATTGTTCATAAGAAGGATTGAGCATCAGCAAGACGGGGCAAATTTATTAAAAACAGAGCAAAAGATTACACTAAACTTCACTAACCCTTTTAATCTCTTGAGTGAATTCTCAGTGTAATTTGCTTTTAGAAAGTTATCTCTTTACTGCACCATAACATGAATTATAATAATTACATAGTTTTAGGACTTAAGACCCCACTTTAATATGAGAGCTACAACAAGAACATCTACACATTTTGAAGCACCTGAGACAGTCTTTACCTTATTCTACTCAAGTAGCTCTATGACCCTCTTCGGTGTCTCTGAAAGCTCACAGGAGTTACATGGACTCTGGTAAAAGCATCTTTATAGACATCGTCAGGTCTACAACAAAAGTCTAGAAGCTGATGAGCTGGTGTTTGGTCACTTGAATACGAAATGGATTTAGTTAAACAGTTAATTCTCATGTTTTAGTGAAGAAAGGATTTCTAGATCTATTCCTCACCATCATACAATAACCCAAACTTACAGACAAAATGGTTATCTATCACCTTATCACTAGTGTCTAGTCTCAGAAATGCAGTGCCATCCACTTGAGTCCTTCCCTCCAGCGCCTGCATCCCCAGCTATTCTATATGTTTAAAGGAGAGCTAGTCTGTGTCTCTGTGATAAACACCATGACCAAAAGCAATCTGGGGGAGGAGATAATTTGTTTAGCTTATGGTTTACAGCCCAATCACTGATAGGAACCAAAACAGGAGCCCAAGCAGGTACCTAGAAGCAGGACCTGAAGCAGAGCCCACAGGGAATGCCGTGCACTGGCTTGTTCCAGGTTCAGGGTCACCTACCTTTCTTTCTTATACATCCTGGGACCACCTACCCAGAGAGGGGGGATACCCCCTACAGTGGGTGGGAAACCTCCAACGCTGCCAACCAGAACTAATCTTTAACCTTGGATATGTGATGACTAAACATGATATGTAATCCAAAGAACTAGTGTTGATGGCTTTAAACAATTTTTTCTTTGGTTGGTTGATTTGTTTATTTTTTGAGACAGGATATCTCAGTGTAGCCCTGACTATTCTGAAATTCACTATGTAGACCAGGCTGCCCTTGAACCAAGAGATACACCTTCCACTGCCTCCCAAGTACTGGGATTAAAGGCTTGCACTTAATTTTTTTAAGATTAATTTTTTTATTTAGGTGTATGCCTGTGTGAGTTTACATACACCATGTGCATGCCTTGTACCCACAGAAACCAGAGAGTTTTACAGATGATTTTAAGTTGTTTCATGTAAGTGCTGGGAACTAAACTTGGGTCCTCTGCAAGAGCAGTATTTGTTCGTAGCTGCTGAGCCATCTCTCCAGCTAAACAATTTTTTTTTGAGACAGGGTTTCTCTGTGTAACATTCCTAGCTGTCCCAGAACTTACTTTGTAGCCCAGACTGGTCTCGAACTCACAGAGATCTACGTGCCTCTGTCTTCCAATGCTGGGGTTAAAGGTGTGCACCACCACACCAGGCACAGCTAAACTGTTTCAGAAAGAGTGACACAAGTAGTTTTCTTACTCTACACAAAAAGTGGAACACACTGTGGTAGTTTGAATGAGAATGGCCTCCATAGGCTCACTGTTTAAATGCTTAGTCATCGAGGGTGGCACTATTTGAGAAGGATTAGGAGGTGTGGCCTTGCTGGAGGTCCTGCATGCCGCCATGCTTCCCACCATGGTGGTAATGGACTAAGCCTCTTTGACAAGAGTTTCCATGGTCATGGTGCCTCTTCACAACAATAGAACAATGACTAAGACACACATATGTATTCTCAGTGCAGGGAAGATGGCTCAGGGATTAGGAGCACTGGCTGCTTTTGCTAAGGACCTGAATCCAGTTTCCAGCATCCTCATAAAGACTGACAAGCACCTGTAACTCTAGTTACAGAAAATCCAATGTCTACTTCTGGCCTCCATGGGCATGTGGTGCACATACATACACTCAGACACACACATAAAAGAAATAAACAAACCTTACAAAAACAAACAAAAAAGTATTTGCTCCCAGTTTTTAGGAAACTATGCTCAAATTAACTAATTTTGCTCTCATGGACATCAGAAAAAGACTATAGTTGTGCTTAGCCATAAGACAAGGCACCTAAACTACAGCTCAAACTGCCAACAGGTAATATGAGAGAGGGCAGATACCTCAGAGTGCCTGAAGGGACTGGGTAATTACCTGACACTCCCAAAGGTACATAGAAAAAATCCAAGAATTTATAAAAGCAAAGACACAGAAATATGTTTTTGGTTTTTATTTTCATTTTAATTGTAATCTTACTCCAGTATGTCTTCAGAAATAGAAATCACACTTTTTAAAGGACTGTTATAAAAATGTAGACAAATATGATCTCCAATATTTCCTTGTACATAGCTATCAATAGCTCAGTACCCTTCACAGTGCAGGAGTCCATGATATTTTCATCTACAAAAGTATCTGAAAGCCAGAAATGGTGGTACCTGGTGGCATGTGACTGGTCCTAGCACTCAGAAGGCTGCAGCAGGAGGATGACAGGTTTGAGGCTTCTCTGGGCTATACAGTGAGTACAAGCCCAGTCCATACTGAAGATATACATCATTGCTGGTTATCGTGAGACCCTATCTCAAAAACAAACAAATTCATAGGGATGAAAAGTTATTTTTTGTTTATTTGTTTCATTTTGCTACTGTCTATTTTTGAGACAGGGACTCACTATATGTCCGTGGCTGCCATGGAACTCACTAGATAGACCAGGTTGGCCTTGAACTCATGGAGATCCACCTACCTGTGCCTCTAGAGTTCTAGGATTAAAGGTGTGTACCACCATGACTAGGTTATGAAAAGAATATCTTACAAAGCTGTGTGATAGTAGAATTGACATCATCGTTCTATATATAAGAACAGTGTGCTACACAAGACTGCACATACACACATAGGAAATCCTTTTATCAAAAAGAGCATGTACATAAGTGGCTGGAGCAATGGCTCAGCTGTTAAGAGCTCTTGCTATTCTTTAAGAGAATCTGAGTTCAGTTTCCAGGACCCAAGTTATTTGGTTCACAACCACCTGTGACTCCAGCTTTAGGGGGACTCTGGCGCCCTCCTCTGGCCTCCACATGCACCTGCACACATGTGGCAAACATTCACATAAACTGACACATAAAGATAAAACTTTTTAATGTACATGAAATCATCACTGTGTTATAAATTTTACTTATTTGGAAGCAAAATAGAATTGTGTCCCATTCTCTTTTCACTCCTGGCAATGAAATGCCATGGTCACACTGCCCTTGCCGTCTCTGCAGCCATGGGGGCAGAAGGAGGAATGCCAACACTCTGTCTTCCGAGATTCACTCCAGACAGGGAAGCTTCCCCAGGAAAATCAAAGTAAGCCGGAGACACAACAGCAGGCCCTGTTCCCACAGCTAACCGCGGGACCTGGACAATGGCTGAGTTTGAATCAAGTGACATTAAGTCCCTTACTTCACAGATAACTTTGAGACACACTCCCAGAGATTCAGGAAGGCTTCCTCTGCAGCCTGAGGAGCAAGCCCAGGAATGCAGTCCCATCAACCAGCCCACAGGAAGACCTGATCTTCCAAATGTAGTTGAAAATAAATTGACATTTAGTTCTAGATCTGTCTTGGGAGCACGGAGTGGCAGGATTGTTAGGTTGCTGACAAAGCACAGTTAAGTATCTGTTAAAAATCATACTGTTCTATCTCTTTAAAAACAGAAAGAAGGGATGGGGGTCCATGCTGATTTTGCAGCAGGAAGCCAGCCCACGTGACAGATCAGTCAAGATGAAATGTGGTGGTTTGGCATTGCTGGAAATTCAATTCTCGGGTTTGAAAAAGTCTGGGGAAAACAAGACATCTTATTGTTAAAGTGGAGTAAGTTAGCATAAGGCAGCAGCCCACTTCTAAGAAAAGCTGGTTTGCAAACAGGAAAGAATATTTCAAAACAGAAAGGTTGTCTATAAAACAGCCATCTGAAATAACTACATGGCCATCACTCAAACAGGGAGAGGCGGCCCCAGGAGCCAACAGCCAGAGCCAGGAGGCGGCACCAGCAAGCAGGCCCTAAGCTCACTGTAGCTTCTGCTTCCTTTTACCAAAAGTCGGGGGAAAGGCACACATTCTTCAGAGCAGAGTTCTGTCAGAACATAAGCAGGGCTAAAGTCTCAAGGAAAACTCACGCAGTAGAAGAGATCCCAGAATGGAAATAGTAAGGTCGGGACAGAAGAGATACACAATCACCCCATAGAGCCAAGATCAAAGACACTCTGGGTCAGGGAGGATGAGCACAGAGAGTGACCAGAGTTCCAGCTCAGTGGGTGAAAGAGGCCGAGGCCAGAGCAGCAAAGGAACATGTAACACAAAGCAGCTGTGGAACACGTGATATGGAGCTTTGGAGACTGTACCAGTAGGTATCAAACAACAGAAGAAATGGATTCCGAACCCTTGAAGACTAGAGCCCTCAGTTCCAATCAGAGGAACACAAGCTTCAGGATTGCATGTGTAAGTATCATACATATTCTGTGGGAAGGCTGTGGGGGTCTGTGCTCTTGGTGGGGCACATGTGAGTTTCAAGTGCATATGCACATGCATGTAGGAGCTAGGTCACCTTCAGAGCTCATCTTGCTTTTTATTCATTCATTTCTTTATATGCGCAAGGGAATACATATGTATTCCACATACATGTCATGCATGTGGAAGCCAAAAGACAACTTGTGGGAGTTCATTCTCTCTTTCCATCATGTGGGGTTGGGAATCAAACCAAGGTTATCAGGCTTAGTGACAAGTGCCTTCATCTGCTGCATTAATTGCTGTGGTAATACACCACAACAAAGGCAACTTATAAAAGGAAGAATGTATTTGGGCTTATGGCTCCAGGGGGATAAGAGTCCACGATGGCGGAGTGGAGGCATGGCAGCTAGAGTGGGAAGCCGAGGACTCACATCTTCCAACTGCAAGCAAAGAACCAAGAGAGCGAGCTGGGAATGGCTCCATGCTTTGACACCTCAAAACTCACCACCACCACCACCACTACCACCACCCTGTGATGCACTTCCTCCAGCAAGGCCTCATCTCCTATATCTCCCCCAAACAGTGCCACCAACTGAGAACCAAATGTTCAAATGGTGGGCATTCTCACTTAAATTGCCACATCCAGGAGCCATCTCGACAGCCTCTATCTTGTTTTTGGAGACAGGGTCTCTCACTCAATCTAAAGGTTTCCAATTCAGGAACCTGTCTAGCCACTGAGTCCCAGGGATTCTCCTGTCTCCACTTGCCCAGTACTACAGTCACAAGCACACACCACCATGCTCAGATTTTCACCTGGGTGCTAGGAATCAAACTCAGGCCCTCAAGCTTGGGTAGCAAACACTTTGCTGACTAGGCCACCTCCTCAGGTACTAGATCTTAAGACTTAATGGGCAAATGCATTTTCTCCATATATTAGTTCCATTCTTTGGGATATGAAGATAACGTCAGACCAGTTTCTCAACATTGAGTACATGACCTTAGAGCACAGATAATACCAGATGCAAAGGCACAGGAAAAGCCCCACCTTCGTGCAGCATAGAGAACACAGCTGTTTGAAAAGCAGATGGCTCAACCATTTCCCTTTGTTGCACCACCAAGGCTGTTGACCCATTGCTAGGACTCAGGACCAGACTTTACACCATCAAGGTGGCCAGAGATTGCAAATTCAAATGACAGCTTATACAGCTGTTGATCTGCTTACCAGAATGACTGATAATTACCATCCTTCTCAGGATGACCCAGGAGCCAAATGAGCAAATCTAATAAAGCAAGATGTGGTGGATACACAAGGTTAATGAGCTGCCATCAAGCCTCCAGGGCTGAGCAGGTGAGGAGACTCTAACTTCAGATATTCTAGAATGGCACAGTATCCCATGAATGAAGCAGAGAGAAAAGGGGGTGGCTGGAATGCAGGTGCATCTCTGAAGCTTCCAAAATGAGGTGCCACATACAAAATTTCCTGGACTGTAAAATCTATGGAATAAACTTTAGCAGAGATAGAACAAGAAAGATGGAGCATATAATAGCCAAGTAAGAAGTAAGATTAGTCCTCAAATAATCCATGTTCCTAAGACATGTTACATCCTGACACAGTTATGATGGGTCCTTAAGAGTAACCCTTCTGAGGATATACATAGACATATATACACACTCACACACACACACACACACACACACACACACACACACGTACTCACATACACACTCACACACTCACACACACACGCATATACACTCAGACATAACATCATGCGCTGGAGAGATGGGTCTGTGGTTACAAATACTGGGTGCTCTTCCAGGTTCAATTCCTAGCACCCACATGGCATTCCACAACTGTCTGTAACTTCAGATCCAGGGAATCTAATGCCCTCTTCTGGTCTTCTTGGACACCAGGCATGCACATAGTGCACATACATACATGCAGGCAAAACATCCATACACAAAAAAGAATAAAATTTTCTCAAAAGATCACAACTACATCTTTTTAACATGGCTCTGGATAAGCTCTTTCCAAAATACTATTTACCTACTTATTCTGCACGTGAGCATAGATAGGAACACACAGATATATCCGAAGTGCACATTTAGCCATGTGGCCATGAAGAACCCTAGAATCCCAGTACCTGGGTAACAGACAGTGTTATGTTAACAATGCTTACAGCATGGTGCAAGGTGGGTTCAGCTGGTAGCTGCTGTTTTCCACAGTGGGTTCAGCACTTTTCACTGATGTGTTTGGGAGGCTGGGGAGTGTAGCTATTTGTTGTCTCTGTTTGGGGCTTATGTGTAAAGTTAACTAGCACCCCTTTAGATAGCCATGTTTACACATTTACCATTACCTGTGCTCTCAGACATTTACACACGGCTGTGAAGGTTTTCAGGGCACATCTGAGACAGGTTCTCAGCTATGCAGGACTCCTGGGGGATAGATCTGCTGTGGTCTGTAAGTCATACACTGGAGGACTCTGACAATAAAGACAAGGAGTCAGAAAGAGCTGTTCATTGTAAATATGCACAGTCTGATAAGGTGGGGATTTCTCAGGACTGGAAGGATGCTCAGTGGTTAAGAGCACTTGCTGTTCTTCCAGAGAACCCAGGTTCAGTTCCCAGCACCCACACATGGTGGCTCACAGCCATCAGTAACTTCAGTTCCAGGGTATCCAACACCCTCTTCTGACCTCCATGGACACCAATCATGTATGTGGTGCACATGAACATATTTTTACCATACACACAAAATAAATCAAATTTTAAAAATAAATAAAGGTAGATGTAACACAAATCTTAAAAGATCTTATTAATTTAAAAAAAAAAAAAACCTGAAGCCAGATATTGGGGTGAAAACTGAAAAATCAGAGAAACAGAACAAGCCAGCCACGTTCTTACCTCTACAAAACCCTCAGCCTCAAGAGGGAGACTTCCTGTTTACTCACACCTTATATACCTTTCTGTGTCCTGCCGTCTTCCTTCCTTCCTAGTGCTGGGATTAAAGGTGTGTGCCATCACACCTGGCTCTGTTCCCAGTGTAGCCTTGAACTCACAGAGATCCGGATGGCTCTCTGCCTCCCAAATGCTAAGATTAAAGGTGTGTGCTACCACTGCCTGACCTCTATGTCTAATATAATGGCTGGCTTTGTCCTCTGACCCCTAGGCAAGCCTTATTGGGGTACACAATATATCACCACAGTTAGGGATGTCTTACTCCATGCTTTTCTTTATCATAAAATTTAGAAATTTTTTCATCTTGTGTTTAAAGACTACCTTCATACAGACATGTGATTCTAAAAAATAAGTTCTCCATTCCCAGAGTAGGCCAATGAACCACACTAAGTGAATGGGCACATAGAAAGAATTACCAAGTATTACTGTTGACCTTCTCTGCCCCAGGCTTGTCCTAGAGATTGAGGGTATATATTTGAATACCTTGTAATTTACCTTTTAAGTTATAAAATAACCCCTGGTGAGGATTTGAAAGAGAAAAAATGTGTTGCTGACCTGAGTCTGAAGCAAGATCCTATCTTGGTCTTCTCAGATTCCCATGCAAAATAGCCCACATCAGCATGCTTCAGCAGCAGAGGTCTGTGTCCCCACAGCCCTGGGGACTAGTCAGGTGACGAAGGCACCGTGTTGTCAGTTCTGAGTTTGCAAACAGCCAGACACCTTCTCACAAGTGTTCACAAGACCGTCCCCCCACATGTACAGGCAGAGTAACAGACAGACAGACAGGGACTGTCCTTCCAAGGGCACCAATCTCATTCAATTCTCATGATTTCACCACACCCTGATTACCTCGTAAATGCTCCAACCCCAAACATCGCCACCATTGAGAGCTATAGTGTTAACACATATTTTGGGCAGACAGGAGAGCTCAGTCTTACCAAGGCGATGATTTTTTTTAAATGAATAACAGTGTTCCACCTAAGTTCTATCAGTTTGGAAATTCTTCAGCCCATCCTCTCAGGAACCACAGCACAGGAAGGATTGAATGTCTGTCCATCCCCGGTTAAAAGCATCCTTTTGTTCCACACAGAAGCAAAGACCATCACAAACTGCATCAGACAAAGCCAGTCAGTGTTCATTTTAGTTCCCACAGTGCATTGGGAGATTACCACTCGGAATTCAACCCAATCCTTTTAACTTTGGTGATGTTTCTTTTTTTTCACACTGACTCAGTTACTTTTTCTTAATGTTGTTACAAAATCCCCGATGAGAGGCAGCTCTAGGAAGGAAGGTTTCTTTTGACTCAGGGTTCCAGTGACACAGGAAGGCACGCTGCATGCTGCCAGGGGTGAGCCAGCCTGTGGAAGCTAAGGAAGGCGACACGTGCTTTCTCTCTTTTCTCTTTCTATGCACTCTGGGACCCTCATTTCGGGTGGTGCTACCCCACATTCAGCCTGGGTCTTCCTTTCTCTGTGAAGCCACTCTGGAAACATCTTCAAAACATGCCCAGACCTGTACCCCTTAGGTAATTCCAAATCCTAATTTTGGAATTAGGATTAATTAATATTAATTAATTCAATTAGGAATTAAATTAAGCATCAAACCTCTCCAGCTAACTCAGATTTTTAAAAAGTGAGTTTTATGTTTCAGTGAATAAAACCCAAAATGCTTTATTCAGGTATGCTTAAATGGAGACACACTCCTGAGCAAACTCCTGGGCCACACTGCCAATCTCAAGTCTCTGGGGATCTGTTATAATTGACCTAGTTCATGTTCAGACAAACATATGGAATTTGGTTGGTCTGTATATGCACTGTGACTTGAGTGGATGCTCACTCCGTTCCAACCAAAAGGGCCTAGGATGTGTTTGCTTCTTGTGCACAAATAATTTTGGTTAAACATGGCATTGTACAATTGCCTCAGAAATGTTAGGATATTTATCCTATAATATGTATCAACACTACAGACAGATGATGCTCATCCTTGTTGATAGAAAAACTCATTTGCTCAATAGTTTAGTCCATAAATATCCACTATAGTAGCATATCAGTTACTGTGACAAAATACTTGTCAAAAAATAACTTCAGGAGGGGCGGAGAGATGGTTGAGTGGTTAAGAACACTGGCTAGTCTTCCAGAGGACCTAGGTTCAATTCCCAGCACCCATATGGCAGCTTACAACTATTTGTAACTCTAGTTCCATGGGACAAGATACTCATTGTACAACATCAATGCACATAAAGTAAAAATAAATTTTTAAAAATAGCAGCATAAGGAAGGAGCTGTTGACTTGGCAAATGCACGAGGCAGACAAAGTGGCTTTGGATGCAGCTCAGGAAACAGAGCAATGAATGCTGGTCCTCTGCTTGCCTACTTCTTCCTGTTCCATCCAGGACCCATTGAAGGGTTGCACAATATCCAGGGGAGGCCTTCTGGCTGCAGTAAACCTTCTCTGGAAACACCCTCACAAACATGTCCTGAAGTTCCTCTCTGTGGGAATTCAAAAGCAGGTCAAAGTAAAATGAAGATTAACCACCATAAGTGGCATGCTTTGAACCCTTTCTTTTCTCTTTTGTGTGTCTAACTAAGGGTTTTAGCTCTGTGGTTACCATGAGGTTTACATAAAGCATCGTATACTGATAGCGGGCTAGCTTAGACCTGAGTTGAACTTACATAAATAAATATTCTCCTCCTATATCCCCACTCCTCCCTTAATTTGCTTTGAGGTTTGTTGTTGTTTGGGTTTGGGTTGGGTTAGGTTGGGGTTTTTGAGACCAGGGTCTCATACAGCCCAGGTTGGCCTCAAATTATTTGGCTAAGGGTGACTTTGAACTCCTGATCCCCCAGCTTCCACGTCTCAGAGACTGCTTGGATTGTGTTTGCCACCAAGCCCAACTTAGAGTTTTGTTTTGTTTTGGCTTTGCATGCGTGCATTTTAGTCTCTCTATGTAGGCCTAATCCAGCCTCAAATTTATAAGCCTTCAGCCTAATGCTAGATCACAGGTGAATTGCCATCATGACTGGCTACCTAATGACACAGATGCATCTTTTATTACTCTTAGTCACTGTAGCTGTGATTGTTTTAAGTTGGTTTGTCTTTGTCTTTTATTTCTTTCTATTGCAAGTACTGGGAATTGAACCTAGAAACTCTTGCACATGCTGGACAAGCACTTCACCATTAAGCTCCATTCGCTTGTCCTCTTTTCTTACTAAAAAAAAAAAATTAAAAAAATAAATAAATTTTTGAAACAATTCTGTTTCAAACCAGAATTTTGAAATCAAGTTTCCCATGTATCCGCACCTCCCAACCCCCACCTCACCTCCCTACCTCCACCTCCTACCCCCCACCCCTACCTCCTACCCCCACCCCTACCTCCTACCCCCCCACCCCACCTCCTACCCCCCACCCCCACCTCTTACCCCCCACTCCCACCTCCTACTCCCCACCCCCACCTCCTACGCCCCACTCCCACTTCCTACTCCCTACCCTCACCTACATGAGACCCAGTCTCAAAAACCAAAAAAGCAAGAACTATATGGCTTCAAATCATCCCTGTCATCAGACAGGCTTTCGACTTACAATCCTCCTGCCTCAGCCTCAGGCAGCTATGACTATAGGCCCATGCCACTATCCCCAGCATGTCTTCCTAGTCAAGAGAGAATTTATCTTCACATCACTATTACAGTACACTATACTATATAGTGTGACTATATACCATAGTGTGACTATATACCATAGTGTGACTATATACCATAGTGTGACTATGTACCATAGTGTGACTATGTACTATAGTGTGACTATATACTATTTTTCTACTGACTTTTATGTTCATGTTTTCACGTTGCCACCCAGCAACCTTTGAAGGTGCTATGCTCACAAAACGGGTAACACACAGCCTGCTTCTGATGCCCTTCCTGTTGGATATTCATGCCATAGTGCAGTGTGTGGAAGGAAGTCTTTGAACTGGAGTAAGCAGCCTAAATTTGCCATATTGGTGCGCCATACCTTTTTTGTTTGGTTGGTTTTGGGTTTTGGTTTTTGGGGGTTTTGTTGTTGTTATTGTTGCTGTTTTGTTTTTCGAGACAGGGTTTCTCTGTGTAGCTTTGGAGCCTGTCCTGGAACTCACTCTGTAGATCAGGCTGGCCTGGAACTCACAGAGATCTGCCTGCCTCTGCCTCCCAAGTGTTGGGATTAAAGGCTTTCGCCACCACTGCCCAGCTAGTGAGCCATACCTTTAATTTGCTATTATAAGTTCAAATCTATAATCATCTCACTAGATGAAGTAAAAAAGAAATTCACATTAGGATTTGTATATTATATTGTTCTCATTCTGTCTGTCTGTCTGTCTGTCTGTGTGTGTGTGTGTGTGTGTGTGTGTATGTGTGTGTGTGTGTGTGTGTGTGTGTGAGAGAGAGAGAGAGAGAGAGAGAGAGAGAGAGAGAGAGAGAGAAAGGATAAATACAAATAATCCCATGTTGGTGCATGGGTTCATATGTGTGTTTGTATCTCTGTGTGTGTGAGCATGTGTGAGTACAGAAGGTAAAAGTGAAAGAAAGCATTTGTTCTAGGACACTACCATTTAATTACTGCAGATGGAGTTAGGGCATCGCTTTTTTTATTGCTTCATTATAATTATCACATATTACTCTTGTAAAATAAAAATGAGAGCCACAGAGAGCATCGTAATCCTGTTTCGTTACTGTGAAGAAATAACTGAAGCACGTTAACATTATAAAGAAAAGAGCGTTTGTTAGCTCCAGATACTTGAAGTACACACACCAGTCCTGATGTGGAGGATGAAAAAGGAAGTACCTCATCTAAAGTAGGCTGCCAAAGACACAGAAGTCCTACGTCCCTCAGGGGGCATACCCCCAATTAACTAAGTCCTTCCACTAAGCCCCACCTCTTCCAGGTCCTGCTGCCTCTCCACTGCCAGAAATCCTCAGGGGACAGACTCTAAGAGTTATAAACCACAGCAGATATCAGATCAACATGGTGCTTAGTCATTCTTCCAGAGTGTGGGCATGGTTTGGTATTGGGAATGTAAATTGGTTTTCTTGGATTTTTTTTCTTCTGTGTTTTTGGCTAATTCTTTCCCTCTTTAGTTCTTTTGCAAGAATATTTAGATGTGGTCCTAAATAGACCACAGTTACCTAATTAGACTTATCTAATTTAAAGAACAGTTACCAATTTTTTTGGTTTTTGTAATTTTGAGACAAGGTCTCATCATGTAGTCCTGGCTGGCCTGGAACTCACAGAGATCCACCTGCCCCTCCTCTGCGCCTGCCCCTGCCTCTGCCTCCTGAGTTGCTGGGCACTTTTTAATTTTTTCAATTTTTTTTAGTTCATGTATATGAGCATACTTAGCAAGCTCCAGGCCAGCCATGTGTACATAGTAAGACCTTGCCTCAAAAACAAAACAAAAAAGAAAAGATTTGGGTCCTAGAGAGATGGCTCAGAGGTTCGGAGGCACTTGCTGATCTTCTAGAGGACCTGTGTTCAGTTCCCAGGATACGCATTGGCT
The DNA here is from genome assembly GCF_903995425.1 of Onychomys torridus. Classification (NCBI taxonomy): domain Eukaryota; kingdom Metazoa; phylum Chordata; class Mammalia; order Rodentia; family Cricetidae; genus Onychomys; species Onychomys torridus. Next base: position 133,098,239 of record NC_050447.1, on the reverse strand, counting down.
CACAACCCCTTAACTCCAGCTTCAGGGGATCTGGCCTCCTCAGAAAGTTATGACTGTCCTGCGCCCATCTCCTCATTAATAGTAAGCTCTTCCACAAAGGAGATCCTATTCCCAGCTCCACCACCACAGGATGGAAAGTTCTTGTTCATCTCACTCCTGCCTCAGAGATGCTGACGGGAGCCTTGATTCATCTCTCCACGGACAGCAGAAACCCTGAGCATTTGCAGGATTAGGAAAGGGTACCGCTGACTTCAGTTCCCTGTCATACTTTGTACTCTTTCCCAAGAAAATGTGAGAATATTCACAAGCAAGCAGATCTGGACATTTGTAAGAGTCCTTGCCATGGGAGGTTCATATTTTCCTTTCCTCTACAAAAGGGAGCTGTCAAAGACAAATTAAGAAATTATTGTTGCCACAGCTGTGTGTATTCCTCATCGTGTGACACGACTGTGGCCGGGCGTGGCTTTCTCCTGCCTAGGTTGCGAAGTATTTATATTGGAAGCTGTGTTGTCAGGGCACACTCAGCTGTTGCCAGAAAAACAAAGTAGATAAAAGTTATATTAATGACATGGCACAGCTTTGCACGCTGTATGTATGTGTGCCTACGTGCATGTATATGAATGTGTGTGCAGAAATGTGTGTATGTGTTTGAGTCTGTGTGTACACATGCTTTTATATTCATATATGTGTATGTATGTATGTATATGTTTATTTGCAAGTGTACAGTAGATGCTGGGGTTTCCTATGACAATAATGCTGTTAATATTTTTCTAATTACTAGAAAAATCTCATAAACATAGAAGCAGAATGTTTCCCAACTGTCAAATAACTCAATAAATAGACTATCCTTAGTACCAACAGGGTTTACCAGCCACAATATTTATAAAAATTAGTAATCTCTATCGAAAAACTTCATATAAAAATGAAATCTGTTCATTCAAGGAAATAGTATTGTTAAGCTGATAATCCTACAAGGTACATTTGGGTTTTAATGATGATCTTGTCTGATATATGTAGAAAAAATATTAAAAAGTTAGAGAGATTGATTTCTCTGTTCTGCATCCAAAGTGTGCAGTGTCTTCAGCAGTAGGGTCTCAGCATGCAGAGATGGTAGGAAACCAAGAGAATGACAGCAACGTATGCTGTTCTGGGTCCTCTGTACCCTCCCGCACCAAACCTCATAGGAAGGAATCTCAAATCTCAAGCTAACCTGAAAACTTTCTCCCTGCTAGGCAGCTTTCATGGTGCCTATGGTTCCAGAGGATTAGAGTCAATGACCATTATGGAAGGAACATGGCAGCATGCAGGCAGGCATAGTGCTGGAGCAGTGGCTGAGAGCCATACCTCATCTACAACACAAAACAGAGAGAGCTAATTGGTAGTGGCACAAGTCCTTTGAAAATCAAAAGCCCATCCACAGCAACACAGCTCCTGCAACAAGGCCACACCTCCTAATCCTTCCCAAACAGTTCCAGCAGCTGGAACCAAGTATTCAAATACATGAGCCTATAAGGCCATTCTCATTCAGACCGCCACAGTGCTGGGGTGTAGCTATGTAGGCTGCTAGGGACAAAAAGTAGCAATGGTCTTACCCAGCACTGCTGATCCTAAGTGCTGCAATATGGGCCTGCTAAGTAATGTGTGCCCATTGATACAATAGTGGCACTGATGTTAAGGGTAACTAACAAG